>NW_024524044.1:4200408-4800408 GCF_017590135.1 Pyrgilauda ruficollis | reverse complement strand
ATTATCAAAAGACAACTTTTTCTCTCACCAAAAAATAATTCAAGAAGGAACAAACAATATTATTGTCTTTTATAATATTTTGTGAATCAGGATATTAGAAATGTTTAAGAAAAATTTGCAAAACTGGACTTGGATTCACTTTTTTAAAAGGAGGAATAAAAACATTTGTCATTAATTTTCTCAGGTTCCTCAATTTTTTTTTCCCCAAATCATGAGTTTAAAGAAGTGCCATTACAGAAACATAGAATCAGAGAAGGGCTGAGGTTAGGATGGGCCTCTTGGGATCAAGTTGCTTTCCTGCTGGTCAGTCCCTGTCTACTGATGCTTGTGTCTTACCCAGTGCAGGGTGTTGCACTTCCCCTTGTAGAAGATGTTCCCATTAGCCCAATTCTCCAGCCAGACAAGATCGCTCTGGACCACAGCACAACCCTCTGGGATGTAAGTCAGTCCTCCTGTGCCATCAGTATACATGGTGAGGGTATGTTCTGTCCCATCATCCAGATAATCAGTGAAGATGCTGACCAGGAGTTGCTAATCACCAGCCTCCAGCTGGATGTTGTACCACTGGTCACCGTCCTCTGGGCCCAGCAGTTTTAAACCTGCCTCCTGTCTGCTCAGCCAGCCCATACTTCATCAGCCTCTCTGTGAGGAAGCCTTGTCTGTGTCCACTAGTATACACATTTATTTTGACTTCAAAAAATCAACAGAAGTGATTCTTTTAACACTGGGTTTATTTTTCCAAGGGAAACAAAATTCAGAGTCCTTAATTTTAATTATCACCTGTTACTAATTTACATCTAATAAAAATAAGACAGCATCAAGTTTTAAGGGTTTGAAATACCTTAAAACTTGGGTACCTTCAGAGATTAACCTACATGCTCTATTTATGCATCTAAATTACAGACCTGGCTGTGATGGAATCAGTGCCTTCAAGCCCTCTTGGGAGGCACTGTTTGAAAACAGTGTTTTGAGGATTTTTTAATCAGAAATGAAACATATAATGTTTCCATTTCAGCCTTGCTTGCTTCAGCTGCACCTGAAGGCCTTCCTACAATTGTGTCCCCTCCAGGAAAAAGCAACAAATAACTTCATAAGATTGCATTTCAGGTGACTGTCTCTTACTGGTCCTGATAATATCGAATTCACTGAAGTGAGAGCACAGGAGGATGGAAAAAAGTGAAAACAATTTGTTCTTGACCACACAGCTTAGTGTAAATTATTGGCCCATTCAAGGTAGAGATTTAATTCTAATACTGTTGAAGACATGTCATTATTATTCATTAAGTTCTCTGAAAGCAAGCAAACTGCATCTCATCTATGTCTGTTTACTGACCAATTCACCAGGAGCTCTCTACAAAGTACTGTGGCTTTTGCTTTGCCAGCTGCAAAATTTTTTAAAGTATTTTTTTAATTACAATTAGAAATGATGAATGAGGTAAGTTTCTGCACTTGCAAATATTTGAAATGTTTCTAAGTTTATAACAGTTCATTGTGTTTTATTCAATTACAGGCTGAAATAATTCATAACATGTATGGACAGCAACTGTTTCTTTAATTAATTCCTAAAACACACAAGTTTGTTTATGCTTTGCAATTAAGTTTAGCTACATTTCATCTTACCACATTATCAAAGAAAAGGTCAAAACATTCTGTTTAATTGATGCCAAACAGAAGCCATGTATATTTTTATGGTTCTTGGACATCTTTTTCCGCGGAACTATTTCACCTAATTTGGGAATGATTCGGACTTATTTTGATCTATCCAACCATGCAACAGGAGTGCAGTGCCTGCTCTGACGTAAATGTCACCTAGCCTAGCTGTACCCATGCACAAGAGAAAGGGACTCGTGGCTCCCCATGCCACTAGAGTTATCTACTGCACAGCACCTTCTCACTGTTCACTGAACCTGAAATTCCTGACATTATCATCTTGCCATGGCCAACAGTAATGTGTGAGGAAGATAAAGGGTGGGTATAGATGCTTTCAACAAGAAAACAAGTTTTTAGTTGGATATTATTAGTCCATAACAATGACTCCTCTCTGACTATGAGACATTATAAAGAAATCAAGGACAAGGATCTTGGGAAGCTTGTAACATCTTGTGGTTATTTTGACACCAGTCACTCCTTTCTCTGTGCAGGCTGTAAGTGGCATGTAAGTAAATACACCCTTCAGCAGCCTCAGTCTAAATATCAGAATCAGTTCCAAGATAGTAGCTATCCACTTGCTTCAGATAAAGCAGAATATAAACCAGTGAAAATCAATCCAAGGTTCTGCTACAAGCCTAAAAATTAACACTGCGTTTCAACAAAACTATTAAGCTGGTTGAAATCTAAGAATTATTCAGTGCCTAACATGACATCAGGGCTTACATGCCACAGCCATATCAACACAACTTACATCTATTCAAGACAAGATTTGGGTATTTTGAACAAGCTCAGCAGTACTTCTCAGTATATAGAGATGAATCCTGTTATTACTAGAGACTTGCTGAACTCTTAATGACTCTAAGTTGCTTATTAGAAATTGCTTGCTAGTAAGAAGTGATATCATTCCTATTGCTAAAACCTCAAAACTAGGCTGGCACAGAATATAACAAAGTGCAGTGCATTAATCAACCCTGAATTGGCATAAATCCCAACTTTAGAAAGCCTAATATACCATTTCTTCTCTTAACTGCTACAGTTCTTTGCTGTGGCCTTCATTGTTTCTGCAGTTAGACCATGATTAATCATTAATACTGTGTTTTCATGACTTTTATCTGTGATGCTAGCTTTAATAAATCTCTGAATCTGCTCTTACCTTTAAATGCATGTTATCTCTGCTCTGCAAGCTGTCTCTCCCTAGGAATTTCTGGTGATATTTCTGTTCCTTTAAAAAAGAAGGGTAAGAATATTCAGACTACAACCTCCCCCAAAACAAATATCTCCTTTCTTTGTAAGACCTACAAAGCCATTGTACAAAACTGCTATAAACCACTGGGTCCTCCTCAGGCTGAGAGAACTGAGGGAAAACACTGAGACTGAAAGCAGTCTCCAATTAAATTTAATTTCAAGTAATAAAATTTTCTACATCTACAATATGTATAGATAAAAATATTCAAAAATATTATTTTAACTAAGATCTTATTTCACATGTCACACCACTTGACCTGATCCCATATACTGACCTCAGTGTGCAATAAATCAGTCACCCAATAGCATTGCAGGATAGGGGCATGTTCATGGAAAAATCATTCTCAGTCACTATTCAAAATTGCTCAGCAGATTATTTGTAATTTGGTTTTGACTGTAAAGATTTCTTAGAGTAAGTTCATTAATATTTATCCAACGCTCAGCAATCAGAATTTAAAATCAGTAATAGAAGCAGTACAATTAGCACACATGTTCAAAGAAGGGTTATTACTGTGGTTGAGTTGAAGAAACATTTTTACTGCTTGGAATTCACGCTAGTAGGAAAAAGCAGTGCTTAGATTCAATTTTCTCCCATTAAAGTGAACAGGAGTCCTGACACTGAGTTCAAGGACAGGAGAATCATGCCCCAGAAAGACAGATGTCAATAGTCAAAGTCAGAAGTCCTTAATGAATATGAACTTAGCAGTAGAAGTTTATACCCTCACCCATAAGAAAATGAACCATACTATGGTTTTTATTCTTCTTAAAACTATTTCCAGGAAAAATTATATATCTTAATCCTGATTTACTTTGTGCTAGATATTATGTATTGAATACTCAAAGTGTTCTTCAACTGTCTAAACCAAAAATTAGACAGTGCTTTTTCTTCATCTTAGGTTTTAACCTAATTATGGCAAGGCAGATGTTTCTAGGGCTTGTAGGTGCCAACATACAGTCAATTAATAAATGCAGTGATAACTAGGATTAAGAAATCCAACCTGCAAGTGAGGTCAAAACTGATTATTTGGGGCAAGGGGGGGTTGCTTCTTAGTACAATAAGTATCCTGCTACTTTTTAATCCTCTAGCAATTATATTACCATGAAGTGATAAATGATAATTTAATATTTGTACTGCTGTAAGCAATAAGTACTTCCATCCTCCAATATATGAATAAAGAGCTGAACAGTAGGTCAATCAAACAACCCATCAAAAAAGAGTATTATTTTGTGTGCTTGTGTGCAGCAGAGGCATGAAAGAAGCCCCACTCTAAATGGCAAACACACCATGCAAGAATAAGACACTGCATGTATGGCATGGAGCCAGCAGGCTTTGATAGGGAAGCCAAAAGCTCTGTGCTTTGCTCTGCAAATCCACAGAAGCCTTGCCCATGTGTTTACACGTGTGCATATGTGCACATACACTCCTACCTAATCAGACATCCCACACTGCATGTGTATTTCATATGAAAAACATAAGATCTTCTTCTGGCTTCTCCTTCATTTCCTTCACTTCAGAGGTAGTGACACAGGAATATATTTGTGCAGGCTGTAGCATCCTTTTTTCCTCATTTAAATGTGAAAAATTCTGATAAGCACATTCTAGGGTATACAAGAGATTAATGTGATGCCCCCATTTCTAGCAATGAATCAGCTTTTCAGCGTGATACGTGTACCTATTAATTATGTAGTGCTCCCATTTTATAAAATCTGTTTGCAGACTCTGTCTGGAATATTAATTGATTATACAGTACATATTATATGCTTTATTTCTCTCCAGCCTACATTCAGCTTACCACTGTTATTCATTATGGCTGTATTTGTATGCCATATGCACTGTTTAACCCTTAGCTCTTCCTGCATTTACTGAACCCCTAAGACTCAGCTACAGAATCCCTAACCAGGGTTCCTGAAAGAGCTGAGGGTCACTGCCTAATACCTGAGCAAGGGAGGAGGACTTCACAGTCAGGAATACATGTAAGAGAGATGATAAACCCCATGCCTCACACAGAGAGGCAAAAGAAAGCGTGATCATCCTCTCCAGGCCAATCCCAGGGGTCAAGACTAGATTAGACATATTCTGTGCAGACATTTATGCCACCTTCCAGGTGTAGTCAGAGCTTGATTGATATCATATGTTTCCAGTTTGAAATCCCAAGTCTTATATACTTATATACATTGTATTTCACAATCTTTTAACAAGACACTTGATATTTGCATCTCAACCTGTTCTTTCCAAACATATCATTCTCTATTCAAAATGGAGGGGAAATTTCAGCTTCTAGTGGTCAGCAAGACATTTCCCAATTGTCACTATGGGATTTGATCACTACAAAGATGAGCAGCCTATCCTTGGCCCATTAACAGAAGAAAGTCCAAATAATGATTGAAACCCACAGTATGAATGAAAGAACTGCAGTTGTTGGTTCTTTCTGTTGTCCCAGTTCTTATCTTGTCCAAACCATAACACATACAAAAATATATTTTGATTCAGATAAAATAGAAAATGAGAAGTCTCAGTTCCCCTATGGAATTTCTTAAGCAAAAGCAGAAGAAAAAAATTAAAATAAAAATATTCTAGCTGCTGAGACCTTGGTATTCAGTTAACAAGGAGCAGGAATTACCATTTCAGATGCTTTAAAGTACACATGTAAGAGAGTAGAGTAACATATCTGAACTATGTAATGTGACCATAGAAAGAATCATTGTGGTGTTTTCTTTTAGTAATTCTCCCATTTCTCAACATACTTGATGTAATACAGAGAGCATTGCATAGCCTTAATGTCACATGGGAAACACAGATTTCTCCATAATTTCTGTACATCAGTGGATAAAATTAATTTCACTGTATGAAAGAGAAAGTACAATTTTGCACTAAGATATTGATTCAATGATTACTGTAATTTCCATGGAAGATGTCTCAAAGGTGTCATCCTGTAACACTTCATCTTTGTTACAAGTCACACTACAGAGAAACCTCTGACATACTGTGACTTGTTCCCAACATTTTTTCAGACAGTTTTCATGGAACCTATGTAGCTCTTTTTTCTCACTTCAGTTTCCATTTTCTTACCTCTTCTTTGCTTTCCAACCTAACTTTTGCAGGGATTACCTCTTACTAGTTCTGGAATCAGAATGTTTTTCTATTCCATCTATACATTTAGAATATTTACAATTGCTCTCAGAAATCTACAGACAGGTTCTCCAAGAATCCATCTCTTGACCAGTTGTTAAGACTATCTAAACTGAAGTATGTTCTTATTTTAGTCTCCAGCTAACTCTTTGTCATAAATTTATAAAGAATTACTAAATGAGCTAAAATTCAGTGTCCCAGTTCTTCACTTTGTAGGATCTGCATGCAGTTAAATTTTGAAGACTTGTTTCATTGTGTTCCAAGAAGACATTTAAATTCCATAAGGAGACAATCAAATTGTTTTTGACAACAGAGATGTATTTGTTCTTTCCCCCTCTTTCAGTGAGTTATGAGGTCCAAATTAAGCACTTCTGGCAAAGCCTGACATTCCCTTCTGCCCTTCATTTCAGACATTTTTATTTTCTAAGGCCACTTTCAGCTACCTTTTCACAACGTGTGGGCATGAATGTAAAACATTCATTGATCAATTTTCAGACCAAATAAGACATGTTATCAGAAGCTTGTGCTCTTCCACACTATGCCCTGAACATTACAAGCCTTTCAGGGACTGATCTCTCAAGCACTTATTCATGCAATCAAGTTTTACTGAGCTTCTTACATGCTTGAAATTAAGTACCTACTTCAGTATGATGCTGAACTAGACTCTAAATCTTCTTTATTACCAACAATTACTAAGCCCCATTTTTTCTTTTAATTTTACCTAGCCTGTCAGACAAACACACCCATAAAACCCAGTCTGTTATTGTCATTCATATATACAATAATCCCCAGCTGACGTCATTTGAGCCTGAAGTAGACAAATAAAGAAGCTTACACCTGCCAAGGATAAAACAAGACGGTTACAGCAATGAAGTTGCGCTTGAAACATTTTAAATATTTTTAGATTATAGCAAGTATAGTCTCATTCTCAAGAAAAGGAAAACAAATTTATGTTGCTTTAGTATTAGCTCTTGAACTATCAAAGAAATCTCTGATATCATGAAACATAAAAGGCTGCAAAACAGTTCTATAATGAAGATACAATGCCTGATGACAACATTGTCCATATTTGTGCAAATCTGATATAAAACTCTAATTTGTATGCAGACACAACCCTGCAAATCTGGGCAAGTAATCAATTTCTATCAGATTCCTGGGAGTTTATGACATCATGTGCACCTGAATTTGAAGGATGTAGCCAATGTCCTTCACACTTTCTTATAATTGCCCATCATACAAAAATCAGTGATCAGAAAAATCAGTGGAGCTTTAAATTCGTCTTTGCATTTTTTGCAAAAATTTGGGTATGACATTTAAGCATATCTCGTCTGATGCAAGCCAATGACCTTTATACTTTCCCTCTCTGTACTTACTCTCCAAAGCTTTTATCAAAGTTAGTAGGCCGATACCTTAACAACATATAAATTCAAACCTGTCAAAATACATGGACTCACACCGCTGCCTCTTTCCACACTCCATCTGCTGCTTTTGTTATTTCTGACCACACTTCCTGCCATGCCACCTCCTACTTGGGCCAATTTGCCTGTAAACTGAGCTCAGTCAGAAATGAGGAATGATCCTGAACTTTCTTGTTCTGCCTCTGTTTCTGACATTAGATGAGGGGTATGCTGCCACCAGGACACTTTCTTCTATGACAGAACACAAAATCCTGTTATTACACTAGACCTTCTGCAGAGCTGCACAATGGTTTGTTAATAAACACTCAGTGAGTCAGAAATGGGAGATCACCTAGATGCCCAGGCAGCTGAGGACAGCACCCACATCTAACCCATTGCTCTTCTCAGTGGAAGCATGTGCAGATCAGCAAAGAAACTATTTCCAGATTCCATCACAAATCATTAGAGTGATTCAAGTTTTGCAGTGAAGGTAGACTTTTTACTCTTATTATCACTGCATTGAAGTGACACCAGTAAAACTGCACAACATGCAATGTAGTCTCTTCAAATAGTTACCATGACGATACTCATTAGATGTTCTATGCCAAAACAAAATCCTTCAGGTTACTTTGAAAATGTGAAAAAAGCTTGAAATTGTTCCGTTTTGTCCTAATTCTGTCACCGCATGCATGACACAAATAAGCAGTACTTTGATTTTTTTTTTCTTTTTGTTTTTACTTTTTACAGCAGTATTTTCCCAAAATAAGATGCTTTGCTTATGCCTCACATTAAAAAGAGAGGGAGCAAAATAAGATATATCATTAGGGACACAGAAGCAGAAGTCAAAATAGCAAGAGGAAAAAAGAAGAAAGAGCACAACAGCAGCTGAGAGAAAAGAAGCATTTCATTTTACAGTGATGTAAGGAAATGAGAAAATCCTCTATAAAGCCAAGATATCCCTTCACTTATGTTTAAAAAAGAGGAATTCAAATGGGAACAGACTCAAAGAAACACTATCACAATGATTATGAGAATGGAGAATTTTTGAGAACCCTAAATATGTCTCATGATAAATTACTTTTATATGCTTATTTTAGAAGAGGAATATCATAAGCTTTTATAAACACATTAAAAACAGTATTTGAGAGGGTGGAAAATTATCCAGATTAAAGGATTATAAATAGTACAGACACAAAATTGACTGTCTATTAATTGGCCAGAAATATATTTTCACCGAAAAATAGAAGTGTTCTTGTCACATGCAGGGCTGACTACCCTGTGATCCCACAGTCTTTTCCAAAGGAAAATTAATATATTTAAAGTTGAGTTCAGGCTCTAAGGTAGGGCCTCTAATAGAGCATCTCTAGGAAAGTTTCACGTAAGAAAATTTATAGAAGTTCTGCTAAGCTACATAGGCATTAATAAGCTTTACCTGCATTTTTCTAGTAATGGGTTTGTTTGAGGCATGAACCTGTTTGGTTAGCTACTGATACTGGTATTGTTCTTCCAGAGAAGAAAAGTCACAGGTGACTCAAAATCTCATCTCCCAAACAAAACTTACATGAGCCTGAATCTGATCTCTCAAAGCAGCAGCAGCCAGGGCAAAGAGTGGCTTGTCACAGGAACGTTTCTGAGCTGGGGAGAGGGCAGGTAACTTTTCTCTGGGGAAAACCTGAGGCTTCCCAGCTGCACACAACCATGCAGCACCAGAAGCTTCTCCTTGCTGATCAACAAAACAGCTCAGCCACAAACAGAAGGCATCCTCCCCTATAGGCATAGCCACAAGCTGTGCCCATGCATTGTTTGGAGTGGCACACCTGGCATGGGCCAAAGCCAGGACAGGGAAAGTGTGAAAAGTTAGAGTACTGCATGTCCTTGATGCACACAGCTGCAACATACAACTTCAGCTAGAGGGAATTTGCCCTGTGCCTTGTGACCCATTACAGCACTGCAGCAACCCTGTCCTGCTTGTCCCTGTAATGGAAAGCAGTGCACAATTTTAACAACAATGCTCTCAGGTGAATAAAATTCAGCTGACACCACTTAGTTATATTGTTTCTGAAGTGCTAGCAAGACTGAAAAACTAGTAAAAATTATTTGTAATGCTCACAGGCATGTTTATGAACAGAGAGAGGGGAACAGATTTGCTGAGTATGGAGGTGGTGGTGTATTTGAGAGCACAGCTTCTTGTAAGCATCCATATTGCCTAAATTTAGCATATACAATATTATCCACCATCAGATCAGCAAGTACTGTATGACTGAGATCAGCACAGGCAATTTTTCTACATGAGACAATCTGTAATGCAGTGTTGGGTGAATAACACTTTTTTTAATCTATTCTCAGAACAGGACAATGTTTCTTATTTACAAATAACGCCTCCAGTCACTACTTTAATCTACACCTTTCATTCATTATGGATAGGCTACAGCATATGGTGATAGATCTCACAGTCTGGGGATTCATTAATCTATGGTGAGCTGAGAGGTGATTTATCTATGGGATAGAGGAATCTCCTGGGCTCCCAGAGAGTCACAGTGTTACTGCTGACTTACTGTTATTCCTCCACAGCTGCTCACAAGCAAGCCTGCACCTCTCCAGCCAGCAATGCAATCTCCAGCCCAAGGATGTAAGGCTCAGTTACAGTCTGGATGAGAACTGACAGTGCGTTTGACGCACAGCAAAAATCCCAGGCTTCATGTCAAAACTCAGCAGCAGCAGCCTGCCTATATACACACACATGTTGAAGGTCACACCACAAGGATTTTGCACCATAAGATACAAGACTACTCTTCCCTGGACTGTTGTTACTGTTGGGGTACAGGAAAAATGTCCCCTGGTGTTGCATGCCCCCATTGTCCTCAGGCTGACACAGCCTCGCTGCAGCAGCAGAGCTCCAGAGCAGTCAGTTCTGCCACCACAGCCCACAGAGCATATTGAAAATTAGCAGGTTTCAAAACATTTCTCTCTTTTATTTTTGTTCAATGGATAAATGCCAAGCAGCCACCTTCTCAGCTCCACCCACACCCACCACCAAATTCCTACCAATTATTTTTCTTGATGGAGAGGAAAATTCTCTGCATGAGGTGCTCTAGATACACAGAACTAAGAAAGATGAACAGGATTTTCTTGCCTAAAAGTACAGTGATGGTTAATTTTTTTTTGCTGACTTATGGCTATATCAGTTAACCTTCCTGTCATCTACAATTGGATCTGAAAGTACTGTCTTTTCAATTTCAGAACCCTGGGCTATAACCATTCATGCCAGAAGTTTCTTTTATTTGAAATGGGGACTAAACCTTGCTACACATTGCAGCTGTCAGATGTTTGACTGAATGTCAGAAGCAGCTGAGTTGATATACAAGCAGTTGTTTATAGAACTGCTTGATTTGCAGACTCCTCCTGATTTTACTTTAATTGTCCTACAGCACCTGAACTGTAATGACAATAATAGTGAGTAGCTGCCATGGAAAGGTTTGTAGCACACAAGATATTTAATCACGAGAGGGAGGAATGTATTTTTCATTTTCCATTAAGATAAATATGCTTTCAGCTCTGATTGTATGCCACCATTTACTACAGATAATAAAAACTACCTTCAACCTGAGAATTAAAGAATGCCCTGCATCATTCTGCATCTGATTTTTCCTGAGGTTTAAGGCCAGCATTCATGTTGACTGTCCCAGGAGCTCTGACTGTTCAGCACTGCCTGAAAATGAGATCCTTCAGTTACATACAAGTTAGCGAATCAGGTGGCTGTGCACTGCTGCTCTCCTGTGGTCTGCAATGGAGTTTCCTAGGAGAGAGCTGGGAAGCAAAGAAAGTGAGGCTCACATGGAGAAGGGTCTTCACAAGGGAGAGACAAGTGGTAAAGGATGCAGTGTATAAGGGGCAGCATTGGGCTGCCAGGCAAAGATCAGATATCCTTTCTCCTGGGGACAGGAGACAGAAGGAGAACAGAGCCAAGGGCAGGAGGAGAGGGCTCTCTCCTGCGTTCCCTCTCAAATCTGCAGGCAGAGACCAGCACAGTGCCCTGCAGTCAGGAGAAGCAGAGGTAGAGAAGGACTGGGCAACCTATCACCCCAAAGTAGCATCATCATCTGATAAGGGACCTTCTTCAGAGGTTTTCCAACAGCCAACTCAGCAAAACTGCCCCCAGTACTGCTCTGCCCTCAGCAGGGCAGACACTGAGGCCCAGCCTGACCCATAACCTGCCTTGAGCAAATATTTGTGTACTGCCGCAATGAATTCAATACCCAGTGTTTTTTCAGGAAACAAATATGAGTGGTATGTAAACATTAATAAATTCAATTGAACACCAAATTTCTTTGAGACATTAAAGGTACACCTAGAGGTACAGCCTGGAAGGAGGTAGACAGCAGGCATGTGAATTATCATTTTGTACCTTATGTTCTCAGAAAGATAAGTGAGATAAGGGAGGAGAAACTGGGCATGTGGAGGTCCTAAGTGGAGTTATAATAAAAACTAAACTGCTCAGATAAATCTGTAGCAAAGTAGTAAGGCTGTAATGGACTGCTATATTTTATGTTGTGTTCTGCCCTTTAAATGGAACCATTCATTTAAGGAAGGACTACAAGATATTAGGACTAAATATAAATGAGAAGGAAATCAAGGAATTCGTTACTAAGAGGAATAGGGTACATCCAAGTGGGCTTTACTTATGCACATTCAGCCAGCTATGGACTCCAGATATCCACAGCAAGGTTGCAGAACAACAAGCATTTACAAAATTTTAAAAGTCACCACAATCCCAGAGGAGGAAAACTATATTTGTGAAATGGATTTCAGCATCAAATTTACATTTAAGGATTCCATATGTTTCTGAGACTATTAGGCAGGAAACTAAAGGGCAATGCAAAATACTGGCATTTGGAGGCCAGGGGAGTTAAAATTCCTCAAACAGCAAAACAAGACTGAGAAACTCCCCACTCTGGACTGCAGAATTTCTTTCTAGAGAGGTATCCTTTTGAGTTATACTGTATGCTCCTGTAGGTTTGTGAATCCTCTTCTGCTCACCTTCTGGTTTGCCTGTATTTCCTAACTTATGGCTAGCTTGGGAGAGAAAGCAAAATACACTGACTACCTGGACACATAGCAGTTTGCACCCACTACATCTTGGGATCAAGAGATCAGAGCAAAAGAGAATGTGTCCATCTTCCTTGGGACCACTCATGGAGGAGTCCAGCTTCATTGACTTGCTCAACTTGTTCACCTACAAGTCCATGAAGCTTGTTCTTACACGAGCCTAAAACCACCAACTCCAAACACAGAGGGAATGGTGTCTTCATGTGTCTCTAACTTACAGTACCACCCATAGATTCTCTGCAGGTGGTGACCGTCAGTCTTGGCTTGTACGCAAGCACAAAATATACGTGAAAATACCCAGGTTTTGTTAAGTACTGTGTGTTAGAATCAGAATCTTAAACAAAAATATAGAAAACTAGCAAAGATAGTGTATCCAGTGCATTAAAAACCACATAAACTCAGATCTAGATTCATCCTAGCTAAATGTCATGATCAGCTGAGGATCCTCCATAATCCATAGGCTGGGGAGTATGAGGAATCTACAAGAATCTACATCAGACACCAGAGAGCTGACACTGGAGTCTCCCTGGAGCCCTGTAGGACCTGAGCCTTCTCAGGTCAAGACAATTTTCTGCAGACACTTATATTCAATAAATGCTCAGCACAGCTAAATGTGAAGGCTTGACCCCAAGATGACAGACACTTACTTATCTTCTTTCTTTGCAGAAAAAAAAATGTTTAAAAGCAGATACCCAAAACATTGTTCAGTAATGACAAAGAGCTGAGGGCTTTAGCAGGACAATAGCAGGAAAAACTTGGAGAAGTTTCAGTTGCTAGCAGTGTGCTTCAGACTACATTCCTGATGATGATTTTGGGATTGTAGGAGCAAAAGCAGAAATTTTCAAAAGAAGGACAGTATTTGCCATGGAAGGTAATGAAATCATCTTGTTGAATGGAGTAGCAAGTTAACTGTGTAAAAGTCATGTATCCATCATGCTACCACAACCATCATAAGATAGACTGCTCAAAAGATGCTAGTTTTAAAAAAGACAAAACAAACAAATCAAACAAACAAAAACCAAACAAAAATGCAGAATGGCAAAATATGTAAGTAAAGTGGGTTTATTCCATTTTAAACATAAAAATTTAAAAGTGTTTGAAGGGTAAGTCTGAAAGAAGAAGAAACTCCTGGGTTTTAACAGTAGCTCCATCCTTGAACAAATGTATTAAAATAGTAGAAAGCCTTCACTGTACCAAGAGTATCAAAATGTTCTTGACCATTATATAGTAACATGCAATATTAGTATTATACTTTTGGACTCCCTTCTTGCTCCAAAAAGCAACGGTCAGAAAAAAAAAAAAAAAAAAAAAAAATCCCACACCTAAAAACTTCCTCCCAAGACTAGATTACTTAGCGCTCATGGATTTGCCAAAAGGAGACTGGCCCTTTTCAAGTAGCAAGGATGATAAGTTTCATTGCAGAGAAGAAAGAACACATGCAATTATTGAATCAGTTACACAGATGAGCATGGTTTGCAGAAAATGCTAATTTGACTAATGCCTTCTTCCATATCAATATCTCCACCATATGGTGACAGTTGAAGACAAATGGTTGTTCCTGTTTTTTTTAACAAAAAGTGACATGGCTGAGCTATGATATCAAATTATGATGAAACTTAAATAGCACAGTGAAAATAGCATGCAATGGAAAGTCATCTATCTGTGCTGTCTGCAACAATTTTCTTAATCTCAAAAGAACATAGCTGGTACCACACTTAGAGAAGAAGGAAAAGTTATGCTCAGAGTTACAAACAGGCTGAAATTATTTAACCACATATTCTTAAAGACTATTCTGAAATTGCAAGAAATTTTATTTTAAAAGTGTATATCGGCATTTTTGCCATGATGATACCCACACAGATATACCACATCACTTAAGCTCAATCTTAAGTAAAATACTTGGATATTTCGTAACTGCCTCTGTACTCAAAAATCAAGCATATTTTTACTAAACTCCTGACTTGCCAAATTTTATGCCCACATGTTTAAGTAAAAGAGACTGACACACACAGAAATGTTAGAAGTATTTTAATGAAATTATATTAATATAATGACATGACTCAGAGATATTAAGTGTAGATTCAGCAGACCATTCCATGAGTTCCAGGAAGACTCCCCTGAGACTAATGTATAATAAAGTTTGGAGAGGTTGCTCACTTTCCAATAACTCTACATTATAAACACAGAAATTTCACACTTAGAAGAAACAATTTTTAAAGAACGGGGGAAAGAAGACCTTTGAACAGACTGGGGTGAGGAAGGTAAAATTAGTCATGGAAAAGCTAAAGAATTAGAACTAAACTTATTTTGGCAACAATACCTTCTTCCCCTTATGTCTGCATAGCACAACATTTTTTCAGTTACACAGTAGACTACTGTGCTGCTTGAATATCTCTGTCTCTCCCATTGCACTGGTAGTACAATTTCCAAACAAAGGATCACAGGAAAAAGAATGTCATTCTTCTCTATGGAAGATGTACTCATCCACTGTCTATGAAAGACATGGAAAAACAGACCATCTTTATCTCTCTTCTCATCTCTCACTGACTGGAAAATAGTGGTAATTTAATTGAACACTTTTAATGGAGGACAGATGTGATAGATTCAAGCTACAAAATTCAGTTTGGTTTTACCTATAAAATGTACAGTGTTCAACCAAGCTATCACAAGGCTACACTGTTGCATGAGGTCACCAATAAAGACCAGAGAGCCTGACAGGACTTTTGGCATGAGTAGCCATTCACAACATCACTTAGCTTGCTTATTTTGGGAGGGAAGAAGTTAAGTCTGAGAAAATGGACTTTGCACGAAGGCAAAGAGGCCATTGCTGCTGCTGTAAGTGCTGAGAAACAACAGATGCATAAGGAACTCTATGAGATGGATTTGTGTCACCTCCAATGCCTATTTTACAGATATTTGTACAGAGAGATTTGCAGGCTACATTTTAATTTATAAAAATAGAAAATAATTCCATTTTTTCACCAAACATAATGAAAAAAATATGTAGAATGTGTAATGTAATCTGTCCTATAACCAAGAACAGTTTGCCTGACAGGCCATTCACTGATATGCATGATGCCATGTTTTTATATGGTGGTCTTCTTGGCATATAGCATCACCAAACACTTCAAGGGAAAACTTTTCTCCTCAGATTTTAGGTCCATTTTGAATAACATTTGAATGACAGAAGAAGGGGGGAAGGAACTGTCCAGTCCACATCTTTGTTATTTAAGCTGGTTTTAATAACTGTTTTTAACTGTTGCAATTATGGTGAAGGAAGGCAGACAAAACAGTAGGTCAGATTAACTTTGCCTTTTATTTCATAGGACAGGTATTTTGCTGAAAACTGCTCATTAATTCATCAATCACTTTCATTGGCCAAAATATGTCCAAACTCTATTTCTCAAAAATCAATTATTAATTGCTGTACTAGAACTATCTCAAGCAAAAACGCTACAGGTAAAACTTATCATAAGCTTTAGAATATGCATGGATGTATCCCAAAAATTATTTCCTTTTCATAAATTATATAGACTGAATTTTCATTGAGCACCATATACCTGCCAAGCAGGCAGCTTTGTTCAATATCTAAACTTATTTTAGTTATTCACGACTTTTAAATGAGTAGAGGTTCTAACAAGAAGTATTACATGAAAATTGCACCAGCTGAATAATAACTTCTGCACAAGTTAAACACTTGGTTGAGCAAAAAAGACCTATTACAGCTGCCTCCTGAGGAGAGGAACAGCCAACAACTTATGTTTTCAATGAGCTATCCTGTCTTTTTAACCATGATGGAACACATTGCTCCAAAACCAATCAATAAAAGACAGCACTACATCTGCCCTCTATCTAACATTCCACAGAACAAAAAGCTTTTCAGTGAGACTCTTACATATGTTGATGTGACAGAAATATAGAAGAAGAAAAACTATGGTAATTAGTTCTTTTCGTCTCAAGAATAATCTGTTCCTGTAGTGCTTTCCCGTAGCATGAACGAGTTTGAGATAAGAGCGGAGGGAACAGACTAGAAACAGATTTACATCAATGCTTTACATTAGTTAGGCTTTAATACTCCTTTCGGCTGGGGCATTTTTGTATACACACTCAAGTTAGAAAGACTATAAAAACCCTGCCTTGTAGGTGGAATCACAAAGTAAAGTCAAAAAACAAAAAACAAAATAAAGTCATATTTCTGAAAGGGGAATAAATCCTGTGCCAGACACTGACCCAGCTGGTTCCCAATATTTTCAATTTAATGATGCACATTTCAGGTCCATTTGACAGAGGTGAATTGTTAGAAGACAAGTAGATGGTATCAAAAATTAAGAGCTAAACCCAGAATCTATTCACCCCTGACAGCCTTTGAAGGCCCTCAACACAAAGTCCACAGGAAAAGTTTAGTTTGGTATCATCTCTCATGTACCCTTAACCAGTGTAACCATCCCTGCGTATCAACTGTTCTATTAATTATTTACCCCGGTCATATAAACCCTTTTTTAGCACTGCAGTAATAGTACTTGTAACATGATTTAGTGTTGATCTATATAATTTATAAAAGTCTAGTTGATATTTTAAAGCATCTGTTGCACATCTGGGAAAATATCATACTTCAACACACACAGTTTAGTGGAACTGATGCATACAGAAACAAATCTGTCAGTGAAGGTGATAGGTGTACCCAATTCTCTCAGTGGGTACACACAAACTCTCTGCTTTATGGACACTCTCCCAGTGAAGAAATGCTGACATGACTACAACTATCTCATAACATTACATGGATATACATCTTCGCCAAACATGGCATTTCACTGCAGAAATGATAGCCTAGCTGATTGCAAGGTTGCTACATGAAAATCATTAATTTTAAAGCTTCCCTTTGATTAATAAATGTCTGGGTTAATTAATTTTAAATCACATATGATATTCCCTTAGAAGTTAAATCCCTTCTTTATCATCACTACTGTCATAAACTCAGTCACAAGCTCAGAATTCAGCAATGAAATCTAAGCATTTCCACACAAGACACAATTGTTAAGCAGTAAAGATCAGAAATAAACATAACATAATTTTTTTTATATATCATGTTTACAGATTCCTCTCATAGGAACTTCTCATGCTGAGAAAAATTCATAGATATGACTTAAAATTTCTGGAACCACTGACAGCGATCATATCAGTTTCTGTACAGATGCCCTGATAGCATTCAGAAGGACCACTACTGTCTATTCTGGAAGGAATAGAAGAGATTGATAACAATCATAAAATTATTTGCAAACTTCTATGAAATCTCCAGAGGCTACATTCTTAGTCTCAAGCAAACATTATCTGCATGAGCTCAGACTGGGCAAACACTTTCAGAAATAATGTGATAGATTTTTTCCTAGCAAATGCTCTCCAAAGCTAACAAAACAAAATTGCACACAACAAAGAACACTCACTCTTCTTTATACAGTACTTGGTCTTAGTACAGCTACTCACTGTTGCAGTGGAGACAGCTATAATACGCAGAGTATCACCATACAATTTCAGAAAGCTTCAACCCATACAGAGTAACACCAAGCCACATCAGAACACTACATGTGTCTGCCCATACAGAGCAACATTGCTCCAGAAGGCTGCATCTACCTTTCTTGATCTTTAGCCCAACATTTTACACCCCTGATGTTCATGCATTGCCCCTGTGTGCCCTCTGCTCCCTTTGGTGGTTGCTCAGTGCCCCTGGGCACTCCATGGCTCATTGCTGTCAGTGCTGCTCACCTGCTGCTCACAGCTGTGCTCATTGGGTGAGGCTCAGCCCCAGCCCCACTCCCAATCACCACAAACTGTGTACTTATCACTCATCATCCATTTGCTCCCTAAATATTTCAGGTGTTCAAATGAGAAGCAGTAACAATGCTACTTGACTTCAATGCCAAGTCCCAAGATTAATAGTAACAGAGTGCCTACCAATAGGAACATTTTGGAGGTGATCCATGGGAGGAATGGCTTGAGGTACCCAGACTATCAGCAAAAAGTCACAGCTCCTAAGGACAGATCTTAAGTGTTAGCATTCCCATTCACGCCAACCAACCCCTTTAGCCACATGCAGAGAGACCCTGCAAGCATATACCTTGTTTAAATTAAAAAGGAATTGTTTATTGACCAAAAAAACCCCATAAAACTCCCCTGTATTTTCCTCCTCTGAGATTTTATATATTTTCAAAATGGCTTTTATTTTCTTCTCAATCTCTGCCTCAACAACCCTACATCTGATTGCAATTTCATATTCCGTATCTCTCTGTAGACCTCTCATAGCTGGTTCTCCCCATAAGGCAATTTTAATAAGCCAGGGTTATGCATCTGGCCCATGCAAAGTAAAGGCAAGGATCCTTGGATATCACCAGTTCCAGCCTGGGCATGGGAAAATCTACAGAGGGGGTTACAGTGTAAACAGGTTGTGTAAGTGACTACTTAAATGAAATACTAAGTTATTCTTTCACGTACAAGTACAGTTCTGGTCCTTGTACTGAGAGGGAAGGTTTTTCTTCCTGTTAGAAGCCAAGTACCCCCATCCAAATTCAGAGGCAGCACTCAGGATGACCAGCTTCAAAGAACAACCTCTGCTGAGTCCTTCCAAAAACAGTGCAGTCCAAGTGAACTTTGCACTGCAAGGATCTGCCAGATACAATAGGAAAATGAAATACTCAGGGCTTCCAGACCTGCAGCTCCAAATTACCGCAATGACAGCTACAGTATAATGCCCCAAAGACTGACAACTTCAGTCTTACTTGGGGGGCCAGATACAGGCTGTACATCCACAAAACCAGGGTCATATGGAGTAATGCAGGAGAAAGGGTTATGCTGCCTAGTGCTGCACCCATTCAGCTTCTCCCATCTTGTATTGCTTCCTGATAGCAGATTTGTCCATAAGATTGTGGGAATCTTTCAAAAACGTAAAGGGGTCTTGATGTGGTTAACTTCCATTTGATGTCCATGAAAATTTGAGTTCTTACAGTTATTTTAGTGATATCTAAAGATATCACTAAAATTACTTTTGATTTAGTTATTGTATGCAAGGATAATAAAGTTGATTGTTCTTTGTGCTGTTAACAATCTGTGTCCTGAATTGCACTGCCTACATTACATTAATAATCCTTTTGCTATTTAATTTCTCTTGACTAGCTCTTCAGAGTTGATTCCCCAAAGCATTATAATGACTTTGGGCATACAGCAGAATACATTTAGGATTAGACTTTACATTTGGTGTAGTACTTTCAGGCTCCTGGACATTCAAAACTAGTAAGACCATTTCTACAGTCAATTCAGTTTCTTACTTGTACAATTCCTCCATTCTTTTAGCTTACAAGTGAAGAGGTGTAGGTTACAAAGATTTACATAACTTAATTATGCAAAATTTAATCAAGAAATTACATTTTTCTTATAGCTTGAAGTAATTCCTAAAAATCTAATTAAAATCTCTTCCATTAATGCTAGCAAAATTGTTCAAGTGTCAAAGCAGATCATATTCCTCACCTCTAGCAGAAATGATAAAATCATTTTACAGTTTATATGCACTATTGCTTCTGGGGAAAATATGGCCATTTGACACTTTCTAAACACTCTGCTCAAAAATGTTCAAAGCAAAACTGTGCAATGAGTCATACTGGCATTGTACTGCACATGACAAGCATAGAAAAATCATGATTATTCTGGCAAAAACAGTGTTCTGAAATGTCAAGCACTGTGTCAGTCAGCAATGTTATCTGGAGTGTACACTGATTTATTACCAATTGGATGAGACAAGGTACTCCATTCTGTCTAATGCATCTTCTAGTTTATTCATTAAACAATAACTTTTGAAACTTATGTCTGATCAGTGTCAAAAATGCAGGGAATGCCCAGCTAAATCTCATTCATTGTAGTCAAAATTCAAAAAACATGCAAGGAGAAACTGGGTACTCACAAAAGCTATTTTTCTCTCTTTACCAGCAAAACCTGCAGGTATACCTGCTCTTGGAAACATTGGCATGCTCTAGTGACATGCACACAGAAAAGAGCTTGAGCCTTTGCAGTGCAGGAGTTGTGTCCACTCAGCCTTTCATCACATGTGCTACTGAGTAAATAGGGGACCCATTTTGTGCATCTCACCCCACAACCTCCCGCCAGCAGAGTGTTCCATGACCACCACAGCACGCCCCACAGAAAGGACTGCAGCTGTCGCATTTCTCTGAATGTCTTAACAAATCGTGCTACAGCCTTCTGCACTCATGGCAGACAGTAAGATGGGGACCAACACTAGGGCCAGCATCTCAGGAACATCCTCTCCTTCTGACAGGAGACACAGTGTAATTGCACAGTGGCATGTGCAGGGCTGACAGGGGATGCACAGCAGAAAGACAAGAGGGAGGGGCAGACAGGGATATAAGGGGAGGAAAAGAAGGAGTGGAGATGGGGAACAACACAGTCAAAACAGAAATGGGGCCACAGAGAGTCAAACACCATGTCCCTGGGATTTGCAGCTGGGGGTGCACCACTCCTGGTGTCAGCTGTTCCACTCCTTTCCGTGCAGCATGGCAGAAAAATGCCAGGCACACTCAGCAGGTCTCCATCTCAGTGCATTGGTATTAATGCAAGACCTCTCCTGCTGTTTGTTATTCTGTCTAATGGAAACTCACCTGAAAAGTTAGTACAGACACTGTGTACCAAAAGATCTCTGGCTCCCAGACCAGAAGAGCTATCTTCCCCATCACTCCATGAATGTGCTCATGCAAGATAGCAAAAAATCAGGAATACAACAAAGACAAACAGATCATAGAATCATAAAATCTTTCAGGTAGGAAAAGACTTCTAAGATCATTGAATCCAACCATTAACCTAACACTGCCAAGTCCACCACTAAACCGTGTCTCTAGGTTCCACATGCAGAGAGATAAGCATGCAAACACACATCCACACCTGTAATAAATCCCCAGCAAAATTTCTCCTAATTCCATGACAAATTATGAGATTCTTCTGCCTTCCCTCAGCCAGGAAGTGAAGGTATAGACAAAAGTCTGGGGGCACAGAGCTAGTAAGAACACCAGAGATCCAGGTCTGGTTGATTAAAGGTTTCACCTGGAGTTCCTACCACAACCCAAAACTGAGAACTCCCTCTTCTGAAAATACTTTCCCTGCCATGATGGAGAGAAAACCTATCATTCTGCAAATAACAAAATGTTTTCTAGCAACTTCATTTTCTTTCTTTTTGATGTGTTGTTAAGAATCTGAGCATCAGTTCTGCCTCCTTCAGGTCAGCAGGCTGTCTTATTTTGTGAGTACCTCAAATAGCTAGTAGTAGTAGTAGCAGTACATTTCTCAGGTCAGCTGCCTTTTTCTGATCATTCTTTGAAAGATTTCGGATGCATCGGAGAAGTTGGTGGGGGTAAAATAGAAGTTTGAGGGTCATCTCTATAACTGAAATCTGATGCTTTCAGAGTTAGACCTGCAAACCACAAGGCATTTGCAATAAAACATGTTGTTTCTTATTATGCATGAGCACAGGTGTTCTGGAGAGGGATCCAGCGATGATTCCCTGCTTAGTCACATACAGCCATTCCTCCTGACTGGCTGCTGTTATGGTTTTTACTACTATAATTAATGCTAACAACAGTAATAATAATATTGTCTAAAGCTTGGTAGAGCTCTCAATTAGTAGATCTTATAATACTTCCCAGGAACCATTAACTTCTCAGTTTGTCAGTGGCATAAATGAGATGAACTAAAGCACCACTTACTTTCAAATGCACATCACTGTCTGACACTAATAGGACTGGCAATTGCCTTTATCCATGTATGTGAGCATAATTACTTATGGTTGTTGTCTGAAGTGCTGCCATAAACAAAGAATTAAGAAGTCTCAAATGCTTTTAAATAAGCTGCCTGCCAAAAGAATCAGGAGGGATATCAGCATACAAAATCTTTAGAGACATAATTTAGACAGTGAAATGTTTCAGTTGGTTTTTCATATTTTCTTCCTACCAAATTGCAAATGGAAACTTTCCATTATTATCATACAATTTTCTTATTGTATGTTTCTGTTTAAAAATTTCTGCATTGAGTTAGTCCATGACTGGCACAAAGCCAATGGCACTTCTGTGCCTGGGCATTCATGCACCAATGCAAACCAGTGTGCTAGTACAGAGCATCAACACCACAGCCATTTCCACAGAAGCCAGCCCAGCTCAGAACACATACACCCTAATTCTCCCTAATAAGTTCTGCTAAGAAAAGTAATTTCCTGAAGTATAAGGCCACCTGAATGAATGCACACAGTGTTGAAGTTAGTGGGAACTTCTTGGGAGTTCTGATGTGCATTAGGATTTAAAGTTACTGAAACAGTTTTTAAAGCCTAACTTCTTGTTCCTTTTATTATGGATATGAGCAGGGAATTAAAGGTCATAAGAATGAGTTAGAAGAGCATTATTTATGTATATCCAATGTCAGTTTATCCACTGGAAGCATGTTGCCAAGCAGAGTAATAAGTGTTGTACTAAAATTTTCAGGATTATACCTAGTATCTTAATTTCTTTTTCATAGTCAAGTTAAAAAGTTATCTTTATTATATAATGATTATATAGCCCAAGAAATAATTACATTTTTAATTAATTATGACAAAATTATGACATTGCAGGATTTAGAACAGGCTGGGAGAGATAAAGAACTATGCTATTAGTTGACTCATGTATTTCATACTATAAAAACACATAACTAATGTTAGAAAATTTACCCCAGGAATAAAGTTTTAAAAATTAATACACAGGCTGCTAACTTGGTCACTGCAAATAAAAAGAACATTGAGTTATGTAGGCAAGTTGGACGCAGATGAGGTTGAACTTCTGGCCGAGCAATCAAGGTGCCTTTTGCTTCCAAAAATGAGTAATTTTTACACCATACTCAGTACAGCTACTCACAGCATCATTTTTAGCTTTGGTTGCAATTATGCATTGGAATGTCTGCCCTGAGCTATGAGTTTGTGACAGTACAAGTGAGTCTCGTGCAGACTCACTACAAGGCCCAGCTGTGACCTAACAACTTTCTGTCGTTATGTCACAGGCAAAGCTTACTAAAAATTGCTAACAAAAGTTGTTGGAAAACTGCATAAGACCAGATGTAAGATGAAGGCACATAAGTTTTCCTTTTGCATACTTTTCATGGACACACTAAGACAGCCCAGATATTTCCTTCTGGTTTACATTTCTTTTTAGTTGCAAGACTGGGTGTACCCAGTCTTGCAATAAAAATTGTGTGAGATGAAAATTTATTTCCCCCAAATGTCTGTGCTAAAATTTTCCCCTCAACACCTCCCTTGACTATGCAGAAGTGTTGCACTGACCTGAATGGAAAATGCAAAATGATGCAAAAGCATCACTGTAGGAAATAAATGTTGGAAAAAGTAGCAAATGCATAACCTTTTCCTCATGAACATTATCTGGTTCCGTTAACAGCAGAGTTGCATACTGAAAAATATGTTTTGGGGTTTTTTAGACTGAAACAGCCCACTACTAGCAGTTCATTCATTCATTCATTCACTCATTGTGGAAACCATAACTCTACTTGTATGAATTATCCCCTTATGTATGCTAAATATGGACAACAGCTGCATTTAGCAGATTTCATTGATTGCTCAGTGCTCCTGAAGTGTAGAGAAGTGCTGTGTACATTTAGGACTAAAACATTTCCAGGTCTCTTTTTTGTTATCAGCCAAGGGCAGTTAATCCTTGGAGGATAGATGGTACAGTGTGTTTTTAGTTTGCTGTTCTCAGTATCAAACTTGATTGTCTTTAATTCTCCTCCATTACTTCCCAAAGCAAACAACTGGTTGTCTGCTTCCTATTCCCCAGTGGCCCAGTTATTTCAGGCTGCTTGTCTGAATTTCCTTGAAGAATCCTCTTTCTTCCAGTCAGACTTCAAAAGAGAATTATCAAGTGGGCATGGCTGTGTAACTAAAGATTACTTTTTCACTTAGTATCCTCCTCATGTTTTTCAACACACTAATTTTTTTTTTCAAAACCTCAGCTTCCTCTGTACTTTGAACAAAATCTTAATCTTCTTCCTCTGTCCTATATTTGTCTCCTGTTGCATGGAGACAGAAGTTTGATGGGAGCACACAGCTGTGATGACTACTGAGGGACTGTCTGAGAAAGGAAGAAGCTGGAGATTATGGTTCTTAGCACAAAGATCGTTGTTGGCAGAAGTCTGAGATGAGGTCCTGAGGGAAGCACTTCTACTAGGAGGAGTGCTTTGAGGAACAGGATGAGATAATTTAAGGTGGAACTGTAGGAAATGGAAAAAAATGGGAAAGATTAGGAGAGGAGGAGAATGCAGTGATGAAATCACAGCAGGATGAGAAAGAAATGCTAAGTACAATTCAGTTCCTGAAAGAGAGGCATTTAGTGCTATTTGAGATACTCTATAGTACTTTAGACATCTCCATGGAACTGGCAGCTGAAATACAGAACAGAAGTGAGTGTTCCTGGACTTGCAGGGGAAGATTTCCAAGGACATTTCAAAGGAAAATAGATCCCTATGAGTATTTGATTGAACTACTCCTGGCATATGTGGCAAGACATAGAAATTAGGGAGAAACAAGGACGACTTTATAAAGAAAGCACAAAAAAGTAATCACAGAAAATGGTAAAAGCAAAGTAGAAAAAGGAAAACTTGACAGGTCATATTAAAGAGAGAAAACATGTTGAAGAGTAGAAAACACAGAAGCAAGGGATCTCTGGGGTAATAGTAAACAAGCAGAAAACTGCAGTGCTGTTTAAAAGCTTCACTAGTGAGCTACTGGCAGACGCTCTCTACACAAGTCAGGTTAAACTTGGAAAATATCCATGTCCCACAAGACCTCAGGTTAAACACAGCTCTGATTCTGTAATATCAGAACCTCATCCATGGGTATATTGAATTAACATGTGGAGGTTCTAATGATGCATTTTACTTAAAGGTAATGCATTTATTATTTTCTAAATTAGAAGCTAAAACTAAGTAGGTCAGCCACTGAAGTACATACTTTGCTTATGTCTGAATCCATCTTGCCAGTTGGTAAGAGTGAGCAAATGAAGGATCATAAAGTCCTTTATCCAGTAGAAGGAGAGGGGAAGGAAGAGGGTGGAAAAGAAGCAGCTTCATCCTCTTACCTTAGATCAGCTGGGCATGACTTCAGGCAGTGGGCTGTTTTTCAAACTGGAAGCAAGAACTGGATTGATATGTTCAGATCCAGGCTCAAACTGAACATTTTTCCCCATGACTTGCATTTGCATATTCAATTCAGATTCCAATTTAGTTGGATTGGTAAAGAACTTGAAAAACATGTTATTTAATAACAACTCTGCATGGATAGACTGGAAAATAAAGATGGCAAATCATTCAGCCTAATGTTTTTTTTTTATTGCTAAACATATTTACAGATTTCATTGATTCTTCTATGGGAACAAGGAATATATTCAAGATGGGAGATAAGGGCTTACCTTCAGTGGCCCCAAATTGCCCATCTTAGGTTTTAAGTCTGTACAAAGTGCTAACATACTGGAAAGAAAAATAGAATTTATTGCAACCCCTAATGTCTCACCACATAACCAAAATTCTGTAAACATAAATTGTTCTGTATAAGACACTTTAAGCAGGTAAGATGCTGCATTAAACATCAAACTACCTCTGGCGATGGCTTGACGTGCAAACTTGACTTCCTGTGTTCTTGTGTACCTTTATCCATTTTTCTTTTACTGTTAATGAGTGCAGCATGTACAAAGTGTTACGTAGTACCCTGAAAACAGGAGAGTCCCAGTTCCTATGAGATTTGTGGATGCAGAAATAAAAGTATTAAGAAAGGGTATCCATAGCATCCATAGATTCATGATCCTAATTTAGCCTAGGAGCCCACTCTGTTAGTCAGTAAACCACAGTTCCTGGGAACCGCCTATGGCTCTTTACTGCTAGGCAAATGTTACCCCTCTTTAGTGAAGCACTAAAGCACTGAAGCACAGTGCCTATTGCTCAGCAAGAGAACATCCTCTCAATGGAAATGTACCATGTTTGGAGAGGCCTTATGGGCCTAAAATGCAGCAAAACAAAAGTAAAATACGAAAACTTCAGCTGTTGACTTCCTATTGTACTTCTCACAGAAGAGGGAGAGTAAGAAGAAAGATACAGCAATGTAGTTTCCATTTCAGAACAACTGAGAACCACCCACAGATCACTGTAGCATGCAGTCATTTGATACATGTGAATAGAACCATCAGTGCCCAGCCTGGGAGCACAGTTCATGTTTTTCCTAAGAAATTAAAGTAACATTAATTCTTGATGAATTAGAGTATCTTCTAAATACCAACCCTTGTAATTTGTTTTAAAATAATTTTTCATCACCAGACTATAAATGGGGCAATATGCTTGTAAACATGCCACTCTGTAGAGAACAGAAGCTAAATATCTATGACAAAGAAGAACTGTCTAATTAGCCTACATTTTTAAAAAATTTTTTGCTGTCAACCATTTAAACCATCTTTCTGGAAACACATTTCCCAGGGAAGCTATTGAAATGACAGGATGTGGATCCCTGAGAATATAAACCTTCCTCAAAAGCAATCCTATTTCTGTTGAGTTGCAGAAAAGTATATTTTCTGTGCTATTTTATATTTGAAGTGCTAAGCATAAAATTAAGGAAATATATATTTAAAGGTTTTTCAGGACTCCAGCAACAATACTGTTCAGCTAATGTACAATGGTTCTTTTCAAATAACAAGGCAAATAATTTATTTTATGATATATGGTAAGTGTCCCTAAACTTAAACAGTTTGAAGCATTGATGTTAGTTTTTCAGAGGACATAAAGCCCATGCTTTAACAGTGGCATGAACAGAATAATGTGAGGTTGAAGAAAAAGGGGTTGAATATTAAAGCTGTCACTCCTGGGGAAGATGGAGGCTATTTTTGGATCTTCCTTTTAAATTGTGCTCAGAGCAATAATGCATTTATTATCAGACTCCATGAGTACTTCTACAAGGTAAAACTTATTCTGTATGCAGTGGTACAGAGGCTAGGTTCTTTCTAAGATACTTTTACATAATTTAGAAAACATAAAGCATACTTCAATAAATATTAGTATCTTTAGCAAAGCTCAGATGAGCTATTTTCCAATACCTCATTATGTATCATGCCTTCTTATTCTTATAGCAATTAGGCACCAGGGAGGAAACAGATCTAATAGCAGGAAAAACAACTAAATTAGAGATGGCATAGACTTGTTTTGTTCTAGTTATATCCCTGAAGATGAATCTGGTATGATGTAATCAAGAAACTGCTAAGAACATAGGTGAAAACTCTGCTTAATTATTTATTGGGCATTGGTATTTATAGATTTGCATAACTCAGCTCTTCGTATAGTACAATTTGTATGCTGTAATTTACAAATCACTTATAGTTAATTTCTGGTTTTTTTCAAGGCTAGGGTTCTACACCTTTAAAGTTTAAAAATTAGAAAATTTAGAAACGGGGGAAGTTTTCATGTTCACACTTACCACGACTTTCAGCAATGCATCTCTCTACAAAATACTTATTCTCATCCTTACTACCCAAAGCACTATGATATTTAAACAGGGGCAACTAATATTTGCTTGCAAAAAGTCTTTATTTCATTTTTTACCTTAGAGAAAGATTGTGATATTTGGCTTTCCAAAATATATAACCAGAAAGAAAAATCCCTCTAATTTTAATATTTTAATTAATATATAATAGATAACAGAGATGGTATTGCAAACAAAAAAAAAAAAATTCCCAGAGCTTCATTAAATTAGTGATTATTTGACTACAAGACCTAACATGAACATTTTCCAAAATACTATGTTCACTCCTTTTGCTAAAAAAACACCCCAACAAATCAATACCTTTAGATACATTGCTTCTAGGTACCTATATAACTAAGTTTTATTTTAGCCAGCTTCAAAAATTTCAAAAGATACCCCTTCAATTATACTGCAAGGACACAGGATAGCCTTAGAATTCTTTTTATTTGAAAACTATTTATATGAAAGGATTTTTAGTTGTGTGTGTATATAAAACATATCACCTATGTGTGTTCTGAAAAATAGAAAAATGAGTGGATTTGGAACTATAACTATACTTTTCCATGTTACATGGACCATCGAGTTTCCATCATGAACATACCAGTGCCATCACTGAGATTTTACTTTTGTACATGCAAACAGAATCCAGACAAGACTGGACAAATACATCAAACAATAATAGGCCATATTGCTTATTGCATATTGCTTAGGTGTGTGTTTGGCTTTGATTACACTTTGTGTGTACTATATGCATCATTTTCAGGCATCTCCGCTATAAATAACTAGAGTGGTATGCTCTGTGAAGAAACAAATGGACTCTGTAAGACAATATTCTTGGCTATACCAATATCAAAAATTAAGAACCTCACTGGGAAAAAAACTTGGCATACCACATCAAATGTGACAAGCAATGTACTAATCAGATAGACTAGTCACAAGTTTGCTACGGTGAACTATGGAAACAGGTCACATTGTACTTTTGTGCAATTTTTAGAAGGAAGTCTGAGCATGCCTCCCACTCTCCCTCATTTGTTCTGTCAGCAACACTTGTGTCTTTGATGTCTAATTGCAAACTGTCTGTATAATGCAATTCTGCTGGTACCCACTACACCCAAGCTCTACTTTATCAAACAAATTGATTATTACTGGTCTGAGGTTAAAATTCTTGATTCAGTTCTCAACAGAGATGTTATAAATCCTCAGATAGCACTGAATCTTGTAGGTCACATATGGCCATTCTGAAAAAACAGTTCATAAACTTGCAGTCCCTGTCAGAGTCTAGTTACTACAAACAATTCAGAAGAGGAGGCAACAATAAAAAGTGGCATACCATGCAAAAGAGGGTAAATGACACAGGGGTGTTAGTATGGGGGAAAGCACAAGCAACATTGCAATCATCTGTGTCAATTTGAAGAGAACATAGTTTACAATTCAATGTTATGCATAATAATAACAAGATGATAAAAGCAATGAAAAAGAAAAAATACAACAGAAGAAAAGGTTTTTCTCAGTGAATATGAGGATAAAGGTCACAATGAATATAAGAATTGGTAAAGCCATCACTGTAATGCAGTTACAGAAGAGGAAATCAAATAAGTGAAGAAATTGCCTTTTAGAAATGTTTCTATCCTTTTATTACAGAATCAGCACCAACTGAGATTTAAATCTCAGGGTTTTTTTTCACATTTATTGCTATGTAAATTGCTAATGTTTCAACTGGAAAAAAGCTCTAGCCCTTAGTGCTAGTGAAGGGGGAGAAAAGCACAAAATTTTTTAAAATAGGAACATCTCTATTGCACCAGGCCCTGGAACAAAATCTCACCACTGGGGCCCATGTTAAACTCTTACAGCTACCAACATAATTGAAAAGGTTTATCTTCCTACAAAGAAGATAACTTTCACTGAACTACTGTAAAGCACACATTTTACCATTTCCTCCAAGTTTCTCTTGGCTGCCATCCAGTAGATTATACATAGCTGCTGTGCTGCAATATGCAGTGGGCTTTAAAGCCTTTTCTGCAGGGACTAGTGGAATGTACACTTTTAATGTTGCATCATGTCATTAAAAGCAGAATAAATTTTGGTGCACATTGCACTGGCATGTATCGTAGATGGGAAAAATATATTTATGTGATCCATCCATTTCCTCAGAGATAACTTGGTATTGGCCTCACATAATGACTACGATCTCTATTTTTGCTTCTAGAATACAGGTTGTATTCATAGTTGTAATACACCATACTAAACATTACATGGTAGAGGTCTGCAGTAGGAAATACACTTTTGTTCATAAGATGTTCTCGACATTCGAGGAATCAGTATGGATACAGAGAATTCCTGCTGGCTTCACAAATTTTTGTGGCTCCCTTTTGGTTTACTGACTCACACTAGAAAATAATGAGAAACTGTCTCCACTTACAGTCAAAGAGAAATATACTTTACCGTCACGGAAAGTGATAATATTCGGATTTGAATGTGAAGCCAGTTTAAGCTCAATAATCAAATTTAAAAGAAGACTCTGAAAAATTTAACATAGCTCTAATGATATTGGAATAATAGTGTGTGAACTCCAAAATAGCTGAAGTCTCCTGAGTTTATCTACATGCATACATCAGATGAAATGTAATGAAAAAAATTTTTACTATGAGGGTGGTGAAACACTGGCATAGTGGTGGTGGATATCCCATCCCTGGAAACATTCAAGGTCAGGTTGGACAGGGCTCTGAGCAACTGATCTAGTTGAAGATGCCCCTGCTTATTGCAGGGGTGGTGGGACAAGATGACCTTTAAAGGTCCAAGGATGCATCTACTTAAGCATCACTGTAATTAAAATACAATAAACTCATTAGATGTGCAAGTTTCACCTGGGATAGAATTACTTTTCTTCTCAGTATCTGGTAAAGTGCTTTGTTTTGTATTCAGTATGAGAATAACGTTGATAATACACAGATGTTTAAGATGTGGCTAAGTAATATCTACTCTAAGCCAGGGTCTTTTCAGTGTCTCATGCTCTGCCAGTGAGGAGCTGCACAAGAAGCTGGGAGAGAGTATGGCCAAGACAAAGGGATATTCCACAGAACAAAACATCATGCCCAGCATATAAGATGGAGGAAGTTGACTCAGACTTCTCCTTGCAGACAGGCTGGGCATCCATCAGCAGGTGGTCAGCAATTGTACTGTTCATCACTTTTTCTATCTTTCTATCTTTTTGTTGTCTCCCTTTTCATTACATCATCATCAGCATCATCATCATTATTGGGTTTTTGTTATTATTAATATTACTCCAATTATTAAACTGTTCTTAACCCACAGGTTTTACTTTTTTTCCTATTCTCCACCCCATCCCAGTGGGGCAGAGGGGATGTGCAGTGGGCTAAGCTAGTGGCTGCATGGTTCTTAGTTGCTGGCTTGGGTTAAACCATGACGTCATTTAACTCAGCACTTTCTTCTTGAGGCTGGGAAAGTCAGTTGACCATTGCCATCGCTACTTTTAAGTCCCTGGGAGGCACTCTGATACTCCAGTGACAGAAGTACACAGTCTGAGGCAAGTAAATGGATTTTCTAACTGAAATCTAAAATACTATTATCCGTTTTTTCAGAAGATGTGATGTTAGTCCCAAGGGCAGTACAGTGATGGGGACACACTGCCTGATGTTATAAATCCCATACAGTTTTTCATTGAAGATTTGTGCCTGGAAGGAATGAAATGCACTCTCTTTGTTATCTCTGTGAACAATGGATGATCTTTCCTGCAACAGCAACTAACTAGGCACTACTGAATCCAGACATTAAGTCATGAACATTTCACAATATTTTCAGAAATGGGCAAGCAGTTGCAGGGGCCAGAAACTTTGCAAGTAGATGACTTCACACTGCAGCTTCCATCTCAATTAGCTATCAGTTGAATGTCCAGAAACATATGCACATTTTTTTCTTTTAAACTGCGAGTTATATAAAAAAGGAAAAAGTACTTTTTTCAAAATAAGAATCTGGGCTTTTTTGTACATTTAATTCTCCACCTTCCTCAATTACTTCCCTAAAAAATATTTTTTAATGTGAAGCTTTGTAATGGAAATTGTTGTTTAGTCTTTACCATGTATCCAACACAGCATTACTTTTCATCATGTAGGAAAATTTTATCTTCAAGCAAAATCATCATTTGGAGTGTGGAATACAAGTACACTAAATTATTCTGCTGTTGTTATTGTGGCTTTAGTAAATTATTATTTCAAATCATAATCTCATTTATTGTCCCTTTCTTACAAATAAGGGGCAGAGGGAATGGCTTAGTTGGAGTTTAATTTCCCTACTGGTGGTAAAACCAACACACTGAGCTACAAGCTGGCCACAAAATACACTGACAATTTAAAATACACATTTGGTAAAGTCATGGCTTTAATAAAAATTCACACATTATTGAGATGACACTATATTTCATTACCTGAAGAGTTGAGTTGAGGATCTATCTCTCTGTGTTATAATTCACTGGTTTATAGTATTAAACTGAACGTATTAGAAGTATAGACTATGACAGGCAATAATGGAGTGTGTTTAACTACAAACTGTGACAGGCAATAACCACTCTCTGGTTATCAGGGAAGTATTAGAAATCTTGAAACACTAGTGAGAGATTAACATGAGTCTATAAATCTAATGAAGACATCTGCATTAGTCTTTCCTCAAACAATAGTGACAAGACAAATTTCAGGCTGTAGCTATCATGAATTTAACTTCTGACAACTTTCTTGTTAGAGTGTAACAAATATTAAATAGTTGGTTACAGGTCTCCTCGGGCACCAGTGAGAGACAGTAGAGTAAATACTCAGGGAAAAGCAATAATGGTAAAAACAGAAGTAATAAAACCCATAAAGCATCTTAAAATAGCTCTAAGTGTATGAATACCTAATATAATGGAAGGCCTTTGTACAGACTGCCACTCATTAGTTCAGAATATCATGCAACTTTAAAAATATGGGAAAAATAAAACAGCATCAAAATGCATAAACAGCATCTTTTCTGTATGCCTTTGTCAATGAACGTGTAATGTTTTAATCCAATAGCAACTTTAGCTTTATAACTGGAAACTTAGACATTTTGCAATATTTAACCTTAAGTGCTTTGGAAAGAAACTGCAAAAAGTAATCTACTTATTATTTCCATGTTGAGAAATGGCTATGCTGGAATGGGGCTAAAACCAGCCTAAGTGTTTCTTCCTCTTAATCTAAAGTTTGCAAGCACTCCAAGTAACTTTGAAAAGATCATTTGAATATTTAAATAGCTATTTACCACATCAAGCCTTAAACCGAACCAACGAATGCTAACAAAAATATAAATGCAATAACATTATTAAAAACACTAAGTTATAAAAACCAAATTGACATGAATAAACTCATTTAGATAAGAACTCAGTTTCGTATCTATCATGCTGAAAGAAGCATGTAGCGTGTCTTTTTTTTTTTTTTGTTCAGTCTAATGCTCTCCCAATGGAGCTATTGAAACATCCAAACCTCAACCTCACTTTCAATAGGATAATGAGCTGTTCTAGCAAGATGGTTTTTTAATCTTTGGAAAATGTAATAAAACATAAAAGGTGTTTGTAGTCCTTTGTGACAGAAAGCATTAGAACAAAGGAATGCATGTTACCGAGCATTTTTCAAGTATTAAATGCTGCTTTGTTTTCTAGCTGCCCAGTATTTTGACTAAACTATAAAACAAGTACCAGAAAAAATAAAAATAGAAAAATATACAGGGGTTTGATAAAAACTAAGCAAATCCAAGAATTCCTTTTTCCTTCTTTTGTCTTGGAATCACAGCTAGGTGAAACTAAGTGCTTTTCATGCACGTGTCTTAGTTTTTCTTTATCTTGTTAAAGGGTAACTAACTGGTTACTTTTTATAAAGTTTTTTTAATGCATTGCTGTCACTGAGATTGCTTTTTATGATTCATTCAGGTTCATCTACTGCATTCTTCCATTTATTGCTACCTGAAATTTTATATGCAAGAAACTCTGCAATGACCGCATTTGCACTCTTAAGAATTTTTCTTTTCCTTTCATTTACTTTCCTTTCTATATTCTTCTCCATCACCCAGTCTCACCTCACTGAGATTTCATTGCTAGTGAAAGAACACTTAATTACATGAAGCAAGAACACCTTTTCACAAATATATGTGAAACAGATGACATGGCCATAGAAAACAAGATATATGCATCCAACTTATACTGTACCTTGCAAATGCAGTTTGATAACTTAACATTAAATGCACAGGAGAAATGTGCCCCTCAGGTCAGCATTATTCAGATCAGTACAGATGATTGGATAATTTGGCTTATTCAAAAAGCATTCCTTTATGTGATTTATATGTCACCCATTGAGAAGAAGTAAGTCTTTGGACTGTCTCCTGTAGGGAAGGAAGATGATATTTATGACAGAAAATGCTGAGCTGCCAGTATAGGTCTCGGGTCCACCAGCACTTTTTTAGTGCAATCTCTTCAGTGTCTATTTAACATACTTATTGGCTCCTACTGATATAGTTTCTAATCTGAGGAACATGTATTCTTAAAATCTTGTGGTCTGAGAAATAGCGCTGCTCCTATTCTCACAGGTGGGTAGAATGAGGCACAAGTATTTTAAATCATTTGCTCAGGATCAAAGAACAAATTCCTGCTCCTCTACAGTTTAAGTCTGAGATACAAATGCGCTAGTCAATTTAATGACTTCTGAAATCTCAAACTCACTCATGAGCAAGTGATCCATGGATCACATGGATCCATGCCTGGATAGCATCAGTCTGATGTGGGGCATGTGCATGCCTAACAAGTTCACAAACCACAAACTACGTTACAGCAGAACAAAGTCTTCTGGTATATCCACCAGGTCTTCGCTGGTGGACAGAAGTTCGAGGGCTGAGACAGGATAAAACCCATTTCAGTACTGAAATCAATGTTGCTGCACAACAATAAAATGGGGTAAGACTACAAGGACTCTGATGCATGCTGCTGAGTGCATGTGTCCTGAAACTACACAGGCACTTTCCCCAAAGCAAGTCTGGGAAGAGGCAGGTTCAGAACAAGCTTTTTCTACTTCTTTCATCCTGCTGCAGCTGGTGCAGCAAGCACACAGCTTAGAGCCATTACAGGCAAAGGAAACAAACTGCATTATGGAAGACAGGGCTGCTGAAGCACAGCTGTGCTTTGGTTACATGGTGCTGGGCCTGATGCCTTTGGTAGGGAAGACCTCTTATGGCCCTGAATGCCTTCCTGGGACTACTTATGGGGAAAAATACTCATCATTAGTATAGATAGGAACAAGGACCTCAGACTGAAGAGGTGTTTTGTCAGTGACACAAAGTCTCACTATGGTTTTTGCTATTGGCTCCAGGAAAAAAGCCACAGAGCTGTGTACTTAAATCCTCTGAGTCGTCCGTGTTGGAAAAAGAACTTCTATCTGTCCTGAATATATAAATCCATCTTCTTCATCACGGAAAATACATGCTTTCTGCCTCTTTGAGATCCAGACAGTCTCTAATAAAGAAGCTGAGGAATTTAACATTCTTCCTTTTGGCTGTTGAGAGCACTTGCCCACCACTATTATATACGTCACCTAGAACCTCCTTCAGTAAACTTCCTAAGTGCAGCTTAAACCTAAAACTGATCTAAGCATAGACAGAATAAATCAAGCCAGATAGGGGCACTGGGCTAAATGTGAGCAGAAGTTTTCAGAGGTAGCTCAGGGAGACTTTCCCAGGTGGGAGGTGATCAAGCTTAGCTGAGCCCTCCTGCAACCCCTGGCTCCCAGGAAGAGTGGAGTGTCAAGTGAACCATGAACCTTGTTCATGGTTAATGTCATTAATTTAGGAGCAAGGGTTTTCAGAAAAGACCTGTGTTGATTGTTTTCTGTGAACAAAGGTTTTAGATTTTTTTATTCCTCTTCTCTCACTGAAGCTTCAAAGTAGCCAGTAGCTTTGCAATGCATGTCTGTGATGTTTCAGATGTATGAACATTCTGTAATTACAGCATGAAAATCTGTGGAAGGATATTGTTGTCACTTCCTAGCCCCAAAGGTGTTACAAGAGACCAAAATTGCTTGTTTTGTAACTAAAAGGCAGTGTTTAATATTAAAACTACCTTATTCTAAATCTGTTAGCTTCAAAATAGTCCTATTTGTAAATATGGTGATCCAATTTCAATCAGTTGCCTGTTTCGGTGTATTACTCTGGCTCATTCAGCTGTAGGAATCAGCAAAGGTAGAATCACTGGTGAACTGATCTGTTTCAAGCTCATGCAAATCACCAACACCAAATTTCTCAGTGGCCTAATTTGTGAATCAGAAAGAGTTTTACTGAACCTAGCAACTGTCACTGATGTCTGATAGCCTATAAAGTACTTGCTTCCCTAATTTTTATCACTTTTGATAGATAATAGCTTTATAATAGCTTGAAAATTTTCCCATCCCCACCACTATAGTTTCTTCATTAACAGTAGCCTACCAGCTTAAATATACTGTATATAATTGTACAGTGTTTAATATTCCCTGACTACTTTCAGTTTACAGTATCTCCTTTCCTCCCCCTCTCACATATTATATTTTGACCCCTTTCTCCCATTTATATCTCCTAAACTGCAAAAGCTGTTGCCTTTTCCCTGCTGTTTAAAATGTCTTCCAAGCCATCCATCAATTTACGTCAGAGTGGCGCAGTGAGGGAAATGCAGCAGGGCTCTGCACCTGCACCAAATCCAGTGTTATGCTGGGCTAGTGAATAAAAGCAGCAAACAAGCTGCAGCATAACAAAAACCAACCCAGCAGATTGATTACAGCAGTGGATAATACTAATGTCTTAAATTAAATATGTCTGACAGTATCCTCATCTATTTCTCACACTTGGTGCCAGGATGTACTTAACTTCAGCACAGGTCATGGCAGCCTGCAGCATTGTAACAGGGATGGAAAGAGTCCTGATCCAAACAGGGAGAGGGGAGGGGGCAGCCACGCAGCTGTACAGCACAGACACCAATGGAAAAATATGTTTTGTGTCAGCTGATCCTAATGGAAAGAGTAAAGCCTCATCCCTGCTGTTATACCTATGTCTGGTTATTACTTGGATTTCCACAAAAATATCACCACGAATCCATCTGTAGTTCACGTACATCTCATGCAATTAACTTGTCATGACTGAGAGGTATGGGTTCTTGCAACATTTACCCATCTTCCAAAAATTGGTACAATATAATGTATTTGAAGTCATGACATAAAACAACTGAAATGAGAAATGTATTTCTGAAACGTACAGACTTTTTCACAACACTTATTTGCACTTACTTAACCTCCAAGCTAGTTTTGCTCTAATATGATCTATACATAGCATTTGCACAATAGTGAACCCAAGACACAGCCCCAAGCAAGAGAGTGGTGGCAGTGCAGCGCCAAGCCCCAGTGGAGTGACACCAGTGCTGGAGGCAGCTGCTGGGAATGGTCTGAGGAATGGTCTGAGGCTGCAGCATGGCACAGTGCAGATGATCTAGTTTCTGAGGGGTTTTTTTTGCCCTAGATCTCCATTGCTTTGTCAGACAGGGCAGTGGGAGCATTAAACTGTGGAAGCTCTCATTAGCCATATTGCTCCTGTCTTCCCAGTTGCCATACTGCCTTCATCTGGAAAACCACACAGGGCACACACGTTAGGGAAGTGCTCTTGTTTGCTTCGTGGTGAATACCCGTTTGTGGATAAAACACACTGTCCCTTTTGTACACTTTTTGTTATTAATATTGCTGTGGTTATTGCTATTTTCAGTAAATTGTTATTCCAATTCATAATGTATCCTAATGTTCCTCCATTATCAGAAGGGGAAGGGGATAGGGAGAAGCTTAAATGTGTTTAATTTTCCACCTAGGTTTTAAACTACTACATCATCCTTCTTTTATATAGAAGTGTATCAATCCTGCAACCCTGCAACCCTCCCCAAGTACCCATCTCCTGCACTGCACATGGTCCCTTCCCCACTTTCACTGGAATGCAGGGATAGAAGCAGACCCAGCAAAAGAGTGCCATGCCATTCACTTATGCATATCCACACAAGAGAAGCTAAAGAAAAGGCTCACCCTGAGGGACAGCGAAGGTTGGGTCAGCTGTCAACACTGCAAAGGAAAACCAGAAAATGAGGACCAAGGGCTAATAAGAGAGCTAAAATTCTTTCTGCACAGTGAAGCACATCTAGACCATGTTCTCTTTAAGACTGCCTGACTTCAATGAGTTCCTTCATAATCCCATGAAATACAGAAGATGATACAAGACTTTAATAGAGAAGCACTATCCAGTATGATACTAATCTCAACAATACAGCACAAAAAAATGCATACATTTGGAAGGAGTGATACCAGACTTTGTCTTGATTAATACTGTTTCCAGGCTGGAACTGAGTAATAATTAAATGCAAAAACTGCCTTTGAATACTGCTAGGGTTAATAGTTTAACAGCAGGAGTAAAGAAGGAATAGAATTATATTATTTGTCTGCCAAATCAGATGAAATTGATCCATGCAGAAGATTTTATATGTAAAGAAAGAAACACATTGCTCACTAGAAGGTAACAAGAAGACTCATGTCATTAGAGTACTACAAATAATCTAATTTGTATCCTAGATCATGTCACTACAGAATTTTGAAGGGTACAGAATATAGTCTTGTTCTCCATCTTAGGAAGTTGTCCTGTGGGCACATGTTCCATGCAATGCTTTTGTAGCTTGAAATAAAAGAGATAGCTAATACTGAGTTGGGCTATTTAACAAGAATCAAAACATTTAACTGCATCAATGTAAGAAGCAGTCTGAATAGAAAAATTTATTGTAAAATGAATCACTCCTAATATTAGAAAATCCTAAAATGTCTCCATTCTCAAGTAAATTACTCTGTCACCTTAAAAAATCACTTTCTGGAGGGAAACTTCCTAAAATCTCAGATAATGGTCTTGCCTGACCTCCACTACCTTCTCATGTGCACTTTCCTGACATCTGTTAAAGCCTTCCTTGTACTCTCTATCCATCAATTTTTGTGTAAGACATTACAATGCTCTTGGGAGTCGTTTGCAAGTTACTGAAGTTGAACAGGTAATCTGAGAACTTCCACTCATATGCCTTCTGAAAAAAGAACTGAAAATCTGAAGAACTCAATTCTGTTTAGAGTCCTCCTACATTAGCAAATAACTTGGCATTGCCTTTACTATGCAACCAAATTACATCACCAGAAATATTAACATCAAGGTCTTTGTTTTTATCTTACCTGCTTTTCATCACCTGAGATAATGAGAATCTAACTGAAAAAAACTGCAATGGAGCACACCAAGAGGAAGAGAAAGGAAGCACAAAATTTTGCTTATTATAGATTAGTAGCTGATATCCCAAAAGAGAGATGGAGAAAGATGTCACGCTTATCTTCTGCTTTCCTTCTCTGTCTCAAAACCCACCTATCACCTGTAATCAAGTTATAAAACTGCTCTTTTTAATGACTTAAAAGCCAGAAAAAATTCCACTCCCATACACATCATCTGTGGTAAAAAGCCTGCATGGCTTGTGCCATTGTTTTTTGGCATAAAAAGAAGACAGTACAGCTTATTGTTATGATGAATGCTGGATTCTGGATATTCTGATGATATGATTCTATAAAAGTAGAGTTTCAGTATTGCTGAAAATATCCTGTACTAGTTCACCAATTATAAATATTTTAAATCTCTCACTGACAATATGGAACAGCCTCACCTCATTAATTATCACTAATGATTAGGAGGATCAAATTAGTGACTAATGGATGAATACATAACAAAGCGAGGCAATGCAGCAACAAAAGTCTGTTAATATGTTTGTTCAGAACAGTTTCATTTATTTTTAATGCAATGATTTATGATTAGAGTCAATTAGAATGCTTTCTTTTTATAAATATTTTTATTTATTTGAAAAAATACTTTCCCTGCGGCAAATGCCATTTTGTTAAATCTGAGACATCATGTAGTAACATCTGAATGCAAGAAAAAATTTACAGAGAAAAGGTGTACACCTCCCTATCTCTCTGACATCCTACCAGAGGTTACATTGCTTTGTTCGAACCAGTGTCAGGCAGAAATACTGAGTTTTTCTCCAGATAAACTGGTGTTCCCACAGAGCAGAGGTCAGTATTATCCAGATTTTTGCTTGGGTCCCATATGCAGTACCCAGCCCTTTTACACAAATCTCTGCTCATGCACATTAGCCTAAACAATGCTGAGTGCCTTACTTTTAGAGCATCAGGTTTCCAACCTGGCTGGTCCAAAAAAAGCCTTGTGCCATACATTCTGATGCCAAGAGACAACCAGCGGCCTGACAGCTCTTAATCAAGTCTCCAGCAGAGATTAGGGAAGGCCTGCAAGCATCTCCTGCATCCCCTTACTGTAAGTATGTGTGTATAGTGATGGCAGGATTTCCTCATATCTATTTTGGCCCCATGCACTGTCCATACGGCTCATCAGGACTGTTTCACCCACTCAAAAAATATCAGAGTAGCTAATTACCATTTCTCTAAACTGAAAAATTCTAATCTAATTCTTTTTCCATATAAATTGTTTAAAATCTACTCCTTTTTTGTTTCATTCATTAAATGATAGAATTTCAGGAATTGCATTGCATGATGTGTTACAACAATAATGATACACTTAAGCCCTAAAATTCAAACTAAAAGTTACTATTGTAGAAAACTTGGATTTTCTTAATGTGGCTGTGTTCTACATTTCTCCCTTAGGAGTATCTGTAACATAACCAGCTGGATAGTGAAGGATATACTGGAAGAGGCAACAGCTCCCATCTGGCGTCATGCATCTGTGTTACCTTTCAGATAGTGTATTTATTGGAAATATATCTTCCAGAGGGATTTGAATATGAAGGAAATCTAGAAGAAAACTCACTTTTATGTAAAAAATGCAAAATGTTAATAAAATGCAAGTTTGTAAAATTTTGATTTAACACTTCTTCACAAAATATGATTGATAATCTGCCATGGTAACAAAAAGGCAGAACAGAAACTATACATATAAAATAGGAAGCCAAAAGCTGCTAATTAAATATGAATTTTGAGCTCCAATGATCACTGTGTAACTCTCTGTAAAGGAAATGCACCACTGAATTTACCTGCTCTTCTAGCAGCCCTATCTTATAGAAACACACCCAAAAAAGGGAAATTCTCAGTGGAAGTTGAGACCCATGGAGGTCAAGTGGGGGATGTCTACACAGAGGGACTTGTCTTGAGCTCTCCTATGCCCTACCACTGAGCCATGAACAGGTTCATCCCAGGAACCACAGAACCGTATTTGTTAAATAGACCTGCGGGCAGTGGGAACAGACATGGCTGTGTCACTCTACACAGGAATGGTGCCCCAGGCTGGCTTGGCTTACATCTTCTGCCAGGGATTTCTCTGTTGGGTGACAGCACTGTGTTAGCAAAAGTTGTGGTGCTTTGCCAGGGCGCACAGGTTAGCCAGTGGTGCTCCCCAGCCTGAGAAAAGAGCCCCTATGGACAGCAAGGCTTCATACTGTACCAGCAGAGACAAAGAAGTGCCCCTGAGCCTCACCCCTCTCTCTTCATTACAGAGCATATGCACGGAGTGTAAATAAACTAATTCACCAGGGAAATTATTTTCTGTCACTTAATTTTCTACAGCCTCTCCTTCCAAAGGCCTGAAAGGGCTGGTATTGAGCAAACAGGCAAAAATAATTAACCTATCTCACCTTCCAATTGATCAGCTATGGCCGTCCTCACTTTTATCTGGCTACAAGGAATAGGTTTGTGGAACAACTTTTCTATAGTTTACCACTGGTTGCTGCATGAGATATTATGAGATCTACTGATGCAGAAAAAACTTATAATTAACTATCTGAGATCTTTAAAAAACTGAGCTAAAGGGTCAGAGATGAGATCTCAGCCCTTACCACGTTTGGGAAAAATTACCAGCTCAGTGACAGAGCCCAGCCTCCTGCTAGCAACAGTCTACTCTAGAAGGATTTAACTCTTGGTCATTATTTTTCAAATGGAAATTCTGTTTCCATGCTGCTCCAATGAAACACCTTGAATGAATGCACAGGTTTGCCTTTCTAGTAACCCAGTCGCAGAGATTTCTAAATATTCATAGCTAATGGGTGATGCAGGTCTCAGAATAGCTGTCTGCCCCCAAACACCTTTTAACATTACTCAATAAAGCAGCTGTGAAAATCGTTTCAAACTTGTGTTACAAATAATCTTCTCAAGATAAGACAGTTCTCTCCATACATGAAAAAATGCATCTGTCTTTTTGTTCTGGACAAAACCTTCCCCAGATTTTGACCAACAACTTGTGGAAATGGTCAGAAAGTATCTTACAATAACTGTTTTGTTAGAAAGTCAGTGCTCTTCTGCGGACTGTGTTATGAACAAGACCCTTCTTGCAATGCTGACATAGGAGCTCTTGTAACACTTCTGCCTCATTTTTAGACAGAGAAAATGCAGAAGAGATTGGAGATCACATAGAAATCTGCTGTGTTTTGAGTGGTGTTTTGTTCAGTGATGTCATACATCTTACAGTCAGTGACAGCCTGAACGGTTTTTGAGGGAGAGAAGGGTGCTGCTGAAGTGAAGGGGAAAGTGGAGCCTTGCAGGGCTGCACAGGTGGCACTGCTTTCTGGAAGCAGAAAGCATGACCACAGCAAGTAGGAAGTTTAGTCATCACCAGGTGACCAAGGAGATTGTCTTCCTGTGGTTGTATCAGAGGTAATGTCTGCAGATCTTAGGTAGGCCATCTTGGAGAAAGAGAAGATGCTAGTGCTGAGTTGGAGGATATAATATTTAGGCATGTCAGGACATAGAGACCTGTTACCCCAAGCGTCCCAATGAAAACTGGATGGGTAGCCTGTCTCTTAGATCTCAGGGACCAGAATCACCGCACTAGTTATCCCTGCTGTCTGTGGACAATGACTTTTTACCCTGCTATTGACTGACCTAGACATGTTAATTATAGTCCTTGAGTCCACTGAGTCAAGGACTTTTGAAGCCTACATTCAGCCTGCATCCAGTTGCTGTGGGTCTGAGGTGCCTGAGGTTTTACTTCAAAAGTAGTCAGCCTTGAAGTTTGGCTGCTGTTCCTTTAAAATTCAGAACAGGTCTGGTCTGTGTGGAAACACAGACACACTGTTCCCCATCTTTACAGTTCAGACTGATCCAAATTATGAACATTTACAGGCTGTATGTACTGGTCTCTTAAATATTTTTCTCTTGAGTATCCTCATATGTCATTTCCTCTCTTACAGTCTTTCTTTACACCTGTTTTTGTCTGCTCTCTTCATATCAGTGCATCTGCTAATTCATTTGTGTTGCCACTAAACTGAACTTGAACATACAAGGAATGAGAGGCCAGTATTGTTAATCTTAAATAATCTGCTGTACAGCTTGTTATCTTGCCATAAACCATTACTGCCGAGATGCTTGACAGACACAGTACAGCCAGTAGTTCAGTAGTAGATAACAGACCCTGGGGACCCGAGCAAAAAAATGAATCAGGAAGAAATAATTAAATTTGTATATGCTACTGAGGCCTACATGTTGTACTTCTGTGAACCCGAAGTGGCCAGCCGAGTAAAACCCAGGAAACACAAAGATGCATTAAGATAATGCCAAATAATATGGAAATCTAGTGGTTCTTCAGTAAACATTCATGTTCATCCACACCTGGAGCTTACCAAGCCTTCCAAAACAACAGAATGCATAATATACAAATAAAAATCTCCAGTGAGAACTGAAGGAATTCAGCTACCTAGCTAGCATTCTGATTGCTAGGGTGGGACACAACAAAGCCAAAGCCTCTTGCAGACAATGTGCTGAACAGACAGGTAAGCTGTCCCTAGAGGACAGTGACAGTAACAATGACACTCTTTTTTTTTCATTGTGATCAAACCTAGAGATCTATTACTGAGATTAAGCAAAATAAAAATCTCCATAACATCTTTCCCTGAGAACAAAACAAAAGCAGCCTGGTAAAAAGGTTAGCAATAGCCATCAGATCTCTGGGAACAGCACGAGTCTTCACTACTGACCACTCACTCTATGTCACACATATCTGCTAGGTGCAGAGGAGAGCCTTCTGATATGTGATATTACACAAACAAGGCACTTCAAATAGATCTCTTTGACTTTTATATAAGAAAATGTACTTCTTTCTATTCTTCCTTATCCCCTCTTGGAACAAGGAAAATAATATTCTTTTCTGAATTTGATCCCTGATGAATTCGAATTAATTCTCACAATACTGAATTTCATTTTTTGGTTTTTTGTTTTTTTTTTTTGTTGGCTTGTGTCCTGTATAAACAAAACAAAAAATTTTCCCAAGTAGCCTAACACCACAATTCCTCTGAAAACAACAAGGTTTGTATTCCAAAGTTAGTCATAAGTTTCAAGCAGACTATCAATTGTATTTCATATACATACTTATTCAACTACATACATGCATATTTATTATGTATATAAAGACACAAATAGTACAAGGTGTATACAATACACCACTGTAATTTAAAATCTATAGCAACATGCAAGGAAAGCTCCAGTCTTTGTAAATAAGAAGAAAATTATTGATTTGATTACTGACTTAAATATCTTGTTAATAGAAATCAACCGAACAAGAGTATATACGTGGCATAACAGCAATACCCGGAGACAAAACAATGTACCCAGTTCTTTCACAACATTTATAAAATGTTTTTCTTACACACTTAATATTTTCATCACCAAAAGTAATTCTTTCATTAGCTTATGTAAAATTCATACCCTGTCCTCCAATAGCATTACATTATTTAGAGCTTAAAAACAGAAGCCAGTGTCTTCAGAAATGTGATGCTGAAAAATAAATTCATCTACACTTCCTAGCTTGTATACTGTATGGGTGATTCTATTCTTTTCTGTTTTTTAATTACATTCTAATAAAATGTAATGGCAGATCAAAATCCTGGAATCTGTGGAAATGTTGCACTATATTTCATTAGACACCTTTGTATTTGTTGCTTATTTACCTCTTACCCCAGTTACTGAAAAGGTGGGTCCATCCAGTAATCACTGGTAGGCCAACAAAATTATAAATGTCCATTTTTCCTCTAGTTACAGGTTAGATGTGTAAAACCTAAACTATTATAACTCTACAACAGCAGTGGAACACTCAATGCCCTTTGCAGCAAGCTCTGTACAGATATAGTGAGCCATATGGCCATTCAAATATGAAGTCAGAAACAAGGAGTGGTTAAGTAACTGAAAATATGGGGAAAGGTGTTAAGAAAGAGCTAACTGCATTCAGCATGCTACCCAATACCAAATACACACCAATAAAACAGAGTAACTGTCCAGCTCTGAGAATACCAAATACAGCCAGCTGAGCACTAACCACAGTAGGAGGAGAGGTGTTTCCCCATTTCTAGCTACTTATTTTTTAATTAAAAGTATCACTTCAAGAGAAGAATTTACCACTTCTTCATATCATTCTTACAGGTACATTATCTTAAATGACCTTATCTTAAAGACTAAGATAAGGGCTCTGCTCCAGATTGGTATGCTATTTAGCCATTCCACACATCCTCCCTCCAAAAAAACAAACAAACAAACAAACAAAAAAACAAAAACAAAACAAAACAAATAAAAAAATTAAAAAAAACACCAAAAACAAAAACAGGGCAGATAATCCACAGCAGGCAATTTGTAACACTGATGTTTCCTGGACTCCTTATGCATCAGCACATCAAGTCTTTGACTTATTATGAAAAAGTCAGTATCCCAATAACAAAATACATCTTCAAGATATCTGTAATTGGTATTATTTTTCTTCTTTTCTTTGCTAGCCTTCTTTAACTTCAGATGAAGTTCTTGTCTTGAAGTAATAGATTTTTATAAATAAAATGCTCATCCCGAGAAGATGCATGGAAAACATCAATTCTTTATACTGTGCAGCATTTGGGCTGGACCATTCACACGCCCCTGGATTCAGCCAGACTGGTAAAGCTGCTTCAAGGTGTTGGTTAGCGGCACTGTCTCAGAATTACAGGGGAACCAATTACAAGTCTGGGTGGAAGCAGATTAACTTTGCAAACAGCCACCAATATCGATATCTAAAGCTATTACCCTTAGCCTCTGAGTTGTTTTGGCTGTTTTTTTCCCACAACTGCTTCAGGTGGAATCCAGTCAATCACTTCAAAAGGGAAAGCCCATGAAGGAATAAGGGCAACCTCTTTCATTCTGAGTGGATGGCAAAAGCACGGGGGCAGGATTATCCTAAATCACCACATATGCTTGCTAAACATATATCAATTAAACATCTGCAAACCGTTTAGTAATTGGGAAGTAGCCATCTGTGAAGTTTCCATAGGGTAAAGCAAATTAACAAGTTTCACACATAGCAGAAGCAAGCCACTAGAGTTCAGTGGGGAAACAGCTCTGTAGCCACACAGCAGATGTGGTGGGATAAGAGTCTTGTCCTCATGTTGTCCTGGTGAACAGGCTGAAGATACTGCTAAACAAGCTCACATGCTTATGGGTGCAAATCTAGCTACAACAACATAATCTAATTATGCTAAGAAAGTAACCTTATAATGGAATGTAGATTAGAACCCTCTGTTTCCTTAGATTAGAAACCTTAGTTTCCCTCCTCCAGTGCAATGCAACTTGGAGCTGTGATTTGAATATTCCTTTTGTATTCTGCATAGACTGTATTCTGCACAGTATTTCTGTATTTTGGGATATAATGCTTGGTTTAAAGCAAAGTGCATTGTCTAGAAGCCTGCTTACCAAAGGTAGGTGTTGCATAGTACTTTTCAGACAATATAATCTCCTGGAGAGTATTTGGCCATTTCAGTGAGGTTTTGCAAGATTGCTGCTAGGCGTTGCCACCTGGTTTTTTATCTGGAATGCTCCAAGGTCATTTTTGGGGAAATCAGAACGTGCCCAAAATATGCACAAATATATGCACTTTATGACATGTCTGCTCTTGCGTGAAACAACTATCCCAAAGAACCACAGATTTATGTGCCATGGACTTTTATGTACCACCCCTGCCAGGGACTCAGTTCCTCAGCAGTAATATGGATGGGTATTATTCTTATCACTTGCAAACTGGTAGGATTATAGCATGTTTCAGATATGGAGTAACGAACAGCAGGTCTCTAATTTCTGGATGTGAAAAGACACATTTTAATAGCCTCATATCAGATGCTAGAACAAGTCATCAATAAAGACAAACCTAGTTGCAGTTCATACCCTGTTTCAAAAGTGGATGGAAGCTCAGGAAAATGGCCACATACAATCCCTACAGATGTGCAGAGCTGTAATTCAGTGAAGCAAACTCCTCTAATGCAACTTGGCATCACTATTGTGGAGCTGTTTTAAGTACCTACATGCCAAACACAGCTGCTGCATTTCAGAGACACAGCATTCCTAATGATTATGGGAGGCACTCATGAAACACACACTCCTATCAAAATACAGCTTTTCATTTTAGAGGCTCTAAAATCATAGAATTGCAGGATTGTTTAGGTTGAAAAAGACCATTAAGGCTGCCAAGTCCAATTGTTAAGCCAGCAATGCCAAGTCCACCACTGAACAATGTCCCTGAATGCCACTTCTGCACATCTTTTACATAGTTGCAGGGATGGTGACCCAGTCACTTCCCTAGGCAGCCTCTTCCAATGCTTGACAAACCCTTCTGTGAAGAATTTTTTCTTATTATCCAGTATAAACCTCCCCTGGTACAACTTGAAGCATTTCCTTTCGTCCTATGACTTGTTACTTGGGATAAGAGACTGACCCTCACCTGGCTACAATTTCCTTTTTTAGATCATTATGGAGAGTGATAAGATCTCCCTGCTGTTTCCTTTTATCTAGGCTAAACATCCCCAGTTCCTTCAATCATTCCTCGTAAGACTTGTTACCTTGCAGACACATTCCTAAATCAGCAACCAGGCTTCCATACCATCACATCATGAGTATTTGATTAATTAACTCACAACTCCATTAAGCTCCAGAAAAGTACCGATTTTGAGCACTCCTGTGGTTTTACTTGACACTGGATACTTCACCCAACCTGACCATTCCATCCAGTCTGCTGACCCTTCTACACAGCAGTACAGTCAATAGCATGGATGCAGAGTTGCTGCTTGATGGAGGGGTCGTACAACAAACAATTTTGTACCGTGCCTAAAAAGTAAAATTGTGAGGCAAACAGTACACGAAGACGTTGCTGCCACTAGATGGCATAAAGTGTCCATGAAAAGCAATAGCGTATTTCTGAGAGCACAACTAATGGTCTCTTCACTTAGAGGAGTTTACTCCGTCATAGGGAAACAGAGCTAGGAAGGCAACACAAAAGCCCTGCCTGAGTACATACTATGCCTTTTGAAAAGCTGTATTGTATCTCAACGCTGTCTAATTCTCCACCTCCCATTGCATCAACCTCTGTTTTAAAGCTAAATAACAACAACAACAAATACAACAACAAAGTTGCAGCTGAAGCCCCAAAGGCTGCTCAGAGAAGCTTTAAAGACAGCACACAATAGAGTTCAGGACTCTCAGTGCAAGAGACTGTGAAGTTGTGAGGATAGTGAAAGAGGAGGGAACATAGGAAATTCCTGAGCCATGTGAAAGGATTTACTCCAGAAGTCTTGTTGTTGACTTGTGGAGTGATTATGGGACACACCACATGACAGGAACAGAGACTTAAATAATACAAAATGACCTCACCTACACTAGGCCTGGGGACACACAACACTGTGGAAGCCACTTGAAAAAACACTGGCACCAAACGCTAATTATCACAATGACGGTGGTGTAAGTTTTCTTTTCCAAACAGACTGGGGAACAGACCTCCCAACATACTTCCCTCATACAGACAGCATCATTTCCTTTTAACATTAGACTGGGAAGTGACTCTTACTGCCATTGCATCTCTGTGAACACAAACTGAGATATTCCTGAGGGCTAAATGACTGCAAGGGTCACAGGTTAATAGGGCAGCAAGAACTTGTGTGCTATACATCCTGGCAGGTCTGCTACAAAGGACCATATTACTGGCAAGCTTCATTTATTCTGGCAGAGTGCTACAGACAGAGTCCATTCATCCCCTTTTTGCATCTACTAACCTACTTCACATCAAAATCCCCTTTCCAACACTTCTTCAGTTAAAAAGACTTCGCAACACCTTGCAAAGCACAGTGACTCAAGAAAGAGCAAACTGAAGCCGCCCAGAAAGCAAGTGCAGAGCCTCTGGGCCTTCACATTCCCCGTGACTGGGACCAACAGGGATGTGTTTTCAAGCATGTTTGTGGCAGGCGGTGTGCTGTTACTTGGCTGGTGGAGCAGCAAAACACAAAATCAGCGTTGGCAGCTGGCACAGCAGCAAGTGCCAGCAGTTACCACGGTGTACAGGAGTAAAGGCTCTGTCTGGCCTTCAAGAGGGAGAAGACAGAGGAGTTGGGGAATTGTCCTGGAACTCCGGCATTGCAGCCTTGGAGCGATCACCTCCGAGGTGACTGAGAGCTCCAGTGGCCCCCGTCTGCTCGGATTGGGATCCAACCCCAACCTGAGCTTCATTTCGGGACGTGAGCCCAGCGGCACCCTGGCCATGCGCTGAGGGAAGAGCCCAGAGCGGATGAGGTGAAAGTTGCTCAAGCGCCTGCCGCAGCGTCCGGCCCGTGCCCCGGGGCAGCCCCAGGCGAGCCTCACAAGCCGCGGGCCGCCTCCTTCCCGGCCGCCCGCCGAGGCCGCCCGCACGGCCCCGCCGTCACCCGCTCGGCGCCTCCTCAGCCCGCGCCGCGGCCTCTGTGACGCCCCCGGTAAATCCCCGCGCGTGCTGCCGGCCACTGTGGCGCCGCAGGCTCTGTTGGTGCCCGGAGCCGGCGCCCAGAGCTGCCCAACCCGCTCCGGGAGCAGCAGCGCGTCCCAGGCTGGCAGCACTGCGCATCCCTGCCGCCGCCTCGGAGGATCCAGACTGCGCGGGGCTCCCTCTTCTGCCTTGTACCCAGCGCCCCTGTTCTGGTCCTTTTCGCTTCCCTGTCCTTCATCCTCGCCCTATTCCTCATCCTTATCCTGTCCTTCGTCCCCCATCCACACCCGGGGCCAAGCAAGCCCGCCAGGTGCTGCCTGCTGCTGATCGCCCCCAGCAGGGCCATGTCGTCGCACGCCCTGCAGAAGAGAGTCGGGTGGCTGTTCGGCAGTAGGCGACAGCGGTGGCCATCCAGTAGCCCGTCTGGGCAGCCCTGTGCCGCCGCCAGCGGTGCCTCCGAGCTCAGTGACAAGGTCCAGGGCAGGCTGCACCGCACGGCTGCCCGCCGCGACCTGGCCTGGCTGAGGCGGTGGCGCTGGTGTTTCAAGAGAGCCGGCATCGGCCCGCGAGACCAGCTGAGGCGGTCAGTTCTGCGGGCACTGATGGGACACCTTGGCTGCTTCTGGCAGGCGCTGCCGCGGCATTTTCTGAGCCAAGCTCCACTAGTCCTCAGCAGGCTTCTCTTCAGGAAAAGGCAGAACGAGAGTATCAGCATGGTGGGACCACCCCCCCCCACCCCCCCCCAGCAGCTTTAGATGCCACGTGGAAGCACCCGCCCTTAAGGCTGAGATCGCGTTCAAGCTAATGGCTTGAAAAGCGAGATTTGTCCTGTCAGCTGGGAGAGTGAACTCTAGAGTTTTTCGTCAGGCTTGGAACAGCCTGGTTGACTCGAGCACTGTTGGAAGTGCATGCTGCCGGCCTGCCACTCTGCCATTGTCTCTCTGCAGGGCTGTTTCACTGCTTAGGCCTCACCCATTCTTTTCTGCCCCGTGGCTCTTCCAGTGTGACTGGTAAATGCAGGTCTGCTCTTGGCTGCTCTAAGACCCTCGGTAGTCTTGTACTTTATCTGCTGAGGACTGCCAGAACGTGTTGTCTGTGGTGCACTCTCCTCACACAGACCCAGATTCACTGGGAAACTTGCCATTAGATCAGCAGCAAGGTTGCTCTGCAGGAGAGGGGGTTTTGAGCAAAGGACCTAAGTGCTATGAATGGGAGCACTGGGAGAAAGAGAAGCAACTTGTCCAAGGGGAGTTGATGGATTCCAACCACACTTGATGCATTCCAACCACACATGAAGAGAAAGCATCTTGCTGTGTAGATGGTCAGGTAGTTGAACAGCTTGCCCCAGGAGTTCATGCAGGTGCATCCAGGGGGATTTTGAAGAGTAGTTGAATGAGCAATACAGCATAGCCTTACTCTGTAGCTGAGGCTGCACTGCAGAGACAGTGGGACTGGAGACATCCTGAGGTTCCTTCTCAGCCGAATTCTAAGCTTCCATGTACTTGGCTGTCCTTTCACTGTTCTTGTAGGAAAGGGGGAAAGAGTAGACTTGAGAGCAAGCAGGGAAAAAATGATGCCAAATTGGACATATTTCCCATTAAATTTTGTATGCTTTAGGACTGCTCTTTTGGTTACTACAAGCCATGAGGCCGATGTGGATGAAGACAATCTGCGCTTGCAGGAGGAGTTGGAGAGGGTTGAAGTGGAGGTATGGAAAGCCTGTTCCTAGAGGAATAAACCATGGGGTTCCTGTCCATCATGAAAAAGGACAAAAGACTATCCTATGAACCAGAAGAAGAGAGACCTAAGGAAGTGGTGGTTGCATTGGGCTTTGATTTTCCTGTCTCTCCTGCCTTTGTGTCCCACCGTGGTGAGGTAAAGATGCCTCTCTTCAGGGCTTCACCACTTTCCAGTCTGGGACATGGGATTCCTCTCCCTGCTCTACATTCATGGTTTTCCTAGTTTAAGAACACTCCCCAAACACCCAGGTGTGGTTCCCAACTCCAGAGCAGGTCTGATGGCAGAGTTCACCTGGAGCCTTTGCTGAAATGGTGCTCTGCAGGATATAAGTGCTGCCATCCCTCCTGGCCCCATCACGCTGAGGAAGAGCTGCCATTCCTCAGGAATCCACTGCTTCCTGCTCAGCAGGAGCTGGGTACCTCTCCCGGTGCTGCAGTTGAGGTCTCTGCCATGTCAGAAAACTCCCCATGCTCCCCTGGCTGTGCTCCAGAGCAGGTCTGCCATAGCTGTTTTCCTCTGACACTTCCAAGACTCCTTCATTCTTTAGGAATAAAACCATTTCAGTTCATGCTTTGCTGCAGTAGCAAATAAAGTGAATACAAAGAGCATCATCACAGGTCCCCAAAAGGGTCAGAGCAGCAGTGTAAGTGCTTAAAACTGTGCTCTAGGAAATCTGTGGAGGGATGGGAGAGGCTGATGTAGAAGATTAGGAAAAAAACACAGCTTGTATTCATTTAGTTAGTAGAAGCAAAGCTTTGAAGGTGCTTAAGATGATTACACTTCTTTGGGCAGTGGGTATGGGCAGATATCTGCAGCATGTGAATCCTTGGGCAGCAGCTGAATCCTCTGTATAAAAGCTCACTTGACGACTGTGTATCCTTTCTGTCATTTTACAGCTGCGGGAGGTAGAAGAACACTATCATAAGTCTAAGCATTTTCCTCATGACTTGAAGATTACATTGGATGATAAGGATAGAGAAGAACTGGCTGCTGTCCAGGAACTGCAGGACCAGCTGTTGGCATATTTGGAGAATCAGACTACTGTGAAAAGACTGCAAGAACACGTGCAATGGTAAGGGAACAATGCAGTGGGATGAGGTGTCTGTTGCTTACAGGGGCTGGAAGGAAACCACAGGACACATACTCCGACTTTGAAGGACACTCTTGTTTTTCATTCTGTTACTTCACACTGGTTATCTGGAATTGGAGCTCTCCTTGTAGAATTTTCTTCAATAAGACCTGTACTTCTCTTAAAGCCTTGAAATTGAAAATACCAGATTGGAAGCCACTGTCCAGCAACAAAGTGACAGGATTGAAGCCCTGCAGAGAGACCTGCAAGCCTCTGCCTCAGTAAGCTGCTCATAAATTTCTTTTGGAGACTCCTGAGCCTATTTCTGGGTGGAAGTTGTGTTGTGGACTTTTCCTGAAGACCTGAGGGGAGCTCAGTGCCTGCATTCTCCTGAATACAGGCTTCTCAGAAAGCAGCTGAGGACCTGGCAATCATAGCAAGTGGCCTTTGAGTGGCCTGTCTAGTCTTGAATAGAAGCAATGAAGTTTTCTGTTTCCCCCTGCAGCATTGGGCTGCTTGGCTGGAAACGGAGGAGAGAGAGTTCATTGGTTTTCTGTCTACCTGCTGGTGGTCAGCAGCATTTCTTAGTTTGAATTCACTCTGAACACAGGCATAATTCTGCAACTGAAGAAGTAAAAGCACCCATAATATGCTCAGCAAAAACGTCAAGCTTGTGAAACACCATTTCCCTAGGACTCAGCGCCTGCAGCAGAAGGTTGCCAGTGCAGTTCTAGAGCAATCTACATCCAAAGCTTCACTCTCAGTTACTATGAGCCGTGAGGCTGACTTGGAGAAAGGCAGCCTGTACTTTCATAAGGAATTGGCTAGGGTGTGAGGAGAGTTAGGGAAAACCTGTGCCTTTAGGATAAAGCTGGGCATGCCTATCTCTTCCAATACATCTTGAAAAAGAGGAAGACAGTATTCCAGGGGGAAGGACACCTAGGAAGTGGTAGTTACATTGGGCTTTGACGTACCTCTGTCCCTCCTGCCTCTTCCACTAACCATGGTGATGTAAAGCTGCCTCTCCTCATGGTTTCCACACTCCTCAGTCAGGGGCATGGGATTCCTCTGCTCTACATTCATGGTTTTCCTGGTTTAAGAACAATCCCCAAGCACCCCAGTGTGGTTCCCAACTCCAGAGCAGGTCTGATGGCAGAGTTCACCTGGAGCCTTTGCTGAAATGGTGCTCCCCGGGATGTAACTGTTGCCATCCCTCCTGGCCCCACCACGCTGAGGTTGCCATTCCTCAGGAATCCACTGCTTCCTGCTCAGCAGGAGCTGGGTACCTCTCTCGGTGCTGCATTTGAGGTCTCTGCCGCTTCAGAAAACTCTCCCTGGTGTCGTGCTGTGCTCCAGAGCAGGTCCGCTGGAGCAGTTTTCCTCTGATACTTCCAAGACTCCTTCATTCTGTAGGAATAAAAGCATTTCAGCTCATGCAGTATCAAATAAAGTGAATACAAAGAGTAACATCACAGGTCCCCAAAAGGGTCAGAGCAGCAGTGTAAGTGCTTAAAACTGTGCTCTAGGAAATCTGTGGAGGGATGGGAGAGGCTGATGTAGAAGATTAGGAAAAAACACAGCTTGTATTCATTCGCTAGTAGAAGATTTGGAGGTATTTGAGATGATTACAGTTTTTTCGGGCAGAGGGCATGGGCAGATATCTGCAGCATGTGAATCCTTGGGCAGCAGCTGACTGTATAAAAGCTCACCTGACGACTGTGGATCCTTTCTGTGACTTTACAGTTGCAGGAGGCTGAAGAAAAATACCGAAATTCTGAGTGTTGTGTTCAGAACTTGATGGCTACCTCCAATGATAAGGATAGAGAAGAGCTGGCTGCTGTCCAGGAACTGCAGGACCAGCTGTTGGCATATTTGGAGAATCAGACTACTGTGAAAAGACTGCAAGAACACGTGCAATGGTAAGGGAACAATGCAGTGGGATGAGGTGTCTGTTGCTTGTGGGGGTTGAGTGGAAACCACAGAATAGACACTCTGATTTTGAAGGGCACTTTTGTTTTCAGTTCTGTAACTTCATGCTGGGACTGATGCTTGTACTGGTGCATCTTCTGGCAAGTAAGACCTATATTTCTTTTTAAGCCTTGAAATTGAAAATACCAGATTGGAAGCCACTGTCCAGCAACAAAGTGACAGGAATGAAGCCCTGCAGAGAGACCTGCAAGCCTCTGCCTCAGTAAGCTGCTCATAAATTTCTCTTTTGGAGACTCTTGAGCCTAGTCACCTATTTCTGTGTGGAAATTGTATTGTGGACTTTTCCTGAAGATCTGAGGGGAGCTCAATGCCTGCATTCTCCTGAATACAGGCTTCTCAGAAAGCAGCTGAGGTGATTACACTTCTTTGGGCAGTGGGTATGGGCAGATATCTGCAGCATGTGAGTCCTTGGGCAGCAGCTGACTGCCCTGTATAAAAGCTCACCTGATGACTGTGGGCTCTCTCTGTGATTTTACAGTTGCGGGAGGGGGAAGAAAAATACCAAAATTCCAAGTGTTGTGTTCAGAAACTGATGGCTACCTCGGATGAGAAGGAAAGAGAAACAACAGCTTCTGCCCTGAAACTGCAGGACCAGCTGTTGACATATATGGAGACTGTGAAACAACTTGAAGAACACGTGCAACGGTAAGAGAACAACACAGTGGGACAGTGTCTGGTGCTTGCAGAAGCTGGGTGGAAACCACAGAATAGAACCCTTGAATTCATCAGAGCAAATCATTATGGTTTTGAATGATGCTCTTGATTTTCAATATTTTACTCTGTTCTTTTGGAATTGGTGCTCTGGCAGATTTTTATAGTAAGACCTGTATTTCTTTTTAAGCCTTGGATTTGAAAATACCAGTTTGGAAGCCACTGTCCAGCAACAAAGCAACAAAATTGAAGCCCTACAGAGAGACCTGCAAGCCACTACCTCTGTAAGTTGCTCATACATTTCCCTACTGATGAATCCTGAGGCTAGTTACTTATTTCTGTAGGGAAATTTTGTAGAGTGTTTTTCCCAGAGAGCCAAGGGGAGCTCAGTTCCTGCGTTCTGCTGAATAGAGGCTCCTCAGAAAGCAGCTGGGGACCTATCTGGCTTTCATAGCAAGTGGCCTTTGAGTTTTCTCTATGCCCTGTCCTACAGAGATTGTGCCCTTTCATTACTAGATTTGAACAGCAGTACTAATTTGGCCTTCATCCTGAGTGAAAAGACTTAGCTCCAGGATTCTGCCTTAAATGCTGGTGGTAGTGAGAAGGCACAGCTGCCTCTGTGAGCCAAGCTGGGCACTTGAACTTGCAACTGATAGGTGGGGAGAGTTCTCTGGTTTTTTGTGGTGGTTGAAGGTACACTGTCTCTTTCAGGCACAGGCAGCCACTCAGGAGTTCATAAAAGAAAGCAGAGCCAGTCATCATGACTCACTGACCAACCAGCTAAAAGACAGAATTAGAGATCTTGAATGTGAATTGGACAGGATGAAAGATACTAAACAAGAGAGTACTTTTCAAAAACAATGTACACAGGCAGAAGTGGAAAAGTACAAGGAGTTGTATCTGAAGGAAGTGAATATTAGCAAATGGCAAGCAAAGGAACTGGAAAGGCAAGTCCATATCTTTTGGAGTGGTAATAAAAGTGACTCTTGTTTCCTCATGCATCTGCTTTCCAAATCACTCTTCTCCACCCGCTTAGTGTCATGTGTGGAAGCATGAGATGACATAATTCTGGTGAAAGACCCTTCCCCTTCATCAGCCTTCTATTAATTTCTCTTTAGTGTTACAACAGCGACACCACAGTAGCAACATTATGGCATGAAAAGGATAATTTTCAAGTTAAAGATGTTTTAACTGACAGGTTTTTTTGCCAGTCTCTATAATCTCTTTATCCTGTGTACAACACAAAAGATTAATTTTATGTCCATTACTCTTTGAGTGTGAATAGGCCCCTCAGAGAAGAGAATTCTGTTCTGTGAAGGAAAAATAGAAAAGATCTTTTTTGGCTTCTGTTCAAGCAGTGGCTCTGAGCTTTGAGCTTTCCTTGGGAAGGGGATCCAGCCCCAGAGTTGTTACAGAGGTGATGTACCTCCCAGAAGAAGTTGTGTAAACACATGACTTTCACAGAAGGCTTTGACATGCTGAGCACTTCTAAACGTTGGTGATGCTGCTCCTTGCACCTAGTGCGACGTCTTAGAAACAAGACCTCCAAACAAGCTCAGGTCAAATGATGTACTACTTTTGGAGGTTCTTCAGGGGAGAGTTCTCTGGTTTTTTGTGGTGGTTGAAGGTACACTGTCTCTTTCAGGCACAGGCAGCCACTCAGGAGTTCATAAAAGAAAGCAGAGCCAGTCATCATGACTCACTGACCAACCAGCTAAAAGACAGAATTAGAGATCTTGAATGTGAATTGGACAGGATGAAAGATACTAAACAAGAGAGTACTTTTCAAAAACAATGTACACAGGCAGAAGTGGAAAAGTACAAGGAGTTGTATCTGAAGGAAGTGAATATTAGCAAATGGCAAGCAAAGGAACTGGAAAGGCAAGTCCATATCTTTTGGAGTGGTAATAAAAGTGACTCTTGTTTCCTCATGCATCTGCTTTCCAAATCACTCTTCTCCACCCGCTTAGTGTCATGTGTGGAAGCATGAGATGACATAATTCTGGTGAAAGACCCTTCCCCTTCATCAGCCTTCTATTAATTTCTCTTTAGTGTTACAACAGCGACACCACAGTAGCAACATTATGGCATGAAAAGGATAATTTTCAAGTTAAAGATGTTTTAACTGACAGGTTTTTTTGCCAGTCTCTATAATCTCTTTATCCTGTGTACAACACAAAAGATTAATTTTATGTCCATTACTCTTTGAGTGTGAATAGGCCCCTCAGAGAAGAGAATTCTGTTCTGTGAAGGAAAAATAGAAAAGATCTTTTTTGGCTTCTGTTCAAGCAGTGGCTCTGAGCTTTGAGCTTTCCTTGGGAAGGGGATCCAGCCCCAGAGTTGTTACAGAGGTGATGTACCTCCCAGAAGAAGTTGTGTAAACACATGACTTTCACAGAAGGCTTTGACATGCTGAGCACTTCTAAACGTTGGTGATGCTGCTCCTTGCACCTAGTGCGACGTCTTAGAAACAAGACCTCCAAACAAGCTCAGGTCAAATGATGTACTACTTTTGGAGGTTCTTCATCTCAGAAGTCAAATAATAGTCAAGGATCTGGAGAGTAACTTTGGGAAAGTGTTGCTAACAAAAGTGACTGTTTGTGTGCTTCCAAATGTTTCAGAGCTAATGAGAGACTTGAAGAAGCCAATGCTAAGCTCCTCCGGGAGCGCCATAAAAGCAAATCGTTAATCACCAGCAGCATTGTCAGCGGAGGTCTGGCTGCAACTCCAGTTCTGTATTCAACTGCACTCAGATATCCTGGCAACAGTTTAGGATTGGACAGAAGTCTTACTCTGGGGGGAAGCTTCCTGAGCCAATGTGAGATGATCTTATCATCAAGAAAGAAACTCACAGCTTTTGTGGCCAAGGTAAGCATTTTGAAATACCATTCTCAACTCCTGCTGAAGAGTAGCCATATGCAAGGTTCTCCCTTTTAGCCTGAAGTTAGACTCCATTTATTGTTCCACGCCATATTGTGTAACAGGCCAAAGCAACTGCCAATCCTCAGAACAGTGCACAACTGTACGAGGTAAGGCTGAAGATTTTTGGTCATCAGGGTTATAAAAATTTTAAACTCTTAAAACCTGGTCTTTCCTCTATGAGTTATAAATAGGAAGTACTGTTAGTGGTCTGTGTACCAGGATTTGGAAGATGGGGCTTTAGGCAGAGAATATCTCTGCTGCAAGTATTGCAAGAAAATTTTGGGACTCAAGGCCACTTGTTATATTTACAAACTGTCAAGCTTCCGTCCTAACAACTGTACCAAAGGCTGCTGCAAATGAATATGGGTGTCTTGATGTAGAATAATGAACTCTGCTAGCTGCAACCAGTGTGAATTGGTGGATTTATGAAACCAGTTTCCCTATATAGTGTGAGAAAGGGGATGTCAGCTCCCTACGCTCTCTCTCAACTTCTGTTCCTTTTCTGGTTTCATTTTCCAAATGCCTTCTTGTATTTTAGTGGTCTTTCCATTGTGAGCTTTTTTCCTTGCCTCCTGTACATGTAGGCCATGTTCTTGTGTCTCACTGAAAACCTTTGAACTTAAGGCTGTTTTTCTTTCTCCAGATCCTTAATCAAAAATCTTCTCTCTCTTCTCTGCAGCCAGATATATGACAAGGTTTGTAGCCTGTACTGTTTAACCTTGGGTGCTATTGCAAATGTTTTGTCTATTTATGCTGCTAGGTTTGATTCAAACCTACTGATGCATTCACATTGGCCTAAAGCTGGAGACACTTTGAAGTTGCTGGTTTCTCTTGAGTAAAAGAGTGACTTGCTGCTGAGTAGTTCTGTGCTTTATGTCTTGGTCAAGTTATGGCTTCTGTGGTAGTTCAGCTTCTGTAAGATGACACCGTATGTATGGATTTCACCTCTTCTTATGGAACTTGGTTAAACTAGAGCAGAAGGCTCTTTACTGCCCTTGCCTGTTCTGACAGTCAGAAAGTTCTGGGTAGCAACAGCAGTTGTGTGTGCAGTAGCAGTACTGCTCTGAAGTTGAGTTCCTAGACCCTGAGTATCATCTCATGGAGTCTTGGAGGATCCAGCTTACTCTGTGCTCAAGGAGCTCCGTGGGTAAGTAGTAAGTCAACATCACCTCCTGAAACAGAATTACTGAGATGGTGAATGCTGCAAGTGACCCAGTATGTTACTGCCTGAAGAGCTATAAGCAGTGAGAGGTACCTGCTCAGGAGGTTTGGGCTAGTCAGCTGTGGTGCCTTCTTCTGAGGGCTTGGGGACCAGGAGAGCAGTGGAGACACTGTCAGAGTCCTCAAAAATGTATTTTCATTCAAAGGCCTTTTTATTCTTTTCCAGAGAAATCCATGTGTTGGTTTACTTCCACTGATTTCTCTTTCCTTGGGAAGGGATGAGAATCACAAAAAGGTTACTAAAACAAATAAGAGGCAAACAAGACCTTTTTCTTCTCTTGATTCATCCGCACATGTAGCAGAGGGTCCTGTGGACTTCTGGTCATTGTGAAGGCTTCATAAACTGGGGAAAGTGCTTTCTTCCAAGAGCTCAACTACTACAGCTTTGCTTAGAATTAGTCCTGCTTTAGATCATCTTTTGGTCTAGGCCTGAGATTTCCTGCTTCCTTCGACTACCCATGTCTCATTTCATGTTCTGGAGGGATCCTTCTACCCCAGGAATTTACTGTCCACGCTTGAAAAAAACTTGAGGCTTGGGGGAGTTGTTCTTTTGCTACCACTGAGAAGAGTTTGGCTGCATCTCTGTTACTCCACACCCCCGGTAGTTAATACACACAGACAAGGTCGCCTAAGCTTTGTCTACTCCAGGAAAGAAACAGTCACAGCTCTCTCAGCCTTTCCACATAGCTCATGTGGTCCAGGGCCTTGGGCATCTTCTTGGCCATCACAGGCCATCATCTCCATTTGGGATGATATTTTTAGGTTTTATCACTTTGTCCGTGGGGTGTAAGAATATTTTAGGAGTTTTAGCAGTTACATTTGGGTCATATTATGGATATTATGTCTTAACTGTATATTTGATGAATAATTCTAGGCACAACAGGAACTGGATGAAAAAATTACTAAGGAACTGAAAGAAGGTAATGTGTCATTACATTTGGAGTGTTATTAAGGAAAAAGGAGTCCATTTCTAAGTCTTGATGTCTTTCAAGCCATTATTTTCAACTTCTTCTAAGAACAGAGATTTTTTTCAAGCTCTCCAGTTTAGACTTGAATGTAAAAAATTCCTGCTTCCCAAAATACGGCATAGAATGTTATGCACTTGCCTAGAAAGAAACAAGCAAAAAGAAAATTCATCCACTGCTCCACACAGAAACACTCAGCTTAGGATGAAGTTGCTATTCACTAGAGTTAATAGCAAGCAAAAACATCAAAGAAGCCCCCAGATTTTTATAGATCTTTATAGATTTTAGCCATCCCTTTCCTCCCTGTACATGGGTTGCATTCAGTACTAAACCATACCCTACATATTCTCTGCTGTTAGATCTTGATTTTTCTTGCTAGGATTCATGGTTTGTCTTGGTAGCTTAGGTGTTGCAGTCAGTCTTGTTTTGAAAAAGTAGAAGAACATGATCAGGGATAAAAGACAACATTTCTTTGGGAAGAGATCGTTCAGTAGTGCTTAGGCAAACATGAGTTCAATGCTCACAACATGGAGCATAAAACAAGCTCTGTAACTGGAGGCCAGGCATCCAAAGAGGAAATCCACTTGCTTCATGACAGTTGGTCCTCCAGAGTCTCTGCTTTGCAGGGACTGCAGCTGTGTAGTTGTAGTGTTGCAATAAAGCACGGCTTTGAATGTTTAAGGAAAGCTAAGACTTCAGGTTGAAGAGCTCTGCAAAGGGCTACATGAAGAAGCACTGTTAAGGGCCCCTGGAGTCTGTGGAGTCTCGCAAGATGTTTGCAGCAGCCTTTGGCACAGTTGTTAGGATGCGTGTAACTGTAGGCACAGTTTGTGGTGATTGGGAATGGGGCTGTGGCTGAGCCTCAATTGTATCCTAATGGGATACAAATGTGTAGGACAGGTGAACAGCACTGAAGGCAAAGAAACATGGAATGCTGAGGTGTAGTGACCAATCACAAAGGGGTAGACAAGAGCACACAGGTGTAATGCATGAAAGATGAAGCGTATAAAGGGTTGTATTGAAAGTGCTGATGCTTAGAACCTTCTTCAGAGTCAGTAGTACCTCTTCTGTTATGTAGCCTCTGGAGTGTCTGTCACTAGTTTTAAAAATGCTGTTGACTGATAAGCACATGTGCACAAAATATTTTTTTCTATTTGCCCAGCTTGTCCCTTGTTAGGTGTCTTTGGAAATTAAGTCTTGTTCAGATTTGTGGACTCTCAAGTTATGTAAAATCTTCTTATAGTGTCTCATTTTTCCCTGTCTGCTGTAGAAGTAACATAAGGAATCTTGTGTCTTTTTCCCTCAGCCACTGCTGAACTTGAAACTGGATGTGCTGGATCTTCAAAAAACCTTCATGTGGATCAGGGTCCCCTTTGCAGAGCAATAGAGAAGTACCATGATGTTTCAGCCAAAAATTACATAATTTGAATGAAATGCTGTGGAACAACTTTGGACATTTTTTGCTTTTATAGAGCATCTATGGTTTCCTTTCTCCCCAGTTCAGATGTGGAAACTTGTTCATTGCAGTCTGAATATAAACTCTTAAGTCTATTAAATGGCTGTCAAGCACAGTGCACTTATCTGTTGGGTTTTTTCTGCATAGCTGGCTTATTTTGTACTCACACTAAGAACCACATACATTTTTTTCTGACCAGCAGATTGACTGATCTGGATTCTTCAGCCTGACAAAACTGTCAGAAATGTTTCCTCTTACAGTGGTTTTGTTATGTTGCATCACTCATGTTCTGTGTTTTAACAAAAGTTAAACCAAAGTTTGTATTTGTTCTTTCTCATCCTTCCCCTTACTGTTTGGAATTTTTCCAGTGTTATTTTCATGCTTAGAGATGTGTTTGAGACCTGGAAGTCGAGAAGAAACACCATTCCCAGGTCTTGCTGGGAAGTAGACATCTATGAAAGTCCACCTCACCAGTCCTCATTTCCTGAAATTCATGAAGGCAGGCATTAGAACTTTGAGACATCACTCTCCACATATACACCGAAGTACAGTTGGCAAAAAGTGCCTTAAAAATAATGTTCCACCTCCTCTCCAGGTGATCCCTGTGAAAGTTACATTTATTAGCAAATGTGTGGGTTGTAAATCCCAAATGCCCTTTGCAGACTAACAAATCTAATGAAATAGTACATTGCATGAGTTCTTCACATAATTGAAAATGAGACCTCTGCTAAGGAGGAACAGTACTGTAAACTCTAAGGCAAATGGTGTAAGAAGCAGGAGTAACCTGTGATGCCATGTCAGCCAATGAAATCTGGCTGCTTAGCAGTTTGATCAAGGACTATGTGTTATAAGCAAATCACTTGCATATGTGTTTTGATTTAGCACTGATTTCTTTTTGTCTGATGCTGGTTTGATTTTAAACACCAAGTATGCATAATTATTTCAGAAAGTCTCAGTCTTTCAAGAAATTGAAACTAACTTGAACTTGAAAAAATGTCTAATAATCGGTATGTGAGAGTCACAGAAAAACCATTTACCAACTGAAGCTTTCAGGGGACTTTTCTGGGAACAATCATGGTTCTCTTCCTCAGTGTCTGTTGAAAACCATGTCTAAGCCTATTCTAAACTCAAATTTATCAGTATCTGAAACACAAACTAAGCACAACAAAACATTTTATCAGGCAATAAAGTGAATAATGTCATCGTTAACTTTCTGCCTACTCTTTTATTTGTATAGTTGTTCACTGCTGGAAGGATAAAGGCTCACATAGCTCTCCATCAGCTTCTTTCTCACATGTTCTCTGTGCTCAAGCACAGCTCTGGGCAGGGCTGACATTTGCACTGCAGACTCAGAATAATTGATGTGTTAAGTTCACTGCACAGATGCTCCAAACCCAAACATAGGTCTAACCCTACAAAGCATTTTAGCTCAAATTATTTCATTGCCGTTACTGGAATCACTGATAGACTCTCCATTGAAGAGGAATGCACAGCCTTAATGCAGTTGGATTCTGAACATTCTGCACTTTTCAGAATGAGTAAGATTGGAAATTGAGATCAGCTCTGCCATCATTGCTGCCATTAATAAAACTTTCTACTTGATTGTTTGGCATTGTTCTGCCTAATTTAGCCCAGGGCTATCCCAAATATCATCTACCTGGGTAGGCAGTCCAGGAGTATGCTCTCAGGACCTGACATTTTGTGGCTATCCCAGAGTAGGTGGCCCAGGACTGCTCTCTTGGGACCCAACAGCACTGCTCAACAATAGCAGAAACACCTCTACATAGTCATCACTGTGTTCAGAACAAATCCAGAACAAAGCCCCATACCAGTCACTGCGAACAAAATTAACTCTACCACAGCCCAAACCAGCACAAAAACACACTGATGTTTTGGCTGTTGCTGAGCAGTGCTTATTGGAAGTCAGGGAGTTTTCAATGTCTCGTTCTCAACCAGTGGGGAGATGCAGAAAAAGCTGGGAGGAGACATAGCTAGGACAGCTTACCCAAACTGGCCAAAGGGATATTCTACACCAGAGAAATTGAGTCAAGTTAGACAAGATGGACATCAATCAGTGGGTGGTGAGCAACTGTATTGTGGATCACTTGTTTATTATGGGTTTAATTTTTCCATTTTTAGAAGTTACAATTCTTACCTTTTTGTTTGTATCAATTATTAAACTATTATTATCTGAACCCACAAGTCAGGGTTTTTTTGATACTTTTTTTAATTCTCTTCCCCATCCCACTGGGTTGCAGGGGGTGGTGGTGTGTATGCAGGGGGTAGTGATCACTCAGCTGTGTAGTACCTCAGTTTGGGTCTAGGGTTAAGCCATTTAGGAACTGAAGTAAGTTCTCAATGCACTGCATTCCTACTGTCAGCAGACATTTCTCCCTTTCTTATGGTTTATAATTTCCAAGTAGGTTAATAAAAATAAGGAAGACAAAGGTCTTACTTTGCATTTTTCTCAACTAAAATGAACCAAACCTAATAAATCCAATTGCGACCTACCTGACTCCACAATAACACAGAGTTCATTTCCTGTATATTGGTAGCCCAGAAAGTGTGAGCCAGTGAATTTGTGTGGTTCTGAATATGCTAGTAAGCCTCTTCTGAATCATAGTATCACAGAAGATTCTGAGTTGGAAGGGACCCATGAGGATGGATCATCAAGTACAACTCTTAAGTGAATGGCCCATAAAAGGATTGAACCCATAACCTCAGTGGTGTTAGCACCACCCTCTGACGAACTGAGCCAATGTCATACAGTAACTCACTGTATTGAAAAGAAAAGAAAATTTCATGTTCATCACGTAGAGGAAGCCAAAAGAAATCCCTTCTACATTCTGAATGGAAAGCTAGCTGTTAATCCTACCATGTGCATGGGATATGGTGTGTCAGGCTGAACTGGGAGCAAATAAAACTGCCCCACTGGACTCAGCAATTATCCAATGACTCCAGAAGGCTCCAGAGGCGGCACACCAGGGGCACCCCCACAGCTGCAGCTCTGCCCTCACAGCAAAGCTGCTGAAGTCACGGTCTGCAGGATGTGTTCTAACTATCCTGTCCCCTTCAAAGCCTCAGAGTCAGCATTACTGAGACATGCAATCCTCCCAGGCAGCTCTTCTAAGCTGTACCACTTCTATAAATACAGCAGTTGCAAAGCAGGTGTACTAAACCAGATTCTTAGCAGCATATTGTTATCAGCCCAAGTCTTTACTGACACTTTTCCTTCCTGGTAGACAAAATTCCCCAGGTGGTTTAATAGGGGAATTAGCCATACTGGCAAAGGGGAATTTCAGACTGCCATTTTATACCTCAGCTGTACAAAGATTGTGAGCTAAATTATCCAGCTGGAGTGAATCATGTTGAAGGAAATGTGTACCTATAGCAGACTAATCCAAATACCAGTGCTTATGCAACACTTAAGTCACACTTAAGCCCTATTTGGAGGTCTCCCTGTGGTACACAAGTCTTGTAATGAAACAAGAATACAGGAACAGGAATTAAACATTTCATGCAGACAGGAAAAGAAACGGTTGCTATTAGATGATACTGAGAAAACTACAGATAAGCATAGAAAACACTGAACAGGAAAGGCAACAGAATAGGAAATACCAAAATTAAAAAAAAAAACCCAAACCTAAACCCAAAAAGGAACTATAAAAATTAAATTTAAAATAGAAATAGATCAAAACTAAAAACATACACATTGACATCTTCAACAGCACCCTGAGCCATCACGATTAAAGAAATAGTATGAACAAAGACTGATACAAACAGCTGACAGTTGGTTTAGTGACAGAGACTAGCTATTTCTTTTTTATCTTTCTTGGCTAGTAAAGAATGAAAAGTTGCTGTTGTACCAATATGACTCTATGACCCATCAGCATCCCCTTATCTTCAAAAGCAATGAAACCAAGTTTTAGTCTATTCAGCTATCCAATCACCAACTGAAGCTGACATTGTAATCACATGGTTTTTTATTGATACCATTCTGAAGTATTTGACATAGAATTAGGGTTTCCTGGTCTTAGCTGGGCAGTAACCTGTAAAAACAAAACTATTTTGTGGCTGAGCATGTGTCCAGTTGAAAAGTTGAGATTAAATACTTTCTCCTGAAGAGCATAGACATGACTCATGTTTATCCCATGTTGCCATCTTGTAAATAAAAACTTGCCTTTCTTCTAAGATGGCTGGAAGAAAACAAATATATCCAGTTAAAAATGCATTTTGCTCTCAATCTTTCCATTAAATGGTCAGACTGACTATAGAGACACTTTCAAAATGGTTACTAGTAGTTATTTCCTAATACTCATAGAAATTTAGGTTTTGCAACCTCAATCTACTTAGCTGCAGTTTCAGCAAGAGTATTTTTATATCTTTTTAAAATTATTGTTATTATTATTTTGGCTCTTTTTTTCTAGAGTTCAGGTCTTAAAAAACAGAACACTGCTAATACACTGAGAATCAGCTAATGAAAGTGTCTGTACATCAGTCACCGTAGTACAAGAGAATATTATCAGTAGCAAATATTTTATAAAGCTGTGAAGATTCATTCTGGAAAGGAAAATAAAGATTTTAATACATGTACCATTCTTAGTGATGAAGGAAAAGAAAATATTTCAAAGGGCTGAATCACCTCCCTACAAAGTGTTACTATATTCCTGTCCAGTTGCAATAAATATTTTTACTGCTTATCATAGTGAAATGCACTCCTCTGTTTGAATTAGATTTTGTTTGCCATCTGTTTTTCAGAAATTCACATGCAAAAAGTAGTTTCTAAAGATAGGAAAAATTGTTTTGGCAAGGTGTTCCATTAGCCAAATACCCTAGGATATACTGTACCACGGCATCATGCCCCAATTATATGGTATGTGAACTACCCAGTGGCATCACTGTAGCAGTACAATATTAATAATTATTCCAAACTTACAAAATGTTTTGCTTTCTGTACTACGTTTTTATACAGGCCATCTGCATCCATGTTTGCATTCCTCTGTGTCAGTGCCAACTTAGGCACACTTATCAGAAAGTAACTTTCTGAGTGTGCCATGGGTGTCGGGGAAACTTCCCAGTCTGGCCGTTCCCAGCACTCCACAGTCGCACAGCCCAAAGGTGTCACAGGGCCACAGGCTCGCACGGCAGCCCCGCACGCCGCGCGGCTCCGCTGGGCTGAGGGCGCCTCGCTTGACACATCTCGCCGCAGCCCGACTCTCACACGGTCACACCAGGTTTCCTCACCGGCTCGACCCCGGTTTCCCATAGCAGAGTCTCAGATAGCTTGCTCCATAAAGCAGTTTATTCCTGTGCAGTAACACAGAAACAGCTCGAGCTGGTGCCTCTGAGGAGAGCACCTGCATAAAGAACCTCTGGGCTGCTGCAGCCTCACAGGGCCCCCTGAGCCAGTCTCGCTCTTCCGCCCGAGCCTCGGGCTCTTGTCCCACTCTCCATGTTCAAGGACTTCGCTGGCGTCACCGGTCTTCATCTCCTTTGTTACCCAAAGAGGCAATTCCAGGTTCCTGCTGTGTCTCCCAGAGTCTGTTCACCTGACTAGCATCACCCATCTTCGCGCCCTTGGATATCCCGAAGTTTGGCAGCTCACGGCCTGTTGTCTCGGGCTCCCACCCAAAGCTTAACCTAGATTTCAATCGGCAGCTTGCGATCCCAGCTACCTGGACCGCACGTATTCCTCAGCATCTGGTCAGGCACGTAACTAGATGATGTCTGAAGCTCTGCTCCATTCCCTTTCCTCCTGCATTAATCCTTGCTGTCTGTTCTCGTCACCCATTCACCCAAGCCCGATAGCGGCACCCACGCAGCTCCGAGCGCCCTGGGACACTAATTCCATCCGAGAACCGTCCCGTCCCTAACTCCCCGCCTCCCGCGGCCGCGCCTGCGCGATCCCCCCGCGCCTGCGCGGAGCTCGCCGTGCGCGGGGGGTGGGACGGGGCTGCCGGGGGCAGTGCCCTGAGGCCCCTGCCGCCCCCGAGGTTCGCTGCGCCGGGGCCGCATCGAGTCGGGTTCGCTGCCGGGGCTCTCCTCCCCTGTTCCTGCCTGAGGCACGATACAGCGCGCCGGTGCTTCCCGCCGTCGCTCTCCTTAGACGGGACTGTGCCTGCGTTCCTGCTGCGGGATGAAGAGGATCTTTGGGTTCGGGAGGAAGAGGAAGGAACAGCCGCCGCCCGGCAGCGGCTCCCTTCCCTGCTCCGCCGGTGCCTACGAGCTTCGGCAGAAGGACCTGGGCAAGCTACACCGCGCGGCCGCCAGCGGCGACCTGGCCCAGGTGCGGCAGGGACTGAGGAAATACAGCATCGACGGGCGGGACAAGGCGGAGCGGTAAGGGCGGGAGCCGCGGGGCGGTCTCGGGAGCCCCAGGCGCAGCTGTAGGAGCCCCGGGAGCTCCCCGGCGCAGGAGCCGACCGGCAGCGTCGCTGTGAGGAGTGGGAGTGCGGGCAACACAGCCCAGCGCAGCCCTTGGCTTGGGCTGCCAAACACCCCTTGAACTCGGCCAACCGTCCCTTACCGTTTTTGACCCGGCCTCCTCAGTGCCCTCATTCCCGGACTCCTGTATCCTTGCCCAGGAGGGCAGGGGTGGAGGCGAGCTCTTAGCCTGGCAGAGGAGACTTGCAAGAGAAGCCTTATGGCCATTCTCTATCTAGCCAGGGTGTGAGGTCTGAGTGTAATCGCCCCATCTTTATGGGCTGAGGGCTCAGCGTGCAGGTTCAGTAGTTGAGCCCGAAGGATGCGCTGCCTGAGCTGGGAGCAACTTAAAGAAAGTTGGACACTGCAGTTAGGAAGGATTTATAACGCAAAATAAACATGTTGTTTATTGATGCTGCATGCATAGTTGCCTTTTTTGAGTGTGATATGGCAGCCTAAGCCACAGTGTGGTTTTACATGGCAGTCAGTTTTTTGCTCTGATGCTTTGGTACAGCTGATCAGCACCTTGGACTGGAATATCTGGTCAGTGACTTGCAGAAGAAGGTGTTGTGTGCACAGCAAGCACTTAACAGTTCTACCTTAAGGAGAAGCCCTGGGCTGCAGCATAGTTCCTGCAGCATAGATCTGTCATAAGCAAAAGGGAATCACCTTTTCTGAAAAGGCTTGGAGTGAAATCCTTTGTGGAAGAAGGGCTGGTTTTAGCAGAATAGTTCAGCTTCCTAGGCTGGACTTCTGGCAGCAATAAAGTTAATCTAGTTTTATTGCCCTAAAAACACCTACTAGATCTGTAGGAGGAAACACATGCAAGGACTTCCTTGGTGCTTGTGTCTTTGTGTACAAGTAGACTGGTTAATTGACATGACACCTAAGATGTTGTGGTTTGAAGGACTGCTTTTCCTTCTGGCAAGGCTTTAAATTGAAGAAGAAAGTTCAGTTTTCCTGTGCTGGTTATATATTGTGGAAACACAGTATTGCCTCCTTGGAGAGGACTTAATCTGTAGTAGGCTTTTTATGACTATGATGGTTAAACATTACAGGAAAGTCAAAAGCTACTTTCCTGTAGTCAGGATCAGAGTGTTCTGCTCTTTGGTTTCCTGCATGTTGTTAGAGGCACTTGGATGCAAATGTGTTATTGGTTTTGCTTCAGTAGTAAAACAGCTAGAGGAAAAGGAAAAATTCTCAAAGTGAGGGGAAGCGCTAATATTCTTGCAATCAACCTAACTCTAACATTTTCAATACACTTCTGGCCCACGAATGATCAAAGAATAACTTAGAAGTTGATTTGTCATAGTCCTCAGATTCCCTGGCTTTGGTCTCTGTTGCTGTGCCATGTGTGTAGTCCCACACTGCAGTGGGGACAATACCCAATGCCTGGGCACAGGAATTTCTGCAGATTCTGTTCTATTGGGAAATGTTCCCTTACTGAGCAGAAGCTGTGGAGGGTTTTTGCTAGCAAGTCCCACGCATTTGGTGTGCAGGTCCTGTGCAGCTAATGGAATGGGTTCTTAAGTTTGACATTTGCAAAGTGAAACTTGTGGTCATATCTGTTTATAAAAAAACCCTGAAATTATCCCTGTGTGTGCTAATTCAATTTATTTAATTTTTAGGACAGCTCTGCATCTTGCTTGTGCGAACGGCCATGTGGATGTAGTTACATTTCTAGTAGAAAACAAGTGTAAGCTAAATCTTTTTGACAATGATAACAGATCACCACTGATGAAGGTACGTGGACTATGGTATGTTCTCGCAAATGAAACTTACTGATTTTGAACTAAATAATGTATTTTTCAGGATTCTTTATGTAGACCTTTGTAAAATCATGCATATTGTGATTGTTGTAGAATGGGCATATGTTAGCTAATCTTTGAAGGTGCTCTTAATTCTCAGTATTGAGAAGATGGAGGAATTGCAACAAGTGAAACTGTAAATGCTAAAGTTTTTTGTGTTTTGTTTCTAGGCAGTACAATGCCAGCAAGAAAAATGTGTGGCTATTCTGCTGGAACATGGTGCTGACCCAAATCTGGCAGATGCTGATGGCAACACTGCCCTTCACCTGGCTGTCCTGTCTGGTAGTACTGCTGTAGCAGGGCTGTTACTTCAGCATAATGCTAATATTGATGCCCAAAATAAGGTAATTTTTTATATTTGTTAATAAAGTGCTTTCCAAAAGTTGCATTCATATTTTTCTTAAAGTTTTGTTTGTTTGTTTTAACTTGGATTTTTAACTTTATCTGCCCTTTCAGGAGGGATGTACCCCTCTTATTCTTGCTGTCTCTGAACATCATGAAGAAATAATGGAGTTTCTCCTTAAAAAAGGAGCTGACGTGCATGCTCGAGATCAATGTGAAAGGTCAGAGGCTGTCAAAACTTTACATGGGCCTATTTAATATTCTTCGGCTTGGCTTGAGAGAGGTTTGGGAATGAGGTTTGAAAAAACACAAAACAAGGAGCCATACAGAAGCAATTACTTCTGTGTGACTTGTGAAAGATGGTCATACCTCAGTGGCCTGCTGTCATATCTCGTCAGTGCTTTCCACATTGAGGACTGCAGAATGTTATTGTCTGTGATGGCCTTTTTGTCAGGAAGCCTGCCGCTAGCTCAGTGGCATTCTGTCAAAATGAAAAGCCATCTCCTGCATAGTAGTAGAGTTTCTAAGCGTCGTCTGTGTGGAAGCTTTGTTTTAATATTAAACATTTAATTGTTCTGAGACCTTCTCCGATTTTATTGGCTCTCTTAATGAAAAATGCTTTTTCTTTTGTTCATTTTAAAGTAATGGAGAGTATGCTTTTTTGAGGGTGAACAGAAACAAAGATATTTATGGTGACTGTAAAGCAGTCTATTTCATATTGTATTTCTTGGATCCTTCAGAACCCCACTTATGACTGCTGCTTCTGGTGGAGAGCTTAATGTGATAAAGGTTCTTCTTCGGTATGGTGCTGATGTTTCCCATAAAGACACTAATGGATGGACAGCTGAGGATTATGCTGTTATTCATGGATATTCTAGGTAAATTTTAAACTGTATCACTAGGGTAAGTTGTCAGTTATCAGTGTGGTTTTTGATAATATTTTATAACAGCACCAAGGTTTAATGATGTGCTGAGACTTGTGTAAGGGTGTGCTCAGTGATGACTTCATAGAATCATTTAAATTGGAAAAGGCCTGACTAAAGAATCAACCTAACACTGGCAAGCCCAGCACTAAACCACGTCCCTAAGTGCCAGCCTACAATGTCTTTCAAATACCTCCAGGGCTGGTGACTCAATAACTTCACTGGTCAATCTGTTGTAATGCCTGACAACCCTTTCACTGAAGTAATTTTTCCTAATATCCAGTTTACCCTTCCCCAGCACAACTTGTGGTCATTTCCTCCTGTCTTCTGATATGTATCGTTCCAGTGTCTAGTGTTAACTTGGAAGTTGAGGAAAATTTTTACCCAGAGTTCTCCGTTAGATTTCAAGTTTTATGGCTAAGCTCACATTTGCTCACTATATACTTTAAAATTTGTCTGTGTCCTACAGTTAGCCAGAGGTGAAACTTGACAGGAGTTAATACCTTTGTACGTTTGAATATGACTGTAGAGTGAATGTGACTGTAGTGAATATTGAAGTGTGTAATAGTCATGTGAATATTGAAGTGTGTAATAGTCATGCAGTAAGTGCATATGAGTACATAAATCTATATGGCTATGGATAGAATGAAGATAGGATAAGAATAGGTTGGATAAGAAGTGGCTGTTAACTCTTCTATTAAGTGGCATATGCAAGTATGGGAATATTTTTTACCTTATGCATTTCTTCTCTTTTTCTGTAAAGTCTTAGCAAACAACTGGCAGAATATGCAGACTGGGAAAACACAGGAGAAGCTTCTACACGTGGTGGTGCACGAGGCATCGCAGCACTTGGCACTCCACACAGGGCAGCAGCTGCTGGCTTTACATTGGGTGCACCTGCTGTGGACAGAGGAGGTAAGACCCTTCGCCATGGAGTAGCTCACAAGGAGAATCAGTGTGGCTTTTCCTTAGTGGATTTGTGTTGTTAGCGCTTACTGTGCTCACTGTTGGCTTTAGTGGAGGCATCAGATGGAGTAGCACAAGCTTTGTGAATGTGCTTATTTGATGATAGTTGGAAGTGCTGCTTGACCGGCTGTGAAAGTATTTGATCTGCATTCTGTGTTCACTTCTTGGGGTTGTTACTTTCTGTCTGTCAGATTGTCCACCTATTCGGGTTTTCCTTGAGAGAGAGAGGAGGATAGGGAAGGAACTAGGCAAAAGTGTTTACTTTTCAAGTGTGTACTTCTACCTAGAGATGGCAACTCAGATTGTGAAAATCCATTTACAAAAGCAGTGGGTTCCACCTGAGTAGTTGTTCCTCTTTCTGTACTTGGGAAGCAACAGAGAAATGAGCAGAAAGGTATGTGTCTTGTTAGTTTTCATGGAGTTTGTGTCTTCATTTTAATGTTAATAGTTCCATCTGCACTAAGGTCCTTTTTGCATGTCCTGTTTCTCAAAATCAGTTATAACTTTCCATGTACATGTTGTAGAGACATACTTAGCAAATATTGGAAAAGTAACTTTGTTGGCAATAACATTTGCAGTCTGTGAATGCTGTATTGGCTAGAGTATAGTTTGATTTACAACACAAATAATGCTTTTCTTCCACTTTAAGTAATTGTGATGATTTTTTTTTTAGAAAAGAATTATTACCTTGTGATCCAGAAAAACAATTAAATTGCCTTGTGATCAAAAAATTAACTCCTTCAGTGAGTTTTAAAAATTCAGTCTATGGTTATGAGCTCAGACTCCTAGAGGAATCTTAGAAAATTAATACCTTAGAGTAAATGAAATAGTGTGTCTTGTACTTTACATTTCAAGGCCTACAAGTGGGAGATTGTATTCTTTCTGAATTTTTAAGGGCGTTACTTTGGAACTATGTGGCAAATGGGCAGAAGACACTGCTCAAACACAATTCATTATTCCTTTAAATACAGTTCCTTATTCCATTTTTAAATATGTCTAGAAAAATGAGCAAACTCTGGGATATTTTTCCTCACTGACCTTTCCTAGATATAGGAGTTTAATTTAGAGTCAGGCTTTGTTGCTTTGACTTAGGAACACTTGATTTGACCTAGTCAGAGATTTGGAAAGTTTCTTGATAGACTGCAGGAATGCAATCTTTTGGCCAAACAGTGCATGCTGTTACTGTCTCTTAGAGATTAGTAACATAAAGAGAATATTTACCTGCATTAATTATGCAGTCTCTAACTTGCACAGAAAAAGTATAGGTCCTGTAGCATGAGAGTCCTTCTAATATGCTGCAGTAACAGACTTTGAAGCCTCTGTTAGAGAGAAGTTTGAATGATCTCAGGAGAACAGAGAAACCTATTTTGAAATTATTTTTGTTTCTGTTGCTCTTCTGTACAATTTTTCTGGAATCTTCAGTGTTGTCTTTGTTCCTTTTGCTAATTTTGCACTTGTTGAATATTTTTCAAAATACTCTCCTCTAATGAGCAATTCAGCCTACTTCAAAAGTTGTCTTTTGTTTTTATGAATACTTACTGTGTGATGTGTTGTTCCTTTCGTGTTCCTGGGTCCCTATGGAAACTGTTGGGTTTCCATCATAAAGCTCTTTGAAAAGAATTCAGTGGTTTCTATCTCCCAAGTTCAGTAAAAGCTGTCCTGTATTATCTCTTCAGAAAGCTGAGAAATGTAGAAGAGATAAGAAACTATCATGCAGTCCTTTCTTAACTCTTTAAATGTATCTTGTTTTGATACAAGTAATTTTGCCACATTCGTTCCCTGTGGTAAAATGGATAGAAGCAGGACTCCCTTCTGTTCTGAGACAAACGTTGCATCATGAAGAAATTTGGTGTCAGTTAGCTGCAATAACAGAATGAATTCTTGCATTTTACTAAGTGGGATGGGTAGAGCAGATGCACAGTGATTTATATTCTGAACTTGTGTTCCACAAGACGCAGACATGTTCACACACAAACACATATGTGGGATACACCAGTCAGTGTACCCATTTCGGTCCGGTTGTGGCCTGCTCTATAGCCCTGAGGGAACATGCTGCTCTCTTGTCATGTCTGAGTGGTTCAGCATGGTCAAATGAATATAAGCAGGACTCTTTAAACTGAGGTAGAAGTGGCCTATGTTTGTATCAGGCACCAACTGACAAAACTTTTAAGATGAACTGGTTTAAGGCAACAAGTGACTGTGTTCCTTTTTTAGCGAGGGATAACAAACATGCTAAAACTGTAGCTTAAGACGAATGTGTGTAAATAACATAACGTCTCAAAGTTGCATGCTGGTCTGAGTACAGGGAGCCAAGATTTCCTTGAAACTTCTGGGTAGTCTCCAAAGTTTGGTTCTTGACACATTCGGATTTTTGAGATCTTCCTTAGAATAAGGACTTTTGTGTGCTGTATGTGTAAGGCACTGTACAACCATGAAGGAATTTAATTAGCATCTCTGCTAGACAAGAAGTAGTCAAGTTGAGGGAAATACAAAATTATCAGGAGAGTATATTTCTGATAATATGTTTCAGTGTTTCAAAATATGGAAATATGGATGTTCTACATGGAGCAAGTACTTTAATTTACTGTTTGACACTGTCCCTTGAGAGCAGAGTTATTTAGACTCTGGTTGGGTTGTTTCCAGCACTTCTGACTGTAGAATAGGTTGATAGTCACAGTATGTTCTCCCATTGCTGTAGCTGTTTTGATGTACTGCTTATGTTTTCCAAGTTTCTGGAAATTCCAGTTTATTCTTATGTCATTGTTCCATCTGTCCTTTCCATGCCTTTTCCTAAATGGATATAGGAATGCAACAATCTCCTAACCAGACATCAAGAACAGGAAAATCAAGGAAAGGTATTTTATATAGTAGCATTTAAAATATGAAACATGTTGTGCAGTATACAGATATCAACACATCTATGATGTTCATTATCCTGGAGGCTCCTATTTTGATGGTACTGGTTTTCTGAACTACATTTGAGAGCAGGCTTTGTGTGATTTTTGTTTGTTTGCATGTTTTGCCTTGCCTCTTTATTATTGAATTTAGTGTTTGCTTTGTGTCATTGATGATAGTAAATAATTTTTAAATAAGCCCTTCTTTTACTCTGAAATGGAAATGGGCTTGAATTAAAGTGGAAACAAGCAATCCCCAGAGACTGCTTTTCTAGATCCCATTTTTACTGTAATCAGAGTTCTGTCTGAGAGGTAGCTCATGAACTTTCTCTTTTGCCTTCTAAAGGACAATGGGACTTGTTCTTGATCAATGCTTAAAGTCACTATTTACAGAATGACAGAATATTTGGAATTAGAAGGGATCCACAAAGATCATCAAGTCCAGCTCTTTAAGTGACTGGCCTATACAGGGATTGGAACCCACAAGCATGGTATTATTAGCACCATGCTCTACCCAACTGAGCTAATCTATTCATTGGAAGCAAAATTTCAGAAAACTTACTCAGCTCTTTTGATTACTTATAATTGTACTAATTGAAAATAAAACTGAAGTCACCCATCAAGCGTGCTAACTGACTGCTCCACACTGCTCCACAGTGGTGGAGATGTTTTTACTCAGCTTGGGAAATCAGCAGGTAGATTAGACTACTGGTACTGATTGAGTTAACAGGAACTGTGGTATGTACAAGTAATTAATATTATTTAAATATTGTGTGTTTGCAAAAAGAAACAGTGAAAATTAGAGTCTGTGTTGTATTTTTAAACTGTTAGCTTGTCCTTGTTTCAGCTTCTAGGCTTTCTCTTCACGACATGCACACTGTATTTCATTGTCCAAAAGCCCAGTGCAGGTCAGGAGATGTACTCATCAACATTTCTACATGTACCCTGTCTTTAGAACAGACAAAATTTCCATGCTCGTTTATATTTAATGCTAGTGGAGGAGATGTCTTCAGGCATATGATATGCCTTTGTTTTCTTTTCCCTTTAATGATTCTGCCAAATACCTTGGATTGGTTGTTATGATAGTTGACAAGAATTAGTTATCAAGAGCTTGAGGAATGCTGAAATAGGTACTATTGGAAGTTGTGTTTATTTTCTCCTTCTGTTTTGGGAATTGAAGAGCCCTTTTTTATGATCTTAGCTGTTGAGAGGTTCTAGTGCTTGGTTCTAGCACTCCAGTTCTTGAAGCTGGATTCCTAGAGGTCAGGTTTCTGTAGTGGATCAGTGATGTGCTAGAGTGCACTCTCAACAAGTTGGCAAGTAGCCCTAATTTGGGAGGATCAGTGGATGCACTTCAGGGCAGTGCTGTCATTCAGAGGCATTTACTCTGACAGACTGTGTAAATGAACTCTCAGGCCTGTCTAGCAAAATTCAGCCAGGGCAAATGCAAAATCTGCACATGGAAAAGAACAACCCCTTGCTACAAAGCATGCTGGCACTGCCTAACAGGAGAGATGCCTTGCTGAGAAAGGCAAGATGGGTCTTGGCAGAGTGAGCTGAGAATGAGCCAGCAGCAGGGTGCCCTGGCAACAGTGTCCTGAGTTGAATTAAGAGCAGCATAGCCAAGAGATTGAGGAAAGTGATTATCCACCTCTACTTGGCACTCTCTGGATTATGTCCAGTGCTCTGGGTGTAATTTGAGCTTCCAATGCAAGAGACATTTGCTTTGAAAAGTGAGGAAGCTCAGTGAAAAGCCATCAGATTCATCAGGGACAGGAATATTTGCCCTTTGAGGACAGGTTGAGGAAGCTGGGATTTTTCAGCCTAGAGAAGTGAATTTGCAGGGGACCTAGCAGCAGCTTCTAGTATATGTGAGAAGACAAATCTTCCAGGTGCTTCCCAGTGGTACATTGACAGGAGGCAGAGATATAAGAGGCATAAAAGGCAACAAAATAGTTTCAAATTGGATGTGGGAACAGTAAAACAGAGAGGTTGTACAGTCTCCCTCCTTGGAAGTGTTTAAGACCAGACTGGATAAAGCACTGAACAACCTTATCTGACCTCATAACTGAGCCTGCTTTGAGAAGCCTGGCTAAGAGACTTCCTGAGGTTCCTTCAGACCTGATTTATCCTATTATCCTACGTGCAAGTCGTGTTTGTAACACTGATGAAAGCTTGGAGTGTGCTATAGAGTGCCCTGGGTTTGCCACTTTTGTCTGCTGAATTCCCTTTTTGATGCAGTGTACAGAAGTGTTGGTGATTCTTCTACTTGAGCTTTAGAGCTTGATTATGCTTTTTGATTTTCATTACCTTTGCAAAAAAAACTGTAACTGGGTAGAGCAGCAGATAGTGTAACATCTACCATAATGTTATACATAATGCTGCATAAAATAATAAAGCTCTGCATGTGATGTGTACTTGTGTGTAAGATGAATACTTTGGAAGTTCTTAATGTCTTGCTAAACCACCACCATTTTGTTAATTGTTTACTACTATAGGATATTAATGTTATACCTTTTTTTTTTTTTTTAAGTTTAGGTGTGTTTCTATGTTTTTTAGACTTCTAGGTATAAGACTCCAGAAGAGATATAGCTCTAGTTTTTTTATTTCCTTTTTTATTTTTTTTTAATTTAGTGTTGTTTGAAGATGCAATTTTGTTCTGGAAGTGCAGTCATTTATGCCACCTTGTACTGAATTTACTACCCAAAGCATTATTCTATTATGATGTGTAGAGCTGTCCACGTAAAATGTTGAATTTTTACATGGTTAATTTTTAGCATGCTAAATTTAATTTCAACATGTTGATTAATGTTTGAACAGCAATGGATGACTTCTCCCAAGGAGACTCAATAAGGTGAGACTTTAAAAATAATAACATTTACCTGAGGAATGACTTGAGAGACACGGTACTCATTTTGCTTTGCTTTTAAAGAAGCTCTGAGAAAGAGGGGAGCGATGACAGTTGGCATACCTCTGAAGAAGAGGAACTTGATTTTACCCCCAAGGTATGGTGCATTTACAGGAAAAATATCCTGTAAAAAAAAAAAAAGGGGTTTGAAGGCAAATTTTCATTGTAACTGAAAGAAACTGCAGCTCCAGCCAATATTGTTTTCTCTTTAAAGTAATCTCTGGCATGCCAGCCTTCCTTCTGCTCTTAGTTCCATAGAAAATGAACTAAAATGGTGATTGACTCCTATGGTAGCAAAATTTTCTCTTTCCTCTGAGTAGATTCCTAAGCGATAAAGACATTGTTTTATCAAGATCTGTAAAAATCCTCATCACCTAGTTCTCCTTTCCTCAGCAGGTTCCTCAAGAGTTCTCAATGAACAGATGAGTTACTCAAATGGTCATCTATTTTCTTCTATAAGATGACATCCAGTACTTGTGTGTGATCTCACACTGCATTTTTTCTTTTTTTTTTCATGCTTAGGTAATACTCTTTTTATTAGTTACAGGCTCTTATGCCTACTGTTTTTACTAATGATCTGTAGAATTACAAACTTTTGAGTGATGTCTGGAGCATCAACTCTGTTGCATTGGCATTGTGCTGTGATGTACAACCTGAGTGTGGTAGTTCAACCCACTCTGTAATGCTGGAGATGCAAGCATGTTTAGTTTTAACTTGATTTTATTTTCTTGCACAGATTTAAATAGAAATGATATATTTTCGTGCCATGATTTTGAAATTTAGGGGTATTTTCTAAGTGTACTTGCAGGGACTAAATTTATGCATTAAGTACGACAACTAATTAATAGTTACCTTGTGCACATTTGCAAGTAAGCATCCTGAGAATGCACTTTTAAGTATATTGAATTTTACTTAAGTATTGCACATATTAGAAAGATATTTTTAGAACAGTTATGCACATAAACATTTTTGGAAACAATTTGCAGAAGGGTGCCTGCACATACTTACTGAATTGGACATGAGAGGAGTGTTTTTTATAGTTAGAAGTATAGGATAGAGCCAGCACTATCATAAGGACAGTCTCATTATATTTACTGTTCAAGATTTGATGTGAGCAAAGGATTTGTTGTTGTTGTTACTGTTAAAAAAAAATCTTAAATCTTTGTTTACAGAAGTTGCAGAAGCCAAACCTGACACTGTTAATGAATGCTTCACAGCAGTTCAGGAAAAACAGTAAGTTAATTTGCAAAAGGTTGCATGATATATTGACATATAAAGGAGATTTGCTAAGTAGCTTTTTTGGTTAGTTTAGGGGGTTTTTTTAAATAGTAAATGAAAAAAGTAGCATTTTGTAAACACGGCACTGAATAATTCAGAATAAAATAAGTCATTAAAATGAAGCTATTAATCACCTCTTAAGCCCCTTTCCTTCATCAAGTTCATCCTCCATCCTGCCCAGCCTCTCCATTCTAGACATTCCCAAATGGCTCCTGTCTTGTACATTAATCTGATAACATGCCTATTACTGTTTCCATAATTCTTTCTGTTCACGTGCTTTTTTCTTTTTTTGTACTTTAAGATGATGGTGGTGGTTCTAGAATTGAAAGCCCTAAGTCACCAAAGAAAAGTCTCAAACAAAGAATCCCATCAGGTGGAAATGTGAGCAAAGGGGACAGTGAAGAATTGTTTAATCAAGATGTCTCAGCTGCAAGCAACCTGGATGAAGAAGAATTGGAGGAGGAAGAAGAGGAGGAGGAAGAGGATGAAAATGACAATGAAGATGGTGATGAAGATTATGAGGAGGAAGAGGAGGAGGAGGAGGAAGATGATGGTGAAGATTTTACTGAAGATGAAAAGGAGGAGGAATAGCTGAAGGATGAAGAAACTCAGTCTAATGAAATACTGGAAGAGGAGAAAACAGAACCTAAAGGGAAAATTAATCAGAAATTAGAGTATTTCAATAAAGCAAAGTATGAAGGGGATGCTCGATGTGGAACGGAAAATGTCTGTGATGATGATGAAATAAATAAAGAACATGATGAAAAGGTGGAGGAATCTGTTAATACTCCTGTGTCTTTCATAGCTGGGTCTTGTGAAAGGTTTCAAGAAAATAAAACAGCAGTGTCTCCAAAGGTCATGAATAATGAAGTATCTTGCAAGTCAGTACCAAAACAAGCTGTCTTTCAAAATCTAAATAATCTGCAAGATATGCAAGAAAGCTGGAACAGAAAAAGCATGATTGAGGAGAAATTTTACAGAAATGCTGACTCCTGTTTTCCAAACTCTGAAGTGACAGAGTGGAAAAAAGAGATACCTCAGCCTCTCTTAGGTAGTTGTGGTGTTAAGGAGAAAAGGTCAAACTTCAGTGATGGCTTTGAAAGTGGCAATAATTCTTGGTTAGCAGAAAAACCCCTGGGACCTGAAAGTGAAAGACCAACCTCTGTCATACTTGAATGTGTGGATGGTGAAGATACTGAAGAAGAAGAATATGAAGGAGTAGATTATAAAGTCTATAAACCACTGAAAAAGAAAGTGAAAACTTGCACTTAAATAAGCAAGAAGAAAATTTGAGAGCAGCATTTCATTCAAGTAGCGAAGTAAGTACATAAGGATGATTTAATCACAAGGGTATTTTCTAAGGGTCAGATAGGTAAGAAACACATACTAAACCAGATTTCTCTTAATACTTATTTTTCACATATATCCATCTTTCAATCATCCGTTTTTGATGTTAGTGTCTTACTTGGAGTCCAAATAGTTTCTTTGCCATGGTATGGTAATATATTATAGTATGGAAAAAGAATAGGCAGTAGACTCTGGAATCAGTTTGATTTTTCTCATTCTGTTACAGTTTTTATCTGTGAAGTTTTACTATCATTTAGGAAAATTCATGGTGTGATAGCTGAAAGTGAGGAAACAAAAAAGAATTTTGTATGAGATTGAGAGCAGGAAACTAATGATTTTCAATGGAACAAAGTAGAGGAAAAAAAGAAACATGCTCCAGAATGTTGGAACTTAAGCTGGAGTTAGACTGACATGAGGAACATCCACCTTCTTCCCCCTTCTTGATGTGTACGTGTCCACACATGTCCAATTGAATCCTGAATCAATTTTTCCTAATGGAGTAGCTTAAAATAGAAATACGATAGTAAAATCTAGCTAGTAACCCCCTGAGACTGAACCTTAAAATTGTCTTAAAATTGTAGGGAAGCAGTTTGAATTTTAATCCCCCCTCCCCAAGACAGAAATGGCTTTTGTGTGTTTGGGTTAAGTGTTTGAGGTGTGAGCCTCTATTTTTAAATGGCAATACTTAGGTGTATAGCTTCTGGGAAGGGGCTGGGTAACAACTTTGTCAGGGAAGATCTTTCCTAGTAGCACAACAAAGGGAGGATTGTTTCTTGGTGACTTTGTGCATTGTGTAACCTTTGTGAGGAAGTTTTGGATAGTGTTTCTGTGGTACCCCCTGTACAGTGGAAAGTGATGGCAAATGCCAAATTTTGGAGCTGCAGCCTGGAAAGACCTTAACTCTGTATGCAGCAGAACTGCAGGATACTGCAGTATCTTCCTGAGTGTTACCCAAGCATGTTGGGTACTGCCTGTAGCTTTGTTAGCTGTTGTGCATAGCCATCTTCTGATAGAAAGGAAGAAAAGGGAGCAAAAGGGGACAACATGATGTGTCTGGGTGAGAAGAAACACTTGAATAAAACTTGCTTCTTAGTTTGTCCTCATCAATGAAACCTGTGTCTTTGGATGTACACACACTGAAGCATCTCGCTTCTTACCTTATTTGTAGATGCCTTTCTAACAGTGGGAGCAGACCAAGAGGAAGATGCTGAATCTCCTTGGGATTCCGAGGTACTTATTGTGAAGGACACAAGGGTTTCCACTGCAGGAAGTAGAAGTAAGATCCAGAATCACTTGAGAGCTTCCTTTTCATTTTCAACACTACTGTTGATAAGGCTTATTTCCTCTTTTCTTCCTTTTGCTATATGTTTGTAACTGGGGGCCCTTGAAATAAGTCTGCTCTAGGCCAGCTGCTTGTTTAGGTTTGGGATGAAGTTAGGTTGAGCTAATTGCTTGGGTCACAGCAGCTGGTTGAATTTGGTTTCTAGTATAGTCCTGAAACAGTGAAGTTCCTTGCTGCTTAAAATATTCTTACCTTTTCACAGAGGCAGGCAGGATTGTTGCTTTTTCACCATGCTGCCCTAGTCTGACCTGGTTAGCTGTTGCCCTTGGGGTCTGCAAGCTTGATGGCTAGCTGCTTCTGAACAGATCCTCTCTACCTATTGCAGGTGTACTCTGGCCCTCTTTAAAATCACGTTCAACAGAGGCATTGCACATGCTGGCCTTGTTTGCCTTTTTCATTCTTTCTGTCCATGGCAATCAGCAAGGTCTGTAGCTAAGTCCTTCTGGTTCTTCTTTTGACAAAAAAGGACTCTTCCCATCCCCTTCTTAAAAATACAAGGCCCAAACATTGTTAGTTTCAAGGTAATTTTAAGCTCTGCCTTGCTAATCTTTGTTCAATCCAAAGGCTCTTGCAATTGGGAGCAGCACTGTGTTCATTCACTACTGCAGGATATATGCCATGGGAATGTCCGTACCAACTTGAATGTCATATACAAGTTCAGTACAAATGCTGGACCACTGCAGACATGTAGCTGTTGGTTCACAACCTGTATCTTGAGTTACCATGTCAATTCTTCTTTGTGGTTGTCCAGTCTGTCAAGGTTTGTCAGCGTGGCAGAATAGTGGTATGAATTTTTTGCTTAAGATCTGAAAACAAACACAATTGCTGTGATTTTCCAATATGCTGTGTTTTGATGGATTCTTGCCAAGGGCCTTTAAAAACATTTTTGTATCTAGAATATACTTGATAGTGTGCAACATGAATTGGTTTAGCAAGACCTTTTTGTATAGCAATTAGTTGAAAATGCATTTGTACCAATTCTTATTCATGTGTTTTGGGTTACACAGGCAGATTCTGGAATGTCAAGAAAATTGCCATGTGGTGTGCTGCTCCCAGCTGCAGAGAGACATGGAGCATGCTCCCAGTTTGTTTCAGGGGAAAGTGACAATGGTAACTTCCTGGTGGGCTAATGTTTGTCTGTAAGCATTAATAAGCTAAAGTAAAGTTTTATCAGTGTCTGTCTTAGAAATGCTGTCACGGTATGAGTGTGAACCATACCAATGAAGTGCTTATTGTTTGTTAACTAATGCCAGTAATCACAGCACTTGCTGGCCAGTTTGTAAAGGAAATTCTTTGCATTATTTGTGTTCTTCCAGTGAATATCTTGTTTTTTTGATTCAGGTTCTTGTTTCGTAGTGATGACAGTGTATGTTTATTAGGACTGACTTTTCTCAACACTTGACATTCTTAGATGATAATGCAGCAGAAGACAGCTATGATCTGGCTTAGCATTTTTGTCACCCCTAGCTTAACCTTTGATAGCATTTTGATTGCTTTATGTTGTGCTTTGCCTAGAAGCTAAAGTAGGACTACAAGTACAGGGATTTTTGCTGAGGATTTCTGCCTGTAGTTTGTGACACTGTCTCTTGAGTGTCTTGAGCAAAACTTTACAAGCTTCCAGGAGTTTCAAATGTAGTTGTTAACTATTTGTCACAGAATTCTGCTTAGACAAGAATTCTACTAAGACAAGTTTAGGATCAGTGTGAAAAGATGGTAAAAGGTGGTTATGGTAATCTTTCTAAGGTCTTTTTACACTGCTGGAGCACCAGGTTTACTGAAATTGAATACTGATTGTTTTATAATGCTGGTTTGGGTTTCTTTATATAAAATATAGACAATTTTATTTAAATATAAAATTCTTGCCATGGGGCCATTCTTAATAATTCTAAGTATTCTTTCATATACTTCTTTAGTGAGAGGACTCAAACCATAAGAAGACTTAAGCAGAGGATTTGAGAAGTATAGGCGGGATTGTGGGGGTTTGGAAATGATTTAATGTTGGATAAAATTAAAAAAAAAATTTGGAACTATATTATAAATGTAGATTAAAACCAGACAACATTTGTTTCTGTTGTTCCCCTGCAAGCTAAACCATAATAATCTGATGAACACTGCCTTGATTTTACCTTGTTAGACATACATGAGGTTTCACTGTCTGCACCCATGCTTTCTTAGTCACATCAATGGAAAAGAAAATGCTCCTCAATATTAAGCACTTGCAGAATAATCACAGTCATAGTGCTGTTTTATGATCATTCATTGCAGCAGACCAGCTTTGGCTTTTGAAATAATCCTTTTAGAAAGCAGGATTCAGCTCCTCAAAAGGACTAAATATTTTAATCTTGTTCTGTTAACAAGCATGACCTTACTGCTTCACCTGTGTTGTCCTAGTTCTGTGACAATCATATTTTAAATCCAGGGTGTATGATGGGAAGTATGCATTGTTTTTTTCTTGTACACTAAGACACATACTGCATGATGGGTGAATGGAATGTTCAGTATTGTACTCTTGATGAAATAATGATTGTGACTAATACTTAGTTGTAGAAACTGTTGATGTTGAATGGAGTAAAACATATCCACAATTTAAAAAAATAACATTTCCCAAAATATTTTTTACTTCCAGGCCTTTTGGAGAAACCCAACAATCCACAGGTAAGTATTTGTTATGTTAGACTGGCTACTTATTCCACTAATTAAATAGTTTGTAGTTACTTTGAATTTGGTGTTTTATCATTGAATTGTCTTTCATAGCTGAAGACTCCCATATCTGCTTTGGAAATGAATGAAATGTCTCCTGAAAACAAGCAGCAGAAATCAGGTACATTTGCCTTAAGTGGTTCTCGATTTAGCTTCATAATCTTTTACGAGTATTTAATAAAGCATCTGTGTTATTTTATTTATTTATTTATTTATTGTTTTGCAGATCTGTTGCAGGAATTTGATTTAGAAGATGTTGAGGATATTGAAGGTATTCATGACCATCTCTTTGTCATGTTCATTCATGGACAGACATATTGTAATTGCAAATCTTTTCTTAATTTTAAATTAATGGTTCTAACAAGGTGTTCTGGAAGCAGAAGGACTACTGAAATATGCACCTGTACATGTTTGCTCCCTCTACAGTCTACCCTTCCATGATGTTGGCTTCCTCCAGCATACATGTTGTCATCTTCCCTTTTCAGGCAGTCCTGAAGATGGAGGAACATTGATGCCTTGTGTCTTTCCTGCCTTTTCCCTTGTTCTCTGCCAGTTACACAGAAATTTCAAGATTGATTAAACACTATGTGGAATAGATCTTATGGGCTCCAAAGGTCCTAAAATCTTACTTGAAGACTGAGACTTCAAACTCAGCATAGCTGCTGTTGAAAACTTCTCTGATGGGCAAGACTAAATGGGAGTTTGGGTTGCTTTTGATTACAGCAGCCTTGATAGTGATAACTTAGGATACCCTCTGCAGTAATTTCTGTGGTGCTACCTACAAATGTCCCTTGACCACCAGCACATCTGTCTGTTTTTAGTGCTGGCTGGAGCCTTCATCTGCACCAGCAAATGGTATTGGGATATCTATAAGCATGACTAAAGTCTAAAGCTCCTCTTGTTGAAAAACAAGGAAAAGGGAAAAATGCCTGTGTTCCTTGTAGAACATTATCCTTAGATAATCCCTAATTATTGCTGTTATTTTCTTTAGTATTTATCAGACTATCTGAAATGCATCAGAGTTATCAAGAGATCATCATAATAGCCCAGTGAAATAAGTGCTGTCAATCCACTAATGACTGTTGTGTAATGCCTTGTACTCAAATACCCAACAGTAAAATCTACAAAAAAATCTCAGAAATTTTACCCAGCAGTGAGGTGGGAGGAAAAGGTTGTTACTTCATGCTGTGTAATTTGGGGTCAGAATTGACCTCTGGAGACCTTTGACTGACTGAGGAGCTCAAACTCCAGTTCAGACATAAAGGTGTAACTCTGAGCTTGTATCAAATGTTAAGAGCCCTTCCAGGAATGAAGGCTTGTAAAAGTACCTAAAGCAGAAAATGCCAATAAGTGGTGTTGCACCCTTTTGTATTTTTTGATGATACCTATGTATTTTTCTCAGTCTTGCTGGGTTTTTTTTTTTTTTTTTGTAGGAAGGATATTTTGTCCCTCTTTAGCAGTGAAACTTTGTATATAGAAAGGCTATTGTGTAGAATCCATGGTGTTATGGAGCAAGACAGGAGGTGCAGAGTGATAAGAGTGAAAAGCCTCCATCTCTTGTTTTTAGATTCCTCAGTTGAGTTGCTAAGACTCATTTCTTTCTGCAAATTTGTCACTTGAAAGTGTACAATATGCCTTCCACAAGAACAATGACAGTGAGGTGCTGCTTCTAGATTGTGTCTGGGATTATCTGGAGTGCAGTTCTCTGGTGTAACAGAGATTCAGGGTAGGCTGCCAGACTGAGTGAATACATCTGAGAAGTTTGTGACCTGCCCATATTATATAGAAATTCTGAGAGCGGGAAGAGTGGAATCCGGCTTTCAACAGTATAAGCAAAGCATTCAGATCATGGATTGTTTCTCAGCATGACACAAGTCTGTCTTTCAGTTCCCATCTGTCTTCTGCAACAGATAAGGTAGCAGTTTGAAATACTCAGTCCAGATCCATGTCTGGAGACAGATTTGTTTCATGGATAGAGTAAAGCTGAGGCCATAAAATATTTCAAAGCTGTGATTTTTTTTCATGATTTTTTGTGTACTGCACATATGCACATAGGAGAATTGCATTTGATGGAGCCATATTTACTGTATGGCACACAGTGTTTCAAAGAGAAAGATCACGGTAATGCACCTTTAAGAAACAGAATTGGTTGTTTTGTGACCACTTGCAGCAATTTTCAGCAAATTTCCTTTAAATGCCCTGTAAAAAAGCAATGTACACAGATGCATCTTCAGTCTGTTTTATGGTAATTTTTGTCTCTTAAGAGCTCATAAATTAGAGGTGATGCATTATTTTCTTTCAAGATGTTTCTCACAAATATGATTCAAGACGCACTCTAATTGTAAATAAGTAGTATTAGGTCATGCTGGTTATCAAAATACAGTTTTATCACTGTAGGTGAGTACTCAGGATCTACTTTTCATATGTCATCAGCAGCTGAAAAAGAAGATGATAAGGATGCCATTGCAAACTATGGAGTGTGGGTATGTAACACCAAAGGTTTTGAATTAGGAGTCTGAAATAGTAAATTGTGTTTATACTATAAAGCAAATAATTATATATTATACACATGTAAAGTGAAGGAAACTTACCAGTCAATGAATAGTTCTGTAGAATCCTGTAGATAAAGGTTGTATAACAGTCTGAAGTAAAATAGGATGCAGTCTTCTTATGGTGGGGAAAAATCCTTATTGTTATATTGTATACTTGCTGTTACACTAATTTGTTTCCAGCTGGTTTGCTTAGACTTTGTTCAGTATTTTTCCTTTTGCACAGTGCTGAGAAATGGTGCAGTCAAATTCTTTTTTTTTTCCCTATGCAAAATGCACATTCAAGTAAAGAAGGAAATTTGTCTATAGTATGCTGACCTATTTGATTAAACATGCCTGGTCTTCCACTTTGTAACAGAAGAAGAAACAAAAAAAAGTTAAATTTTGTGACCTCAACTCTTTCCTTGTCTCTGCAAAACATCTGCTTGTTTGGCCATGTTAGTAAGAGTTTGAAAAGGTTTTTTTCAGAGAGCATTTTAGATCGGAATAAGGCAGGCATCCTGTTTGTATTGGGCCTACAGTAGGAGAGGGAGAGGGCTGGATAGAGGGGTCTGGAGTCTTCTGTAGCACCTCAAGGGGACAATGGAGCAAATCACTTCTACCCCACACCCAGGTGTGATGGAAAAGGAACATGCTTAATATTGACAGGCAGAGCATGGAACTTAGGCCTGCTGGAAGTCGTAGTGGTTGGGCAGTGAACTTGGGGAAAGGTGAGGCTGAGACAGATGGGAGCTGGCTGAGGTGTTCCTTCCCCGTTCTGAAATCAGGAATTTTTGCAGAGGAAGAAGGGCTTGGCTGTCAAGAGAGAGGAGGTGAATGGTCTCAGCCCCGTGGGACTAAGGCTGCAGGCCTGTATGGAAGGCGCTAGGAAGCATAAGGGGAAGGAGCGTGTGAGGAGCGGGAGTGGGGTCAGGGACAGGGGGAGACTGGGGGGTGTTAAGGGAGGCACGGTATGGTTTTCACATGAGTTTGGGTTCCTCACTTGGGATGAGGGAAGGAATGGACAGGTTTCCCTCATAAATGCTTTTCTTGGGATCTTTGAATGAAATTTAACATTTCTGTGCCTTGGGTGAAGAAATAGGCCCAGTTCTCTGTGTCATGGACAATAAAAACGTCATTGTGTTCATTAACACTGTGTTAGCTTAGCTGGCAGGGGATTGTAAAATGCCAGACAGTAGGAAGGAAGGAAGGTGAGGAAACATGGGCAGTTCCAAAGAAAAATGGTATTAAAGCAGTAAAACTAAGTGAAAAAATAAATTGCTTCTAACAAAGGCCACTGGTTACAGAAAACAGGCAGGCCTAAAGGTGAAAGCAACTCGCCTAGACAACTCCAATCCTAGAAAAGCTATTGTCTCTAATAAGTCCTAGTAGCTAGTAAGTCCTTTATTTTTAAGAAAAAGCTGAGTCAGTGAACCTTTAATTTAGTATCCCTTGATTTTTATTATAAAAATTGCTTTCAGAATATCTTGATGCTGTTATTCCTGTTACATGATAGGACGAGTTTGCAATGGAAATTGCCTAGATTAACTTCCTTTTTCTTGGTAATCTTTTTGTCTGTACCTGTTTGCTTAAGGATAAATATATTTTAGAAGCTGCCAACTTCATAGGAAAAACAGCACATGAAAATCAGACTGACAAAGCAGAAGTTTCACATCAGGAAGCCCTAACAAAAAATGAGGAATCGCACAGTGCTGACAAGGAGTTAAATCTAAAACCTTGGGAAAAAAGATATGAAAGAATGTGGGTTGAAAATGAGAAAAGGGAATTAAAAACAAATTTCAAAAACATTACAGCAGAGCTGAAGCAGTTGTTTGGTGAAAATGAAGCTGGGGAAACTGCTTCACTTGTGGAAGAAATACCAGAAGATGGCTTTGGTGAAGAATTGAAGAGTTCTCACATTATTTCATCTCCTGTGACAGAATCAAGTAATTATTTAGAAAGCCAAGGTGAATTTGGTGATATTAAACTTACACTAGGTGGAAAAATACCCAAAATGGAAATTGTATTTCCAAGTCGTGGTGTTCTTCCTGATCAAAATAGCTTAAGGACAAGTGTAGAAGATACCTGGAATACAGACGAAGAAGCTGGCATTAACAATGTAGATAACAGAAAGATGTCTCTAGCTAAAGGAAAGAAAAAGAAAATGCCTACTATGGAAACAGAAGAGAATGATAATGGAAATAATAAAAATGCAGAGGAAGATCCTGCTTACTCCCTGAGGCATAGCTTAAAATCAAGTGTTTTGGGTGACATTTCTAATATTCTTCCAAAAATAAGACCTGTTTGTACAAGTGATGAAAGTGCAGGTTCTGTAACAGAAATGAAACTTAAAAGATACTCTGGATTTAATGATGATGTTCCCAAGAACTGCCATATCAACAGTAATATAGGAGAAACAGAAACTGAAAGTCTTTTTACTAGTGCTCAGGAGTGTGATGTGCTGGAAAGGAGTCTTGATGAAGAGCTAAAACAAGATCTGGAAAGATTTAAGTGTAAGGTAGGAATGCTGCAAACAGTATTCTTGGCTTTGGAGAAAGAGAAGCTACAGCTGCAAAAAGAGGTAGTTCACCTGCTACTCCTTATTCTTTAGTCTTTCTCCATATCAATGGTCCTGTTCACTTCAGCTATTCATCATTAAATGAAGTTGCTTTCTGCAAATTAGTTATTGTTTGAATGAAAATACAAAACTTATTAATAAGACAGCAGTGGAGAGTTGCCTTTTCCCCCTTTTCACGAAACACAGAATGCACTATTGTTCCAGTTCCAGTGTAAGAAGTTAGCACTTCATTGACATAAAAAGTACAAACAATTAAATCAGTTTTGATTCTGAAACAAAGAATGAAAATAGCTTCTGAACAGGGTCTTGACTGAACTTCTCATTTGATTTCTGCATGGTGTGTCATCATTGCCCTTCACTTAAATTCCTGTTTGCTGTGAGTGGAGTTGTTTCTACTTGTGGCTTTGGAATCTTTTTCCCAGCTACCCTACCCTTCATGGAGAAAGCAGTAACCAAGCACACATCCACTTGATTTTTGTATTTCTGTTTTCATAACAAACATTGTGCAGTTCTTCTAACTCTTTAATCCATCAGTAATGCTTTTACATTTTTGTTGTTCATGTTTTAAGATACATGTTGTTTTCTTTCTAAGGACTATGTTTCTGTTACATCACAGGATCATGAGTAAATTTGAAGTACTTTCAATGACAACACACTTTGTAATGTAATTTTTGTGAAAATACTGGTCTATTTTTTTTTTTAATTTTACTTTTCTTCAGAGGTAAACACTGAATTATTCAATCTTGAATACTCTGTTTCTCTTTTATGCAAAAACTGATTAATACTTGAAACTTAACTTTCTTTTTGTAGGTTGAGAAGGAAAAAAACACAGAAAGATGTTTCAATACGCAGACAGTGGCAAAAGAGGAAAATGTTGATAAATTAAATACACCACCAGGCAATATTACTAATCTGCAAATGAAAGAAAAGCTTACCCTAAGGAAGAATGACTCTTTGAAAATGGAGGATGAAAACACTACAGAAGAAAAAGTCAGCAAGAATTTTTCACCTGAGGAGAGGTCAGAAATTATTCAAGTGCCAATGAAAGTAGAACCTAGAGACGTGATCTCTAATTCATATTTGTAGGATTACTTAAGTATCTTTTAGGTTTTCTAATATTGTTCTAGTTAAAGCAGTTTCTTTGATGCTGAAAGCAATACTGAGCAGACCATTGCTTCATAAGCATATAAGAAAAACACTTTTTTTAGGAAGAGGGAAGAGATATTATCAAATGAATATTAAAAGTTTGAAAGAGGCACTGATATTTTTATGAAATCCTAAGCAGGAGGGTTTTTCTGTCTGTCCTTCAAAGGAATCTCTGCTCTTAATACTTCCTCTAATGTGGATATAAGATACTGCCTGAATCTTGTTCAGGTTCCACATTCCCCCCTCATTCCTAGGGCAAGGTTTCTTAAATGCTTTTAAATACTCCACAATCCTTGGAGTTAAGTCTGTGTTTTATCACAGATATTTTTAATCTGAGTTGTTTGAGATCTGACAGTTTCTGACATCATCTTGTGTCTGTTTCGAATAAATATTTTCTGTTAAGTTACTCAATAGGTAGGGTTTTTTTCTTTCTGTTTAATGCAGTGAATTTGCCCTGAATCATGATGTTGCAAAGAAAAATAAAGGACCAACTTCAAAGCAGAAGGCTAATCAGCAGATGAGCTCTTCCAGTGGGAATAATTTTCAAGTACCAGATGATAGCACTTTCAGTGAAGCATCTCAAGAGGAGGGAAGGTACTGAATATAAGGAATGTTATAACTAAAACTTACTTAAATGATAGAAATTGACCTAAAGCTAAAGGTAAGTTTTTTGTAAACCTGATATGCACAGTGGTTTTTGTTCCTTCATGTGACCATATTTTTGTGTTCCAAAACACATCTTTTTTGCTTTGTGTGCTTTGAACATCTTAGCTAAGTTCATTATAAAGACAGTGTGCACATGTGCTGAAAAATTACCTAAAGATCAGTGTATATGTAAACATATATTTTATATTTTTAAAAAGGGAGAGGAGAGACTTATACAAGAACAAATTTGCTATTTCATCACATGCATCTTAGAGTTTGAGGTTTTTTATTTTTATTTTTTTTCTTTAGCTGTATGTCCTCTTGACTTCTTGCCTACCTCAAACTTAACTGTAGGGGGCAAAATGAGAAACAGAAATTGCCAACAGGGTACGAGCACTGTTCAGCAGTAGCCAAAACACTGGTGTGTTGTCAACACTGTTTTGGTCAGCTATGTAACACACAGCATTGTGTGGGCTGCTCTGAAGAAAATTAACTCCACCCCAGTCAGCCTAAGTACACTAGAGAATCCAAAATTACAGGTCTGTGACCTTAGGGGAAAGAGTCTAAATATTGAAGAGAACTAAACCTCTAGTATTAAACAGGGAATGCACATAACTATGGATCTATATATCTCCATGTCTGTAGCTATATGATTCCTGTCACTTTGAATGAACAGTTATTTCAACTATTTGCTTACTATCTTGTGAAAAAAAATCATCTTCCAATAAGGATAATTTTTTTCCAGTATTCACCTACGTCTAAAACAACTCTTGTATTAAATTTTACATTAATTCCCTACTGAAATTAGGTTTTCAAAACAACTTTAGATATTGTTCTTAATGCAGGATAAACATTCCACAACTGAAATACATTTCTGTTTTCCAGACCTGCAGCAAAAACAGCGAGTGAAAAGAACAAGGTACTGTAAAATTAGTTTATTGATAAATAGTTTTATCAGCTTTTAATCACTCAGATGGGACCAGTCAGATATGGACTGTGAATGAAAGAATGTGTCATTCATGCATGTGTACTATTACATAGTTGTATACAGAAAATACTGTATTGTTTGTAGGTCAACATACAAATGGATGTAACTGATGACCTTGATTTAACTCACTCATCTGACACAACATCAGAGGATGTCAAATTACCAACATCCACCTACAAAGAGGCTGTGTTGCTCTTAGAACAGCTTACTGTGGATCATACAGGTATGTTCTAAAGTTATTTTTTCCTCAGATGTTACAAGTTTCTCTTTTAAATCATAGTTTCTTTGTGTGCACTTCTAGGTATCGTGGTTCATGTGTGTGTAGGATGACACCTCCCCACCACCCCCTTCATCACTGACCCGTGTGTACAGAGCAGCGTCTATTCCTATTTGTTGCCTTTGCCTTTGCCTGAATGGTGGTTTTGTCTTCTCCTAAATATATTTTTATGAGGTGCCACCAGCATGGCTGAAAGGCTCAGTTGTGCCCTGCAGTTGGTCCATTGTCTTGTGTCTGGAAAGGGGCAACACCTGGCCTCTTCTCACAGAGAACTCCCACTGCCTTCCTTCATTCTTCCCACTGCCAAAACTTTATCACCTACACCAAATCAAATAATTTGCACATTACAAAGTGTTTATGCATATCTGCAACTTTGTATTTTCTGTCTCAAAATAGGTTCTGCTATTTTACTGAAAATTCAAAACATACTTCTTAAATACGAACAAATAATAGAGCATGAAAAAAATCGATATGCAGCAGTCTGGAGAGAAGTAAGAAAATTGGAAAGTGAAAAGGAGGAATCAAAATTAATAGCGGAAGAGACTCAAGATTTGAAATCCATATTGGCTCATCAAGAAGTGGAATGGAAAAGTGATATCCAAAGCCTTAAGTATGTAATCTTGTGTTCTGATAATGTGTTACCTTGTAACAGTATATTTACCTAGATAAACTTAAAAGTGACAAAGCAGTCAAGAGTTTATTTTCATATACTGTAAATGTGATACCATGGATAATGGAATGACAATAGAATTCTTTAAAAAGTTAAAAATTAGAGTAAAAATATAAAATCTGAAAATATTTAACATTTTTATGGTTTGAGTTGTTTCTGCAAGTTCATAGTGTAGAATACCTAATTTTTATATCAGTGCTTTAGTTTCTCAACTGTACTGTTAATTCCCAGGTTTACTTTGAAACAAGAAGAAGAAAAGAGGCTCAGAGTAGAAACACTATATGAGAAAACAAAAGAAAAACTCAGAAGGAAAGAAGAGCAATATTGTAAAGAGATGGAGGAGAAACAGCAGCTTGAGTTACAATCAAGGAATTTAGAAATGGAGTTAGTAACACTGAGAAAGCTCTTCAAACAGGTATGTTAGATAATGACTTAAAAAATTTTCTTATTTTCTGCTTCTTTTTAATTGTTGTTGTATTCCAGTATGTCTAAAGAAGAGGTACTTTGTTCATGGAAGAGGCATTGGGTAACTATTGCCAGATTTTGCGAACAGTGTGTTCCCCTTTTTTGGTTTGTATTTCAAAGCCTAACTTTGAGTTATTTTTCAGAATTATTATAAAATAATAATTAAAATAACTAAATTATTCTGTATTTCTTCTTAATTTTCAGAAGAAAATTAAAATTTATAGATGGATTATTGTAACTGTGGAAAGCAAAAATGTTTAAAAGAATACAAGGGAGAGTGGGATGATATTGCTAGCTTTGTTTTTCTGAAGGTGCAAGTAATTTAATTGTATTATTGTTGTAGGTTGAAGACGAGCGTGATGAAACACAGAGACAGCTCTCTCAGGAAAAGAGTGCCAGGGCCCTGCAAGAAGGCATTTTGAACAACCACCTTTGGAGACAAAAGGAACTAGAAGAGGAGACAAGAAGAACTATAGGGAAAAGCTCAGATGTAAGGAGATTTTTTTTTCTAATTAATTCAATTTCACCATGTTTGTTCTAAAGTTATAATAAATCTTATATTTTTTTTCTGCTTCTTGATGGATTATTTGCAGTGTAATTTTACTGTGCAAATACCTCTTCTGTTTTCCCTTATGTCTTTAAAAGTTTTGGAAAGCAGTATCAGTGCTGTATGTACAAGTAGAAAGCTAAAAGAAAACACTATTTACACCATTTTTTGTCTTGTTTTTATTTCCTTGACATTTTATCATCACTTTTTAAGATTTCTAGCAGGGAAACACCTAGCTACCTACATCCAGGCTGGCAAGGAAGGAAATTGACACTCACTTTGTGTTCCCATTATTTGGGGTTTTTAAAATTATTTATTCCCTTATCAAACTTGAAGTATGAAGTTCTTTTCCACCTCCACATATTAAAGTTTTATGAAGGAAGATCAGCAATAAATTAAACTCTCAACACTAGTTAAAATAATTAAAGGAGAATAAGCAGTCATGGACACTATTAAAAAAAAAGTCTTGAAATGTTTAATGAATTTATTAAGAATGTGAAATTCTTGGAAGATTTATTTGTTCTTGACTGTGCTGCCCAATAAATATAGGGTGAATATGTTTACATGGAAAATAATTTGTATAATAAACAGGCACTATACAAGACTCTTGCATTCCAGGGATGATTCAACTGTATAGCCAACTTTCAATAATGCCAAAAAAGTATTAAGATATTTAAAGATATCTTAAAGAAAAGAAAATACCCTTTTTAGCCTGGTAAACAGAGATTTTACCCAATTGGTAACACTGCCAAATTAATCTAAAAGGGAATACTTTAAAGACATGCACACACAAGAAAGGACTGTTATTTTATAACCTTTATACCTGAAACATTTTAAATAATTTTATTATTTATTTGCTGGTTTACAGAAAAAAAAGGCATTATGTATTTGGCGTGTTTATTTATGGATATGTTATGCATTCATTCTGTGCCTGCATTGGACACATGCACTGATTCATAGAGTAGCTTATGTCTTATCTGAAATTTCATTCTCATCTTGGCAGTCAAGTTGCACTGTTAGAATCACTAAAATGCAGTTTAATGCTGAAGTGGTTTTGCAGATTTATTTCCCACCTGGATATTTATTCATGTTCCCTATCATTCAGGAATCCGACACTGAGAGAGAAAAGGATCTGTTGTACAAAAATCAGTTACTGCAAGATGAAATTGCCATGCTAAGACTAGAACTTGATCAAATAAGACTTAGGCACCAGGAGGAAGAAGGAAAATATTTAGAGGAAAATGAGACCTTGAAAGAAAAAAATGAAGATCTCCAAAAAGAACTTAAGCTGAATGAGGAAGCCTTAACGCAAACAGTTTTTCAGTACAATGGGCAACTGAACTTACTAAAGGCAGAATCTGCAATGCTAACTTCCAAACTTGACCAGACAAAAGAAAGCAAAGACAGACTAGAGACAGAAATTGAATCATTTCGTTCCCGCTTGAACACTGCTGTGCAAGAACTTGAACGTCACCAGTCATCAAGAAGCGATGTTGAACGAACGTTTCAGAGGGAACGCGATGAATGGCTTCGCTTGCAAGACAAGCTCCATCATGACCTCTCAGATGTACGAGACGCCAACAAGAGCTTGTCTCAGCAGCTGAGTAAAGCTGAAAGCAAAGCTAACAGTCTAGAAAATGAGCTTCACCAGTTAAGACAAACGCTCAGAGAGAAAGCATTGCTTTTAGAAATGACACAAAAAGAATTAAGTCAAACCCAGTGTCAGGCAAAGGAATATGATCATGCTCGACAGCATGAGAAAGACCAAGTAAACAAACTTACAATAAAGCAGGAATCCATGCAGGAGCGATTGGCCCAGCTCCAGAGTGAAAACCTTTTGCTCCGTCAGCAACTGGAAGATCTGCAGAACAAGGGGATCATCAAAGAAAAAGTAGTTAATGATGTGCAAGATCGGTTTAATGATATTTTCAACAAACTCAGAGCTGATACTGAAAAGCAAGTTTACCTAGTGGAAGAGAGAAACAAGGAATTAAATGCCAAGTGTACTGATTTAAGAGAACAAGTCTTCAAATATGAGACTGACAAAATAGAGAGAGAGGTAAAATACAGACTTACAGCAATTTAAAGTTTTCCAGTTCTTGAAATTATTTGGTGTTTCTAAAGTGTATCAGATATAAGCCATATGCATGGGACTAGATAATGATGATTTGTTCTGGTTTGTTGTGTTTCTCTTGAAACTGTGGAAGGGTTTGGTAAATGGGGTGTTGCTGCTCAGATCTGAGCAGAGAGCAGAAAACAGGTATCCAAGTCTGCTTTGATGAAAAAAGGTGATTCTTCTCTAGAACTTGTCGTCTGTTTTTCTTAGTCCATTTTTTGCCCTACAGAATTGGTTTGGGTATTTCATGATTTTTTTAAGTATTGCACAGATGACACAAGTAAGAGTGATGTAGAAGAATGATCCAATATGTGACAGTTGAGAAATGAAGATGCAGATGAGTGAATTGTGTAAGATGGACTTGTATTAAGTTCCTGTCGAGGAAAAACATTGCTTTTCCCTAAGTTGCTATCAAAATTGAAGAGTATTTTAGTGTCCAGGTATTAATTTATGAATATTTTGGGGGCTCTAAGGGGTCTGCCTAGGGAATGCATCATTATCTGTGTTCCTAGGAGTAAGTAGGGTATTCTATAATTATAGTGTTCTGACCAATTTCAGAGTAATGTTAGAGTAATGACTTAAAAATTGCCTTACCCATTTTGTTTAATCTCCCTTACTTTCTAGAAAATAGGAACTAATGAAAGTCAGTATTTAGACACACTGGTGTACAGTTTGTTGCCTTTTAATGATTTGAACAGTGATTTAAAATTACACTTCCTTCTTCCTAACAAGTCCAGAATCTTTGAGTGGGATAAACACAGGCATGTGTGAGACAACTGCTTTATTCTTCATTTGTCAGTTCCTGTAAGGTGTGTGTGGGGAGAGAACTCCAGCAATACTGTCAGTCATTTTAATCTGTGAATTGCTGTGTATTCTTCATACCAAAACACCAGGTTCCCTCTGAAAATACTACATCTGTGTAACTGTTTGAACTATCCAGGTTTTTGCAAACCTAATATGTCAGTATAAAGACAGCTGTTATTCTAAAACATACTTATTAAGACAGCTGTAAGAAGACGTGATCCAACACATTCTTAGAGTATATATAAAGAGAGCTTTTAGATATAGGTATTAATTTAATTATATTTGTAAAATGTCGGAATAGAACAAAGAATGATGTGATACCGAGTCCTGTCTTTGGTGAACAAAATAGTATCTGCAGTCAGATTATGGCTCTCGCATCACAACAGGTTTCTTTGGATTATGTTAGTAAAATTCCCATGATTGCAGTGTGTTGCAAGAAGAGCAACATCTGGATCTTTTTTATGTATTAGGAAACAGAAATCCTCATGAACAGCTGCTGACAGTTTGGGGGTGCTCAGCTGAGAAAGATGGAGAGGTGATTGTCTGTGCATATGCCTGCTGGTGACAGACAATTTCACTTGAGTTCAATTCAAAAACATGTCTAACTCTATAATCAAATAAGTCAAAGTAAAGGCATTTTTTATATTCTTACGACTTTATTCATGCTCATTTAATTGTTTCATTAGGGCATGATCAGACAGCTGCAGCAGGAGCTTGCTGATGCTCTTAAAAAGCAGTCTATGTCAGAAGCTTCACTCGAAGTTACTACGCGCTACCGCAGTGACCTGGAGGAAGACAAGCTGCACTTGCAAAAGGAATTAGAAAAGGCTAAAACCAAGGTACATAATGTCTGTAGTTATAGCAATAAATCTTAGGGTGGCTGTTAAAAGTTGGATTGGATGTTGTCCTAAAACCCTGGGAAGAAATTAAACAGGATAGATTTAATGATGTGTGAATCAATTGCATTGTTTTATAAACTTAGTGTCTTTGACATGCGGACATTATGCCCTAACTTGGACAAAATTGTTTATTTGCGAAGGTGCTTTTCACAATGAATTTGTGTCTGTATTTTTGCCTTGTTACCTTTGGTTTAGCCAAGCAGGTTGTCTGATTTCTGAATAACAGTAGAAGTATTGGACTGCTGTGTTTGGGTATTTTTATGCTCCTGCTTTCCCCCTGCCCCCACTTCCCCCCACCCTGCCCTGTCACCAGGTAACACATCAAATTCTGAATGCTTTTGTAACTTATTCTGCATTTTTCCCCTTTGGCCCTGCTATAATTTGCCATCCTTAAATGGCTTTCCTGCAAGGAAAGTATAAGCTATTTCTTAGTTAGGGACCACCTTTCACAGTGTTTTTCCAAGGTATGGGCGTATGGAGGCCTTGGAGTTCTAAAAGGAAAGTAACTTAAAATCTAGTCCTTATGAGGGACTTCTGAGGTCACTACAGACACATGAATGTCTTAATTCATGTTTTCACAGAGGAGCAAACAAGTGAATACAAAGAGCATCCTAAGTGACTAAAAGGGTCAGAGCAGCAGTGTCAGTGCTGTGCTGTAGGAAATCCATGGAGGGATGGGAGAGGCTGCTGTAGAAGATTAGGAAGTAACACAGCTTGTGTTCATTTGAAAGTAGAAGCTTTGAAAGTACTTAAGATGATTACACTTCTTTGGGCAGTGGGCATGGGCAGACATCTGCGGCATGTGAATCCTTGGGCAGCAGCTGACTGCCCTGTGTAAAAGCTCACCTGACAACTGTGGATCCTTTCTGTGACATTACAGTTGCAGGAGGTGGAAGAAAAGTATCTTCAGTCTGAGCATTGTGTTCGTGACTTGAAGAATGCCTTGGATGGTAAGGAAAGAGAAGCAACAGCTTCTGCCCAGAAACTGCAGGACCAGCTGTTGGCATCTTCTGAGACTAACACTACTATAAAACAACTGGAAGAGCACGTGCAACAGTAAGAGAACACGGTGGGGTGAGGTATCTGTCACTTGCAGGATTGGCTGGAAACCACAGCATGGATAGGTAGCCTTGTTGCATCACAGCAAATTATTAAGATTTTGAAAGATGTTCTTGTTTTTTATTATTTTGCACTGTTCTTTTGGAATTGGTGCTCTGGCAGATTTTTATAATAAGACCTGCATTTCTTTTTAAGCCTTGAAATTGAAAACACCAGATTGGAAGCCACTGTCCAGCAACAAAGCAACAGGATTGAAGCCCTGCAGAGAGACCTGCAAGCCTCTACCTCAGTAAGCTGCTCATAAATTTCCATTTTGGTGACTCCTAAGCCTAGTTACCTATTTCTGTGGGGAAATTTTATGGTGAGGTTTTCCTGGAGAGCCAAGGGGATCTCAGTGCCTGCATTTTTCTGAATAGAGGCTCTCAGGAAGCAGCTTGCTCTACTTTCCAGCCATCCTGTTGTGAAAATTTTCCCATGCTGTAGCAAGTCAAACATAACCCTCTAAAAGGTAAGGATTTGACAGCAATGAACTGGTATAACTATTGTCTGCTTTAGACCCTTCATAACATCAGATGCTGCTTTGGGGTCTGCAATGTGTTCCATTTAAGGTATTCATCAAGTTAACTGGTAGAAATTCCACAGGGTATATATATTGATGCCAAGCCCTTTATGCCAGAGACCTGGCTGACATCATCAGACTGAAACAAAAATTACATGTACCAGAGCTTTTGCTGTGCAGAATTGCTTTTTCTTTGGCTACTTGCTGTGTGTCTATTTTTGTGAAACAGTGAACAGGACTGATTGTGGCATCTGCAAAACTCAGTGTGAGCCTTGGAATTTACCACAGCTTCTACACAGTGGGTAATTTTACCTCAGATAAGGTGCTAACATCTGTGGCCTGAATTAAGATGTATTTTTGTCGTTGCTTTTTGTATTGTAGCCACTGAACTAGGATTCTTGTTACAGCTGTAGTTGTCAATTATAGCTGAACGTATTTTGAAAATCACTACATGTGATAGTCAAACTTCGTGATGTACTGATATTGTCAAGAGAAGTGGGAAGGCAGTCACAAGTCCTTCCACTTTGATTAATAGGGCATGATTTTCAAGTGTACTAGGGATGAGAAAAGCTACTCCTGCCTGTTCTCACTGAGGATTCTTTATATCCCACATGGTTTCTCTCTCTCTCTCTCTCTCTCTCTCTCTCTCTCTCTCTCTCTCTCTGCATCAAATGGCAGAGGTGATGATTGCTAACAATTTTGCAGTGGTATCAAACTAAGACCGTTTTGATCATTGTTGCTGGGTGTAAATTATGTAGGAATAAAGAGGTGAAGAAGTTTTGTGTCATACTTTTGTCAGTGAGGTGTAACTTCAGTCTAGAAATTGATAGTGTGCCTTCTTGCTTCTTGCAATGCTTCTATAGGTTCATAACCGCCTGGAAGACTTGATAATGAGCTTACAGACAGCACAGGCAGCTGCAGAGGACCACCACAAGCAGGTACATGGCAGGCTTCTGTGAACAACTGTTTTAGTCTTTGAATTTTTTGTGTATAGGTAATTGATGAAAAGATCATGTGGGCTGTGTAAGCACACAGCTGTTAAATACCCATCTGGTTTTAGGGCAAGGTACCCTCAAGGGAAAAGGCTGTAAGTTTCCTCATTTTTCTGCTTCTGTGTTTTGTATGTGTTGTGGTGTGCAAGACAGTTGTGTTCATCATTGTGATTCATCTGGTGAATACTCTTCTCCATCCCACCTGCAGGGAGTGAGCCAGTGGCTGTGAAATGCTTAGCTGCCTACCAGGGTTAAGCCATAGCAGATGACTGATAAAGTGCATGTTGTGGACAGCATGGAGATCTATGGTTGAAAGCTGAGAGAGGAGAGCAGACTTTACAGATCCATCTTTTCTGTGTGATTTTGTCAGAGCTTGTCTTGAGGCCGTGTCCGGGTTTTTTGTGAGACCCAGTGTTTTATCTCCTCTATGAGGAAAGTCATACTCCCTAAGGATTTTTTTTACCTGCGACTCTGTGTTAAGTGTTTTGTCACTTTCTGTAGCCAGTAAACATCTCTTGTTTACTCCTTTTTTGCTTTTGTAGTTTTCTTTGTTTTTCCCCTTAAAAATGCCACTAAAAGCATCTAGCCAACTTCCAGTCTTTATACCTGAACTGAGTCAGCAAGTTGTATTCAACTCAAATGCATCCGTTAGGCAAATCTTTGTCTCTTTAGATAGAACCATCAATGCCATTGTCAATTTCAAAACATTTTCTTGCTCTCAGGAGATATACAGCTGTCACAGAAGCCATGAGGGTAGGGTATATTCTGTGGTGGGCACTAGAGAAGACTGTATTAGAAAGTATGTAATGAACTCCAGAGAACCTTTGGAAGAAAGCTACAGGGTGATTTTGTGTGTGTTTGTTATTCCCCAAAGTTCAACCTCATCTAACCACCCCTATAGCATTCATTCTTTTTACCATCTTCAGTTTCTCTTCTTGGTTATGTTTCCCAAGCTGTGTTTTACATTGCACATTAACATTAACCATAGATATTGGATGGGGAGAGGAGAGAGTTTCCATTTAAGTTACAGCTTTCTGTTCCAGTGTTTTCTTAGTCACCTTAGTTTCTTCTTCTGCCATTGCTGCTTTTACAGGTGCAAAAGCAGAATATGCTGGCTCTGACATCAAAGGACTTGCAGAGCATGTGGGAAGAGCAGTTTAAGTCAAGATCTAACCTTGAAGAGCGTGTTGCTCAACTTGACAGGGAAAAGGCAGACCTTTTTGAACAGGTAAATCTAGAACATTCTCCAGAGACCTAAGCCAGTACCTGAAAGAGCCACATTAACCTTTTGGTCAAGTTCTTAGATAAAGAGCATTTTTTTATTACCCCTGCCATTCAGGCTCTGGATATGTTGTGATTTGTGGATCATCCAGGAAGCAAATGAAAGCTGTCTGGGTATCTTGTGTAATTTCTGGAGTGATTCTCTTTGAAAGAGTTCCCATTGTGGTTTGCATCAGTTGAGCACATCAAGCAGGGCTTCAGTTCCCCAGGTCTTTCTTGGATTCCTTCTGGCCATCTTCTGACCCCTTGTTTTCTGGGCAGGGTTGAAGTATTTCATTTTTCCAGTGCAGTTCAGGGAGGAGTAGCAGCATGTTTTCAGGGTTTTGGATGCTTAAAAGCCTTGCAGAAAAACACAGTGAAGGAATTTTGGGGAAATGAACCTAGTGCTTGGGAAACCAGAAATGACTGACAGTTGCAATGGGGCAGTCTTTCCCTCTTTATCTGTAGAGGAATAAAGGAAGTACAAAGCAACTAGCACAAGTAGCCACAAAGAAGGGGTGGAAGGGAATAGTATATTGAAAAAATTCCCAAAGATCAAATTCCTCTGCCTGCTTATCAATAAAGATCCTGTAAAAGCTTTAGATTAATTTGTATTCTCCCATGATAAGCATACCTAAATAATCCTTACTATGAGTTGAGAACTCTTGAAAGTAGTCCAATATCTTCTCCACCTTTGTTTCAGTGGAGGCATGTCTTTTTGTCCTTCAATATTGGCCCAGTTTGCTCTGAAACATAACATGTAACTTGGTTAGCAGAGATGGATTGCAGCTTCTCCCTGGAGAGCACTAGAGACGCGTTGGACGTAGCTATTGTTCTTACGTGTTGTGTGTGTCATGTGTCTTTTCTGTTTTGAAAGTGTGAGAGTGAAAGAAAGAAAGTGAAGAAACTGATAGAGTTAAAACGCCCAGTTGAACTCCGTCTGGACCAAGAAATGAGACAAAACTTAGAATTGCAGAAAGACTTTAAGAGGTATGGTTTTTTCATATGGTGAAGAGATATCCCTGAATAGAAGTCCAGTTTTATTGAGCTGTAATGTCAGAACAAGTATACATACTCTGCGAGCAAACTGAAGTCTCATGTTAATTCCTGCAAGGTACCTCTGTGCATGAGCTTATACTTACTTATAGCTGCAAGAGGAATTGCCAGTCCAGGTTGCACTGCAGTTCTCCGGGGGTGGGGAAGGTCTTCAGTTCATCTCTTCAGCTGAAATTTGGATGTGCCAGGTGATTTGTGGCACAGGAAGAGCAGGTTTTTTATCCTCAATTCCTGGTACTTTCAAGTATGTTAAAGATGAAGAAAGCTATTTCTGCATGCCTTACTGGAGAGCATATGGAAAAGGTTGCTTATTCCTGTGTTTCATTGTTTTCTGAACTGATTTGCTATTTAGGTTGAAGAGACTTCTCAATAGAGCTACAAAGAAAATAAAGGTGTATGAGGAGAGAGAAATGGAGTCACAGCTTAATTTGAAGGGAGAAATGAAGAGCAGATATTCTGAAATGGTCAGTGAAGTTGATAGATTGAGAACAAAGGTGAGCTCTGCTTAATTTGGGGTTTGTTTGGTTGTGGTGTTACTTCTTTTCAAACCTGTGTGAAGCTTTGCCTGTATTTCTCATCATGTTGATGATTTGTTTTCCTTGGCTGTATTTTTGATTTGATTTGTCTCTCTCAATGGTTTCTCTACTGTTAGAGAAGCAGGTCACTATACTAATACTAGTTGTCCTTATGGGTAAAGATGTATGTGCAAAGCAGCATCTGCAATGGCACCAGAAGGGCAGACTGTCATGCAGAGGAAGGACAAGCCAAGAGTGGCAGCAAGGCTGGCAGGGTCCATGACCTCATGGTCCATGGAGCCGTCCCACAGGCGCTCACCAAGAAGAACAGAACTGGCCTGGTGACAGCAGGCAGGGTCAGCCAAGAGAGCAGATCCTCAGGGCAGGCCTTAGGGATGGGCAGTTCTGCTGTCCTACCAGGACGTCATGTCCATGGGCGAGGTCAGGGCTGAGTATGCAGATGATAAATACAGTCTCCATGGACAACCCCTTTAGCAATTTTAACAGAATTCACTGCCTTTAAATGCCTCTAAGTTTCTTTTTTTTTTTTTTCCCATATACAGGTTGCTGAACTTTCCCAGCAGCTGGACATGGAGTCTAAAAAAAGCATGCAGCTAGAAGCCCAAAACCGGGAATTGCGAGAAGAGCTATCTACTCTGCATGGGAACTGTGAAAAACTGGAGAAGAGCAAATGCCAGCTGAAAGAAGAAGTGGCAAAACTCCAACATCACTTGGAGACTAACATGGTGGATCACAGCCAAATAGAACAGTATAAAAGAGAGGTTGATGAACGAGCAGGCCAAGAAATAAGACAAAAACTACAAGAAGTCAATTTGTTTTTGCAAGTGAGTGACTTTCTGACATATGTCTGTAAGCACTCTGTAGACTTTGGTTGTGGTCACCATTTTTTAGTGTTTTGCTTTGGGTGGCCGATTCTGTGTGTTAGCGTTGTGCTTGTATGTGTGTGTGTTAGTATCTGTGCCAAAGGAAAGTGGGAGATGGGCATATGGTTGGGCAGGAGTGCTCTTAGGATGTGTAATGTGCCAGCAGGTCCCTAAATCAAAAGCTTGCCCAAGGTAGGTTTCCATTTTGCAGTGCTTGGGGCTGTCCCTGTCCACTGGTCTGCTTCTCACTGTTGATGCTTGAAGAGGTGTTGCACCTTCCAGCTGTCACAGCCAGACCTACAGGTCCGGTTTTGTCCTTGCACACGGGAGAGTGCTCAGAAAACAAGTGACTGAAGTTGCAGATGTGGAGACGGGGAGGAGGTGAGGCATCCTGTTAAGGTCTTTGAGGAATCCTGTTCTCCATGCCCTGTCCTATAGACATAATGCCCTTTCATTAGTAGCTTTGAATAGTGGTACTGGTTTGGGCTTCATCCTGAGTGAAAAGAATTATTTACCCTGGTGGTAGCTTCAGGGTTCTGCCTTGATTGCTGATGCTAGTGAAGAGGCACAGCTGCCTCTGTGAGCCAAGCTGGGCCCATGACCTTGGGTACATGCAATTGACAGGTGGGGAGAGTTCTCTTTTTCTTTGTGGTGGTTGAAGGTACACTGTCTCCTTCAGGCACAGGCAGCCTCCCAGGACAGACTAGAAAACATCAGAGCAAGTCATCATGCTTCTCTGAGAAACCAGCTAAAAGACAGAATTAGAGATCTTGAATGTGAATTGGACAAGATAAAAAATACTCAACAAGACAGTACTTTTCCAAAAGAATGTGTACAGGCAGAAGTGGAAAAGTACAAGGAGCTGTATCAGGAGGAAGTGAAAACAAGACGATGCCTAGCAAAGAAACTGGAAAGGTAAGTCTATGCTTTTTTTGGACTGGTAGTAAGAGACTCCTTTTTCTTCATGCACATTTCTTGTTAATTGCTCTTCTACATCTGGCCAGCATTGAAAGCCTATGATGACATGTTTGTGGGAAAAGTACTGTAAGACCCTTCCCGTTTAGCAGGCCTTCATTTCTCTTTAGTGTGATCATGGCATTAATGGGAGGCTTTTCAAGTTGATGTTGTTTTAACTGGCAGCTTTTTTTGCCAGTCTCTATAGTCTCATCCTCTGTACAACAGAAAAAATGAATTTTATGTCCTTTATTGTTTGAATAAGGGTAGGCCTCTCAGAGAACAGATTTCTGTTCTGTGAAGGAAAAATATAAATTATCTTTTTTGGCTTCTGTTCAAGCAGTGGCTCTGAGCTTTGAGCTTTCCTTGGCAAAGGGATCCAGCCCAGAGTTGTTACAGAGTTGATGTACCTCCCAGAAGAAGCTGTGTAAACACATGGCTTTCACAGAAGGCTTTGACATGCTGAGCACTTCTAAACGTTGGTGATGCTGCTCCTTGCACCTAGTGCGACGTCTTAGAAACAAGACCTCCAAACAAGCTCAGGTCAAATGATGTACTACTTTTGGAGGTTCTTCATCTCAGAAGTCAAATAATAGTCAAGGACCTGGAGAGCAACTTTGGGAAGTGCTGCTAACAAAGGTAGTAACCAAAGGTAACTGTTTGTGTGCTTCCAAATGTTTCAGAGCTAATGAGAGACTTGAAGAAGCCAATGCTAAGCTCCTCCGGGAGCGCCATAAAAGCAAATCGTTAATCACCAGCAGCATTGTCAGCGGAGGTCTGGCTGCAACTCCAGTTCTGTATTCAACTGCACTTGGACATCTTGGCAACAATTTGGGACTGAGCAGAAGTCTCAGTCTAGGAGGAAGCTTCCTCACCCCAGCTGAGAACACATTATCCTCGAGAAACAGGGTTGCAGCCTTTGTGGCCAAGGTAAGCATTTTGAAATACCATTCTCAACTCCTGCTGAAGAGTAGCCATATGCAAGGTTCTCCCTTTTAGCCTGAAGTTACAATGCATTTATTGTTCCATGCCATATTGTGTAATACGCCAAAGCAACTGCTAATCCTCAGAACAGTGCACAGTTGTACATTGTAAGGCTGAAGATTTTTGGTCATCAGAGTTGTAAAAATTTTCAAGAGGGTAAAGGCTGTAAAATATTTAAGTCAAAGCAGTGCACTGGCCATGACATTCTTTTACAAGAGAAACTGTGACATGGAGTACTGTGGCATAGGGAGCTCCCAGCTAAGCTCCTAATGAAATTCCAGTGTATGGTATGGCTAACCTGTTTAAAGTGGCTAACATCACATTGAGTGATAAATCCAATCAGACATCTCTGAGACACTTTTTTCTTCTTCCTTGATCTTCACTTCAGCAGTTTCTTCACAGAACTTGCATTAGTATGTTAATACCAACAAAAGGATGCTTCAAAAGTAGGATGATATTAATGGGATGGCATAACTTTGCTCTTACACTTCACTGCAGAATACATACTAAGCGTAGGAGACATTTGTTCTTGTAGTTCCTGCTATGTGTTATTTCATGAAATGGTAAAATTACCTACTCTTTGGCAAGTCTTCACAGCTTTCTGATTTTATAGCAATGCTGCAACCTCTGCAATGCCTCTGGTCCAAATATGCCCTGTAATTATCAGTCACTGTTATAGCACATCCCTCACAGAAGGCTGAACATTATGCCATGAAAACCCCACACCAATAGTTGTAATCACTGAGAGACCCACTTAACATGGCTGAGCTTGTCTGTTGAGTCATTGTATTCTGTTGTCAAGGGAATGTGACAAGTATTTCTTCACTTTTAAGTCCTTCTTGGTTTGATGGTCCCCCCACATTGGAAAGAACCCATTTAAACCATTTGTCTACATAGAGCACCTGTTCTACAAAAACAAGCCAAGAGAACAGATGGGACCAAAGCAGCACTGGAAATGCATAGCTGTGGCAGTTCCAGAGATGACCTTCTCTGTGTAGCTGTGAACACTCTTTTGAGGGCAGAGGTGGACAGACATTACTGGAAGAGCTCATGAAGTCGTTAGTACTGTATCATCTGCAGGTGCTATTCTGCATACAAGCACTAGAAGGGAAGGAAAATTGCAGGACCCACTGTGAAAGGGAAATAAAGAGGAGACCAGGAGGGGTAGGGAGCACAGAACAAGAGAGGGAAAGAAAGGACAGAGAGATGGGAGCAAGACATTAAAAAAAAGGCAAAAAAGGAAACCATTCCTCTGCTAGGCAAAAAAAAAGTTTTGTCAGTATCAAGATAGACACGTTCATGGGTTTGCTGCCTTCCCCTAAGTAGGGAAGTTTAATTACAGAAATTAAATATTTCTTCAGGCTATTTCGTAGTTCATTGTTTTATACAGCTGCTAATAAATACAATGTATAGTTCAAACTGCTGTGTAGACCTCTTGAATGTTTTTTTTGAAAAATGCTTCCAAATGCATTCATGAAAAATATTTGAGCTGATTCCAAGACAAGTCTGCATTAGATCTGAGAATGGTGATACTGTTCCCTCTCAGTGTCCTGACTTCAAGAGCACCCATGGAGTTTCTTTCCAGAGAATGTGTCTCACAGCTTTGAGCATACTCTCAAGGAAGTTGTTGAACAATTATGTATGACATTTTCCAAGTCTTCAGTTTCTGATTTCCAGTATTTTCTTCTTAATTTGGGGACTTTCTTCTATACTCACATTTTTTCTTCCTAGTGCAGTTTTGTTCGTAGGACTTTGAAGTTCTCTCTGCTCTTGATCACAACCTATGGTTGTTGTCACCAGAGGAGCTGCAGATAATTCACTCTCGCTATACACAGTTTGTCTTCTTAAGATTCCCTTTGAGCTCTTATACTGTATCAAATTCTGAAGTTTTATTCCTTGAATAAGGGTGAGTCAAACAACTGCTATACCACAGAAAACTTATCTATTTCTTACGATTTCAACCAAGTTCTTTTAAGAGAAAGATGGAAATCTCAGCATGCCAAATTTCTCTCAATGAAAGCAGTAGGGTGGTGTCTGGGACTCAGATTTCCTGCTGTGAATATATCTGCCTTCATACTAAATTGAGCTGCACATTCTGTTGTGATAAGTCTTCCTGAAATCTCCAATTAGGGAACTACTGAGACTGTCATGGCACCACCTGTTGCCTCAAGTACCTCAATGTTCAGTGTGTTCAGCAAAGTCTTAAAACCTGGTCTCCCCTCTCTGAGTCATAAATAGGAAGTACTGTTAGTGATCTGTGTACCAGAATTCGGAAATGTAGTGCATAGCCCAAGGCAGAGAATGTCTGTCTGCTTGCTACAAGTATTGCAAGAAAATTTTGGGACTCAAGGCCCAAAAAATATAAATTGTTGCATTTACAAACTGTCAAGCTTCCATCCTAACAACTGTACCAAAGGCTGCTGCAAATGAATATGGGTGTCTTGATGTAGAAAAGAATAGTGAACTCTGCTAGCTGCAACCAGTGTGAATTGGTGGATTTATGAAACCAGTTTCCTTACATAATGTGAGAAAGGGAATGTCAGCTCCCTACGCTCTCTCTCAACTTCTGTTCCTTTTCTGGTTTCATTTTCCAAATGCCTTCTTGTATTTTAGTGGTCTTTCCATTGTGAGCTTTTTTCCTTGCCTCCTGTACATGTAGGCCATGTTCTTGTGTCTCACTGAAAACCTTTGAACTTAAGGCTGTTTTTCTTTCTCCAGATCCTTAATCAAAAATCTTCTCTCTCTTCTCTGCAGCCAGATATATGACAAGGTTTGTAGCCTGTACTGTTTAACCTTGGGTGCTATTGCAAATGTTTTGTCTATTTATGCTGCTAGGTTTGATTCAAACTTACTGATGCATTCACATTGGCCTAAAGCTGGAGACACTTTGAAGTTGCTGGTTTCTCTTGAGTAAAAGAGTGACTTGCTGCTGAGTAGTTCTGTGCTTTATGTCTTGGTCAAGTTATGGCTTCTGTGGTAGTTCAGCTTCTGTAAGATGACTCCGTATGTATGGATTTCACCTCTTCTGATGGAACTTGGTTAAACTAGAGGGGAAGGCTCTTTACCGCCCTTACCTGTTCTGACAGTCAGAAAGTTCTGGGTAGCAACAGCAGTTGTGTGTGCAGTAGCAGTACTGCTCTGAAGTTGAGTTCCTAGACCCTGAGTATCATCTCATGGAGTCTTGGAGGATCCAGCTTACTCTGTGCTCAAGGAGCTCCGTGGGTAAGTAGTAAGTCAACATCACCTCCTGAAACAGAATTACTGAGATGGTGAATGCTGCAAGTGACCCAGTATGTTACTGCCTGAAGAGCTATAAGCAGTGAGAGGTACCTGCTCAGGACACAGACACCGACTTAAGGAATAGTGGAATTTACTATAATGTAAAACTGCAGTGAATTCTGGAAGGATATGCTAAGCTAACAAAGCATATAATCATTAGCAGAGAATTATAAAGGACAGGCTAAGCAATGTACCTAATGATTACTATGAAGGAATTGCCTATAGGGGTAAAGAAAGATGCATCACCAGTTACTGCAGTACTTTTCCATAATCCAAGTCTGAGACACCTCAGCTGTCAGGGGAAGGTGTCACAGTGAAAGACTGGAGAACCAAGGTAACTGGGAACTCCTGTGGTGCATCCACCTTACAGGCCACCAGGCTCCCCCAGCTTTGCTGTGAAAATAGCCCAGCTTTTATACTGTTAAACAAACAAGCTGACATAATGTGTAATTTCATTCACCTGCTGGCATTCTCCCAGAGCCTGGCCAGGGCTCAAGGAGGAATCAAGGGAGTTGTCTTTCATCCTATACCCCCTTGGTGAGGCCAGATGTGGCCTCATCTCGTTTCTAGATGCAGAAAGGTAAATGCATGTTCTGCCAATAAATGCACACATATAACAATACTTTGCTAATGAGCAGATATATATAGATAACATTTTGTTGGAAGGTTCATCTAAAATCAACTTTGGCTCCAGGCCTACTGTTCAGGCCTCATTAGGGCCTCTTGTTCAGTCCTTGGTACTTCATGCCTTCTCCACAGGGGGCAGGAGGACAGTGGAGACATTGTCAGTTCTCAAAGGTGTATTTTTATTCAAAGGCCTTTCCCTTCCTTTTCAGAGAAATCCATGTGTTTGCTTTATTTCCAAGCTTGAAAAAAACTTGAGGCTTGGGGGAGTTGTTCTTTTGCTACCACTGAGAAGAGTTTGGCTGCATCTCTGTTACTCCACACCCCTGGTAGTTAATACACACAGACAAGGTCGCCTAAGCTTTGTCTACTCCAGGAAAGAAACAGTCACAGCTCTCTCAGCCTTTCCACATAGCTCATGTGGTCCAGGGCCTTGGGCATCTTCTTGGCCATCACAGGCCATCATCTCCATTTGGGATGATATTTTTAGGTTTTATCACTTTGTCCGTGGGGTGTAAGAATATTTTAGGAGTTTTAGCAGTTACATTTGGGTCATATTATGGATATTATGTCTTAACTGTATATTTGATGAATAATTCTAGGTACGACAGGAACTGGATGAAAAAATCACTAAGGAACTGAAAGAAGGTAATGTGTCATTACATTTGGAGTGTTATTAAGGAAAAAGGTGTCCATTTCTAAGTCTTGATGTCTTTCAAGCCATTGTTTTCAACTTCTTCTTCTAAGAAAAGAGGTTTTTTTCTGCAAGCTCTCCAGTTTAGACTTGAATGTAAAAAATTCCTGCTTCCCAAAATACGGCATAGAATGTTATGCACTTGCCTAGAAAGAAACAAGCAAAAAGAAAATTCATCCACTGCTCCACACAGAAACACTCAGCTTAGGATGAAGTTGCTATTCACTAGAGTTAATAGCAAGCAAAAACATCAAAGAAGCCCCCAGATTTTTATAGATCTTTATAGATTTTAGCCATCCCTTTCCTCCCTGTACATGGGTTGCATTCAGTACTAAACCATACCCTACATATTCTCTGCTGTTAGATCTTGATTTTTCTTGCTAGGATTCATGGTTTGTCTTGGTAGCTTAGGTGTTGCAGTCAGTCTTGTTTTGAAAAAGTAGAAGAACATGATCAGGGATAAAAGACAACATTTCTTTGGGAAGAGATCGTTCAGTAGTGCTTAGGCAAACATGAGTTCAATGCTCACAACATGGAGCATAAAACACGCTCTGTAACTAGAGGCCAGGCGTCCAAAGAGGAAATCCACTTGCTTCATGACAGTTGGTCCTCCAGAGTCTCTGCTTTGCAGGGACTGCAGCTGTGTAGTTGTAGTGTTGCAATAAAGCACGGCTTTGAATGTTTAAGGAAAGCTAAGACTTCAGGTTGAAGAGCTCTGCAAAGGGCTACATGAAGAAGCACTGTTAAGGGCCCCTGGAGTCTGTGGAGTCCCACAAGCTGTTCAGTGTGTAGCCTTTGGAATGTCTGTCACTAGCTTTAGAAATCCTGTTGACTGATAAGCACATGTGCACAAAATATGTTTCTGCCTATTTGCCCAGCTTGTCCCTTGTTAGGTGTCTTTGGAAATTTTCAAGTCACGTTCAGATTTGCAGACTGTCAGGCTATGTAAAATCTTCTTACAGTGTCTTATTTCTCCCTGTCTGCTGTAGAAGTAACATAAGGAATCTTGTGTCGTTTTCCCTCAGCCACTGCTGATCTTGAAACTGAGTGTGCTGGATCTTCCAAAAACCTTCATGTGGACCAGGATCCCCTTTGCAGAGCAATAGAGGAGTACCGTGATGTTTTAACCAAAAATTACATGATTTGAATGAAACGCTGTGGAAGGCTCTGAACATTTTTTGCTTTTGTAGAAAGCACATCTATGGTTTCCCTTCTCCCCAGTTCAGATGTAAAAACTTGTTCATTGCAGTCTGAATATAAACTCTACTAAATGGATGTCCAGCACAGTGCACTCATCTGTTGGGATTTTTCTGCATAGCTGGCTTCTTTTGCACTCACAGTAAGAACCACATCTGTTTTTTCTGACCAGCAGATTGACTGATTTGGGTTCTTGAACTTGACAAAACTGTCAGAAATGTTTCCTCTTATAGTAGCTTCATTATGTTACATTATTCATGTTCTGTGTTTTAACAAAAGCATTCCCTTTGTTCTGTTTAATCCTTTCACTCAATGTGTTTGTAAGTTCTCCAGTGTTATTTCAATGTTTAGGACATCATTTGATGTTCTTAGAGCCCAATGCTTCAATCCTGATGCAGTACTAAGTTCTGCTAATTAACTTAGAGTGGTGTCCAAGCTGGAGAAAAGGGCACTTTGCATTGTTGTCACTTTATGCAACATAAGTTTAAAATTACTGTGACTGTGTAGTAGTGCCAAGACTTGTTTTATGGTCTTTTTGGTATTTTTATTTTGTATCACAGAATGAGTGAAGTTGGAAGAGACCTCTGGAGGCTATTTGTTCTAGCCCTCCTGCTCCAGGACTACCATCTTTAGCTAGTTTCCCAGATATGTGTTGATTTTTTAATTACTTAAAAAAATGGAGACTCCAAAGCCTCCATAGGCAACCTGGCCTCATGATCAGTCACTGTCACAATACACTTGAATATCATGAGGAATATTTAAACTCAGTACCTCTCATGGTATTGGTGTTGATTTCTGTATTAAAACTTGCTGCAGCTTCAGACTTTTGCAGCTCTTGCTTAAACACTTACGGTACACCTGAAAACACTTTCAGTGGGAGGGGTAGAAAAGGAACATTAATATCATCAACACTCCTCAGTACTCTCCAGAACTTGCGTGATAGGATCCTCAGTCTTTTTGTTGCTGCTAGCAGCTGATGATAGGGTGTCTGTAGCAAAAATGTGGTGGAAAACTGATAGCAACCATATAAGCAGTTTTACTTATTTCAGGGAGTTACTGGTTTTTAATTAGGATGTGTGTTGTCATTTCCCATCTGCAAAAGTCAACCACAGAGTATAGAACCAAGTCCCAGTTCTGGAAAAGTAAGAATAATTGTACTGAGATTAATCAAGAGTGAAAGAATTTGAAGGTTTTACCCACTATTTTAAGGACTTGAGTTAACAGATAGTGAGAAAAGCATTAAATGCTGCTGTAACACTCTTCCTTTTTATATGAATATATTTTTGTGATGCTATTACACTGTATTTAATTTAACTTGATATTTAATAAACTTTACAGTCTAGAACATGGCTTTGTTTTATTGTTCCTCTTCTTGACACTGCTTTCCACCCCTTCCCTGCTCACAGAACTCTCCAGTGCTCACAGCTGCACCTTGCCTGTTCTCCTGGAAGAGACTGGCCTGCTGCAGATGAATGACTCAAACACTCAGCCATTTGCAGTTACTGCCCAGGTGCTGCAAGAGACTGCACTGGCTCAAACAATCAGCTGGGTGCTTGGTCAGTGATGCACAGAGTGGCCTCCCCAGTGCAGGTGGGTGTGCACTCCTGAGGCTACAAACTGGGTTTCCAGGTAAGGGAAGAGGCTGGTAAGAGGCAAATCCTGCAAAGGGGGATAGTCCTTCTTACCATGCCAATATCTTCCCTTAGATAATGGCTCAGCTGTGAGAACTCCCTTCTGTCGTACCATGAGCTGAAGGTATTTATCTGGGCTGATGGGCCATGATTAATTGAGCTATAATGGGTAAGAGACAGCTGCAACACCTTAGAAGATGTCAATGACTCATGAAATGTCCCATGATCCAGTACTGCATCATCCAGGGGAATTACAGGGGCCTTTCCACCTAGCCTCAGCTAACACAAACCCCATGCACTTGGAGTTTTGTGGGCTCTGTCCTCCCCACCTGATGGATACAGTCTGCAACCACATCAACAGGACTGCAACCACCAACACGACGAGAACCAACAGGCTGTCATTGGAGCCTGTGGGGTGGTGATACTTCTGATGTTTATTCTGCTTCTCAGTCTCTCTTTCTCCCTTCTCTCCCTCTCCTCCTCCTCTTTTTCCTATCTCTCTCTACCTCACATTTACTGTTAAATAAAAAGCGGGACTAATGCCTTTGGCATATGGTCTCTCTTGCACCTTTAGTCGGGCAGACGCTTGTCTCTAATAATTTTAATGACTGGTCAGATCTTAACAGCCAGAGGCCAGGCAAATGTGTACTGCTTAAAGACCCAAGAAGATGGAAGGCATTGCTCAGGCATTCCTGTGTGTTGAAGAGTGGCAGGCATTAACAGTAGGGTAGCCTGGTAATTCCCTTTCAGCTAAGGACCATTTTGCTGCCATCTGCACTTTGCTGTTGAAATTCAGAAAAAGCATAATTAGAACCAAACTCAAACTATTGACACATACAATGTAGTTATAAAACACTGTACATGTCTTATCCATAAATGAAATGGATACATACAAACATATTAATGTTTGCCTTTCTTACTCCTTTCTGCATTTGGCTGGACTTCCATAAAATGGTGAAATCAGAAGTTGTAGCATAAAACGCAAAATTACTTCATGGATGTTATAAATGATGCAAGAAGTTAAACTAGTCTCTAGACAAATCAGGAAGCTGTCCCCTTCAGCCACATAATGATCATCACTTAAATTATAACAATCGCTCTGTTCCATTTCTTATCAGAGACTGATTCCACTTGCATCCTGACAATTTTAATTGAATGGGAGCTGATGACTTTTCACAGAAGCTGTCTTGAAAATCAGAAGTGCAATTCGAGAGTGATCCTACCTTATTACAGTTACACAAAATAATCTTAAGTCTTTCTTTTCAAAGTCCTTGACCATTTGCACTTCCTAGATTTGAACTGCATTTATGCCTGACTCTTGTATCCAGGATGAGTTAGGACAACCTGTAGAAGAAACACAGCAGAAAGCAAGAAGGCTGCTTCCGTTCAGCACTGATGAGCGCACACGTTCATGGATTTTGCACTTGCACCTTAATCACGAAAATCATTCTGCACGCTCCTACCACTAATGATATGATTGTTAGGAGAAAGGCTGGCCCCAGTCCTATTGACTGTTTACATCCTAACGTGCTGTTTTTTAAATCTGTTTCCAAACTGACTGAGGTTCTATTGTCTGATGTTTCCTCCACAGCATCACACATTTTCAATCAGCACCAGCTCCTTAGCCATAATCACTTCCTGCCTTGGCTTCTGTTCAATCTTGTAACTCAGTGCAAAGCAGAACTGTACATTTCGTCTGTATGCATGAAATGGTACAGATGAGGTGGTATTTGCATGGCAGTTGGCAAGAAATGGTTTTATTAACTGTAAATGCTACAAACCAAATTTGAAATTATTATAGATAGCTGGGGGGGGGTGCATGTTTTGTCTTGGTCTTTTGCATGCACACGGCTTGGAATACAAGCTTGACAACCTGTCCCCTGTATCCAAGGTCTCTACATCACACACATGTTCATCAGTGTGAATGCTGCAGACCCCAGCCATACATCACCAGCAGCTCTGGCCAATCTGCAGAAACATGGCAGCATTTATGTGCATACAGGTTTCCATCTGCATCATAAACAGTGTTGAAAATTACACAAGTAAGAATTACCAAAAACTTAAGCATAAAAATACAAGCCAATAACCATAATTAAAAAGTAAGATTTTAGGATAGGACGCTTCCATATGAAACTCCAGTGCCTTAAAAAATTTCTGTGTAGAAAATGTTTTCTCACAATTTCTCAGTATTTCTTATAAGATGATTTATACAGATACAATAACTGTACCTGTGTTTAAGTGAATTTCACTACAATGACCACTGATGTAAAGCCCAACTTTGTTCACATGCAACAGATTTTCATCCTAGTTATTTCTACTTTTTATGCATTAGAGTACTCCAGGTGCAACTTCTTCAATTTCTCCACTGAATAATTTCCAGTCACATTTCTACACAAAGCACTGTAATCATCACTGCTGGATTCAACACTAAAGATAAAATAAACCTAGAGTATAAAACAAGATGGCAGGAAAGCCATTAAAGAGGTTTTAGCAGACAAAAGCAGTACATGCACATGTGCTTGTCCTCTCTAAAGCAATGAAAGCCTTTCATCTAAAAGTGCAAGGAGCCGGAAAGAAGTTGAGCACTGAGTGAAATTTTTTGGCATCCGGTGGCACTGTTAGTGATGTAAGGCTGAACGGCAGCAGCACATTGTTCCAAGCAAGTTCCAGAGCTCCTGGAACGTGCTGCAATGCTCCAGGAAGGAACATTAACAAGTAGATAAGTCCTGCTTTTATGGCTAGTAAGCAGGTTTTGGCAAAAGTCTGAATGCTATTGTGTTTTCAGGTTTGGTTTTCACCTGCGTCAGTGAAGCTTTTTATTTTCTTCAGGGAAAATGCTACTGATGTAAGAAATATCACATTTCGGCCATTACTGTAAAAATTACAGTAAAAAAAAAAGGCCCCTGAAAAGGATTCAGGAAAAATATAGCACTCTGAGAGAGGCCATCAGAAACAGGATTTCCAGAACGAATACCTGGCTCTTTACTATCTCTGTCATGTGTTTTTGACCTAGGTCTGGTATACACTTTCCCTCCCTCACCTCAGTAATCTTGAACTTCCGGCATATCTGGGTTTCATAGTTATTTGTCCATGAATACCTGATACTTGAAGTTATAATGCCTTATTATTTAAGCAACAGAGAAGTTAAAACTAATTGGTATGATACAATTTTTCTGGCTACTTCAAGTTCCACTTAATCCACAGAATTACTTTCAGTATTCTTATCAATAAACTGAAGTTCTCTCAATTGGAAAGCAGAAATAAAAATCCATTAGTAAAAATTAGTAGACTAGCATACACAGGTGCCACAAATGTATCATAGACCAAATATAACTAGCAAACACACCTTGGTGCTCTAACTGGCATTAACTCACATTCAGTTTCCAAGTCTCTTCAACTGAGGCTTGTCCTTCTGGAGAAGTGCTGTTGTGGTCATTGTAATTTAATCCCTAAAGGAACAGCACATGACTTAGTAATTGTCATGTTAACAATGGAATAAATTAAATCCTTTCATACCAATGCATGGAGAACACAACCCTGGTATTTAAGGATAATTTCTATATTAATCTCCAGAATAATATTCTCAGCAGAATGCAGCAGCATGCAGCAGAGGCTACTCGGTAGAATTGTGTTGCCACGGGTACAAAACACCTATTCAGGCACACAGATCTGGTACATCTCCTGTGAAAGTAGTATGGCCATGGCCATGAGTAAAATACCATCAACCTGCACATCATCTTCAGTTCTAGCACTGAGTGTTTGATGTGTATCTCAGCTGTTTACTTCTAAAATGGATTGAAGAACAAACACTCCAGGGCTAAGGACAACAGGCTATAGCTGATAGGAAAGGTCAAGTTTTACAGAAATTGTCTACTGTGGGATTACATCCTCAAAAGAGTATCCCTGTTCTTTCAATCCAGTACAGCCAGTAACCTGCCTGTAGGCCATGCAATATTTGAAGCACTTTGATTGCAAGTATGTGAAAGGGACAGGGAGGTAAATTTAATGTGGATTGCAGTTAAGAGAAATTGCCCTTGGAGCACAGAAGGTAGTTTCTGTGTTTCTTCATGCACACCAAATTAATTTACTTAATCTCTTCATAAACCAGCTCATTCATTTCACTGGAGGATTTTTCCACTACTAGTCAAGAGTTGTCCTTTCACTCCAAGATCTCTACTAACCAAACAAAAGGAGGAACTGACCAGCCTATGACAATGCAGGAAATTTAATGGCATACGACAATTACCTCCAATTCAGCATTACTTCCTTTTGGCCTTAGTATCACCTTTCTCTGCCCTTCTCATTTTTGTACAGTATGCTTATTCATCTGCAAGGACTCACTGGATTTTATTGAATATCACCTCTTATTTACTGAATATTTAATCTAGGCTCATTGCAGGAAGACAGTTTCAGGAAAAAAATGTTCATGATCTCAGCAGGGCTCTTCACGTACCCCATGGAGCCAGCTGACAGTCATAAAGCACCAGCAATCAGAACTCTTAAGGGGCACCTTCAGTTCCAGAAAGACAGTTACTTTTTTTGTTAAGAGTACTTTCCTCTCCAGGAAGAATAAAATAAAGGCTTTTAGCAGACAATACTACTTATCTCCCAGGAGAAATTTGCTTTGCTACACTTCTGCAATCAGTGTTAAACAGGAGAACCTTCAACCCAGCGAGCTGGCAACACAGCAATCAACATTCCCCTGCTCAACACAGAACTATTATCTGTGGCGCTCTTTTCTCACTCCATACAGTCCTCTTTCATACCTCTTCAGCATCTGAGGAGTTAAGTTTTCCTCTCAAAAATTCAGCTCTACTTTATTTGCTCTCTTGTACCTTTTTACTACCTTCAATGTGCTTGCAACACTGACTGCAGAGTTTCTCTAGTGTGAAGACACAAGACACATACACAGACTTTACATGTGCTGAGCTTTCACCCCACTCTTCCTCTGGGGACGAACACTCTCTAGCTTTCCTCAGAACCACTAATATTAGGCCATCAGTCTATGTCCACTTTGTGGTTGCAATTGCATTGGTTTTTTCCCATCTTTGTTCATTTATGACAATGAAATAAATTACTCTCATTGGTGATCTGCTTTTTAGCCTAGACTATGCTACAGTTTTGATTCAATGAAAAGAGTCTTTCCGACTGGTTATAATTCAACTTCATGCATTAAATATTGTTTTACTGAGTGATTTCTCTGCACCATATACTTACAGGTGCCTAGTTAGCCACTATAGCTTAGAGTCCCTGAAACTTCACAAAGCTTTAACAGCATCTTAAAATTTTAAAAAGAATTATCAAGTCCTACATTTGATTTCAAGAAATCCCTTCTGACTAGGTCTCCTGGCTTTGATCCCTTCACCACTGCAAATGATGTGTTTGAGGTAGATGGTCTCCAAAATGCATTAGCATTCCATGATTAATCTTCAAACATAATTTCTCAGCTATAAGACAACATATTTCCATAGTTTTTCCAGTGCTACTAGAAGTATTCAATCCATGTGTTTCAACCATAACTCTCCTAATACATCCAACAATAAGCAGTGCATTGAAAATCTGCTCATCCTGACTCTACTCTTTGCCTCTGCACTTTTTGCTGAGCTCTAAAATACCTTATTTAATAATCTGTTTTTCTTTATCAATACAATTCAGTTCCTATACTTTTCTCTTGTGAAGGTATCAGCATTTCAGTAGCAATAAGGCTTTTTTCTTGACTGTTTAATGAAACTGATACTCTTGACATAACCAATTATAGCCACAGTTAGTACTGACTTCTGGTAATCACATGAAAACCCTAATTTGACTTACTAAATGTTTGCTCAGCCGTTCCCAGTAGAAATGTGGACAGAACACAACACAGTACTAGATCAAAAGATGGGTAAAGGCAAAAAAAGGTTTGCTGGGCTTCACATGCCCCACCAAGAACAATCTTAGAAAACAAGGTGGAAGCTACAAGAATTGAGACACATTTTATGGAAAACAAGTATCTTCACTTCAATGTATTTGGTTTCCAAACAGTGAACTTGCAATGAAAAATACCAAATCCCACTTAATATTAAAATTAGTATAAAACCTCCTAATATGCACATTAAAACTCCTTTTTTGTTTGTTTTGACATCACATTTATATACAAGGGAAAAAAACCGGACCTGTGGGACAATGAAGAATAACAAAACCAGCTTTGTTCAAGAGTACAGACTTCATGCTGATATGGCATCAAACACACTATACCGCACAGAGCTTGTCCCACTTAGCTTGGGACAAGAGGTCTGTATGTGATCATTGTTACATGGGATCCTCATATTCAATATGAGGCAAATTTCTTTCAAAATAATAATTTACCTACCAAAAGTACCTCTGTGTCTTCTAAACTACAGTCTAAGACAATGGTTACACATTAGCAAACACACAATTCTCTCTCTGTAGGTCTTACCCAAATTATGAGCAACATGACAGCTGCTGAAAGGTAAAGACAGAATGAGTTGGTCCAGAATTTAACATGTCCTTCAAATAAATGCATGCATGTGGGTTTTTTGTTCCTGCTCAAAAGTCTCTTTCTCAAATTTGTCTGCAAGGATTAAGGCATTACAAACTCCTGCCCCTCCAGTGGAGTCTTGGAGAAGTACAAGGTCTGACACCACAAAAAAAAAAAAAAAAATTAAAAAAAAAAAAAAGTATTATGTGCGTAAGTCATTAATTTGACTGTGAAAGCTTTTAACATTCTTCCCTTCTGCATACACACATGCACAAAAAAAATTACAAAGAACAGTTTTCTACATACAGCCACAACTACACTCAGAGATGGTTAAACTGACTGTTACAAATTTACCTTCAAATAATCCTGGGTTAACTTGAAAAAACCTTGGTTTACCTTTAGGAATGAGACCTTATTTTAAGAACAAGGTATATATACACTGATACTGATTGCATTTCCCAGTGAAATTATGTAGCATAAAATCCCAAAAGAAATTCAATGAAAATATCTTTAGCAAAATGTAGAAACTTTAATTTACGTGCAAAACTACAACATATTCATAATAAAAAACTGATGACTAAACAAATTAAACACAATTTGTAAAAACGGTCCACATTGCTAAATAGGTCTGTACAACCAAAGATTTACAAAGTCCCTGTGCATTTTTATCTTTTCAGTGCACAACTGAGTTTAAAGGTTCTGCTCGAATATTCCCCAAGTCAAGAGCAGAATCTGTCTCTTCATCAATTTCACCAATCACAGCACTGCAATTAAAAAAAAAAAAATCAGGTTATTATTTGTTGAAATCAAATCACACAGTTCTAAAACAGAAGCTGTATTTATCTTTGAACAAGCCTTACTTCCTGTTGAACTATACCAATTTCTGATTGATGCTGTTTATTCCATGAAAGCTTCTAGTGATGGACATGGAATGCTCAAAGTACTTTGTACCATGTACTGTTTCTTTGCTTTTATTTTTCAACAGCTTCCCTATTTCATGAGAGTCCCCTATTTTGAAGTTACTGTTACTTAGCTGTTGATTCTTTTTACTTCTTCCTATAAGGACGTTGAATTCCAGCATGTTAAAGAGTTGCATGAATACATAATTATTACCTGTAATAAATGTTTGAATTTGTTAAGACTGCAAAAATTATTATATATAACAGAAGCATATTCTGAGTATATTTGAGTAATGTGGCTGTATGATGTCTTTCATCATACACTTCAACTGTATGATGAAACAGTGAAGTAGTAAACCATTATTTGCTGTTTTACACCCATTTTTACTATCTGAATGAAAAGCTACTGGAAGAGTGGCATACACAGTCCCACCTTTGTACATGTGTCAAATTACTTTTTCTTAAAAGTTTAAGTCAAAAGTGATGGAAGTATTCAGAATGACCCACTTTCTCAATGATGTTAGATAAATGCACCTAGGCATTTAGGAAATTTAGGCCTTGGCATTTTGTTGTACACAAGTATCCATTAGAATTAGAAGATGAAAATTCCTATCCAGACTCATGTGTTGGTCACTGCAACACAGTCTTTTTCCAGCTATGATAAAAAAATAATCTTACTATTGCCATTGGTTTCACAATGCTGCTGCAAAGGTAATCTTCCAAACTGGCCCACTTACCAGGCCTTCTTCCACTTCCCTTGTAACCCTCCCATGGGTTTGCTACACCAGCTACTTCCCTCTGCACTCAATGAGCTTTCACCCTCATTTTGTAAAGGAATTTTATATCAAATACCAATTCATACATTTGACACATTACTACATTCGCTTCAACACTTGCTGCACTGTGAAGTCAAAACCTTCAAGGATTTTCCAGATTTTTAGAGCAGATGTTCTGTGAACGTCTGCTCTAAAGTAAAAAAAAAAAAAAACAACCAAAACTGTTTCAAGTCAACTTTGTATACCAGATTTCTGACATTCTGCACAAAGGTTCTATCTCATGCTTTAGTGATTATTCTGTCTTTTCCTTCATCATCTCATCTCCCAGCCTGTCCTTGTAGGAGAGATGCCCCAGCCCTCAGAACATCTTCAGCCTCAACATTACAATGCAATCACTTCTGTAAAAGAAGCGTAGATGTTTGCTATTTAATACAGAATCGCACTCTACTGTTTGGAAAGATCAAGTCCAACCATTAAGCTAACACTGCCAAGTCCAGCACTACGCCATGTCCCTAAGTGTCACTTCTACACATCTTTTAAATACCTTCAGCTTTGACAGTACTTTCAGTGCTACCCACAAAGATGCAAGGTGTGTGGGGCTATCACGATTTATACAGATGACGGATATGTAAATATACACACACACAAACACATGTGCATCACACACTAAGTCTGTATGAAAGGACTTAAACGAGAGTAGGCTATACTTACACGTTATCACCTCTTACAATGTATAAGCCCAGCACTACTTGCTCAACTCCTTGTGAAGAGCTGAACACTCGTTCATGGCTTTCATCCAAAATCAAGTTTATGGTCTGATCAAAACCTTTGAGCGTTCCCTGAAAAAAAACACAGAAAGAAGCACACTGCCACTGCCCTTAAAAACTTCCTCTTTGCTGTCAAGGATATCTTAAACAGAGTGGCAAAGTAAAGGTACTGGAGAACAGATGTTCTATTCACTTTTTACTCTCTGGCTTAAACACAAAAGCTAAAGAAGGAAATTTTAAAAGCAATAACCAACTTAAGAAAAGCACCCATGTATTACTGTGTGTTCATGCTAAAAGACACAATGAGCTTAAACTTTATTATTAAAAAAATAAATTTTTCATTTTATCAATGATGTTCCTCTAGACAACCAATTTTACTATCTCTACACTGGTTTTTTGTATGGACGATGGACGTTTCCAGAAATTAAAAAAATTAAATAAACAAAGAACAGAAAAGTTGGATTCTTATGGGCAACAATATTGAAACCATTCCTAACAAGCAATTTTAAGTGGTATCTCTTTGAAGGAGATCACCTTGTGTTTACTAAATTATTTAAAAAATAAATGCAGGATTTTGTGGTACTTAAGTACATGTTTGGAAAATTGTTAACATAAATTTACCATCACTAATTGATTAAGAAATTCAAACTCACATAAGAGATCAGCTTTACATAAAACAGCCATTATATGCATTTCTATCACCTAACAACGAGTCATATATACCAACTCCATTCAGATCTTTATTGACAGGAAGCATCTTGGAGCACACACACAGAGTTTACCAGACTGACTTCAGCCACGCAGATTTGGTGAAGCCAACAGATTTCTGCTTTCTCTTTCCAGAGGCTGCACAAAGCTAAGTGCAGCCAGAAAGACACAATCCTCCTGCAACAATCGTACTATTAAGTTACACTCAAAACACAAAAGAATAAAAGATGGGAGGAAGTGATGCAAGGAAAAAAAGCCCAGAATAGAGAAGCAAAAAAACCCCCAAAAATATTATATAGTCTAATATAATAAGTTGGCCTATCCTCAGGTTTTCACATATAAACAGAAGCCCACAACACTTCTACAGCAATTCTCCAGCTGATGTTTTTCTACAGCCATAGGGAAGAAATGGTTTTAGCAGAAAAGTTGGAGAGCATACAGAACAAAGTGGACATTTTAGATAGAAAGTAAATTACTGAACAGAAGAGGAATGCACCTTTTGGTATATTCCCACAGAAAAAGCCATTTGACAAAAAGAGCAGAGCATCTGCACACACAAACTTATCAATGGAAAAAAGGTGACATGACATGCAAGAAACAGTAAGTGTTCATAAAATTATTTCTTAAAGCTTTATGGCAATTATTCTATACAATATAATTTAATAGTGTGAATATATGAGACTATCCTAACAGAGTTTCTTTATTGCCATGATGGGAAGTCTTTATGGGGGAAAATAAAATGCTAAAAAAATAAGTCTTACCACAATCATTCTTCCATCAGAAGTAATTACTGCAACAGTACCTGATATTTCATTAAGGAAACATTTAGTCATATCTGAAATAAAACCATTAACACTTTCTGAAGCATTCATATACAGGTTTTAGAAGCCATTTAGAGCCTAAAAAGCCTATCAGCTCCTTTTTTAAAACAGCATGGTTGACAATAACATGTGACAATATAGTATTTTTCATTAACACCTCCTTGAACGTCTCTCTTCACCCACCCATGGACAGTCATACACAAACAAGAAAAGCCTTGAAAACAGAATATAGATTCGAGCTCACCTCTCTTCCCATTACTAACTGCACTGCCTCAAAATGGAAAAAACAGTTTCATAAACACTTTAAGTCCTTAAAAAACTTTAAAAGTCCTTAAAAAGCTCTGTAGTGGTGATCTCGAGGCTAGTATTCTGCATCCCTTCTTCCTGAAGATGTGATTATCCCAATTCGATGATCATCTATTCATCACCTTGACTAATTCTGGCTTACTAGCTTACTGTTTGTGAATAAAACTGAAAATGTCCATGGGTTACAAGAAGCACAGAAAAACTAACACCAAAAGCGCTGCAAGAACCCCAGCTACAGGTTTTGAGCAAACTAAAGCCATGCTAACAGCCCTTTAAGGGAGCAGCCCAGGGCGAATCCCGCTCATCACGGGCAAAGCTCAGCCGGACAGCACTGGCCGCTGTAGGGGACCCTGCTCTCGGCCTAACCTCCGGCCCGCCAGGCCGGCCTCCCGTCAGGAGAAACCGACACCGCCAACAGCGAGGGCCCAAGCTCCAGAGCCGCGACCCGGCGCACGGTCAGGCGCCGCTGCGGAGGGAGGCCGTGCCCGACCCGCAGGATACGGTTGATGTAGTTCTCCAGCGCGGAGGTCATGGCGGCCGACTCTCACCGCGCGGCGCCGCCACCGCCGGCGCACGCCGCTGACGTGAGGGCCGCCGCGCAGGCGCGCAGCCCGCGGGGAGGGGTCGACCGCGAGCGCGGGGAGTACGCACGCGCCGGGGGCAGGAAGGGGCAAGGCCGTGGGAGAGGGCCGTACCAAGGAGAGCCGCGCGGGGGCTGTGGCGCCCCCTCCGCAGTACATGGCGCCGCCCGAGGGAGGCGCGGCCGGGGCGGGAAGGTTTGTCCCGCCGCCAGGGCCGCCCTCAGCGCCGGGCTGCCCGGTGCGGCACGTCTCCTCTCAGTGCCCGCAGGCAAAGAGCTGAGCGGCATTGCCCACCTGGAGACCAGTGACTAGTGATGTCCCTCCAGGGGCCGGTGCTGGGGCCAACACTGCTCGTCGTTATAGGCGACATGGACAGTGGGACTGAGTTCACTCATCAAAGTTGCTGATATACCAAGCTGTGTGGTGCCATTGAAATGATGCAATTCAGAGAGATCGGGATAGGCTTGAGAGATGGTCCCATGTGAATCTCATGAAGTTCAGCAAGGCCAAGTGCAAGGTCCTGCACCTGTTCAGGGCAATCCCAGACACACCTAAAGGCTGAGTGGAGAGGTGATTGAGAGCAGCCCTGCCGAGGGCTTGGGGGTAATGGTTGATGAAAACCTCTGCATGATTCAGCAGAGTGCACTTGCAGCCCAGAAAGCCAGCCGTACCTGGGCTGCATCAAAAGCAGTGTGGGCAGCAGGTCAAGGGAACTGATTGTTCCCCTCTCCTCCTGGGAGACCCTCCTGTGTCACAGGCTCTACCAGCAGAAGGAGGACATGGAACTGTTGGAGCAAGCCCAGAGGAGGACCATGAAGTTGATAAGAGGACTGGAGCACCTTCCTTATGAAGACAGGGTAACAGTTAGGAATGTTCATCCTGGAGAAGAGAAGGTTGCATGGACACCTCATGGCAACCTTCCAGTGTCCAAAGGGGTTCTACAGTGTAGCCACAGAGGGACTCTTCTTCAGGAACTGTAGTGACAGGACAATGAGTAATGGGTACAAACCGGAAGAGGGAAAATTTAAGTTAGATATTAGGAAGAAATTCTTTACTGTGAGGGTGGTGAGATACTGGAACAGGCTTCCCAGGGAGGCTGTGGATACCACAGCCCTGGCAGTGTTCAAGGTCAGGCTGGGTGAGGCTTTGAGCAGCCTGGTCTAGTGGAAGGGGTCCCTGCCCACTGCAGGAGAGGCTGGGCTTAGATAGTCTTTAAGATCCCTTCCAACCTGTAAATTCTTATGAGTCTTGCTAGTATGGGAGCCATGTAATCCTCCCTTGGTTTCCTGTGGGCTGCTGGTGTGAGGTGGGCAGGAAGGAGGCCTGACTGCTGCCCTTCCACACAACCACCAAGTCCCAAACAGCTGCTTGCTCATTTCCCAGTCAGTAGGATGGGGGAAGGAATTGGAAGAATAAAAGCTGGAAAACTCTTGGGTTAAGATAAAGACAGTTTAATAGAGAATGCAAAAGCCGTGTACACAAGCAAAGCAAAACAAGGAATTAATTCACTGCTTCCTATGGGCAGGCAATTGTTCCACCATTTCCAGGAGAGCAGAGCCCCATCATGTGTAATGGTGACTTGGGATGCCAAATGCCATCACTGTGAACATCCCCCCTTTCTCCTCCTCCCTACTTTATGTACAGAGCATGATGTCATATGGTATAGTTTGGGTCACCTGTCCCGGCTGTCTCCTCCCAGCTCCCCAGTTTAGATTGTCCCTTCAGTAGCCCAACTTCCTTTTACTTCAGTAAAAGAGACAAATTGGCAAGAGGTCCAAATTAGGACTTGGTGTCCAGCCCGCGGTTTAATTCCTGTAGAGAATACAATTTCTGGAAAGGAGAAAGCTATTGTTTATTCTCCTAGTGTGCCAATTGTTTTCTTGCATACTATAGCCACCTGAACCACAGGGAAAGCAAAATTAATTTTTCTAAGGCAAATTATCCAGGAAAAAAAAAGTGGGTTTTGGCACCTATGAAGGTACCTACACCAAAGTAGTCTCTGGAGAATTTGTCTAATAGCTCAGCCTTTATCAGAAACATGACAAGAGATGTCAGAGAACAAAATACTTTTGGAATTGGGCATTACATAATTCTCATCCTCTTAAGCTTTTATTATAAGAAGCTTAACAATTTCCACTAATGGTTAGACCAGGACTGCAATAATTATTCTTTATTTCATGTAAGAGGCTAAAGGGTTTTGTTTTTTTTTTTTTTTGGGGAGGGGGGTTGACATTTTCTTTTTCATACTCTTCTTTCTCTCTGTAAAGAGACATTCTCAAAGGCCAAGAGCATGAGATCATTGGGATACAAGGATGTAGGATGAAATCTTAAAAATACTTGCAGAACATTGCCACAATACCTGATGTCAAGGATCTCTGATCCATCTGTTTATATTAAGAGTGTCCCTGAAAACCAGAGAAGAGCTTTTTAAAAAACTGTTTTTATTTTACAAAGGAAGATTAAAACCCAAAGAGTAAGACCAGACTCCTGAAGTGCGGTGCCCAAGCTTTGCCAAACCAGATGCTTAAAAGCAGTTAGCATCCTCAGGATAAAGGAACTCTGAAAAGAGAATTCCTGGCTTCATCTACTCTTAGGCTCTTCCTGAAGGCAGGCAGCTCGGCCCTTCTCCTCACAGCCCTACCTGAGCTTTGTCTTCTGTTTGAAGCCACCACTGCTCTTACTCTCTTCTTACAAAACAGCCCCACACACAGAGGAAATGGAGAACTCTAATTTAAACCCGTATCTTTGGGGGGGGGGGGGGGGAGAAGTACTGCCTCCCTCTCGCCTTCAGGAGCAAGGTTTGGCAGGCTAAATGACAACTTTGGGGCACAAGTCGCTAATTTCGTGGGAGTTGTGCCGGGCGCGGAGAGCGCGCGGACGCACGAGGAGGGAAGGCCCGGAGCTGTGCTGCGGCCGCGTGCCCAGCAGGGGGCGGCCCGCGCTGCTGCCGCGAGCCTCGCCCGCAGCCCGTGCGCTGAGGGGAGCGGCGGGGCGGGCGGCCCTGCGCCGCGGAATCTGCCCTCTTAAGCCTCCGTGTGGCGCCTTCGCCTCCTTCACGCAGAAAAATAGTTTTCTACCCGAGAATGAGGTGCGTTTCCCACTAAAGATGCCTGTGTTTCGCCAGTGCTTACAAAGTGAGCCTGCTGTGACTAACTCACGTACGGACATTCCCAGGTTCACGCTTGCATTAGACCCGACACATTTTATTTCTGGTGACTGTATAACATTGGCAACATTTGGCATCAGAAAACTGTAGCTAGCAACCCTTTGCCCATTCCTTCTCTTCAGTTGCTGCAGAGCTGCTCTTGGGGACATAGTAAGTAATAATAATGCCCATTAAGCTCTCAGTTGAAGAAACAAAAGACCCTTTAAAAAAAGCTTCCTCTCTCTTACATTGTTTAGTTATAGCTTACTTGCTAATTACATTTGCGCCAGTAATTAAAATCAGTTTATTTCTGCAGTCGATTCTCCATACGTTAAGGTTGCTATGGCAAGTGATTGCTCCATGCTATGCTGTCTGCAGGATATGTGACCAACTAATCATGCCCTTCAGTTTCTGCACACTTTCCGGCTTCCTTAAAGTCTGCCAGGGCAGGGAGGAAGCCCTGCAATGGTACTTGTAAGGTGTGTGTGCAAGCAGCTGTGTGCAAAATTGTTATCTAGTCTAAGGCTGGTAGAATGCCTCAGTAAATGCTTTGTTGCTAGTCACTGTATAATGCTTATCAGTTTTACATCTCTTAAACCGTGCTAGTTGCTGCTGGCTGTGCTTTCCATAGTTACTCAGAAGTAGCCAGGTTTTATAGAGCCTGACAAGCTGAAGGGTGAAATGGCTTTGTGATGCTCTCGTGAGAACAGGGGCCCTGACCACTACTGCTGTGCCATGGCATGTCAAGCCATGTCCCTATCAGATCAGATCAAGAAGGGTGCAAGACTTTCTCCTCCAGCTTCCTTGGAAGCTGAGAATCTAGTATAATCACCTGATGACTGTTGGAACAGGAGCTTTAAAGAATTTAATATAACAAAACTCCCCAAATTAGTAAATCTGTCAGCCTGCTCAACAGGAGTTGCATCCCTTGGTTGCTGCTCAAGAAAAAAATAGCACCTGAGGTAGGGAATAATGGCATGGTACATACAGACGAAGAATCAGGCAGTATGTACTCCACAAGAAAACTAAACATTCCCAAATCCCACATATTTAATTTACTTAATCTGATAGCCTTTCTAATACTTTCTGGGACTCAAAGTTTTAAATCTCTCCGATTTTCACCTACATGCCCAGAATATCACTTCATAGAAAGAGCTTAGCCCTTTAGCTTGTCTTTAGTTTACACACACCCAGGCTGGCTAAACATAATTGGTTATGTGTTCAGGAAAAACAGAAGCATCCCTTCACCTCTGCTTTATTCCTCTGAATCTTTAGAGATTTTAGGGCCCATTATCAGCAATTCAAGGACATTAGTTTTTTTTCTGGTAGCTGGAGAAAAGTAGCAATCTCACTCATCTTATGCATGACTAGCTACAAACTAAGCTGAGATGTGTTTAATGTATATTATTATATCAACTGGCAGGGGTTTGCAATGAAACAATTGGAAAATATCACAGAAAGTTAACAGTCTGAAAAGGGTTGGTAGACTGTGAATGTGTTACAATGCATTAGAAACAAATCTGTAGCATGAGGTCTCAAAGTACTTTTTATTTATCTTTAGAAATTCATAAACAAACACCTGATCTAAATTTTGTTATGATAGCAACTGCTGCTATGGGAAACATTAAAAAAAACAAATGACTCCAAGTGCTCCTTTATATGAGAAAGTGCATATTTTCCCCAGCAATTTTAGCTAAAATATGCAAAATACCGTAGCAATCTTAATGAGAATATCCCTACTTTATGTGTTAGCATAAAAAAATAACTTTGCATGTTTCAGTTGGCAGGAAAACAAACTCTTTTCCATTTTCCTCCTTTTTTTTTTTTTTTTACTGAAGAAATGGATAACAGCTGTAGAAGTTCAGTACCATTATCCTCTTAGCTAATAATTTTAGGGGCTGTTACAAACTGTTGGTAGGAAAAATGCCATTGGTAATGGGTCGTGTACCTACTACTAAATAACAGAGCAAATGGATTCTTGTTTTCAGTTGCTCTAAGCAGAGCATAAAGACAATTCTGTTGAACCTAGAATAAATAATAAGCTTCAAGTAACTGACATTTACTAGTATGTCACAGAATCATTTTTACAGTCATAGCTGGAATTGCATTTGCTAAATTGCTTTCATGAAGCAGGCTTTTCCTTCTGATAGATTCCCTTCTTCTCAAAGTATAATTCATCTTCCTGTAAAAGCACTGATCCTAATCTTTAGTCTGCGTTAGATGACTAGACCTTCCAGTTTTAATTATAAAGTCCTTTATCTTAATACTCTGCAGAGATGCCCATTTGACCCCATTCCACTTCGTGTTTCATATGCTCTGTGGCACATAATCACCATGTAAAAGGAGCAGCACATTGTCAGAGGGTTCTGTTCAGAGGTGACTTACATTTTGCCTGCTGCCAGATATAATGTAGATTGCACTAAAAAATCAATATATTTCTGCTTTGTAATTTATATAGCATCATTATTTTTTGAAGTAGGTTATCCATTGTACCACAGAACAGTCTTTTGGCACCAGGACCTTTGAACTAATTATGAAAGTGGAGAAAGATTATACTGCAGGTTTTGTCCTGCCCAGAAGCGGTGTTGGAATCCTTGTTGGAAACCCCGATGAAAAATGATCAACAGGAGAAGAAGATAAATAGGACTACCTGCTTTCCTTTAATAGGCACTGTGTTTTTTCTGATAAAAGACATAGGACCAGAGGGCAGCAGGAGGCCATTTTTCTTATCAGTAGGCAATGCTGTGAAAAGCAAACCTTGAAGAACAAGAAACAGAATTGCACCAACAGAATGAAGAGAGGTGGTACACAAGGATGGCAGATGCTATTCTTTCTTCAGAGCCTTGAGGCAGGCTGTCTGTTTTGTCATTATTTCTAGCCTAGGATTTTACAAGCTACTGCTTCAGCTGGGTATTTTCTCTTATTACTTTCATGATCTCCTTGGTAATCACAGCTGGCATCCTTGTTCACTGCCAGAGTACGTGCTTGTACTTTTAGGCACTCTCTTCTTGTCCTCTGGTTCATGTTTCAGCTGGCACTTGAGACATCTTCTAGTGATGAGTCTTTTTAGCTGCTGTTGTTGAGATACTGAAGTTGGTTAATGTGGGGAGTAAAAACAGCTTCAGTGAGATATTTGAGCTTTACTGAGGACCTTGCTTGTCCTGACTGTGGTAGCTCATGGTTCACTCAGGTGGGCAGCTGACACCAATGGCAGGCTCAGCACTGAGGCCTTTGGTGTGAAAAAGAGAATGCTATATATATGCTGCACCTTGGACACTGTGCTGCAGCCAGCACAGGGGTGTCTGGAGGGGAAGGAGGAACTACAATTGCAGAGATTAATAGATGTAAAAGCAAGTGACAGCAGGAAAAATCTGTTTGGTTGGTTTTCTGTTTGTACAGTTGGTCTAAATTGGGGAACACCTTGGTAAATAAACCAAAAAAAGCAAACCAGGACTTTGGATCATGACGAGTTGTTGTAACTTCTTGTTTGAAGAAATATTGTCATGGGTATAGCTTTTTGTTTGAGGCAGATCAGCTTCATAGCAAGTTGCACAGCACTTAGGATTTTTCCCGCTTTTAATTGCAGGAAAAAATTTGTTCTTAGATTACCATGATCACGTGTCCAAGGCCTAATTGTGACTCTGGAGTGATGGATGGCACAGATAAACTCTGTGAAATTTCTGGGCTATTTGAATTGGTACATCTAACGCCTGACCTGAAAGTACTGCTTCAATTCTGCAGCTCTATAGTGCTGTAAAGCTGAGGGGGGCAATGATAAAAGGCCTTGAGAAGTGTCCTTCTGTTGGGGTCCTCCCTGCTCACCTGGCTCTGGTGTAGAAGGGTTACCATCACTGCACAGTATCTCACATGAGAGAAGAGCAGTGTCTCGGAGAGCACAGAGCTAACCACTGGTAACTCCTGCCTTTTCATTATCATCCATTGTGCTATTGCATTATTGATTAATGCTGTTGAAAGCCATCCATGCTGGTGTCTTACGTTCTTACTGAAAAACAATATATCAGCCACATCTAATTGAATAGCAAGAGGAATGAATGAAATGCAATTCATAAGCACTCCTTTTATAGTCAGTGACAAAAATATATATCACTGAATGTTGAACCCATCCTGAAGGCATAAGATTTCAAATTTTAATGTTTTTTTAAAATATTTTACTCAATTTCTGCTGGGTATGGTGCTGCTATTAATGTTCTGAAGAGCCACATGCTTCATTTATTGTAGAGGCTAAAATTATTCTTTCCATTTAGTTGAGCATTACCGTGTCTCAAAATTATTGGTAAATATTATTCTAATCATGTACTAAATCCGCAAGTTGAACACATAGATGCTCACTGAAATAGCAGAATTTCTTTTGAATTCAGTGGTGAAACTATAAATAGAAATTAGCTAATTTTTAAATATTGGAATTACGATAATTCCAGAAGGCATCAGTCAATATTAGGGCCTCATGGTAAACCCTCTACACAGACATGTGAAGAGAGAGAAAAAGTTCTCGCTACAAGTACTTTGAATATTCAAGAGAAAGTGCAGAGGGAAGAAGGTATTAATGTCTCCATTTTGAAACCCTTAACAACATGCCTTAACTTTTGTTCAGCCCAGAAGTGGTTAGACAGAGTACATGATCATTAAAGCTCCCTTCCACCTGAAAATAATCTATTCTGTTTTGTTCCATAGTATTTTACAGAGAGAATGCAAAGAAAAGTAATTTGCCTAGGGCTGCTCTGTTCCACCCGTAGAAAAAAAAATCAGGTTTCTGAACTATGTTCTAGGCAATTTCTAATAGTTTATTTTGCAACACTCTTTTGGTCTTTGAGGAAGGCTCTGCTGCTTCCCCCTCAGCATGTAATTTGGTACAGAATATGTAAGATCATTCCTCATCTTGCCCCTTCTCGTGTCCTTTCCAGAGACTTCAGGACTTTGCTAATCACCTTCATTCTCTTTCAGCCTCAGAAAGAGGCGTTTCGGAGTGGAATATGGATGCTACATGTGATGTAAGTAACTATTATCATCTGCCTCACCTACTTGTCTGACTTTAAATATTTAAACAAACAAACAAACAAAAAGATAATTACAGGCATCTGAAAGAAATAATTAGAATGGAAATAATATTCATTGTCGTTCCTGGTGATACTGGCTTGACACATTAGGATCTTTATACGTCTTTCAAAAATGGTTTGCAATTTTTTAATGTCAAATGAGTGATGGAGCAGGTACCACTCTTAGGGAAAAAAGGCCACTGCAAATTAAATCACAGTATCAAGATAAGGCTGTCGCTGTGCAAGTCTCTGCTGCCTTGAAGCTAATGTGCACAATCTGTTTTTGCAAGTGCTTTCGTGTTTTTGCTCTTTATTATGAACATATACAGCATGTAAGTGTTTTTAGTATTGGCTGACTCTGGTATTTTGTAGTCACGATTGTGGTATTTAAACAGGAGATGATCTGTTCTGCACATGGAAAAGGGGCTGTGTTAAAGAGGAAATAATTTTAAAAAGCATTGCTTTTTTTTTGGCAAGAGGATGTTATGTTTATTTCTCAAAGAACATACTCAGTGTTCATTATGTTCATGTACATACCCATGATGATTTAAATCTGATTTCTATTCTGTACCTCAGAAGCATTATCACTGTGTTAGAAATGCAAGTATGCTATTAAATTGCAAAGTTCTTACATGTATATAGTCTCATCTAGTTCAGATGTTGTATAACATGACTTCCCAATTTCACTCTAGGAGCTGTGATTACTTAGATTAAATGAGCAGTGTCACTTGAATAGCAACTTCTATGAATAACGGGGATCTTTTTATAAAACTTCATCATATTGTTAATATCCAAAATGCACTTGGTATGGTAAAACAGCACATTGCCATTGGTTAAGAAAATTTCGTTCAAAGAATCTGCCTGGCAGTGATTTTTAAAATATATTTCAAGACTTTCTGAAACTCTTTAAATACAAACATGACATGATTGTGTTACAAAGATGTGTTTGATGAGGTGAAAGCATTGAAGATTTGAGAGGAGTGAGTACTAATGTTATCTCCTGAATAAATTAAGAATCAATAAATTTCTTAATGGAGAGCAAGAGTCAAGGTGGAGGTGAGAAGGACAAAACAAGAGTAGAGGTGAGAATGAATCCAAACAGGTCCTAAGGCAAGGAGGAAGTACTTTCTCTCTGGTTGAGATCTTCTTTAGATTTGCTTCCATAGGATATGATGGAATTGCATAAGGACGTAATTCTGAGCTCTGTGGTCAAGGCACTGGTTTGACATAGTAAAGGAAGCTCTCTGCATGTGATCTAAAGATAGGTAAGTAAAAACAGTCATCTTTTGTTTCTGTGCAGCCATTTTGGTCACTTCTGTTTCTATTCAGCAACTTTAAGTGAGAAGTATAGTGCTCTAGGCATAATTTCCTACCAGCAGATGGGTCCTCTGGGGGAGTGGTATGGCTATCAGAAAATGTGAAAAGTTAGGTGGGATGATTGGACCCTGAAGTAATCTTAACACTCCCTTTCACTTCTTCCTGCCCATCAACTTCAATAACAAAATTTGTTTGGAAAACAGCCAATTCAAAACAAAACTTTGTGTGTCATTGTAGTTATATGAATGCTAAGCAACACCTACAATGAAGCAAACTGTGGAGAAGCTGTTGCGCCCTTTCAGAAACATTTCATAGAGTTCCATAAAAAAAAAAAAAAAAGGTAAAATGCCTTTGGTAACAAGTCTAGCCTAGAAACTTTTCACAGCAGCTTTCCATGATGGTTTCAGAGTAATTTATGTCGAAAAATTCAAATATCAACAGAAACTGTGATTTCCATAGGTATAAAGTGACTCAGTGTGATATCATGGTGATAGAACTGTGATACCATGGTGAAAAAACACATTTGTGTGAATAGGTGTGCAAAACAAAAAACCTCACTGAATGTCAAAGATGTGATTCTGTCATAAGTATTACCCCATCTGGCCTGAGATGGTGACATAAAATTGTGCAGCATCTCTTGACTTAGTAGGTCTTTCGTAGTTGATGCTTTCTGAACCTATGTGCCACACAGAGTGTCACGATCTTTCAGTTCATTCTAAGTGACAGATGGGGAAGACCTGTCAGCCTTCCCTGTGTGCTGTGGCCCAAGCTTGTCCTGGAGGAGACAGTGAAATGTGTGCATATGGGCTGTCATGTCACCCCAGGAGGCACAACTCCAAGGCTAGACTGTAATCCTTATCACATGTATATCAGTAATTCCTTTCTTTTCAGTGGAGTTTCACTGCTGTTGTGAGGAACATCAGCTACAATTCCTGACTGTTGGAAAGCAACCAGAAATTTGATTTATATAGGTGAAACAGTAGTTTAAAACAGCAGATTCATTAAGTCTTGACTATCAACCGGAAGATTTATATATGAGCCTAAGTCTTACGGCTTTAAACTTTATAATTTTAATGTAGCCTTATTTTTAAAATTGAATTCATTCATGTTACTACTGTGTAGTAATGTTTTACAGGCACTATTAATTCTTATCCAGGATTACAAATATGCCTAAGAATGAAATGGATGTAGATGTTACGGTATTAATTTATGTATTTTTGGAAAACATCAAAGTCACATAACTTTATGACTAATGATTTCATTTCATTATACAGTTCTGCATTTTCATCTTCAAAGAAATCTGCAAACAATGACTAATTAATCCTTGCAGCAGTGCTTTGAAATAGGTAGATAGATGTAATTAATTCCATCTAACCAATTTCTTGCCAAAGGCAATACATTGAACCAATATTTAAACTAAGATTAGAGGTCATTCTTACTTTTCAGTCATTTCACTAAAGTAGCAATTCCCAAGTGTCCTTGCTGTGATAGTTTAGATGGACGTATGCTTTGGCCTGTGCCAGATCTTCAGTCTCTATCATCCACTTCTCTGCCAAAATGCTTTCTGTCCCTCTTCCCCTCAGAAAAGACTTCCACTCCAGTCAAGCCACATGTTCAGTGTCCTCCTTTTCACCTCCAGAATCCCATACCCGGCTTTTTCTTTCTTATTCATATCCCTCCTTAACCAAGTACTTGCAACCACAGTCCTTCTCCCACAAGTTTCCTGTCTTCCAGGTGCCATTGCCACTCTCTCTGGTGGATCCTTGTTTATGTGCTTGGTGTGCACGTAGCATCCCCTAGTGAAATACCATCTCTCTTCCCCTGCTCTGGCTCCCTCCAGCATCCATGAGGAAGCTCTGCTGGTGTAGCTTTTTTTCTCTTCTAGCTGGCTCATTCTTATGTGGTGAGCAGAGAGAAGATTGAAGGTGAGCCTTGCACCATTAAACAGCACACACTGTTCTCATAGGCTATGGCCCATACCAAGGTGCAGCCTGCAGTTCACATGCCTATTGTTCTAGGTGGAGGTTCCTGAAAGGCTTTGCAGCACATTGTGAGTCACAAAAGCAGTTTATAGGGTCAAGGGCAGGCATTGTAATTCAGTTAATATTGACGTCTAAGGAAGTTCGTGAGTGTGGAACCAAAGAGAATCTTATGTAGTAAAAAAGAATACTACTTGCCTTGAAAATAGACCAATGATAATATTGACTGGAGTGAGGCAGGTCTGAGCACCATGGTGACCAGCAGGGATTGCAAAATGACAATAGATGTCTGTGGCAGACTGTGATAATCTCCTGATTTGACAGAAGAAACTAATTCTGCATTGCATTCAGTGATGGATGTGGTACAAGAAAAGAGAGGAAAAAACAATAGAAAAGGAGATTCCCATCTCATCTCATCTCATCAAAGATTGGCACAAAACCCTGAGAAATAGTGCCAGAACCTGGACTTCCTACTGTGGTGGTTTTTAAGATGTGGTCAATCTTATTTGTCTATAGCTTTTCTTATCTGGTAGGAAATAAGAAAAGTTAATGTGGTATATCCTGAAACTTTAGATAATATAGCCACATTTGTATTTGTGCTTTGATGTAATATGTCAGACTAGAAAAAGTATTCACAGTGACTGTAGGGATTCTGCTCCCCAACAAATTAGTGAAGGAACCAGAAGTATTCCTGCAGGCAGCTGATCTGACTGCCCTCAATTGACATGCCAAACATTTTTGGACCCATCATTACTTTATACAAAATGTTATGTCTTCATGTAACTGCAGGAGACAAAAGAAGAGGATACATAGAGAGCCTGAAATTCTTCAGCAGCATTGCACAGTAGCTAAGGATATATTCTAACCTGATGCACTATTGCAAAAACTCTCATTTCTCTCAGCATTCCTAAAAGTGTAATTTTTTATGGGTGAGACTGCGTAGCTATGTCTTCTGCTTGTTTAATTTCCTTTAGAAAAATGTTTGATGCTCTGCCCCTTACTTTCAGGCTCTCTGCAGCTGACTAAAAGGGCAGATAGCTTCCTAAAATAGCCTGACTCAAACACAAATTGACTACACTATGACTACATAGAATTTTATGTTGTGCAGAGGTTCAGATAGATGATCATAATTGTCCTGCTTGGCTTTAGATCACTGGATTTACTTGGGTACTAAGTCTCTCCATTCAGCATGATTCAAGAGAGTAAAATCCAGATCTCTATAAAATAGGAATTGTCCATTCAACCAAATGGAGAATGGCTGAGTATAGACATATGGCAAATTCATTTTTTTGCAGGCTGTTGATAATCTCAAAGAACATGTAGTAACAGAACAAATCAGCATGATGGTGGAGGTTCCCCCGCCACCCACAATGGGTGATATTTTGGGGCATATAAACAGGATTGAGTTACAAAAACACATCCCTTTCAGTCTGAGTAATTTTCACTGAAATCCAAGATGACTGGATGCATCTGGTTCTTTCTGGTTTAAAATAATTATATACTGCAAATACATTATATACTGCAAATATATGCAGGAGAAGGCAAATCACTTAAGGACTTGTCTTAGAGAAAGTAACTTAGTGAAAATATGAATGACTGTCAGTTTCCTGACATAGTTCAAATGTTAAATGACAGGTAACTTGAGGTCACACAAACTGGATGGCAAAGCTTTATTGAATGATGCTGTTAATGAAATCCTGCTTCTTGACAATTGTTTTTTTTTTTCACAGCGATTTTGTAGGTTGCTGTTCTGATATTTTCTCTTGCACTTACATGACTCTACAAGTGCCTAAGTTATATAAAACAAATGTAGTGGGGAAAATTTGTTGCATAAAATCTTGAAGGAAATTTTCTTCTGGTTTAGAAGCATATTTTTTTGATTTCTGGAATTAAGGACCTGAGAGCATCTGACAAGCACAAGGCTAAAGCCTCACCCCACTAAAGTGTTACCAGGTACTGTAATGAACAGAATCCTTTAATATGATGACTGCTGCGATATATTTGGTGTTCTTTGTCTGTCTTAAATGGAGAGGAGAAAATGAAATGGTGACTTTTCATTATGCAAATTTTGCAGGCAGTTTATGTGTTTAATTAACTCTTACAGCATATGCAGATGAACACTTCCCACCCTCTTGCCACAGATCTGACACACAGTACTCACATGTTCTGTGTTTCTGTGCTATGTAATGGGTACCTCTACCCATAGAAACACAGCCTCAAAACTGAAGCAAAGGTCTCTAAAGACTTCACTTTGCCAAAGGTTAGGTCTGTCTCCACCTCTCAGGTCAGGACATGAGAGACTGACCAGTGGTGTCGTCTCAGCTTTAAATCAAGCCAAAGGCTAGGTGGTAAGTAATAAAGTCTGCTGCCCCTTCTGTCCTACAGCAAAGACCAAGCAAGATGATTATTCCATTTTGGCTTTCTCCTTCAGAGTCACTGAACTCACGGAGCTTTGAGCTCCATCTGACCAGAGTGACTGGAATTGAGGTAGTCCTACAGTACCAGTTCAGGTAAAAGGAAGGATATTGAGCACTTTCAGTGAAATGTGGCTCATTGCACAGAGCACACATCCATCTGTAGGGTGCCTCTTAAGGTCAGCTATGCATAACCACAGACTTTCGCAGATCTCCTTTTTGCTTCTCACATGTTAGGCATAGTACTTTCATTCCTTCCTTTTCTCTCTTTGTTAATATATAATTGTGTCTATGTGTGTATGTTCAAGAATATTTGTTATTTGGAGTCTGTAGCTAACTGCACGATAGCTTCCTGTCTCTTAGCTTAACTAGTATGGTGCTGCTCAGGTTAGGTCAGAGAATGAGCAAGAAGCTTTGTGAACAAGTCAGTGGCTAGACTGCCAGGTGGCAAATGCTTATGCTGGGGGACTGTTTTTCTCCATTTATACTACTAGTCCCATCTTCATTGTGGGACTGGTATTTGGACAGGTCTTTGAAAATGTTTTAATTATCTTCCCATTACTTGGAAACAAAAGTGAACTTTCTAACAAATGGAATTTCTTTCACTGTGACAAATTGTTTATCTATCTATCATCTATCTATCTATCTTTCTATATCTCTATATCTCTGTATCTCTGTATCTCTATATATATCTATATCATATATAATATCTACTTGTGTACCTTATGCATAAAACAGGTATGGATGTACATCCACACATATATATATAAAGTGCGTACACTGACATTGCCTCCAACAGTAACATACTTCAATTGTGGTCCAGACAAAACTGTGTAAGTATTTTAAGGAATGGTTCAATGGATTTAAGTTGCCAGTCTTGAGAATTGCTAAGCATATATGCTTAGTACACTGTCAATATCAGACTCTTTAATTATCTTAAGTTCAATCTATAAAAGTGAGAATACCTTATGCCAGTAGACACTTGGAAGTTTGGTTCTCACAGACCTGCTAGATTTTGCAGTCAGCAGCTTTGCAGATGAAGCTGTTCAAAGTCCAGATTTTCGGGGAGGCTCTTCCCTCTCTTAAATCAGTCCTGTGACTTACCTGGTGAATTGAAGGCTTGATTTACTTATAAAGAAGTCATCTGCTTTTGTGCTGGGTTGGGCTGCAGTTAGATCAGCTCTCCAAACCTCTGCCTGATCATGCCACTCCAATGTAAAACCAGGTAGAAACATGTGACAAGGCTTACAAAAGATATTTAACTCCTAGGTGGCTGTACGCTAGTGTCTTCTGTACCTAAGAACAATGTGTCTTTCTCTTGATTTTGCCCCCAGCCTGTTTTGTTTTTACCTGCAGAACAGTGCAAGTAGAGACCACAAAATAATAAACATGTAACATACTTCAGAAGCGACATAATAAATAAATTAGATCAATGCTGCATCCCTTTTGTTTGCTGTGAATCAGCTTCAGCTCAGCCTGACTAGAAGTTAAGAGTACCTGGCCACCTCTTCCCCCATGAGCCTGGGAAGACCTCTGTCTTCTCCACTCTACTGGAGGTTTTGAATCTAAGCACTGCCTCTATGCATACTATAAGCAAGCTAGAGTTACCTGCACAAAATCAAAGGCAGAAATTCCTGCAGTCAAGATGTTTTTTTAAACTTTTGCACTCAGTCCTTGCTAAACTACATGATACTTAGTGATCCAACAAGTCCATAGCCCTTGCCCAGGAAATAAAATGGTAGTATATTCTTGGCAGGGATTAAGGGCATTGAAATACTGGAGAAATTGAACAAAATGGGGGTATTGTGTAACAATGAAACAAGTCAAATTACCTGAATTGCCCAACCTACAATTTCAAACTTCCGTGTGAAATTTTCAGAGTTTGTGTAGCAGGTTTATTTTGCCTGCAGTGCTAGGCGAAATTAGAATAGTTAGGCATTTTTATAGCTATTTTCTTCTCCAGCACAAGTCAATTTATGTTTTTTATAAATTTAAAATACTATTGTCCATCTGTTTTCTTCATCAGTGGTGGCTTTAAAGAAATACCACTAGAGGGCAAGCTGACAGCTGTAAGCCATCTGAATTTTGGAACTTCAGTCCTCCAGATGCTGAGGTTAGTGAGAAATTATTAGCTCCAGTGGTGCTAAAATAAACCTTAAAAATCCATTCGCTTCCTGAAATTCTTAAAAACTTCCCCCAAGCCCTTAAATATGGAAAAGAAGCTATTTCATTTAAGCTAAGATGTTACGAATACTGTTAAATGTAATGAAATATATATATGCATCTTGTTGTTCAGTTTTATAAAACATGAATATACAAGCATCACATCACATGTCCTTCTTAAATTATCTGGAGTTCTCTAATGTAAATAAATGACAGATCTTGGCAATTCTGTTATAGGTAAATAAGGTATTTCAGCATACATACAACATACGCACATCTATCCATGCCTACAAATACATTTACCTCTACATTAACAGTATAGATGGAGTGCTGACAAACATGAAAAAGCTGAATTTTATTCCTAATACTGTTTTATTGTTCCCTAGAGCTTCAAAAAGCACTTTAAAAAGTACCTAATGCAGTCCTAGAGCCAGAGGCTTAGAGCTTGTTAGATGCCATAAACAAAGCCACAGTGGTCCTGGTCAGTGCTTGAATGAGAGGCCTCAGAGGCAAGAAGGGACTCTGTGGGCTGCATGTATTTTTTGCTTTTAATTCTGTTACTGCTTCAGTTTCCCACAGAAGTTCTTGTATTTCAGTTTGTTCTCATTAGGAAACCTTTGTTTCCTTTTCTCCTTGTATTTCAAAAAGAAAATTGTGTACAAACAGTTGGAAAAATCCTACATTACCAGCTGGTATTTTATTCTAAACACTGTGTGCATAAGCCTTCAAAGGAAATAATAAGCAGAACTTATAATAAAGTCTTTAGCATTTGGCTCATTATTTAAAGGATGCTGTGGATAACATCTCACTTGCCAAGTTACTGTGCCCTCAACCTGCAGCCTTTTCCCTCTAATTTTGTCCCACAAGTGCGTGTACCTGCGATAACACTTTTCTGTTACACTTATACAGTATTCTTGGCTTTACAAGTCCCTAAACAGACTTCATGAGGCATGCAGCTTGTTGATATAGTAAAGGGGTTTCCTCCAGCAAGAATTGTGCATTAAGCCTAAGAAAAAAATAAGACTTTCAACACAACTTTTGGAGGCTTCCTTCTAGTGGAACACCCTAAAACTTTGAGCTCTTCTTGCGTGACAGAATGGGCCTGTAACTCCTGCCTGTCCCTATATCAACACCCTTTAAATCCCGAACCTGGTGTGTCAGGTCCAAAAGAAGTAGACTTTTGTGTCTGATAGGTTCTCATGGGCAGATTCTGTTGGCCACAAATCCAGCTGAGAGGTCTGCCCTTTTTCTCCACAGCTCAGATCTCAGAGGAGCGCCAGAACTGAGCCTTGATGGCCAGCCAGTTCCTGCACAGCACAGACATAGCAGCAACACCTCCTAGGAAGGTTGAATGAGGCCCCTTTCCTGTGGAGGTGACATCCCTGGGGATTGGGAAAACAAAATCATGGAATGTTGAAGTGGGGGAGAAAAGTCAGGCACTACCTTTTAGGACAAAGTGGACTGTGCAGATGTTATTTGTCCTGTTTGTCTTTTCTCTTGCTGTTGGTCTCTCAGCTAATCTGACTGTTGGTAACAGTGGAACCATCAGAGGTGCAGGCAAGGGACGCAAACAGAAGCATCATCCTTATGATCCAAGATGGGGAAGGGGATCCCATTCAAGGGACTCTTCTTATGAAATCCTGAGAGATCCTCAGTTGCTGATGGAATCCTGGAAGTAGTGATTGCAGTCCCTGGTGGGGTATTAGTGGCACTGGGGACCAGGCAGCTGTTAGAAGCTAGCACAAACCCCAGAGAAGCCCATTGGTTTTGGAAGGCTTCTGTAGGACTGAGTAATTTATTTGATGGATAGACACACAGCTAATATTTTTCCAAGGAGCTAGATCTGCAATAGGCAGGGTATGGCACCATTATCTGGCTTGACTCTGCAGTGGATGAAATTTCCCAAGTTATTTGAGGAAGAGTGTTTCTCTAGTTTCTGTGATTTAAGTATTCTTTATAAAAGGTTGCATCACCACTGTTAATCATGCATATTTGAATAGCTGTGTGCCCTGTACATTAGGTGGCTACATAAGATAGTGTTATCTAGTGGTGCTCTTTGTAGTTAGTTGGGTATAAGTACATCTAGTCCCATTTTCAAAAGAAGCATTCACAGACACATGCACACAATCTGTGAGAGTTTTTCAGTGGCTTATTATTTAATTTTGCAGGTAATACTTAATTTTCTTTTTTGTCCAATTTCTCCATTTGTCCTTTATCTGGTGATCTATCTACTGCTAAATAGTGCTGATCACTGGAATTCCTGACAACAGTGCACCAGTGGAAGTGTTCTCAGGACAGCATTCCAAGAAAAGACAAGGGATAATAAAACTCACAAGATACCTGATTTTATTTCCAAACATAAAACTTTAAGTTTCAGAGAAAATGTTTTGTCTTTCATGTTTTCATATTTCATAGAAAAATCAATGGAGCATGAAAAACAGACCTTGGAAAATTAACGAAAGCTGTAATTTTCTGCAAAAAGACTGCTTTGGTAGAAATGTTTTCATCAAGCTGTTAAAAGCATGTGCCCCCCTGCTGATATAGTGCTCTGCTCTGAACTGGAAAAATGAGTGTGGATTCTTAGATATTTGCATACATCCTAAAGACACAAGTCAGGTTCCAGCAGAAGTTTGTTTTCATGCAAGATGTCAGTCCCTTGAACTCCACTGAAAGCTTTTACTCCCAGGCAATACATGGGAGATCTGCTTCCAGCTCTTAACTCTCCTCTTGCCTGATCTCTCTCAGAGCATCAATAAAAAGCTATTTGCACTTCCTGACTAAAATGCTCCTGACAATATTAAGTTATAATTGATCCTCAACTTCACCATTTGTATCAGCAACAAAGTAAAGCATACATTATCTTTTTGTAACACTTGCTTGAATTGAGCAGTGGTTTGCATCAAACATTTTTTTTTAATGTTAATGATATCCTTTCATAGTATAAAACACTTGCTTGAATTGAGCAGTGGTTTGCATCAAACATTTTTTTTAATGTTAATGATATCCTTGGAATTCCTTTCATAGTATAAAATAGTTAATTATCAATGACAATCCTGCTGTGGGTTTGGATAAAGTATTTCATGCTTCTCTTTATTAGCCCTGTTGTCAAACAGCAAACAAAAACTATGAGTGATCTCTCTTAGTTCCTGTTGCTTTGGAAGCTAGTTACATGTCTTCATTTGTAAATTGGTAGTCTTTTTTAAAAAAAGAAATTTCAGAGAATCTTGGCTGGTTTTTTTAATCTTTCTTTCTTCCTTTCTTTCTGTATTGTCATTAATATGCTCTGTTTAAGAGCTCTATTTCAAATTGGTGGGCTACAGCTTCTGAGTCGTCTCAACCAGCCTTCTGGAAGCTAATTAACTCATAATTCAATTTAGAGCAGGACTTTATCAGCAGAAAGTCATAATCAGAGAGGAAGGATGGGGTAATGACTAATGAAGTCTTTTTCCAAGGTCTTTACCAGTCTTCCTTGGTGACCTTAGAAAATCTGTGTAAGTACTCTCATTTTCTTTTCCTATGTCTGTTTTATCTAGAGAGGAATTATTTTGATCAAGGACTATTGCTGTACATGAGAATGACTTCAAAGTGCTGCTGTCCTGATAGTATTCTTCAAATACATGTCATGTTGCGTTTGAGTCAGTAATGGGTCTCAGGAGCTTTTCCTAACATAAACAGGTTAGAAGGGTCCTCTGTTACTTAAAGTCTTGCAAGTAAGAAATTAGAAAGCTTGGAAAAGTCTTTCAAAGTCCATGGCAATAAGGTCTCCACTATAAAATTTTAATGCAGTATAATTGTGATTATTTAGTTGTAGCTTTTAAATGGCATTTTCATTTGTTTTGAGATGCATCTGTCTAGCTAGTGAGACTGAGAAGGAACTTACGTGAATATCAGCTAAGACCATGTAATTTTTAAAAATAGTTGTTTTGGGAGATAAAATGTAGAACAGGTACACATCCATCCCATGACATTTCCTCTAAGTACACCGTCAAAAACACATCTTTATCTAACATCTAGTAATTGCCTAGTTAATACAAAAAAAACCTGTTAGGGTACTTTGTCTTCTGTAGCATACTCAGACATGCTGAGATATTTTTACATTAGAAGGCAGCAGGGAGTCTTATTTTAGTACTACCTATTCACCAGTGCAAGGTTTCTGGCATTAAACTGAAAAAGGCTGTTTTATTTTTGCCAGGAGTTGAAATGCCTTTGAAAGTTACCAAGCTGACAACTCTGAAGACTGACATCCTGGTTTTATCTGTGGGATGGGTACAATGCTGGCAGTGGCTGCTCAAGCTGTCCTGCATTATTCTATTACCATCTACTCCAGGCAGATGTAGAAGGCCCACCCATAAAAAGGAGAGAGACAACCTTCATGACTTCATACTGAAAAACAGTAACAGTTCTGCAGGGCTTTTAAATACTATAATCTTTGTTGGAATGACCCTCACACCACCATGTTTATTTACATCTGTTTTTGACTGATACAAGTTGAAGATTAAGTCCATTGAAATAAGATATTTTCTCCCTAATTTTTGTATAATCAATACAGAGGTGAATTCTGCCAAAGTAAAGTCCAGAGTCTAAATTTAGGAGCAGCAAACCTCTAATGTCACTCCACACTCCCCATCAAACTGAAAAAGGTTGAGTATCCCTACAACAGACTTAGAGCTCAACTCACCAGTCTCCCTACAAGCTCTGAAAGTGATTAGGCATTCTCCTAAACTACCTGAAAGGAGGTTGTACCAAGATGGGAGTTGGTCTCTTTTCCCAAGAAACAATTGATAGAGTAAGAGAAAATGGCCTCAAACTAGAGGAGGTTTAGATTAGATATTGAGAAAAAATTTTCACTAGTAGCAGTGAAAATATTTCACAGCCTGCCCTGGAACAGGCTTCTCTGCCCAGGGAAGTGGTTGAGTCACCATTCCTGGGGGTACTTCAAACCATGTAATAGATTGATTTGGAAGGAATCTTTAAAGGTCATCTACTCCAACCCCCCTGGCATGAGCAGGACTTCTTCAACGAGATCAGGTTTCCCAGAGCCCCATCCAATCTGACTTTGAATGCTTCCAGGGGTGGGGCATCTACCACCTCACTGTGCAAGCAGTGTTTTAGCACCTCATTGTGAAAAAGTCTTCCTTATATCAAATTGAAATTAACCCTCTTTTAGTTGAAAACCTAAAAAGTTTGTTCCCAACTTGCTGTTGGCCCACTTCATGCACCAGAAGGCTGCAATAAGGTCACCCCAGAGCCTTCTCTTCTCCAGGCTGAACCATCCCAAGTTTCTCAGTTTCCTCATAAGAGGGCTGCTCTATCACTCTAATATCTTGGTGACCTTTCTCAGGACTGACCCCAACAGATCTGTATCCTTCCTGTAAAATAGATGTGGTAATTAGGAACATGGTTTAGTGGGACTTGGAAGTATTACAGTAGTGGTTGGATTCTTAAAGCTCTTAAAGGTCTTTTCCAAGTAAGTGATTCTGTGAATTTAGGATTCTAACCCACAAGGTTCCAGTTCTCTCCCCAGGAAACACTGTACAAGATAAAAGTTATGTGGATAATGTATGGTCTTGAGAATGCACTTTTTCATATCCAGTTCCCAAAACACTTCAACAGAGGAATGCCTTGGTACTATTTTAATATTCTGGAGCAATGTATTTATATTTCTCTGAATATTGCCCAGGACACTGATACTAATGAGTCACATATTCTTATAGGTTTGATATATTTTAATTTTACCTAGATATTCTGAGTTTGTAATACCAAAGAGAAAAAATTTCAAACAAACAAAAGTACTCAATTTTAAAATTCCCAAAAAAATACTGTTTACTACTGTAAATATTTAATAACTGCCTAGCTAAAAATGTTAAAGAAAACCATCAATTGATCCTAAGCTTGTATCTGGAAGTCATCTATCTCACAAGCCATAAACACTAATAGTTGCCCAGTCCATATGATCCATATGAAGTAGAATTAGCACACAGTATCTAAAAATATTGCATTCCTGGGAGATGTTATATTAATGTTGGACTGTAAAAGAGCGAGTGTGTTTCTTTTTAATCTTTTTGATGATACCTACAAGGGAGCAGCAAGGTACTGGGATTGGCTTTCCACTGAGATTTCTACCTCCTTTGTGACTAGTGATCCTAAAGTTTTTCAAGATGGAGGCTGATCCTCACAGCCTGCTTTTCCTTGTGTGGAAATGTTAATGCCCCTTTTACAGTCATCTCCTCTCTTATGGTAAACATGGCTTGTCTAATCTGCTAGCAAATCTTTACTGTAGTGAGAGGTAAAATGCTCTTCCTACCCTGGCATTCTGTAGAATTCATCCTGAAGCCATTCTCTACAGGGCACCTTAAATTTACTGTGGACATGTATCAACATGGGATTTGAGCAGCATCTCATTTCTATGACTCTAGAGACTAGAGGGTTTGATGATCAGTTTGGGATGGCTAATTTCCAAACCTTGTCCTTGACTTGGTACAGTGTTACTACTGCTTCTGCATACACATGCTCATTCCCTGCCCAGAAAATAGCCCATTCACTGCCTGACATTTTTCTTAGTTAGCTAGCGTCCTTTTTTAAGCACCCCTTTCCATTTGCTACTGCAAGGTACATGCAACCAAGGCTATTAAACTTTCAGAAGTCTGAGCGTTAGATTGAAGCACATGACACAAGCATCAGACACTCAAGACAAGTAGCTGAAAGTTGTAACTATCATAATTACTTTTCCTTTCTCAAGTAAGAAATATTTGTTCCTGTTTAGCATCTATGTACTCACATTTTTCACAGAAAATGTTTTGCTGGTCTTTGAACTGCAAATTCCTTAGGTCTCCATAGGAACATATGTTAAAGGATGAAACTAGATGTTCTTGTGAAAGCTGAAATCTGCAGTATTTGAAAGATTTAGTTCCTAAAAATGTGCCTCTTGATCTATTGTGAATCAGCTATCTCTATCTATCCACTCCCTACTTAATGCATGAATAAAAATCCCCAAAATATTTCAAATTTATTAGAGACTTCTTCAACAACACAACAGAATGGACAGTATTAAGTTATTTTCTTATAGCCATTAACTACAGAAACTTTGAAATTAAGAAAAATCTTACCTTCAGCTTAGTATTCCCAGCAAGAGTAATGAACAGCATTCTGACTATAAGAATATATTGACCTCATCAGCATTTAAGGCAACTTGTCACCTCAATGAGCTGGGCAGAATAGTCAAGGGATTTTTCTATAAATTATCTCATTTTGTTCCTCTTCCAAGGATTAGCATTTACTGTTCTGGCCCTAAGTTCTGGCTTCCTCAGAAGAAAGGTAATTATAAAGTTTTTGAAAAACATTTAGAACATTATACTTGTTGTTACAAATGAAAAATATGCCTGGATACATCTAATCAGGTGAAACATACTTGCACATAAAATGGTCTTGCATGCTGGTGGTGACACTGCAACATGCTGAATGTCAGAAAAAAAGGAAAAAAAGTGTTGCCTCAGAATACTTTTTGTCAAATGATAGGGAATTAAATATGTATCTCAGATTTTCTCTTTTGGCATGCATTTAGTCAGAAGTCACTGGGTAGCAAAAGATGCTGAGTGACACAGAATCATAAGGGAACAGCCCAAATGCTGAAAAGAGCCAGAAGAGAAGCCTTCACTTGCAGCATGTTCTGGAGCTTGTAAAAATGCAATCAGAGCCTTCCTTCACTGTGGATAAAAGGATGTTTGAGAAGCATCTCTACTCTGATTATATTTTGCTTCTTAAAAATGCACTAGGACTACTTAATTGCTCCATCTGCCTATATACAAATTCTAAAACAAAAGGCCTAATGGTTTTTGAACATATTAACTTTTCACATATCTTTGATTGTTTCTAGTAGAGATGAAAAAAAACCCAAACCACCTCTGTGAAGAGAGCTGTGATCTCTGTTAAGATCCCTATCCAGAAGTTTTATACTTATTTAATGCCTAAAGGAGGTTGCTGTCTCTCACAACATCATTATTAGAGCCATAGACAAGGAATATATTCCTTTCTTGGAAAGCTTTCTGCAAGAGCATCATACTGTTCAAATTGTAAATAAAGACGTAAACAATGTGCAAATGAAAAATATCATTATTTAATGTATCTGGTGGAACATACTATTTTTATTTATGCCTACAAGTAGTAGGCAATGAGGTTCAGCTCCCAGTGGGTGGAGACCAAGACGACACACAGGACTGAGACCAGAGCCTTAGAAAAAATTTTTGATGACAACAGTATACTTTTCTGACATTTGATGTCTTGCTTTTCTGACTGTAACTCCTTCTTCCATCTTTACCTCCTGGAACATATTTTGAGTCTAATAGGTTGAAACACTATTGCTTCAAATTAAAAGGTGATGCTTTAATCAAAAATGTCTCTTAACAGAGTTGTATTTGAGATGATGCATTTTTCTCATGTTTAATTGCACCACGTTTAGTTTGATGTTTTGAAATATGATTCACACCACCTTTGTACCATTAATGTAAGACACTTTGATAGTGTCATCCATCAGCTATTAGAAAATAGAAGGCCAAAGGCCTATATTAACAAGTAAGTAATGCAAGTATAAAGCAATGTCACCATAGCAACTTGGCTTCCACACAGGATGCTGTATTTAACCTTGGGGAGCTCTTAAAAACTCTTGACTCCTGAGATAAGTGAACTCTTATCACACTATAAGTGTGATAGTGGGATTCTGCCTTCAATGCTATAGCAGTAGATTTAGAAATGCACAATTGCTTTGGCCCAATATAACTTAGAAGAAACTAATGGTGTATGAGCACTTAAGGACATGTCTCATGGAAATCTTGACTTGCAGGCAGAAATGTGCAAGATTGCTTGCTTTTTTTGTGGAACTGGGAAGGAGTCAGCTGTAGAGTTTAATACAGTAAGACAAGCATCTTAACAAAAAAATATTTGTAGGAATTACTCTTAGAGTAATTATTAGAGTAATTAGAGTTTTATTTTTTTTTTTTTTTGCCAGTCCACACACACCCTTCTATCTTCACAGTTACTGAGAGCTTTGTCAGGTGAAGGGGGAGAAATAGGCATGCTTTTGTGTCTCTCTTGTGGGTTTGAATTTTCAAGCTCCTAAACTAGCTGTGTGGATGGTATTAATTAATAATGTGAATCTATATGTCCTCAAGTGAGGTAAAAATCATGTGAATTAGCTTCACTAGATGGTCATGCTGCTAATAAAACAAGCTCTAGACAGCCAGTTTTTGAAAAACTGACATTTCAATAACCTTTGGTGGGAACAGAGGAGTTTTAGAAGTGTGAGATCATAGGATCAAAATTAATTCTTAGAAGGTACAAACAGTGATGGGTTTGAATACTGTGTGGATACTACTTCCCTCAGCAGTCAGGCTGTAATGCTTCACCATTTCCCCATCTAGATCAATGCTGGTTAAGATGATAAAATACCCAGGTCAAGAGGCCAGATTTGCTGGAAGGCTTGTTACCTAGCTGCCTTTCAGGGTGCCGAAATCACATATTGAGTTTCGCAAACCCCTCTTGAGCTACTTTGTATCTACAAGCCCCTGGCACCTCAGTTTCCAGTGGTAAGTTGCCCCAAGTTCTTACATTTCTGCAGAAACAATGAATACACAACTACCCAGTGTCCTCCTCATATCTCCTGCTCTGGCAAGACTGGCACATGAGGCCTTTCCTGTCTGTATCTCACCTATAGATAAAAAGTGCTCATGTCTTTATATATAATTATTTTCTGTGGAGAATCATCCATTTGGAGCAAGGAAATGTGAAGGTCTCTCAATAGAAGAGACAACTTTATGGACACCTAAATTCCAAGGGAAGATTTAACAGAGTAGTCCCCTTTAGCCTTTTAAAGAAATTATCAGCAGGTTTACCAATGATTGAAATAAAATACTGGTATTCATAACATTAAAAAAAAAAAAAAAAAGCCACTATTACAGAATTATATAATTCCTGAAATAGTGTGGATTTCAAGTATATAACTAAGGCATAGAAACAGTTGTGTTAAATGTTTGGGGTTTTTCTCACACTCTGCTATTGCACTCTTGTTCACGGCCATGTGCTTGTCCTATGTTTTAGTACCCTGTCTGAACAGATAGTTTAAAACCCTCCATTATATTTAAGTGTATTTTTCATTATTTCACAACCAGAAACTGTCATGAAAGTAGAAAAGTGCTGAAAAACAATCTGTTAAATAAGAGAATAAAAAGGAGCGCTAATACTTTTAAAATTCCTGCCAAGTGTCAAAATCCGGTTATGAGACTAGCTGCAAGTCCACCCCTTCAGTTTCCAAGTCAGTAATTTGTAAAAGCTGTAGGTTCTTTAAAGAGTCAGGTCCAATGCCTAGTGAATTCAGATGCCAGAGATTCCCCATTGCAGCAGAAATCCCTCTTTTAGGAGGGATAAATGTTGAAAATTTCCTGCTTTAAGACAAACACATTTTGGCTCAGCTTTTCAGTAAGGTACAATCCTATTATTTGTTGTGCTGCTCCAATGACAAACTTCTCAGTGGATGAGTGCGATTAGAGACTCTCTGTCCTGGGGCCAGAGACATCCATCTGCCTGTCTGACCATCCTGCTGGGACATGGGCTTCTTGACTAATTCAAAAACCTTAGGCACAGTGGAAAGACTGTTGAGGCATATCCAGTCCCTGACTGTGACTCATGCTATTCATGTTACTCATCCATGTGGGCACTAATGAAGTGACTGTGAGGTTCTGGGAACACAGGGGATGGAGGCCAGGTCACAAGTGACGCTTGCCAATACTCCCATTCAACTGCAGAGGCCTACCCTGGGTCATATGAGTCATGAATTTGGATGCAGATCTTTACTAATAATGTCAGCGCTGGGCTTCAACTTCCTTAAAAATAACATACTGCTTTTTAAAGGTGGAATGGTGGGAAGATGGATACTGTGACAGGGAAACTGTTTATTACCAGTGCTCAAGCTGGGAGAAGGACTTTGATCTAGGGTTAAAAAGATGCGGTCTCAGTATCCAGAGGAGCCAACTACAGAATTTCAAATACTGTTTGAAATGTTACATGTCATTCACGTCATATTGCAGACACTAGCAAAATGTCTAACCTGGTTTCCAGGCTGACCTTCAGCTGCAGATCAGACCATGACTTCAGGTTATTTAACATTATTGTTATGAAAAGTTAAACCGCTTGCAAAACACTCTTTGAATTCAAGACATGTAAAACAAATAGTACTATCTTATAAATTCATAGAATTGCAGAATGTTTGAGGCTGGAAGAGACCTCATGAGGTCTGTAATTCATACCCCAGCTCGAGCAGAGTCAACTACAAGAAGTTGCTTAGGTCTATGTCCATTCAGGTTTTGAGCATCATCAAGCTGAAGACTCTGCAAACTTTCTGGGAAACTTGTTAAAGTGTTCAGCCACACTCACAGGAAAAAAACGAGTAAAATTCTTGTGTGTTTGAGTATAATTTCCTATATTTCGGCTTATTGTCATTGCCACAGCCTCTCGGGAGATGGCTGAGAAGGGTCTGGGTCCATCTTCGTTACTTCCTCCCAGTGCACAGCTTTTCTGGAAAGGTGGATGTTGGGAAAAGGTGTCATAACAGACTATAATGCTAGGCACTTCCACAGCCACGGTTGTGGTTTACCCATACCCCCGTGGAGTGAGTGCTGAACCCCCTCTTTGTGGTAACGGAGTGACTGCCAAGAATAATTTTCACATTAAGAATGTGAACCCTCATGTGGAGTCCCATTTCTTCTAAGTAGTTTTATTAATGATTGAATGATGAAGTTGAATTAATATGTTTGGAAAATCTACAGTCAATATGAATGGAGAAGTTGTTCTGACTTCGATGGCATCAAAACTGGAAAATAATGAGTCTAAAAAATCAGACATCCTCTGAAATTAAAAGCAGATGAACTTCAACAAAGACATGAAAATAGACATGTAACAGAAGTGACTTTACACAGAGAAGGATCTGAGGATTGTGGTGAATCACAAATTGACTATGAGTAACAACACAGTATATTTTCCAAGAAAAAGTCTTGGTCAAAAATACATTCCTGGGAATACTGTATTCAACCCTTGGGAAGTAAATGTTTTGCTCTGCTTCAGAGCCAACTGGATCTCAGACCAGGTGTCCACTTTTAGACACCACATTTTAAAAATTATGACTTGGAAAAAAATCCACAGTATGGTGCAAGAAATACTAAAGGATTTAGCAAATGTAATCCATAAAGAAAGGTAATCCCATTCCTTTAGGCTACAAAAGGGAACATTAAAAAGGGATGTTTAAACCTTTTAGTATCTGAAAAAGATAATTATAAATAGAATAATGGTCACTTGTTACTTAAGACCAGAAAAGGACCAAAAAAGCTATTGCAACTAAATATTGTAATTTCTAAACTGCATTATTAGTTCAGTCCTTTAAGAAGGAATATTTTGACTGTTGAAGTATTTAAGAATATGTGTGAATGTGTTTTATTGGATGTGTTTAAGGACAGTTCATACCAGCACCTGTTGGGGACAGTGCACGGAATGGACACAGGACAGCATCCTGTTGTCCTTCCCAGATCTGTATCTCTGTGGTTTTAGGACAATGAGTCTCAAAGTAAGTTAACAGGCAAATGTAAATTCTGGCTCCAACAAAGAACACACCTGGGAGGGGAAAGGTTCACATTTAACACAGTCTATAGATAGGATAAGGATAAGCAGGAACAAAAGCCCCAGATATTTTTTTTCTCAAGTGTCCTGAAAAAATAATACCTAAATTTTTCCTACACAGACCCCAGACTTGGTGTAAATCAGTGTCTCTCCATTGGCTAGAATGTGCACTTTGTGGAAGATGAATGGCATCAAATTTTTGTAGGTAATTAAATTAGAGGTATCAAAGCTGTGTTCTGAATCTGGCAACAATTCTTAGAGAGACAGAAATCCAACTTTAATTTACCAGTCTGCAGTGTAAAGACAAGGTTATTAATCTGGTACATTCAGTCTTTATTAGTAAAACTTAATTACACAGCAAAGCTCTTGTGAAGGCAATGGCTGCTACTGCTCTCCCCCAGAAAATGCAGTTGCAGTGCCAAACCAGCTGCATACATGCATACAGAAGCAAACCTGCTGCTTTTTGTCAGCCAGAAGATCTGAAATGAACTTTGACTAAACTGAAAAGGCACAGGCACCCCTGGGTGTTTCTTAGCTAAAACCTTGCTCTCTTTCCAGTTGGATGGACTGCACTCAGAGCAGGAAGATCCTTCTCCTTGAGCAGTCACTGATCTCAGTCAGTGTGAACTGGCACTCATTCTTGTGGATGCTGTTCCTCACTAGAACTAAACTAGAACTAAAACAATCTAGAAATATAATGTTTTCTTGATTTTTTTAAAGTATAATTCCAAATGGCCTAATACATAGTGCATACTAATCCCATAAAGCGTTTTTGTTGCTGAATCTTAAAAGAGTGTTGCTCCCTTTTGTTAAATTCTATAGATTTTGTCCCTAAAAGAAGCCATCCGTAAGTGCCTTTCGCTATGACAAAAGTCATTTCAGGGCAATATGCAGAAATTTCTTTACCCGTACAGAGTAACTTCATCAACATCTCTCTAAATAATTTAATAATCAGCTTTGTGGGACAGATTCATTCCTGAGGAAATACAGCAAAAGTCAGTATAAACAGACTTATATGAGTGTCTTTTTTTACCACAGATGAATTTATCACCAACTCTGCAGCTGAAAAGTTTGATCCAATAGTAAGACATCTGAGAATGAAAATGTAAACTTACAATAAGATAAAAATACTGTCGCTACCTGATAAAACCTATGTTAAAAATACTAGTGTTCCTGCAAACCAAATTAATTCCAATAATAACACAATCATTAAAGCAACAGTCTAAAGGGGAAAATACCTTCACAGAAGAGTTCATATGAACAGTTATTTAATCTACTTTTTAGGCTCTCTAGATGAATGACTTTTTGCCTAATATAGGACATTCTATTATCAGGTCTTTGCAGTCATTCTAGTTAATTACTTCTCTGCCAGCATCATTTGTACTCCTAAATCTCTATATAAGGCTAGTTTAGAGGGAGAAATTTTAGTCCTGCAGCTCTAGGAGAGGCCTTTTCATCATTCTGTGAGTAGTTTCATGCTATATTTTCCTCACATTACCCAGCACTAAATAGACAACTATTAATTTCAAGGTAGCCTTTTCAGTAGGGTATCTGATGGCTGCTGCCATGATCAGATTTGAGCATTCAAATTCCATTTTATCTCCAGTATCAACATTTCAGTCCCAAACACAGATCATTAACACCGTGTCCGTGCTGCTGCTTAACCAGAAATGCACACATATTTCAAAAGGATGTGTTCCTCTCACCCACCTTCCCTTCTAGGCTCCCTAACAGCCCAGTTATAGACACATTTCTTCACTCCATTCTCTCAGGAACCCCATGAATATTCATTCCATGCAAAGTAGAACAGTTTGAACAGAAATAATGGGATGCCTCTATCTTGTGCCTTAAAATAGCCGACCTGACCTTTTGTGATCAGCATATTCACCTCCAAGTGGGAGATACCAGGTCAGATTCCCTCAGGCAGCAAAAGAAATTTAACCCAAGCCTCCCAAAGCCTTGCTAGGACAGGTAGGTATTATGATCCAAGTTTTCTTCACTATATCCTTCTGGTTATCTTGGCTTAGCTTGTGTCTACATGTAACTCTTGATTCCTTAAATAATATTGGTCATTTATGAAACAAATATGACGGTCTCTGTGATGAATGGCTGGGCTTCCTCTCTATGGAAACAGCATGCACAGAGCTGAGACTCCAGCCCTACCTAAGCAGGATAGATACGTACTCAGACTGAGAAATGTGAAAGTGGTCATTCTTTACATGGTCTGGATGCTGTCATTACATAACCTGACATACTGGAATCTCTGGGAGATGCCTCTCTTTCCTCATGCTGTATGGAAGGCAGAGCTTCACAAGCTTTTTAAACTGGACAAACAGCTAACCCTTTGGAAAGAGGTCTGTCTTGCAGTGTTGCCACAACTGTTTTAATTGAAAAATACCTACAGATAGTTTATCCTGGAAAGTTCGTTTCTTCCTTTTGCTTTTTAAACTCTCCTTGCTTGTGTGCTTGTGTGTGTTACACTATATATACATTAGGGGAAGATGTGGTTCAGTTTTGGCATTGGTTTTATGCAAAACCTTCTGATTTCTTGCAGACAACTAACTCAGAGTTGTGGGTCCTTTATATACTATGATGGCTATCTGTTCCACTGCCAGAATCTCTGTAAACTTGCAGTGATTCACAACTGTTAGTGAACTTCTCTTCACTGCATTCCTGAAGAAATGGTTTGTGCTAAAATCCCATTGTCAGAGATGTCTGCTGCTTTTAGAAAGCCACCTAGAAAATCATGTTTCAGAGCACTTTTTAATGAAGAAACCATTTTATGAAGTTTTATGCAGTGGGAACCACCCCCACCTGGAGCCGTGACTATTCACTATGCCTGCAAATTCATCCACAGCTGTTTCATATTAGATACCCAGAAAATGAAGAAAGCATAACTTGTGGCCAGTTTTTGAAAACTGTGGTTTGGATGACCTTCTCAGCACCGTGCAGAGCTTGAGGAGAGATGCAGGAACACAATCCCGGCTCTGGATGCTAATACTCAGATTTGGAATGAAAGTGGCAGGTGTTGTGGGGGGCAATATTTTCCTCGGGTTCCTACCCTTCATTTGATATAGGACAACATGGACTGCATGCATTGAATGTGTCAGAATGCCTGTGAAAATAAATAGTATATGATCATTGAAATAAAGACTTCATTGTAACATTTTTTATAAAATCAAAATACTCTTTAAAAGCAGTAGTAGTTCAGGAACAGCCTGTCTTGTTCCTTCTGAGTGCTGGCATTTCTGGTCAGCATGGGCAAAAGGAACTGTGGCTACAGAACCAAATGTTGGCTTATCAGCTGATCTGGTAATGTACTTTGGTTTATAAAGGTTTAGGGGAACTGAGAGATGAGCATGGCCATGGATTAGTTTATGTAGTCTAAACCTTAGGAAATGAAGCAATTATATAATGAATTAATTTGAAGTTTGTTTTCTTTTCTGGCAGATGTGAGAATTTAACTTGCAGGAGATTTTAATAGAAAAATTAAAGACTCACTCTAAAGCTTACTTTAGGCTCAATGAGAAAAGCAAGTAGATATTGATAGACAGTGGGGACAGATAAAAACTGTGACTGTTGTTACCTGCAGTAGTGGTCTCATGGTAACCTGGGATTAAACTTGATGGTAAAATTAATGGAACTAGGATGGCTTGTCCAGAGGAGCCTCTGTGTGTATACACAGCATCTGTATGCCCATTGAGTTGAAGGCAATGTCAGGAAAGTACATATAAATATGAGCCAGAGAAGCAAAGCCTGGGACCTTCTGAGGCACTGAGGCAGGAAAACTACATTTATTTATTCTGTGGCTGGCAAAGCGAAATTACATTGTTTTTTTTCCTCCTCTTTTTCTTTTGTAAAATAATATTGCAAAGAAAATGTCCCTTTTTTTTCTCCTTCCCTCCTGTCCCCCCTCTTTTTTTAAGTAAGATAGACTTTTTTTTGAATGCTTCATAATTATTTTACCGCAGAAACAGCAATGGTAAAGCAGACTTCAGGCCTGAAACAGTCTTGCAAATGCCTTGGAAAGATATCTCCTGAAAGCAGTAGGGGAAGCAGAGATATTAACAGATAAACCTCTGAATTAAAGTCATATGGGTTTTTTCTGTGATTCTGATTATTTATGGTCATTTTTGTTTCTATTTATGCCTTTTTCCTTCCCTTCTTTTAGGAAGTGCACAGCAATAGTCATGGAAATTTATTATCAAAATAATAAAATTTGCTTTGAATTTATCTTTTACTTAATAAATTTTAAGAAACTATCTGGTCTAGTGTACAGTATGTAAATTTAAATTAAATAGCATAGTTTCTAGAAGATTTAGAAGACAATAATTTTATTAGACTTGTTAGAGATTATTAGATATGCCTAGATTTAATAAAAGCTAATTTTAAATCTTTTTGAGTCAGTGTGGTTTCACTGGCAACTTGACTAAATCAAACCTTGACCCAGGAAAAGTAATGTTGGAAAAAACCCCATCTTTACAGATACTACTCGATAAATAGGGGAATCATGTGGTGATTTTATATATCACAGGCTGGTCCTGAGCCTACCAAAATAGAAGTAGCAGAAAATAGTTTCAGTAGAGGTGCTGAAAACAGCTTTAGAGGCTTGGTGCTGCTGGTTCTACTTCAGTGTCATTCCTTGAAAGTAGTGATTACTGCAACACAAACTGAAGTGCAGCTAAGCCTCTTGTCCTTGTTTCTAGTGCAACTAACCCAGCAGTACAGAGTAAGAAGATGCTGCTGGTACAGCAGCTAAATGGAAGTGTTGTTCCAAAAGTAATGACTTCTGATCACTACATTAGATTATTCAGAGAGAAGTCATGAAAAGTCAAGACCAGGCTGGATGAGGCTCTGAGCTACCCAGTCTAGTGTTTAGGAATAGTGTTTCTTTTAATTTGTGGCCGACAAAAAATGCTGTAGTAAATTTTTGTGAATGTTTGTATAACTTCCATCAATAATTTGTGTTGCTTCTCTTGACATATAGCTGAACAGGACGATGTAGTTGATGCCTTTCACAGTACGACTTCATAAAAGGGAGGCTACGCTTCTGCTGCAGCAATATTAGTTACCAGTGGGGCCCACAAGAATAGGGATCAAATCTATTTAGGAGAGGGAGTTTGTTCTTATACCTGAATCAACTCTTCTCAGACAAATAAAACAAGAATTGTAGTTAAACCTATAACAATAAAACAATAGGAAACATCAAACATGCAATTGTGATTCTGTGATTCAATACTTAGTGTTATTATAGGCTGGCTAAAACACAGACAGTGTGCTACACTACAGCCATTTTCTGAGAATTCCTACACAAAGCTTGATCTTTATTCCATCAAGGTGACAGTTTAAGAAATCAAGAAGTCAGAATTGCAACTGGAAAATTTTGGGGGAAAAGGACAAATACATTATTTACACAAATAACAAGAAGTCACTCTTGCAAATTTTTATAACAATTAGTCTGTGAAACATGATAAAGGGATGTGGTGCTCGCCATCACATCATGGGCATTGCCTTGCTTTGCCATAGGTCATATGTAATCATACAGACTGGAAGGAGATGGGGCAGAACTTTCAGTAGCAAAATGTATCCTTTAGATCCTGTACATGGTACAGAGAACATCCTTTCATTGGCACCACAATTAAAAGGTTCATAAGATGATCTGTGATCCTTCTTGAAGATTAGCTTTTGTTTATCCAAACAGAAGAGATGACTTCTATGTTTTTTCAATGTTGATTTCCATTGGTAAAGAAGTACCAGGTAATGACTCCACTAACAAAAGCTAAAATGTGCAGGGGAAGGTCCAGGACAGTTTTTATTTGGTTTGCTTTGTGTAGAAACAGATTTGTATGGCACTCTGTAAAGATGAAAAATGAGTATTTTCTTAAAAGAAAGATGTCTAATTCTGAGTTTGCACAAATTTTAATTAGGTAGAAGATAAACCTTATTTTTATTTTGCCTTTTATGTAGCAAATAAATTATTTTTGTAAATTATTTTCCATGGATAATCCCCAGCAGACAATGGTGAAATGAATTGAAGAAAAACAGAGAAAGATTGAGCTTTCATCCTTCCTCTGAGGATATGCAAGCAGTACTCATGAGAGATATGGACAAACTGGCAGGGCAAGAGATACTGGGAAACCTAAGCATAAAGGAATATGAAAGATATGGCAGGAGAGATAATTTTTAAGTGGAATGCAAAATTATGCAGAAAACATGTGAGTTATGTTCTCTTGAAGCTGAAAATTACTCACCCCTTTCATATGCAAATGTTGTAAAGATGTCTTCTATCTGAAAAGGTAAGAGCACTCACTTACTAATGACACATAATATCAAACATATTTTAATTCAGTCTATTTGGAGTCTGCTAGTCAGGAAATTGATCTAGGCAGCAACAAAAGTAATTTGAGATATTTACAGAGGTTTCAAAAATAGTCTATACATTTTTACCAGAAGTCTGTATCTGAGAAGGTGGAAGCTAGAATTAACTTCAATTTCCTTGGTGACAGTAATAGCTGAATGAAAGTTTTTCTATATCATGGTAAAGTTGGTTCTATGGTGCAGCCTTGCAAAAAGTTTTTCCTTTAAACTAGTGCTCAGGATTTTAAGTACTAGTGCAATTTCTTATGCTGAAATCTTAAGTGAGGTATTTGAGGGTTTCATTGCATATAAAAGAATTGACTTACACTTGAGGGTGAGCGGATAAATTGGAGTAAAAATCTAATTAAAAGATAACTTACAAAAAGTGAAAGTTTAAAAACTCAGTGTCTGACTTTATTTGTAGCATTCTTCAATGAATCACAAGTTTAATTCTCTCTGGCTAGAAAATTATTAAACTCCTCAAGTTTCTGTTGGGATAGATTCATCAGGGCGTCTAAATAGCTAGTCTACAGAATTGTTTGCAATTGTCAAAATGTTAAAGTGAGCTATAAACAGGCAGAAATAAAGTTTGCTGCCTCCACAAAGTTGTATTATTTTTCCCTATGGTACTTCACGCATATCAGGAGAATCCTTTGTTATAATAGGGTCTCTGCTCCTCATCAGTCAAAAATAATGGGGAAGAAGTGGGTTTGGAGACTGGGCTGTGCAAAAGTGTCCCTGCACTGCTCCACTGAGCCAGCCCTCCACCTGCACCCTCTGCTGTCATCTCCAGCAAGGATGGCCTCAGCTTTGTCAGAACTCTTGCTGGCAAACAGATACATGCATGTCAGGCTTTTCTGTGATCTTTCTTCTAAAAGGTTTCGTCATGTGTACCAAAATTGCTTTGAGATGACAAAATCTCAATGTCTTAAAAAGTAACTGTCGTCAGTTGTAAGAGATCAATGCTAAGAATGTGTGGATCTTGTCCTCTGTAATAGATCTTCTTAGAATAAGAAAAATTATGACACATCTTGGTAATATCACGTGGGTACCTGCTGCTAAATCTATTTTCCAAGAAGCCACAGGCCATAGTGGAGGAGCATGACACTTTCTCAGGAGCAGTGCAGCCCAGCTTTATTCCTCTCAGTCTGCCTTGCTCCCATTGGCCACAAATCCTCCAGCTCAGAAATTCTAAAGTCTGATCAAAAGCCTGCTGAAGTCAGAGCTAGTCCATTTCCTCTGAGGGGCAGAATGGTAGCTTTTAGCACATCAGTAATATTTTTTTTGTGCATTTAAAATTATCACATATTTTACTAAGTATATTTCAGAGGCAGATAATCAACTTGTGGATCTATAACCAATATAAGTTCATTGATAATAACACCATGACAAATTTATTTTATTTTATGTTTTTGGGGGGCTCCTAATACTTGTCTACTGTGCAGCAAGTCAAAATCACAGTGCATGTGTGTAGGATATACAGAAAACTAAGACTGTTTGCCTCCCTCAGTGAGACTGAGTCATGAAAGGAAAGGTTCCTTTCAGATCTTGCAGTCTATTTGTTCTTTAACACAATTCTGTATTTTGTTTTGTAACAAAAAAAATGATCTTTAATAGCTTTAAGTGAAGGTGATCTCTGTTTGTGTATGGAAAGGTGTGGAAAACCATTTGGCATGCTGTGACTAATGCTGAGGGAAGCTGTTTTTCTTATTGTGTTTAAAGAGGATTATGCAGTAAAATTATTTGATTTTAGCAATCAGGAAATTTTAAAAGAAGCCATCTGATCATGGCAGCTCTGCATCTCTCTGGAGTGATTATATCCAACAGTAAAACAGGCGTTGCTATGGCAATTAAGCATTTTTCAACATTTTTGGTTTTTTTCAGATTTCTTCAGTTATTAATAATTTTCCTGAAACAGTTTGGAAAAATACTGGTACATTAGAATATCACTTGTTCCTCATAAATAGACTATTTAGAGTGTAATCATTGTTTTTTAAAAGTCTGTGTCAAATATCCCACTGACTCTTACGGAAACATGGCTTGACTTTAAATATTTCAATTTCTATATTATTTCCTTTGAGTATATGCTTTCTAATCAGAAATATTGAAAATGCCATGGTTTCTGACACACAGATTCCACCAGTGCTTTTGCAGGCACCTTGTATATGGCAGCACAGTTCAGCTAACTTGGGAAGCCTCAGGCCTGTCTCACACCTCCTGCCAATGCAGTGTTGCCTTTTGAGGCAGCGCAGCACCCAAGCATGGTCATTCTCAGCACACAGTGCCCAAAAGGCTGTGAAAACAGAGCTTCTCATATGAACAAGACAACTTTGTAGGAAGGAAAAAATAAGAGATTATCATAGAATCATAGAATCATAGAAGAGCATGTTTGAAGGGACCTCAAGAGTCATCTGGTCCAAACTTTCTTGTCAAAGGCACAGTCTAGACAAGATGGTCCAGAACTGTGTCTGCTAAATCTTAAAAGTGTCCAATGTTGGGGTATCCACCTCTTCCCAAGGAGTGGTGAAAACCACCCCCAAGCTACTTCTGCCTCAGAGTGCCTTTCCCCCATAAGTGACTGGCAGGATGCAATGGAGAAATTCCTCTGCATCAAGATACTGGAGGCAACTCCCAGCCTGGAGCTAAAGGCTATGTCACCCACCTCTGCAACACCCAAAGTGAATGTCTCTGCTCCTGGGGGAGAGCAGAGACCCCAGAGGCTGCCTGGGCACCACCAGCTCAAAACAAAAGTCCCAGTAGCCAGGCACTGGGTGAGGAGATTCCTGCGTGTGCTTTGCTCAGACTGTCCTTTTAGATGTCCACCTTTTCAGACTTACCAAGTGGCTCAGTCCTGTGAAAAGACAAACTGGGCTGTCTTCCATCTCGTTGAGAACATTTGAGTGATTAAAAGTATCTTCAGTCTCCTCTTTACTTGGCAACTGCCCTGATAGCTAAGGTAGTGTATAAACAGTGATCAGTCACTGCTGCCACTGCCGTTAACAGCCGTTGCTGTTGCCATTTCATTAAATTCAGTGCGTGTGCAGATCAGGCCTCCAGATGGGTCTCCTAAGAGGCATGCCTATTTTGTGAATTTTAGGATGAATATGGAATTTTAGGTGGGAGATGGGATTATATCATATGTTTGGGTCAAGTAAGAAAATAATATCTCTGGCCATTTGTGCAAACCCAGAATTTGGCACCCCAGTAAGTTTTCTTTGGATAAGGCTTAGGTACAGACAGACTTTCAGGCATCAGAGGAGGGGGTCAGGATTTTTTCTTTTTGAATCACTGTCTTGAAACAGTGATATCTTCTGCTTCAGCAGATGCCCAAATGCAGTTTTTTTTAACTTGTCCTAAAGGAATTATGAGACTAATTGTCATGTCTGTTTTGCCAAATACCTATGTCCTGTATATAGTACTGAAATATTTATGAGACTTCTGCAGTAAGATGAGACCAGTATAGACAAATTTTTTAATCTTGTTTTTACTAATTGGAACTTCTACCACTTTATTAAGAGCTCAGCGAAAAAAGCGAATGGTTTGGTGCAAGATCATTCCTCAAGTTGAAAGAAACCTCTTTTCCTTTTCTCTGCTGGAGTCACAAGATCTGGAGCACATCAGCCTTGAAGAGACTTCAGCCCAACATGATCTTTCCAGGCTGTTTTAGTTAACCAAAGAAAAAAATTATTCCTTGGCACAGTATTCATTCTAGTCTTGCATTTTCAGTGCCCTGATTTTTCATACCGGGTTCCTGCAGTATTCTGAAATTACTTTTTTTCTGTAATAATATGTACAGGTAACTTGGGCAAGTACCAGCATAGGTCTTCTCAGCTGCTCCTCTCTTCTCCCTTCTTCAGAATGGTAGTTTACATTGCTTTGATACAGTGTGCCTTACAGTATATCTCCTTGTTTGCTTACTCAACAGTCAAGGATCTATATCTTTAATTACCTACAACTTGAAGGTAGTTAATTATATCCTTTAAGATTCTGTCTCCCAAATGATCACACTTAGTTCAGCTTGTAATAGGAAAAGCATAAATAAGCATTTTTTCACTGAAATGCTGCAGGAAAATCTGGCCTTAGAGCTCAGACAAGGAGCTGGCCTCAGTATATTGCTGGGTCTGTCCCCAGTGCTTTGGATTATCCACTCAGGTGATTGATGAAAAGTGTGGTAACCCAAAGTTTCTATGGCAAACATAGCTAAGTCAGCAGACGACAACTTCAGAGAAAAGAACATCTCATTTTCTGGTCCATGACTATATGTCAGTGATGCAGACTGACTAGCTCAGAGTTCAGGAAGTTCTTTTTCCGTTTTGGTATCAATGATTTCTTTCCTTTTCTAGGAAAGTGTGTCTGTCAAAATTGTAGTCTGTAATGGTGTTGATTACATCTGATTTTCCCAGGCATCACTACTTTAGGTGGGATGAAACCAGTATGAGAAATGTAGCCAAAGAATTTGCCAACAATAGCAGGTCAACAGTCATCATTGTCTTGTTTGTCTTCTGCATTTTGAGTGAAGTCATTTATCTCTGGTTAATTATCCACCAGCTATATTTAATACCAACCAAAAATCAGCAAACACCACAAAGATTAGTATGCATTTTCATGGGTTATCTGAAACTGAATTTCAGATGAAATCTGAAACAGATTTCATGTGCTTGATTAATATTCATTTGTGGTCTTTTGAGCTAGCCAGGCTTGGAAAGTGGTCAGACACTAATGATACCACTGACCTCTTTAGTTAACAGAAGTCAGTTCCTGCCAAGGCCTTTCACTGGAACTCTTCACTGCAAGCAGTTAAGGTTTGCAAGAATGAAGCAACGCATGTAGCGTGTAACAGTGAACAAAAGATCCAGAACAGGTTACTTTCCTGCTTAGACTTGACAGTAGCTTCTGGAGATTTTTACCAAAGTAAATTGCCATTCTCAAGGTAGCTTCCTGAGCTGTACAAAGGATGTGATTAGATGGTTTCTGAATGAGAAGGATTTGGCCCAAACCCTGAGCTAGCAGTAAAATTTTTTCAATATTTCAGTTTCTTGAGCAAGTGTGGCTCAGAGTTTTGACAAATATTTCTCCTTCAATAAGAATACAAAGGGTGCACACTCAAATTTAGAGTTCCAGAATTTCAAATGGGCTCAGGTGATTAGATGTGTATCTCTGCAGGATGGCTTTGCTACAATGACCATGGCTTAGCACCACTTGGCCGGTTGTAACAAGGTTGTTTTTTGATAGTATTCCTGAAAGCAAACAGATTTCAGTAAGCAGAGGGAAGCCATTGCCCTTCAAGTGTGTATGTCCAATTTCCCCAGCCCAATAAACACCTTGGGAATTCTACAAGTCTTTTGAACACTACAGCTTGAGGTTTGACCTCGGTCAGCTTTTGATCAAGGACTAAATTTTTATTTCCACAGTAGTTCGGCAACTTTCACTCAAGGTCTTTGATCTTTACAGATAAGGTCCTGTTTTTGTACCACAGCTGTTCACTTACCATTCATGTGGTGTTTAGGCACCCTTACTCTGATCAATAATGTTTGATCGATGGGCAAAGATTGAGATGAGCCAGAACAGGCTTGCAGGAATTTCCTGAGGAAGAATGACAACAGCCATAGTGTGATTGTTAAACATAACACTGAGTTGGACACTGAGTGTCCAATGACTCACTTGAGCATCCTTTGCAAGTACATGTACTGGAAGAGAGGTGTCATTGGGGCAAAATGAAACCACTCACAACATAGGTTTTCACAGAAATATTTTTTAACAAAAACTGCTATATGTAAGATTCCTCATAGCAGATACTGCCATCCTAGATGCAGGGAGCAGATCGCTGAGGTCAAATTGGACATTTTTAGGAGGTTCACTGTGATCTGGTGACAATGTCTATTATTTAATAATGACACCAAATAATAACATAATCATTGTCACTTGGCAGAGTGAGACTGTGACAAATCTCTTGCTGCTCTGGGTGCTGCTCAGTTTCAAACCTGTTGTAGCTGTGTTCATAGGTGTCAGATGAACAATTTAGGAGGAGTATTTAAGGAGGAGATAAAATATTTATCAAACTTCCTAACAAAGTATTAGATATTCTCTTTGCTTCTTCAGATATTTTTTTAAGGACTGTATAATATTTTGGGCTTCTGGGTCAATGGCAGAGAGCTACTCAGATCCTTTTCTGGCTTATTTTTTTTGTTTTGATGCTCACCCAAACCCCTTAGATTTGATTTTCCACTTGCTTCAATTAGAAGCAACATGAAAAATAAATGGTTCTGGGGTTGTAATTCTATAAACAGAAACAATGGAGGCTAAGACCCTACTTTTTACTCAACTCTTTCATTGCTAATGTAAAACTTACTGTTAGCAGAGCTTCCACTATTGCCCCATGCTAATACTATAAACAGGTTTATTGTATTAAAGACACCTTCTATAGAGCTGCTTGATGTAGTGTATCTTTATTCAGGGGCTGCTTCTTAGAAGAGGAAAGGATTGTTGCAAACAGGGGAGGGGTCGGTCTCTAATTTATTTTTATTATTTATTTTATTTTTATATTATTATCTATTTCAAAAGAAAACAAAATCTTTCCACATAACCTCAGCAGAGAAGGAAGACTCTACTTAATAAATTAACTAACTCTTTTTCTACTTAATTAAAAAAAAGATATACTGAACATGCTGGTGGTGTTACACAATGTTCAGCTTGTGTAGTCTGAACTTTGTGTAGATCTTGTGTGAGGCTCTGGCATTTCCTTTCTAGATTTTTAATATCTTCCAGTTCATGCTGCTGCTGCATTTAAAAACTCCTGGATCTCATATTTACTATTCTCTATTTCACTCTAGGGTCAATCGCTCTCTAAAGGGGCCTTCAGCATTATCCAAAGGACAAGTTGCTTAATGCCTCTCTTCAGTATATGAGTCTATCTTTAACAGTGAAATTTGGTGGATGCTCAGGGATTACTCTTCCCTGGAACAAGGAGTTCCAGGGTGCAGCTGGGTGTTACTCAGGATGAGAACTAGGAAAGGTTCTCGCAACAGCTGTCCCACTACCACAGGACTAACTGAGAAGGAGGAAGCAGAATCACAGAATCACAGAATGGTCGGGGTGGGAAGGGACCTCTGGAGCTCAGGATCACCTAGAGCAGGTAAGTGGATGTCTGTGGCTGCCCAGGCCTCAGGGTCTGTGGAAATGCAACTAAACACGCAAACTTTGGGCTTTCAAATGTACCAGACACTTTCCTGACCAGAAATATTCAGACAAATGAAGATTATTAATAATATAAATAATGATGTGTGAGTTACAGAACCTGCACTTTTTTTCACTTGAAGGCCTGACATGTGCTAGAGCAACAGCCACTCACCAATTTAGGCTCTCTAAAGCTCAGTCTTTCTGAATAATTATTATAATCAATGCATCAGACAAAATTTTTGCTGCTGCTACCTTACTTGGCCAGCCACATTATTTTGGATAAAACTCACTGTATAATGCATTGCCTCTGAAGTGTAGGAACATCAGACAGTGGGAAAAAATGAGAATAGTTTCTGATTAGGTAAAAACTCAGATTTAAATCATGTCACACCATGTAATGACAGGTAAAAGAGTTGCTGTATCAGAAATACTGATTTTCGTGGTTGGTGGTATTTCATATCCACTGTTTCACTTCTGGAAGGACTGATTGCAAGTAAAGGTAGACAGACTTCCACTAAATTGTATTTCCAACCCAAGTTTGAGATCTGAACTGAAAATTATAGATAGTCCTAAATGTTTTTCTCTTTAAAATCTCTAAATACTTTTATTTAGATATACACTCTCACAGAAATACTGTATTTCATCTCAAAAACTGAGAATAGTGATCTGGGGTTTTATCTGTATCTGTATCTTGAGCTGATTATGACTTATTGTAATTCCTGAAAGGCTAAGGCCTACAGGCATTATATATTTCTAATGGTGACACTATATGTCACATCAGTACTTATAAACAGACATGAAGAATTAGTAAATTGTAGACCAAAAAACCATTTAACAGTTCTGTATTATGAAAGAAAGAGCTCCCTGGATTGTGACAGGCAAGGAAGGGTCAGAAAACCCCAGCTGTGTTTCATGCAACACGGCTGCTTGTGAGTAGAATACATTGAGCTGTTGATGTTGACTCAGCCTTCAGCTAAATTAGAGAAACAGAGATAAGTAGAAGATAGTAAAAATAAAACATGTCAATTGAAATACACATGAGGGAAGATAGTCCATTTTGCAGGACAGGAGTAGAAGTAAGGGAAGCAAGTATCAGAGTTGGAAGGGAAGGTCTTATGATGGGAGAGAAGGACAAATGAACCAAAGCTGAAGACTGAAACTTAATTAATCACTGATGTGTCAGCGCATTAGTCAGAGAGAGGATCAGAAGGTGAGAAAGGAGAACAGGTGAGAAATCATTAAAAATAATGACTGTGAAATTATAGGGAGATTAAATGATGAAGCACAGAAGGAGGAAGAGGAAATATGAAGTTGAACTAGAGAAAGGAATAAGAGAACGGCCAGTGCAGGCCAAGTTTGTGAACAAGAACACTGAACTGGGACTACTTTTTCCAGGGTAGCTTCTCTTAGCTATATAAAAGTTGTGCTGTGAAGATTTTCTGCTTTTGTGAAAGGGGACAACCAGTGCTAGCTTGTCACACTCTCTTTTTTCTCCTTCTATCACTTCCAGAGGCATTGTGTTTGTCCTTTGGAAATCATCCTTCTTCTGTAAGATATTAGGCAGCACACTTTTCTTAGTGCCTGATAAAGAGCTGAAACAAGCTATTTCAGACTTAGGTATTTTTAGTGCCTCACCAGTGACTCCTTTAATAGGCTTTTATGGCTCAGCACGAATTCCCTGCAGGTAGATACTGAAAGACTAATCCAAAATTGCATGAAGACAACCAAAAGAAGTAGCATAATATTTGCAAGCAGATCTACAATTCCTTTGTCCTGAAAGAATGTGATCAGAGGCCTAAGCTAAAAATACATTTGTTCAATACGCTTATCTTAGCCCTTTGAGAGAAAAAAGAAAGTAACAAAAAATATAAAAATAGATATAAAATAGTAGTAACAGGAAATATGGGGCATTAGAGCTCTTGCTACCTAGTACAAAGTATAGCAGAAGGATGTCAGGCTCTGCTAAATGTATCTCCATTGCTAGATAGTTTATGAATGACCATTTCTTTTCAGGCAGCAAATCTAATGATTCTAAATCTTTAGTCTTAATTTTTGTCTTGGACCACATTTGGGCAGTTAATAGCATCATGAAAAGTTCACCTTAGATGTTGAAATGTCCGGGTGCAGCTGACCTAATTTAGACAGGAACTACATGACCAGACATAGTCATCTCCTTTTTCTTCAGCAAACAACTGTTCCATTGAAAATTTCAGAGACTGCTACCAGCTGTGTGATAACTCTTCCAGAACATATCAGATTCCTAATGAACAAAACTGTTCACCCCAGCTTTGTAATTCACCCAGCCGTGGCACCTTCACTAGTAAGAGAGCACAGGCAGTTGCAGATCCCTGCTGCAGGAGACCTTACACTTCCCACCGCCCACGTCTGTTTTCCATGGTAGGTTCTTGGCCACCAAACAGCTGGTGGGTTCTGGCAAAGCGATGCTCCCTGAAACTAATCAAAGCACATTTTTCCCTTAAAAGCACATGTGTTAAGCCTATCACTCAGCCTCATTGTATTTAACCCCTCAGGTTATGGGGCTGATCAAGTGCTTCCTTATGACATTAATTTCCATTGCGAAATAACAGTTTGTTGGAAAATAATTCCTCAAGCCAACTCTTCTGCCAGTCAACCCTCTCTTTGATTTTATTCAAAGTCTGCTTGTTTCTGGTGACCTGGAGGTAGGCTGGGGTTTCCAAGTCCCCCAGCTGGTGGTTGCAGGGAAAAGGTAACTGCAATACATAACTCAAGTTGTCACTGGAGTTGGGGTTCCTGGGCTCTCATGGCTGGCTGTCTCTGCAAATGTCACTCCAAATGCTGGCCTTCCTGGTGGCAGCAGCCTCTTGGTCACCAGGAGAATAGATTGTGGTTAGCTGGGTATCTGCTGCCTAGGGTCTCCTTATCAGCCCAGTGAAGGAGAGAGCAGCAGTTCTTTGGTTGGTCTCTCCTGGTAGTCAGCAGTTTTTAGGGTTTTTCCCTCATGCTCTCTGCCCATCCCTCTCTGCAGAGGAGGCTTTCAGTTCTTTGGGAGCCTGCCTACATATCAGGCAGCCAGAGGTGCTGGGCAGCCCAGGAAGTAAGCTGAAAAAATGCCTACATCCTTCCAAGGCTTTTCCCTCCCACAAAAATGTTCTGATTGTTAGCTTTTGTGTCCCAGCTTAGCACAGCTTTGCTTTTCTTTCAAAAATAAAGCAATTTGGAACAAAAGACAGTCTTCCAACCAGCTCTGGTTATTTTATTTCCCTTTTTGGGCCATACCTGGATACTCACCAGGATACCCTGACTGGGGAGCCAGAAGCAATAGGCTCTCATGGAAACTAAGGCCCAGATTTCCATCTCTGGATGGAAAGCCAACCCAATGAGCATTAAAATAACCTCTGGATCACAGTGAAAGCTTGGACTAGTGGCTCTATGGCTCTACATAAAAGGAGAAGGCTAAGCTGGGCAATACTTGAGGTGCAGCATAAAGCTGTTTTGGCTGCACTCTTTTTCAGCTAATCTGATGATGTTTGGATGAGATAATTACTTCAGCTATTTTTATGAGAATAGGTACTTCATGCTCTTAAACTCAGAGAGGGAGAGAATGAGAAACAATGAGACACTTAAATAGCAGAGCCTTAGCTGGTTATTGTCAATGTGCAGGCAGAGCGTTTAAGTGGAGCTCACTGATAATAACCTGTGTAAGTGGAGCTCACCCAGCAACAGTAGCAATTCAGAAAGCACCTAACAAGCTTTAGACCCATATAAAAGTCATGCTGACACTGTAGAGTTTTGGAATTTGGGTTCTTTCCTTTTTTTTTTTTTTTCTTTTTTTTATATTTGTTTGCTTATTTGGCTTGGTTTTGTTTGGGGTTTTTTGTCTTTGCTTTTGGGTTTGGATACATTATATATCTGTGGGGATTATTACATGATGTGTATCATAAGGAGATACTTGCCTATTAAATATTTAAGAGTGCTCTTTTTAGATTTATCATGGCAGGAAGAATTAAGTACATGTTGTTACATATTAGCAAGGTTGACTAAAATATTACATGGAACACATGTTATCACCTGTATTGCTTTTTTTCTGACGTTTGTACTTCTATGATGAGTTTGTAAGTTTGATCACCTTAAAATTGTGATGAACACATTGCTTATATTTTATTTTTCATAGTAAATATTTTTCATAAATACAGTGTTAAAATGTTGTAATGGCTCTTCAAAGATCAGACCTCAGAAATTGAATGGAAGTTTAAGGAAGTATTTTGATAAGTCCATTGGCTGAAAAATGCCTTATTTGATCAAGTAGCGAGGAAAATTGTAAAAAAGAAGTGCAAAGAACAATGTATTTAAATTCTTACTGTAGAAATTTAAAAAAGATACCAAGCAAACAATCTTTAGTGAGCTTTGTCAAATATTTAGCATTTTGCTGCATTAAATATATGTACCAGTATTGAAAAAAATACAGAAGCAGTAGTTCATTTGATTTAAAAAAGTAGTTGTCAAGCACCTTCCATCCACTTTCTAGATGGTTCATAAAATCAGCAATCTGTCCCTCATTTCAGCGGAGAATCACACTGGATGTCTTTTATGGGCCACCTATTGAGGTGTCATTTCTTATCAAATATACTCTAATTGTATTTTGGTGACTGATTAGCAACTCCAAAGTATTTGAAATGACATTAAACAAAAGTTATCAAATGAAAATAAGTATGGTTTGCAAAGTATTAATTTCTGCTATTCATTGATTTCATGCTCATGAGTTCAAAAACTTAGCAGGTTCCAGTGAGTCACCCAGTTTTTAGTGAAAAATAGGCAAGGCTCAACTGTGCTTGAAGAATTAATTACTTTAATTTTACTTGAGTAAACTTGAAAGAAGAGAACAAAATACCAGTCTGCATGTAATTCTTTTAGTATTAAATCTGACTTTGCAGTTGTCTAAAAAGCTTTGACTTTTCACAGTCAAGTCTTTCCACTCAACCCTGAAATGAAAAGTGCAATCTTGTGTTTCTCACAGCACCTAGCAGTGTAGCTATGAATGCCGCTAATTCATCCCAAGATTACGTAGGAGGAGAAGTGGGCTTACTCCTCAGCCATCTTATTTATATAAATAATAATGCTGCCTCATTTTTCTCACGGTGCTTTTTTTGCATTCTTCTCAATCTGAAATATTTTCAAGAAGCTGAGAAATCTACACCTTGCAGTCAAGAAGAGTTATGAAGAGGAAAAATAGTGTCCTGTACATCTCCCTGTCTGTGCTGTGAAGGCTCTGGCCACATGCTGAGCTCTCCTTTGTTGCTCCTCGGAGGGCACCCGCCACCCGCCTTTGGGCTCCTGGCAGCAGTGCCTCACATCACCTCCTTTGCCCCACTTATATTCATCACATGAATGGTTTGTAAAATGTCTGTGCACAAGCACTACATATACAGATAAGAGGAAAACCAGCTGCCTTCTCCAAGCCCACAAGTCTGATCAAATCAGACCTCTTTTTCTCATCTTAAAATCTTGCTCCCATCTCTAATTAGACATAATAATTCAGTGCCGTCACTGGCATAATTGGCCATCTGTGTACTTTCATACGTGTGAAACAAATACTGGGAAAGGTTACACAGGCTGGTGCCACTAATGCTCAGGAAGGATTGATGGAGACTAATCTAAGACTAATCTTAAGAGCTGGATTTGAGCTGAAATTCTCTTTGGAAATGAAATGTGATTTTTCTTGTTGGCTTTGAGAGTTTTGAAAGGACCAGACAGTACAACAGCAGAGCCTGATGGCTGGTGGAAAAGCAAGGGTGGGACCAGAAGGCTTGCAATTTGTTTCAGGGTAAAAGATAATTGTGTTTTTCATACTTGTTGCTCAAGTTTTGATTTTCTTTTGGACAGCTTCCGTTATTAATGAAAAAAAGGACAGTATTTCAAAAACATATCTTCAAAGCGACCTTTCTGAGAAACTCAAATAACAGGCCTTACTACCTATAATACCTTTTGTCCAAGCTTTTCAAAAATTTAAAACTAGTATGGAGTGAGTGAACAGAGAGGGGAGAATCCTCATCCTTACTTCAAAAGAGTTCACTGTAATAAGAAATCACTGGACAAGGCTGCCAGCCTTGAAAAGGTTATAATGGAAACGTGACACTTTTCTTGTGAGATAATACATGGTGAATATAAAGTATTGACAATCACATCAGAGGTCCATCTTCATCCACAAAACCTGTTCAAAAATAAGTTCTTGGTCAAAAAAAAGAAGCCTTCTCTCAGCAAAAGAAAAAGTCTTGTAAAAGAGTCCACTTTCTCTTTTAACACATAGGGGAATATTGCTCAGGTATAGAGGTAATAGATCATGAGCTGTTAAAGTGGTTTTCATAGTTCTGCAGCAAGATGAAGATAAATTTTTGAAGATCTGCTTCTTGGCATCCTCTGCTTGTAGTTTGCTTGTCTGCACTCCCAGGAGCCCAGCTCAACTCTATCAAAGGTTGAGGGTTTTCTTCCAGTGACGAAGCTCTCCAAAATGTTATTAAATGACACAGAAAATGGCCAGGAGAAAAATGCTGCTATAAAGCAGTATGTACATGGTATTATGCACCAACCAGGGGTGTCTGTATTGTGATCCTGCTTTTACTGTGATCTTTCAAAGCTTATGTATGCATTACATGTATTCAGATATCTATAAACATTTACTATATCTCACTTGTCTTTGAACTGTGAAGTCAGAAAGGCATTTTGATAGGAAGTCATAATTTTGAAGTCCAGCCAGTGAACACATGGTCACACACGCTTATTAGCTAGCTTTACACATAGAAACATTGCCTTGCCAGCACGCACATAAACACATAGCATTCACCAGGCTGCCCAGTGCTGTTCCTCCTCTCCAGCTGATTAGGATTGAAGTCCACAAGTGGAAAATACACATATGTATTTTATGTATTGTAGATATAAAAAACCACATTCTGGATCATTCTGATAGCAGGTCAGAGCTTTCCTGGTCTCTCCATGTGCTGGTACCCAGATATACTAGTTCTGAAGCTTCACCTTCCTGTTCTTGTTGCTGATAAACCCATCTCTTTTCCTACTTTTCTACAAGTCCATCTTGAAGCTCTCTAGCATTCATACATTTCTACTAAGAACAGAAGATTATTGTAAATAGGATTAAACCAGAGTATCAATTAGATTGTGGTGAGGAAGCACAGAGCTCAGTTGGGCAAGTGCACTAACAACCTGTTTACACATAACAGCTACTTTCGTACCCATTTATCTCCATTTTCACTTGCTTGTTTATTGGAGAGTACCAATATTACTGACGGGACTGCCTTGGTCTGTCTGGTCTCGGCTGCTGACCGAATAGCAGCACCTGTGGTGTTTTCCCACCCAGAGATGCTATTCAGTGCCTGTGCTTGCAGCTGAGCACGTGGAGACAAGTCCAGGCATGCCCCGAGCTCCAGTGTTTGCAGGCTGGAGCTTGCTTTGAGGGGGTCACTCCTCTGGCCTTCCTGAGCTGGAGGTTCCTTTAAGGTGAGGTGAAGAAAGGAGCGGGTCCCAATGGAGAGCTTTTAATCCAGAGTTTTTATTTCGATGGCACAGTCTCTGAATCTTGAAATAATTCCCATGAACTCTCTAACAGAACTCTTCGACCAGAAGCCCGACCACGTGCTCTCCTCCTCCTTCTACCTGGGTAGAGGGGCAGGGGAGGGGACTCAGGGAGCACCAACCACGTACAGGGGGAGGGTGGTCTCAGGTGAGAGGGACACCTGGGTGGGCCAATGGCCCCCCAGGGGGTGGAGAGCATCCTTTGAACCTGCCAATTGCTCGACACTCTCCTTGGAATTTCTGGGTTGATAGACAGTGCCCAGCAGGGGTCAAGGGTGGGGAAAGGAAGGGTGATTGACAACCCACCTGGGGAAGGAGATTTGAGGGAGAACCCAGGGGAAACTGAGGCAAATCATTACATCACTCCACAACACTTGTTCCTTCCCAATCTACCTTGAAGCCTTTCCTTTGTTTCCTCCCCTAAATACCCCATGAGTGTCATACATTCCTATGGTCTCCTTAAGCCCTGACACAGTAACGTGCATACAACCCCTAAATGCCTTTCCCAGTGTCCTGTAGTGATTCCTGTGTCCTTGTAGGCAGTAACCCCTGGCAGTCTGCAGGGTCTGGGGTGACAGCTTCTTCAGTTAAATCCTCCTGGTGGGTTTCACTGGATGTGATGGGTGAATGCTTCTCCTTGGATAGTTTTAAGAGCAGCCATTTCAGCACATGTTATTGCCTTTCTAGGGTTTCTCTGCCCCATTGTTCATCTGCTCTTTGCCAGGCCTTTGTGATTCTGGTGATTAGCCTTTAATCACATGACTAACAACCATCTTTTCTCTGTGCCAGAAAGGCCTGGAGTGTCTGATTATGAACTGGATGTGAATATGATAGCAATCCCTTAGCGCCGCAGAAAGATGTGCAGAACCTGAGATTGCTGGTCTTCTTTTAAAATTCTTTTTGATATTATGCCCAAGTACAGTGCTGGGGAATATTATACTCCTGAGGGATTATTGTCTGGAACTGAAGTATGGGGTGAAAAAGACTGTGCTTGTAATGTGACAACAGTGTCATTGTCCTAGCAGGTCCTGGGACAAACTTGTGTTAGAGGACATGTCCTACCCCAATTCCAAATTGGATTAAAATACTGTACCAATTAAATATCTTCTGTTGTCTCAGTGGTAAAAAAAATTAGCTCTCCTTTTCTAAATGCTAGCATAGGAGATTATTAGCCATCTCTCACATTTTACACATGCTGATGGGAGACCCTAGGTCCAAAGTCTCCATCACCTTCATGAGAGGCAGGGCAGGAGAAGCAGACAAGGCTCAGGATGGACAAATAGGACTGTGCTGCCTGGAGGCCACCTCCTGTAGCTTAAAGCTCTCCCACACAGGTCATAGTGGTAATGCCACTGTGATGTACCTAGCAAGATGTCAAGTCCCAAGCTACCCTCAGAAAATTGCAGGGATGATGAAAGAAAAGAACAGAAAAGCACCACTATCTTGAGGCAGAAGGAGTTATATGCATTCTTAGACAAATCTCTTCTACTTGGGTATGACTATATTTGTCTCTATACCAAGGTGCAGTAAAAACTTCTGTGAATGCAAAAATAGCATACTGGCAGAATGGGTTTTTCCATGCTAATGTGGAATACTGGGATATGAAAGCAAATTATTAATTAGAAATTTGTGAGGCAGAAGTGACTGTGGTCCTCCCAGGTAATAAGCAATAGATGGAGCTTGTAAACCAGAACAGATTTTCAAAAGATCTTATGGCAATAATTTCAAAATGGAGTGCTTTAGTGACTCAAAAGAAGTCAGGTTAGAGACACTGACAAAAATAGTTCTTAAAACACTAAACAGCTTGGCTGGAAGAGAGCTTTCTTCTTAAGAAGAACTACATAATTTAATATTTTGAGATTATTGCTTTACTATAAATTGTTTATTGTGGACAGGTGTCCCTGCCCACAATACAGGAGTTTGAACTAGATGATCTTTGATGTCCCCTTCCAACTCAAACCAAGCTCAGTTTCTATGATTCTGTGACCTATATTTGTATTGTAAATATAATTATTACTGTACTTATCTGAGGTACTTTAACTTAATTTTATACAATTTAGGCTCTAACTCTTTAATATGTGTGAGCCATTTCAAGTATTTTTTTCATAACCCCCCCCCACATACAATTTGACCAAGGGACATTATAAAAGTATATGGCCAATGTCTGTGGATCTCTGAGTGTCCTTTGACTGTGGAGGAAATGGCTTTCGACTGCCTGCACAACAGTCTGTGCTAAGGCTGTGCTTGCCTGGCTCCTGGCAATCCTGGGATGCTGTAGGTACATCTGTCACCATGCAAGTGTGTGCTCACACACACTAACGTGGGAAATGACAATTCAGGGCTCTCACCAGAGAGGTAAACTGAAATCTGATCTACTCTTCTGCCAGTACTTAGCAAAGGTCCCTCTGTGAGAGGGCTTCAGCAGCTTGCACTGAAACATCATGTCTTGGATGGTAATCACTCCTGCACGTGTCTTTCCCAGATTCAGGAACACAGTGTCTGAGGGGCTCTTTATCCTGCATTATGCCAAGGTTTATCTGTGCAGTCAGCTCCACTCCAGACCACTCATTACTTTTTCCACTAGAACCATACAATAATTTCCTTTGGAAGGGAGCTCTAAAGGTCCTCCAGTCCAACTCTTCTGCAATAAGCAGGGATATCTTCAACTAGACCAGTCCAGCCTGACCTTGAATGTTTCCAGGCATGGGACATCCACCGCCTATTTGGACAACGTATTCCAGTGTTTTATCACCCTCATTGGGAAAAGAATTCTTCCTTATATGTAGTATAAATCAAACCTCTTTTAGTCAAAATAATTACTTATTGTCTTCTCACAACAGACCTCGCTAAAATATTTGCCCCCATCTTTCTTATGGGCCCCCTTTAAGTACTGAAAGGTTGCAAATGCCACCTTCTTATTTTAGAATGTTACTTAACATCACGCCAGCTGGAGTTTTAAATATTTCTCCAGAAACTAGATCAAGAAACCAGTGCACTCTGTGATGAATAAATTAAGACTGCAGAGCTGCCACATTGCCACATGCACTGTCACCTAACTAAACGAGTGCACAGATACACCACCAGAGCTGTGTGAACAGTCTAAAGAGATCTCTATAAATAATTATCTGAAAACCAAGTTATGAGTTCATGACACCCTCACATTCACATCTAAATGAAGACAGGCTATTAAATTGCACATTTGGTCTAGAGGGATGTTTGACATTAAGTCTCCAATGGTGTATTTGATGATGGCGATGAGTGCTTGCCATTTGCCTTCTACTGTGCTCTTTAACCCTCAGGCAAGCCCAGCAATGCATTAGTTACTGAGCCAAAAATGTCTGGATAGCCACTGCTCTGTTACAAAACACTCACAGGCTCTGCACTTGGGAAATGTTGCAAACCAATTTGAAAATAATTTTGAATAATGAGCATATCTGAAGATGCTGAAATCTGCCTGCACACATTTCTCAAACAGAGGAAGAAGGCAGCTTTTTATCCATGACTGATTAACAAGGAAAGTGTTAGAATTTAACTCGCCCGGTGATGTGTATGTCTGTAAAGTCTTAGGTAGGTCTCCACTGCTGACTTTGTGCCCTGCTATACTTGTGATAGGATTTGAACTATTTTTCCTGTCCTTAAGGCAGGCATGTGTAATCTACATTCTGAATCAGCTCTTGGACTGATAAAGCTTCCAGAGCCATGCATGAGGATAAAGCAAAACAAGAATATGTTTACCTTCATTGCTTAAAATTGCAACAGATTAGAAGCTCCTGCCTCGGGAGCAGCAATGGCCACGAAAGAAGGATAGATGAGGGTAAAGCACTTTGATATGGACTTTAATATCATGACCCTGCTGCCTCAAGTACAACTGAGGCCCTTTTCTTTCTCAGCTTTTGCCCCAGTGCTTGCACTCACCCATTGAGGAGGGGTTTTCACTAGGTGGCACAATGTATGTATGACCTTGAGGCCAAAAATTGCTTTTCCTTGGACTGATAATTCTCCTCCCATCTTGCAGTTGCAGGCTACGTCAGAGAGGTAACCCCCTGCCTGCCTTCCCACAATTCTCTTTATAGCCAGAAAGACAGGCAAGTTCATTGGAAAAGTGGTATGGAGCAAAAACTCTATTTATGGCTGTAGAAAGAAGAGTAGACCAGTCCAAGTGCTACCAAGAACTGCCTTCTTGGAGAGGGCACAGGGCCTGAGATGTGGAAATGATCCCAATGACCCTGTCATAACCCAAGAGCTCAGAACTGGATGGCCTCTTGACCATGCAGTGAAGATGCCCCTGAACATGGGCATTATCTGCCTGAAGGCCCTCCCTCTCTGTGCAGAAGGGCCTGTGGCAGGTGCCTTTGGGGACTGCCCTTTCTGGGCAGGGGAGGGCACCTGACTGCTGACTCCCAGCCAAGCTGCCTTGGTGAGAAGTGTCCTGCCCTTGTTTCCTGGTCTGCAGAGGCCAGTGGGTGATGTGCAGATATCTCCAGTTTGTGACTCAGGTCCCAGGGGTACCAAATTGTCTTCTGGTGACATCTTCATCTCACTGACACAGGGACACCGAACAGATATCTTAGATGCCACAGTTGGTGTCTAAACTTAGGTGACATTGATCTCCCACTGCTCTCTCCCTTCTAATTCCCAGTTGTCATTAGTCATGTCTTTACACATATATAGCGATTTTGTGAACAAAACTGACATGCAGACTCTGAGAAAAAAAGAAATCAGGCTGAAAACCCTTTTGTAACTAACACTCCCACAGAGAAGTAAGAACAAAAGAAGAAAGGCCAAGACAAAATATCTTCTGGTGGTGCCAGGGAGATGGAGGAGGGAGTCATATGTCTATTTTTTACTGCCAAGCAACCATGAAAAAACCCACATGATATATCACTGGTATAAGGGATTTAGGCTTTTCAGGTTTTACTGTTTCATTTTGGATATAAAAGCTTACAAAGAGCAACACCTTTGCAGGAAACTTGACAGCTGTGGCATAGACCAACAGAAGAAATAGATAATTTAAGAAGATATTTTTTTTAAAAACCTCGATGAAAAAAGTTAAGAAAATTATCTATTGGGCAAGAGAAAAGAGATGAATATACAAAGAGTAGAAATCATCAGGAACAGGCAGATAATTCTTTGAGTTATTCATTTACAAAATTGTTTATTGATATAATCCAGATTTCTCACCCATCAAACAATGTTGGTAAGTGACATTCCACCCTGAAAAGCTCAGAAAAATCCCAGATTGCAATCACTGTAAGAGGAAGAGGTGCCTTGTACCAAGATTGTGTTTGACCTCGTCTATTTCTTTCTCTTTGTTTTTCATTGATAGATAGGGTCTGACAAGAGAATTAATTATCTGCATGTACTCAATAGTAGATGTAGGGGCTTTCTCTTCCTAGTATGTCATGTCAGTGTGTAATTTGTACAGCATAATATACTTTATTTATTACTCCTGAAACCTGGGCCAGGAGTATATCTATATATCATTGCATTTCTTTTGCATATCTGTGCAACATAAGAAGATTAAATGTATTTATATAGGACATGTCTCATGTCTGAACTATTCTTCAACCATTCCATTGACAGAGACTGCTCAGACAGTATTTTTCCAGGCTCTACAGCCCCTCAGATATCTTCTTTGCCTTAAAGTGTACTGTGAGTCATCAATTGCAGCTTCATAATTTGTACCACACAGGGCAGTTTATATCTTCATCTTTGCAATTGTTTTTATGTACTTCTACAGCTGAACTTAATTTTCTTCCTTTTATGTCACACATCAAACTTTCTATCCACTTTAATATTATTGCTTGTCTTGAGTGAGACTACTAGAAGAGTGGAACCTGTTGTGAGAGAGTTGAACAGCCCAATTAAGGACTTTTCAAAGCAGAAGAGAATATTACTCCCTGCTTTTTGCAGCTTCTGTGCCAGTTTCACATTCTCAATATGGTGTTGGCCCACTTCTCAACAATGACTTTTTTCTGATATACATCTGCTGTCCATGATGAGCTATTAAATGGTATCTTTAAACTGCAGAATATAACAGAAGGGCTGACTACCACAAAAAGTAATCCTCATAACTAACTTGGAAAACTTGGCATAGTAGTCACAAAGACTTGCAGAATACATTGTGACCCTGAATGCCATATATGTGTCAGGAGAGAAAGTCAGCTAAACAGACTGATGTTCAGCTTTTTTCTGCCTTGGATTATGGTACTTTGAACTACTAAGGCTTTTTATGTGATTTTAACATCAAAAAATATTGAAATAGGGTGAGGTAGGTTAAAAAATTAATCCATTTTTTTTATTTCAACAGGTATTTAACGGGATATAAAGGCAGACAAAATCAATGACAATAGAGGTGGCTTTTCCAGAATTCTTTGAATATGAAGTGTACCCAATTTTTGTAAAACCAGAGAAGTGCTCACAATTTTTGTCTCACACTTTTCCTTATGCTTTCATTTTTTTCCCTTCTGCTCTCTTCCAAAGCAGTTCCCCAGTTAGTCTTGACTTTACTGTGCTGTCTTTCTCTGACTTTCCTGCTGTGAAGATCACTTTCCACAAAACACCTCAGCTGCTTTTATGCTCTCTCTCTCCTGATGCTACATTTCTTCTTCAAGTGAAGCTTTTTCCTCTTTTTCCAAGCCATCCATACTACTGACTTTATAGCTGTTCAAGATCCCCTCAATTTCTCTCATACAGCTGCAATCCCTCTGCCCAACTTCCACTGCCCTTGAGGCCATGGTACCATCTGCCACACTACCTGCCAGGTCTGACATCTGGATTTCCTGTCTCTGCTCCTGGGCTGGAACACAGATTCTGGTGAAATAAGTGTCCATGCATTTTCCATTGCCACATTCATTCATCTTCAAAGCAGCAACAATGAGTAGCAAAAAGCTAAATAAGATGGAAATTTGGTGAAAAGGTCTTTTTCTATAATGTATATATAACTCTAAGATCTTAGGGTGGAAAGCAGAAGAGGGATGATTAACTCTATCTGTGGCATCCTTCTTAGAAGGATTGTGACTTAGAAGCCTGAACACTAGGGTAAGGAAACCAGTCCCATGGCTGCACTTTCTTGGCTCAGTGTCTCTGAAAATCAAGCCAAACAGTAGTGTTTTCCTACAAGCTATACCCCTGCAAACAAACCAAATGCTGCTTAGTGTCAATAACCTCACATTTGAGGGCCTGAAACTAAGAACAGAATTGGCCAGCATATATTATAAATAATATCTCTGTAAATAAGAAAAAGGCTCAAGGACAAACGAGTCATAAAACTGATTTTTAAGCTTTCCTGGAAAGCCCAAAGATGAAAAAGTAAAAAGGATTCAATACTTTGGATATATCATTAAAAGGGTAAAAATAAAAGACACAACTGCATTTGCAGTGCATGCAGTTATTCCCACCCCAAGGGCTGTTTGCGCACATACATTCACTAAGATGTTGCAGAGGCAGCTTGCCACAGAGTTAGCTGTTGCTCAACAGCTGTGCCTTTGCTGACACAGATTAAGTGATTTGGAGCAGGAGAGAGTCTGATTCACAAAAAGTCTGATGAATTTGAGTTTTGTAAAACAGGACCATTAAAAACACATTCATGACAATTATCGATTATTATCAATCTCTGTTGTGGGGATGGTGACAGGGTTAAAAGGAGATTGTCAGTCTATAAGTATAACAAGATCCTACTGAAGAATAGAGAAGTGTTGAAAAAAATTTGTTGTGGTATGACTCTAGGATATACAAGTTATGATAATTGCACTATAATATGTGTGCTTTGGTCAAACATGTTTTAGACAGGGCATATTCAATTTGGGCTGTTGTGTGCAGGACCAGGAGTTGGACTTGATGATCCTTGTGGGTGCTTTCCAGCTCCAGGATATTCCATGTTTCTATGATCCTAATCCCAATCAGCACCTAGATGATAAAACTGAAAATATATTGTCTATAGACCTTTGTCAGACAACAGATTGTGTTCAAACTTATGTAACATGCATAATTTTTGCTTTGCACATCTGAGGCCCAATATAGCAAACAGACAGCATGGTGACTTGGGTAAGAGAATGTATAACAAAAGCTCAAAGTGTACTTGCTTTTGCACTGGAAGTCTTGGTCAAAATAGCTTCCACAGTACTGCAATAATGTAGTCATGTGTATCATTAAGACCTTTAGGTCATGTGTCATTTTCATTTCAACTCTCAGCTCTTTGGCCTTCTGACTTTTTAATCAGCTTGCTCCTGAAGTTTCATCAGTTTTGCCAGTCAGAGTCTAGATGATTTGAGCAGTGTCATTGTCATGAAAGAAACATTTTCATTCATTTTTTTTCTTGTCTCCATTTTCTTTCTCCATTTTTATATTCCACAGTTTCATTTTATAGCCAGGATTTCAAATTGTGAAAAGGCAAACAACATGGTTGTTTCAGAAATTAAACACAAAATTTACTGCTTTCCTCATTCTTCCTTTGCAAATGCATTTTAATCTCTCGACAGGCAAAGAAAGCACTTACAGCTCTAGGCATTTCTATTTTAACCTTAAAGTGAATTTTATGTTCAAGGGAAATTTATATTTTATTTTACAACTGCAAAAATTAAGCATACTCCAATAAAATGGCACACCTTTCATAAAGTCTTTCACAAAAAAACTTTGGATTTAAAGTTTCAAAGAAGAGAAAGCACCTCTAGAGCTACAGGTATAAAACAGATGCAAGTGCTTGGAAGTAGGAAGTGTTTCTTGTTACCTACAGTCATGTACATTGTACATGTATGGAAAAATGTGTATGGAAAAGTGCTTTATCAGGCACTGTGCAGTAGACAAAACTATTCTAAGTGGTCTTTCTTCACAGCTTTGCTGGTCTGAATTTTCAATAATGTGTTTTTATCAGAGAGATCACACTCTGACATGTGAGCCAGCTAGGATTTGCATTTCAGTTCACAACTACACTGGTGAAAGCAAGGAGGTTGCATGTTTTTGTGTTTGCTTATCTGGGATCTCACCTGTACTTTGTAGATTAATGGATATCTCTTCCCAAGATACAAATTTGTCAATCAGGTATTCATTACCCAGATTCCCCATTAATGTTTATTTTTGAAAGTGTGAATAATTACTATAATATTAGTTGAAGTCTATTTTTTCACTTTTCTGATAGCCTGTGATACTGCAGAAAGCATATTGACAATGTAATTTGGAAAGTAATTCTTACAGGCTGCCTAACAGTGCTCAGCTTCAGTTAACATTAAGCCTTTAATTTCTGACTGACTTACATTATTGGACACTCCAGCTCTTCATCATCTCTTTAACTAGTTTGTCTAATTTTTCTTTATATCTTCCTTTTGGCTAAATGAAAAACATCTGCTTCTTTATTTACCCGTAGCAGACTATTTGCTGTGTAGCTTTGATGGCAATTTTGCATAGCAGAATAACAGTACAGAGAAGCAATTCCATAAAAATTGTGTATAAACTAGTCAGCAAAAAGTAATTTTTGTACTATAAAACTCTCCTTTATGAATTTTTTAGTCCTGATCTAACTAGAGGTTATGGTTGGTGGGAAATCAGTGAAGCATTAGACAAGCTGTTGAGAACAAACCTTGGAGTAAAGAGTGAGAAGGCAGTTTATCACACCTACTGGAGGTCCTGCCCTAAGCCAGAGAGCTGGTAGGCCTGGAAATGAAAACTTCATGGAATCACTCTACAATGATAACAACCAGTAACAACACAAAAAAGGAGGGGCCAGGGTTTGCTGGCTTAGGGAAAGAAACACAGGGAGACTGTATAAGAGTGCTTTGAGGCCATCCTGAGCTACAATTGAGATAGCAGAATATATATATATATAACCTATTTTGAGACCTGTTTTCTCAAGAAATAATACTTGGAGGCAGTTGGCTGGTTTTAATTGCTCTTGTAATTACACCTGGAGGGAACAGAATTGCAGGCACTGAAAATAACTCAGCCCTGCCAAGGTAATCACTGTTAGTGCTGCTCTGTGGGTTAGTTAATCAGGTGACTGTGTGGAGGTGTGTGATGGCGAAGGGGCTAAGCTCTGATGAGAGCCATACTCAGAGACAAATCTGTAATATCTGCAGAGTAGACTGGACCATGGGATGTCCAGGACATTCCTATCACAGCAGCATGGACCCTTGCAATTGAATTGCCAAAATACCCAGGGGCTGCTCCTAGTTTGTCTTTACACGGCAAGACTAAGGCATGGCGAAAAGTCAGGCATGCTTCCTGACGTGTCTCAGCATGTCAGGAGAACTTTTGCACCTCGAGCACCCTACACACCTATAACTGCATTAGGTGACATCAGTATTCACCCAAGTAACAGCACTGAAGTCAGGGTAGGAAATGTTGAGCTTGCTATCCTATCTCCCTCTAGATACTCACTAGTTGTGTACTGTGGCTTGACTGCATGATATTTACCTGAGTTTTCTCATTCAGGACTGTCAAAAGTCACCTCTAGCCCATGCCCGGCTGCACCCTTTGCACCACCATGATGTTACATCAACAAAAGGTGGTTTAGTCTTGCCACTCAGACTGGAAAAGAGCTTGAGTGTGCTGAGATGGACAGCATAAGGCCTGTCTAGGAACACCTCAGAGTGACTCTGCTGAGCATTATCAGCAACATGGAACTTTGGTGAGGCATTTGACAACCACAGTCATCTGTGGAATTTCCAGACTGCAGGGAGTGATGAAGCTTAATCTGCACAAACAATTATGAAAACAAGTCCCTCCTTCTCCTCCTTCCCTGGTGTTGTGGAACTCATCTTGGAAAAAGGCCGATTTCCAGATGGGGTAGAGATTTGTTGGAACTGGGGCTAAGTAAGGATTGGCCTGTTTTTGAAAAAATTAGAAGAATAAGAAGTATGGCTGACCTGATAATTGTGACAAATACTACTTGCTACAGGACTTCTTCCAAAGACATTTTGTAGGATTTTGACTAAAGCAAATAGTCTGCAATTACAGTAATTTGCCTGCCTCTGTACCCAGAATCAGCAAGTTCCCATTAAACTGGGAATTCAACTGACTTGCTTCCCATTGCAGAGTTCAGTTCCATTAGAAAGAAGCCCGTTCTGAAACTGTCAGTTTTGAAGGAAAAATTTCCAGTGTTATTCCTAATTCCAATTAATCATTTCAAAATTATATTTTAGACAAGGTCGTTTTTCTTAGCACATTTTTCTGTTTTCCACAGCAGTGTCTGTCCCTGGAGATACTGCCTGCTGATGGCTTGGATGGTATACTGTTCACTGGGTAAAAAACTGGTGGATGTTTGGGCCCAGAGAGTGGTGGTGAATGGAGTGAAATCCACACTAGAGCTTCTCCCTGGGGCTCAGAATTGGGCACAGCTCTGTTTATTATCTTTTCCAATGATCTGGAAGAGGGGAGCGATGGAACATGTATCTCAGATATGAAGCACAAATGTGCACTTAAATTGAATAGGATCCACAACATAGTCATTTCTGACATAGCTGCTTGATAATGTACAGCAAAGATCACTGGCCTGACTTTGCTTCACTAGCTGTCCAGGGGTTCATCTTATCAGTAATTGCCTGATTAGCCACATCTCACAAAGCAGATCTGCATGCAACCTGTCAGTGCAAAAATAATCTTAAGGAAGAAGAATGGCATGAATGAGAGCATCTTGGTCCATAAAGTGTGGCAGCCTGAGCAGTGCATACATCCTGCATTGCAGACTAGATCCTAGGTTTCCTTAAGAATCACAGTGACAAAGTTATATTTGATTTCTTTGTGCTGAGCACTGAATAGCAAAGCACAATATCCAAGCCAATATTTTTAAGTCCATAAAACAATGTCAAGTTAAACAAGGGAAAACGTACCTGCCTCAGCTATCAAATGCCATCGCCTATATTGAAGTCTAAGACTGATGAACCTTTTCACTGGGAAGTTATTTTATTTACAGCAGCTCTAAAGAAAAGAAATCAGAAAGGTGTTCTCAGAAAAGAATGAGGTTTTAGCTCCTCATTTTGTCTCTGTTTAGGTGCTACACACACAGTGGCTTTGTCTCTGTTTATGTAAATTTCTGTGATTATCAAGCATGAACTAGATTTCTATATGCCTTCCTACAAAAATCAGGTTGGACTAAGAACAATCCCTTAAATTGTTTCATTTATTTTACATTCAGGATGGTGTCTAAGCAGGAGGCTGCAATTAATGACTGCATTAATAGATTTAGCACAAACAGGGTATGTGTACTTTCCTCTCCATTTATGGAGCATCTGGCAGCATAATTAACTGACCTTCAGTGATTCTTCTGCATTGTCATTGAGCACAGTACCAGTCAGTCACTTCTCTTATGCCTTCTGAAAGCCAAACAGACCTACTGATTTTCTTTTATGTAGAAGGCAGAAGGTAACAATAAGATGATATTCACAGTATTCAACACTTAATTATTAGATTTCTGCAAACTTTTGGGTTAAGATTAATGATGCTTCTTTCAAGCAGAAATATGGTATGAGAAGGCATTATTCTTCCATGAGAATCTGAGGTTATTTCTCAGCAACAATAACATAATAAAGTAGACAGTAGTTCTGTAGCCATTCTTAAAGAAATGTCCTCATCTAAAATTTTTACCAGAACAACATCACTCCCTGCAGTCTGGAAATTCCACAGATGACTGTGGTTGTCAAATGCCTCACCAAAGTTCCATGTTGCTGATAATGCTCAGCAGAGTCACTCTGAGGTGTTCCTAGACAGGCCTTATGCTGTCCATCTCAGCACACTCAAGCTCTTTTCCAGTCTGAGTGGCAAGACTAAACCACCTTTTGTTGATGTAACATCATGGTGGTGCAAAGGGTGCAGCCGGGCATGGGCTAGAGGTGACTTTTGACAGTCCTGAATGAGAAAACTCAGGTAAATATCATGCAGTCAAGCCACAGTACACAACTAGTGAGTATCTAGAGGGAGATAGGATAGCAAGCTCAACATTTCCTACCCTGACTTCAGTGCTGTTGCTTGGGGTTTCAGGGACTGATTCAAGATCTGATTCAAGCTGGCAACTGGAAAATGGCACTATAATCATACCCTTTCTCTTCAAGATAGCTTCCTCTGCAAGGACAAACCCCAAATGCTTATGTACGTGGTGGCTTTTTGATGTGCCAGCAAGTGGTTCCAGACCAGCTTGAAGGCTTTTCAGAGGCCAGTCAGCAGCAGCAGAGGCCTTGCCTGAGTCTGCAACTGCTTTCACAATCCATAGCACAGACTAAGAATGTCAAAAAGTGTGAAGCTGTTCTTAAGAGGTGAAGAAACTGATATTATCTGCAGTGATGGGGTTTTTATTAATTAGTGTTTGCTTCAGACCTCAAATGCTGGTAACAGAAAAAGGAAGTAAACGGTAAAAGCAGAAAAATCACAGGCTAATAAGCAAACCAAGGAAGCAAATACATGAAAGATGACTTGGGGGCAGGAGGCAAAATATACACTGAGTTATCCATACCAGCTCCTTCAAGCAGGATCTTGCATCACATTAATCCTTGTAGACTTATCAGACAGCGTGTAATTCCCCCAGTGATAATGACAAACCACCTCACCTAACAGCTTGTTATACTGACTCCCTGTTCTCTCAGGTCAGCTGCCAAAAGCAAGAGCAAAACCAAAAATCTGGGGCTCCTGTGAAAGTGGGCTTAGTGCAGCTGGTGTTATAAGGGTGAAGACCAGCATGGGCATCAGTGCTGCCCAGCCTTGCCCCTGGGCAGGCGATGCAGCTCCCCGGGGCCAGATGTGCAGCCAGGCACCGCCTGTGCTTCTGCCCACGCTGCTGCCAGAGATAAACACCCTCAGCTGCTTCCCAAAAGTGCTGGCATGGCTGCACAGGTACTGTGTAGCTCAAGGCTGGGATAGGTGCCAGCAGCTTCTGTGTCCTGGGGAAAGCTAGGGGCAGAAAAACCACTGGCCATGATCAGAACAAGCCCACTGCGCTTCCCAAGCCCCGTGGGAGCTGTGCTGTGGTGCCCTGGGGACATTTTATGATGCTTTTATGGAGGCAGTTTCTACTTTTTAATTCATAGCAGTCTTGTGCATTGCAGTCTCCTTCTGTGAGTTGGCAGTCATTCACCTTTTCAAGGAGCAGTTAGATGCTCAGGGAGCAGTGTGTTGTTATGCTGCTAGGTATTGTTATTATTACTTAGTATTTTAATAGTTAGTGTGATGCTTTAACCAGATGAAAGTGGGATTTCCAAATAAAACCTGCAAACAGTGAGAAGTATGTTGCATAAAAATGAATCCCACTTCAAAGGCCTTACTCAGATTAATACTGCTATAGCTTAGAGTAGAATTTAGTCCCATGTTATTATCTCTGGAGGAAGATTAAGGCTCAAGATGCAATTAGTTTCAGTTTAGTGAAAAAGCCATGATGGATCAAGTGTTCCAGCAGAGTATTTTTCGTAGAAGACCAAAAACCTTTCCTGTTGGTGTCTGAATTATGTATGTCTCAAAGTTTTCCCTAAGTCTTTAACAAACCAGTCATTAGATAAACAATGCCTTTGTATTTCAGGGGGTTTTGGGGGTGTTTTTTTGGTCTTTTATATACTGAAATAATTACTTCTGTAAGATTCCTGGCTTAAATGCAAGAATATTGGTATGAAAATGTTCTTAGGAATAATGTCTGTTCTCTTTCTGTTTCAGAATAAAGTCTACTTGTAAAAGCCCACTGATACTGGATATAAATACTTTTCCCCAGATACAATTAATGCAATTCAAATCTTTATGGGAAATAGAGCCATTTTCCTATTCCCATGTATCTCTTTCAATCAATGTGAGGAGGCGGAAGTATGGGACTCACTAGAAATATGCTTTTTGCTCTCCAAAAATTTAGATTTAGGAGGCCTAATAAGTCTGTTTAATGTCAATACAGTTCTGTATTCTGGCCTGGCACTCTTTATTCAATAACATTCTATAAACTCCAGCAATTTTATAATGCCTTAATGCCAGAATGGATCAGGTCTATTCTTCATTCTTTTTCTGCTACAGCTGATCTTTTTACAGTGGTTAGTTCCCCTCTCTCCTTTGTTTCAAATCAAAATTAGAGAAAATCTCTAAATATAAGAAAGGTTTTTAATAATTTTGCTAATGTGGACTGTAAACTTCTTTGGGTAGGGTCACACTATATGGTTGCCAAATCTTTCAGCTCCAAGTGATGAAATATTTAATCGGGATCTCTCCACATTACCACAGACTACATGTTATGCATTAAATGTTTGGTTTGCAAGTAATTCTGGAGGATATTTATTTTTCCTTTTTGAGAAGTGTGCTTAATAGAATAGGCTATGGAGAAAGCAGGAATGCTTAAAAGGAAAAAGAAAAAACATTTTGAGAAAATTTCATTTTAGACATAGTTAATATAATAAACTTCTCTGCTTGCATCAAGTGATGCTTAAGTATGATTTCTGACGGGCACTGTAATTTGAGAGTAGGCTTTGTGATTGCTAAGACAGTAACTGGTTGAGAGTAGCAAAGGAGATAATGAGGAGAAGTCTTTGTCAGAAGGATGTTCACAGTTTGAAAGCCCCAAGCTGCTCTAGAAACCAGAGCTTCTCTGAGAGACTTTAGGGGCTCCAAGCACCCTAATTTATGAAAGATAAAAGTTTTCCCACTGGACTATGGAGAGCTTGCGGGCTGCATTCTAGAGAGAACATCTGAAAAAAATGTCTTTTCTTTTTCTCAGAATCACCCCCTTTCTAATGGATTAGGAATGTGCCCTCCCCTCAAGCTCCCTGGGAGCAGAGTTCACCGTTCATGTGCTGTAGTGGGTTAAGGTGCTCTGCGACTATTTCCTTGATTAATTACAAAGAAAATTGCCTGTCTTTCTGGGTGTGTGGGTGAGCAAAAGACTGTTAAGTTATCTGTTCTTGTATGCTTTTGTTTGCACATCCATTGCAAAGCATGCAGTCATCACTGGATGAAATTGGCAGCCAGTTTTCAGCCAGTCTGTAGAGGCTGAAAGACCAGCCTGGTCTGAGGTCAGTGTCAAGCTTGAGTTCTCTGATTTCTGACGTGTCTGACAGAGGTTTCTAGATGTTAGCACAAACCTGAGATATATCCAGCAAAGATCTAAGAATTTGAAAATACCCTATTAACCATAGCCTTTCCCTCTATCAATATAATTCCTTTCATTCCGTTGCCCATAATTTTTTCTTGCCTTAAATATAGGTTAAATAATACTTCTGACTGTTTTGAAAAATTAGAACCACTTTTCCATATCCTCAGTGATTAGACATACCCCTTACTGTATGGGATTTGAATTATATGAAGGCATTAGCTCTCAATTATAATTTCCTAGCTCTTTTCAAATGTCTTGGTGCTTTCTATTTAGCTGTGTTTAAAAAATAATCTTTGGCATCATAAAGTAGGAAATAGGATAAAATAACAACAAAGTAATCATTCAAAGCCCTTGAGAATTTTACAAACCATCATCATCATGGAAGTAATTTGTTTTAGAGGCTAAGTAGAAGTATTTATAACATTAGAGTAGTTTGAAGTCAGAACAAGCAGTTGTGTAGATACTCAAAGCTTGGAAAACCAGGAGCAGTGGGCATCAAAGGCTTCCACAGAGCTGAGAAGATTTGTAGAATGACATACATATAGTCCGAAAATCATCAGTGGAATATCTTTGTCCAAAATGCTAAGCCTTAGTTGTCTGCAGTCCTACACAAATGCTGTTATTTATTTGTTACTTTTGGACAGCTCTACCTAGAGACTGAGAGCCCATTTGGGCACAGAACAGTACATGGGATCCATACTGAAGGGTCTTACAAGTAAAACAAATGTAGGGAAAAGACATGGTATGAACATCAACAAGGCAACGCTTGAATGTCATTTAGCTCTCTTTAAGCACTCTCAAGTCAATTGCATAGAGTAACAAGTAAATGGAAACAAAAAAGTCTTGTATTGGGTAGAAAAGAGCAGGAGAGGAAAAGAAGAGGTGTGCCTGTGGAGGCATGGATGTACATGTTTGTGAGGGAAAGAGAAGGGTTAGGCAGGAGAAGAGAACTGAGGAGATTTGTGGTGGCACAGGGCACTCTTCATCATGGTGCAGTGGGTGCAGTGTCCCAGCACACGTGCAGCAAGTCCTCTGCATGCACACATGCACCAATCACCAGGCTGGGTACGCCAAGGAACCTGCCCTTCACTGTCCTTGTTCCTCTCTTCTTGGGGGTTGCTGAGACTTCTCCAGGCAGCAATCCCAGCCTTGCAGATTATGCCTGCCAAAATCAGCTTGGTTTGCTCCCTTGTACAGTCCTCCCTCATGGCATGCTGCGAGAGGAGGGTAGCACCTGCAGAACTTGAATACTTGCTGGCAGATTTGTCAGTGCGGACAGGTGCTGGTGGGTGAGTGCACCAAGGCTGCTTTGGCAGCTGTTGTAGATGCACCACCTACCTGGACTGCTTATATGCAATGGGAAATGCACTTTTCCCATGGTAAAGCAAAGGAGGATGCATAGCCAAATTCCAATAATACTGACTGGTTACTGGGGCTATCACAGATTTTTCTCAATTCTTGAAATTAAATGGTCAGTTGTTATAGGTGGCTTAATGGGACACAGAAACAAGTTATTGGTGTGGGCATGATGTGATACAATTTTCTTCAGAAAGACAGTTAAAACCTTGCAAAATTATTTGAAGCAGGCGCTGTGTGTTAGCTCAATTTAGCATTTTGCCTTCTGTTACAGAAGCCCCTCTTAGGACCTGACACCATCACACAAACAGGAAATACTAGAAATAAAAATTCATTATATATCTAGGAGTGAGAAGGATTAGAAATAATAAATCCATGTTGATTAGAACATAACCATATGGAAAATTCAAGCTTGTGTAACCTATGTGCACTTGTGCCAGCCTGGCACACTGAAAAATGCCCATGTCAAGTGCTATTTTATGAAAGGTAGAATAGTATACTGGCAATCCAGATTTAAATTCAAACATGGCCCTGGATTCATACCTGCAACACACACTTATGATGAACCTGGGAGAATATTGTATTAATGAATGCAGTTTATACACTACTGGAATAAATGATGTGCCACAGATGGAGAGATCACGGTGGGATCAGCTTGAAATGCATATTTTTCTGATACATTAAGCCAAGGAACTAACTGCAGTGCAGTTTTTCTCATGCTGAGATATTTTTGACAATTTTTCCTTAGGTTTGCTTGTAAAGACAGAATAAATTGTCCTTGACATTCATAAATATATTTCTTCTGTCAGTCCATGCCCCTTCTGTCTCTATGTGAAACAGTGCATGGGAGAAGCCATGCTTAGTATGCTGCAACAGCAAGTGCTTGAGAGCTCTGAAATGGGGAGCTCCCCCCTCCAACAAATTACTGCAGGGAAAATTTTACCATGCTTGCTTTCAGCCTACAAATATTTGCCTTTGTAAGTGTAATGCAGTTTAGGAAAGCAATGCTGATGTCATTTTCAGGTGAATCTGGATTTCCTGTATTACAGAGTACTGGAGAAAGACGAAGAGCTGAACCATCCAAAATAACCACCCATGTTATTCTAGCTAATAACATATTCCCTGGACTATATTTATTTGCATATGTACATGTATGCGGTCTTCTTTTTACATGTATGCAATCTTGCATATGTACATTATATAGCTTGTTACCACCAAGAAGAGAAAGTCCTACTCCAGCATCTAATGATACTATCTGTAGTCCAGTTTTCCTTCTTTTCCCACAGTCATTTACATAGAGACCTCATCTGAGGCAGAGATTGTGTCTGTCCTGATGTTGGTCCTTTGCAAATGCAAATCCATTTCAAAATTTTGTTGTTAATCTGTCACAGTCTCCTTTGCAATTCTGCTTAACAGGAACTTGAATGTTTAGGCTGATAGTTCCCTTCCTGTCATCCTGACAAATGCTCTGCAATGTTCCTTAGGATTTCTCTGCCTGTCTGGATTTGCTGTCTCTAATCTTCTACTACATGATTTTTTTTTGTTTTGCTTTCTTTGGTGATTTGTACAGCTCTTCAAATGAAGAATGTTGGTCCTTATGCATTAATATAATGCAAATAAATAATAATAAATGAAAAGTGAATTCATTAATAATACACTTAAACTGGATGAGAAATGAACAGTAAATCCTGAAGGAGTTAAACTAAATTAAATCAGACAGAAAAAAGAGAAAGAAACTCAGGGAGCATATCCTGCTGGCTGCCTTTTTTTTTTTTTTTTTTTCCCCAAAGATAAAGAATGCAATCTGTTTCCTATTTGAAGAATAACAAGATTTTCACAAGGTCCTTGTTGGCTAACTTAGACACACCAAGATACCAGAATTCAGATATTTTTCTCTTCTCTTAAAGTAACAGGAGATTTCTAAGCAGCTGCCTACAAGATGGTTTCCCTTATTCAATGTTCTGCACCTGAAGAAACCTGCAAAATATAATTTGCATCAGATGCACAGAATAGGCATTTTTTGCTCACAAAACCGTTGTGCTGAAATGCCACACACAGAGCTGAGCTGATGTGGGCTGTGTGACCCAGCTTGCAATGCTCAATTGCAGCTGAAAAGGCTGAGACACCACCCTGCCTTTGTGTCCTCCCTCGCCCTGTTCTCCCAGCCAGTGCAGAGGCAGAGCAGAAGCAGCAGAACGTGGCTCAGCATCTCCCAATTCCAAAGCCACTAAAAATAAACCCATTGATAACCAGGCAGGCAGAAGCTGGCGCTGCAGCGAGCATGGGTGCGGCAGAGCCTGTGGAAAGTGCAGAGGCGTGAGCTGGTGGGAGTGCTTCTCATGGAGGGTACCCAGTCCCCAGAGGAAAACGACTGACAGAGCGTGGAGATTGGCACTGCACATTTGCAGTATGCAATCAGTTTAGATTGCGTGGAATGTGGGACCCAAACTCGGCTCTGCTTAACCCCAAACACTGCATGCACGATGCCTCTGCAAGCTCCGTTTCCATGGAAATGGATGTTAGCATTAGCTTCCTTCGTAAAGCGAATCTATTAGACCCAGCTCAGTGAAACAGGTATTTTATTCTCGTGTCATTCTGGGAGAAGATAAGGATTAGTTTGAAATCTGCACGTGGCATTTTAGGAGCATGATTTGATTATTCTTTCTGGGCTTTATAAGATTGGGAATTACTAGACTGTATTATGTAGGTAGAAGAATAACCATTTAAGTTAAGGCTGACTCAGATACGTAACTCTGCCAAAACCTTATCAATTTCACACCAAAAGGAGGACAAAATAAATGCCTGCCCTCAAATTAGACTTTATTGACTGACATGATTGTCCTTCCAAAAAGTATCATTATTCTGATTTCTAAAAGCAAAGAAGTTGTTTCTGCTGTGCTACTAATTTTTGTGAGGATTGGATGTATTTGCTGCAAATAAACCCTCCTTTTTACCACAATCATCTAAGTAAAGTGAAAAGCAGACTTTTTCTGTAATGATATTAAATAATAAGATAAACTTTATCTCAAATATAAAGGAATTGCAGGATTTATATAGATTTGGTCTCAGTATACTTTACCAGAAACACCACCTGATCAATTTCTCTCCAAACTCTCAAAGAAATGGCAAATATACAAGGAATATTCTGGAAAGAAAAAATTTAAAATAAGCCTAAAGAGGTTTCAAAGCTATTTTCAAAGCCTGAGAGATCACTGAAGTTTGACAGAATTAGTACAGTGTTCACCCAGTTTAAATGTGGTAATCTTATTTAAAGTGGTTAGTAAAAGGGCTAATGCAGAAAAAAAACTGAATATTTTTTCATATTCTCTCTTCATACCTGTAAGCACTGGAGAAACAGAATATCTCTGTACATTGTCCTGGTTTATGGATCATTAAAAATGAATCACAAATAGAAACTCAGTTATGGAATCATTATTTCCCTTCTTTCTGTGACAGAAACCTAATAAGATCCCTTTAGATCCCAGGCTAGATTTATGGAACATGGTTTACAGTTAGTAAGACCAAAGATAATTTGGCCCCTCAGACAGAATCAAACTGAAACTTTTATCTAATTTTAAGTGTGGTTTTGGTTCTTTTGAGGTAAGGTCTCCATATAAAATTACACAAGGTTGTACATGGCCTACCATGCTGATATATATGTCAGCATGACCCTTTTCATAGGAAATAAAGAGAGCACAAGCAAGGGGGCCTCTCCTGAAGTGCAGGAGTGCTCTAGTAAATTCAGGAACATCCTCCTCTCCCACCAAATCCTGTAGGGCAGGGTGTGCCCATCATCCCACCCACATTATCAGCATTTTACAGCCTGCCATCTTGTGAGGGACTGCAAAAGATATTGACAGAATTAATGTCTTTTTGTTTTTAAAACTTTTTGTTCTTTCCCACTAAGTCCAAATTTTCTGAGACCTTCTGTGTAACACCTTTAACAGTAAAGTTTTCAGGTAAACCTACAGAGTCTTTTTTCCAAGTCATTATTCCTTCCCTTGCAAACCTTGAATTGTATAAGAAATCTAAAATTCTTAGAAGTGTATCCTTCTATCATTCTAAAGCAAATACATAGAAAAAAACCCCAATTATTCAAAAAATCTGCATATGAAACAAAATTCTTTCTAACATGAATGAGGTTATAAGTGTGTCTTAGTCTAGCACAGCTAATTCTATTGGGGCATAACCTGATCTCCTACCCTGCAACAATTTACTGTTTATAACACGCTCTTTTAGATCAGTTCCTGATCAAATTCATACCCAGTTCATTAAAAATTATTGTACCAGAGTAGCTAATAAAAGAACTAATTGGGACACAGACCAACATCTCCCAGCTTCCTGACAGAGTTCTGACATTTTAGTACTTTTAATTAAGTGTATGTGCTGGTGTTAAAATATGCAATAAATTGTGCAGTAAAGATATGGAATAGGTTCCAGAATTCTTTCTTTGGGGAGAAGACAAATTTATATTTTGGTTTTGAAACAGATGCACAAAGCCCTCTTAAAGTTCTGTTCTTGAACAAATGCATGAAATTTTGGAAGCTTCTCTCCTCCTCTTGGTTTCATAATCCTGCAAAATCTTTCTTTTCTCAAGTTTTTTGAAATCTCCCTGCCTGTAACAGAAGCATAAAGCTGGTTTTTTAGTTAGCTTTATGTCAGAAATCTGAGCAAAGATCTGAAAATGAGAATGAATCTGCAAATACATTAAATTTCTGTTTTGCTTCCAAGATCACTTCATATTTTCATTTCTCCTCTTTAGCATCCCATTGTGCTGGGGATACAGTTTATTCTTCTTGTGACACTTTCCAAAATCTTTGTTGCCATCATCATTTAGGTCAATAGAAGTTCTGCAGTGTGCCCCTGCACAAAGAGACTGAGAGTGCACCACAGATATGTGCAGACAATGGGACAGATCATGTACAGAAAATAGGGGCAACCTGAAATCACTAAGGACATCACAATATGGGTATGGATCTTGCTCATGCCCTTTCTATCCACACACAAATCCTTATTTTTTTACATGCTAGAGGTCCTTACAACTGACACAGCTGAACATTGGACTAAAATTTGGACTGGGAATTCACTTGGATCATTCCTTCATAGCAAAGACAGATGTGTACAACGACACACATGATCTGACCAGCAGCTCCCCATTAGTCACTCCATAAATCAGAAAAAGAAGCAGGACTTTCCTGTAGCTCATCAGGAAGGAAGCACCAAGCAGCTCAGACCAAGGTGACACAAGAACTTGTAGAACATGCTGCAAGGACTTCTGGCTGCCTAGAAAGTCTGCAGCATGACTGTGCATATCCATGTGGGACCCAAAGAGTAGATTGCTCACTCTAGCTAATTTTCACTACAGTTACAGTGGGAAGGCTGTTGTCATCTAATAAATATTTCCATTTCAATCCACTTATTTTCACTGTGAAGCTATCACAGGTGTTTCCTGTGTTTGATCTTCTCAGCTGAGGAGGTGACAGGGTAGATAATAAGTAACTTCCATTTCACCCCGTAAGTCCGGGTCTCTGCCTAGATCCTTGCCTCCACAGCATACATTTGTCATTTAGAGTAATTTGGAGGAACAGTGTGGAAAGTTAGTTCTATGTCTGAATGTATCTTTTTTGTATTGCTAAGAAATCTTATTTAATGTCCAGAATTGTCTGCAGGATACTTTTTATAGGCATATAAGTCAAAAAAAGGAAGTTCAGTGACATTTATGACAGAGCTTGATACTTCATATATCAAAGTTTTGACCCTTTTTAAGTGCTTGTGTTCTGAATAAGGATAACTGACTGTAATTATTGCATCACAACTTGTAATGAAATAATTAAAGGGAGAAAGAAAAATAATGGATTTGATTACATTTATCTGCCAACTTCTATGTGTCTGTTACAATGGTGAAAATCCTAGACAGCAACTACAAAATTTAGGTTAAGGAAGATGATAAAGGATTAGCATCTTATCAGGCATCTATAAACAAGTAATGTAAAAAACGCTTTTTGCACATAAAGCCTAATTACTTTGGGAGAAAATCCTTCTCTGCACACAGAAGGATAGATCATGTGCTAGCTTGTATTTATGCTGATCCTTATATACTGTGCAGTAGGGATATGCCTTATCCCTCGACTGTCTCTATGTGACATGTAATTTTTCACAGTACTTCCCAGTGATTTTCAGAATCCAGAACAATTCAGCATGAAGAACAATGGCATGCAGGACATGGTGAGTTGTGCCTGCTCCTGTCAATGCAGTTATGTTATCTTCCAAAAATATGAAAAGAAATTGCATATTATCATGACTATGACTTGCTTTTGTAACACCAGTAAAGTGGCAAATAATTTCTACCTTGTCTTTTGCAACCTAGCCTTATCTTCTTTCTGAAGTAATTTTGGTCTTTTCCCTCTCTTCATAATTTATTCTGTATCAACACCTTAACTTCTGAAGGAGATGAAACCATGTAGGTTCATCTACAACAACCACCAGGCATCCTACCAAATACAAAATGTTTCTTCATTGTAGCATTTATGTTTATAATCTCTCTAAAAGCTCTGCAAAATCTTTGGGTGATAATACTGATACAGTAAGCATGGTTATTTTAGGTATATGTTCATATTTCAAGATTAGCAGGAGGATTTTTTTTGGTATGGCAGTTACTATAGTGACAGTGACAGTTTCAGAGAGGAAAGATGGCATTGTGATAAAGATATTGTAGTAAGATTCAGCTCAAATTGTCAGGAACTCTTCAGAGAGGGCCATTTAGATCTTTTTATTTTCTGGTATTTTTTATTGTGGCAGTGCTTTGGTGAACAAGTTGTTGACCTGAATTGCAGAAGTAAAGCTGGGTGAGAGTTGTTCTTTCATTCTGCAGAATTCTTCTACATTTAAAAAAATACTTTTATTTTGTATCAAACAACCCCAAATCTCTTGAAAGCTATTTTGTGTAAGTAAAATCAACCCTTCCTGCAAAATCTAATGCTCAAGGCCTATGCTTTGTGCAGAAGGTGGACTTGACTGCCAACCTGTCCCTAAAAGCCTAATACTGCTACACAGTGAGGAAGTTCTGTGGTTTACCCTGTTTTGACAAGGAATTTCATTCTGGATTTGGAAAAAAAAACCTACCCAAACATTTTCTGACAGTAACTTTGTCATGGTTCTTTATAGAATTCATTAGAAATTCAGCGAAGAATCATGCAAACAATGCTTTGTTTCCCTAAACAGCATCTATAGCCTGCACAACTCTGCTGGTCAGTTTACAGTTATCTAAATGAAATCAAGAATCAATCTGTATTGATTTCCTGAATATGTGTGTGTAATTCTACAACTTAAAAGGCTGAACTCTAATTCAGGCTTGATCAGAGTGTGCCTGTTTACATGTCAACATTTAATCCATGACTAACAAGCTACAGAAAGCCTGTTCTCATAGTTGAAACCAAGGATTTTTTTTGGCTTAAGTTGCAAACATAAAGCTCTGTAGTCCAAACCTCTTCAACAAACACCTTGAAAGGGGCCTGCCATCTTCCAATGAGCTGTCAATGTCCATGATAATTATTGAAGTAGCCATGGCATGATAGTATATCATTGGTGGCCCAGGTAGTCCATTCTTGCCTCTATAGCGCCTTTGACAGCTTAAATTTACTGTACATATGGAATAATTCATGGCTGCTGGCAGCTGAAATGGTCATGGCTGAAGTCCCAGTGACAGCTGGGACAAGGTTCAGGCTTCTTATCTCTACTCCATTTCAGTAGCTGATTGCCAGCTTAGAGCTGGCAGTGTGAAGCATTGCTGTCTGTGGCCTGCAAGTGTAAGCCATCACTGGACACAGCCCAGCGGAGACTGTCCCTCCCAAACCAGGATATTCTATAGGATGCTGCCACCAGATTCACTTAGGCAGCACCAGAATTCACTGATTTTTTTCATTTGCTCTTAGGCAAGATCAGCATCTAACTGACTGTGCTGGCAGAGAAGATTCAAGACCAGAATTTTTATTCCCAGTTGTAACTGAGAAACCCATTCCTTATCTCTTCACCTCTGCTACTTGTGAATACTCCAGAGGAAAGTCTACTAGCTTAGCTTGTACCACCAGTCTTCACTGAACTGTGAAACACTGTCCTGGAGGGACTGGAAGTGTCAACATAATCAATTACTATATCTCAGGAAGCAATCCCAGAGAAGCTTTCTAGGTTATCTCTGTACTGAGGCTTTTAGGATAAAGCCTTTCCCTTTGCACCCTCCCAGCAAGAACAGTATGTTCCAGCCACGAGGTAAATATGCCTCGTAGTAAACTTCTGGTAATACCAGTGTACCAGAAACAACAGGATCTCCTGAGACAAAGTTGTTTGTCTTTGGTAAGTTGAAAAGCTTATTTTCCCTTTTTTTTTTTCACCTTGTCACTTTGGTAATGTTGCCTCTAACTGGTGACCAATGATAGACTCTCTTCCAATGCAGGATGAAGAAACCAGATTTACTTATTGACACAGTGTTGTTGGAGTGGTGTAATGAGAAAACTGTTATGTCTTATTTGGAGGTGATTTGGCTCATGTGGGCAGCATTGGCATTATTGCTATTTGGCATGGAGCTGAAAGGCCTAAAAAGCTGATTATACTGAAGTGTTTGAAGGAGGGATTCAGGACACAGCCCTGAGAGCATTAAAATCCTGCTCAAGCACAATATGATTTAAAAGGCCACTGTTCCATTCCTTTCTGTGCCTGGAAACCTCTATCCTCAGACCAAAGTACTTCCTATTTTGAATAAGGTAATATGAAAGAAACATTGTGGCTTACTCCACAAATTAGCTTTTCAAAGGGCTATGGAGTCAGAACAAATCTCTGTTGGTTCTGCTGGCAGAGGGTAAAACAAGTGGTATTTAGGTCTTGAAAATATAATTCCATCTGAGCTGCTTTGTCAGCCAAATCTGTAACGTTTAGTAAGATGGGTTCAATAGGTCACATTACCTTGAATGAGCTGGTTCATAGTGGGACCCTGGGTACAAGCTCTGCAATCCATCAAGAGAAGAGGATGGAATTTGGAAAGGTTATAACAGAGTAACAACAACAAAAATAATATTAGGATTATGGCAAATAGAGTTACCTCAGGACCTGCAGAGAGACCTTGACAGATTAGAGGGCTGGGAAATTGCCAGCCTTATGAAGTTCAACACTGGAAAGTTTCTGCACCTGGGATGGGGCAACCCTGGATGCATGGACAGACTGAGGAATGAGATAGTGGAAAACAGCGGCACAAAAAGGGACCTGGAGGTCCTGTTCAATGGAAATTTGAACATGAGCCAGCAGTGCCCTGGCCTATCCAGCCAGGAGGGCCACCCATGTCCTGGGATGCATCAGACACAGCATCACCAGCCAGGCAAGGGAGATTGTCCTGCTCTGCTCTGCACTGGGGTGGCTTCACCTCGAGTGCTGGGGGCTTGTTTGGGTGTCACAATATAAAAAAGATATAAAGCTATTGGAGAGTGTCCAAAGGAGGGCAGTTAAGATGGTGAAGGGCTTTGAGGCATACTTGTGGCTGAGGTCACTTGGTTTGTTCAGCCTGGAGAAGAGGAGACTGAGGGGAGAGCTCACTGCAGTTACAACTTAATGAGGGGAAGAGGAGGGGCAGGCACTGATCTCTTTTCTGTGGCGTCCAGTGACAAGACTTGAGGGAATGGCCTGAAGTTGTGTCAGTGAAGGTTGAGGGTATTAGGCAAAGGTTCTTCCCCCAGAGGGTGGTTGGGCACTGGAGCAGCTCCCCAGGGAAGAGGCACCAAGGCTACCAGAGCTAAAGAAGTGTTTGAATCACTCTCTCAATCATACAGTGTGATTTTTGGGGTCGTTTATAGAGCCAGGAGCTGGGTTTCGATTATCATTTTATGTCCCTTCCAACCCAGGATATTCTGTGATTCTATGATTCTGTTTTAAGAGGAAGGTGAGGCTCACAGGGGGAAGAAAATGGCAAAGATGATTTATAGTTGTCGTGGTTTAAGCTGAGCTGGAAATTAAGCATCACACAGTCACTTGCTCAAGCCCCCTCTCTCCCACCCCACCCTAGTGGAATGAGGAGGAGAATCAAAGTAAGACTTGTAGGTTGAGATAAGAACTGTTAAATAATTGAAAATAAAATACATTAATAATGATAAAGGATGATAATTAAAAGGGAAAAAAGTGATGCATGATACAATTAGTCACCACCCACTGACCAATGCCAGACCCCCTTCCTAAACCCAGATTGGCCCCCCTTCCCAGTAGCCCCTATTTATATACTGGGTATGATATTCTATTGGAATATGCCTTTGGTCAGTTTGGGTCATCTGTCCCAGCTATGCTTCCTCCCAGTTTCTTTTGCAAACATCCTCACTGGCAGGGCATGAGACTCCTGGGAGCAGGGTTGGAATTGGGTCTTAAGCAAAAGGACAGAGACTTAAGCATGGTTAAGTCAGCATTCCTCTTATTTAGGCTTTTTTTACCCCTTCACATCCTATCTGCACAGTGGTCCAGCTTAAAAACGGAGCTGGAAAACAACCCCACCACAATCATATCATCAGAGCCACCACCCACCATCAGGAGGTAGATAGGAAGCTATTTAGGTTGAGGAACCAAATATTTATCCTACCAGGCTGAATGATTGCTGTCTCCTATCCTGTAATTTATTCCTAGTTTGGCATCTATTCCCTCAAGAGATCAGAGAAGAGCCTGTTCAGAGGCAGCCTATGCCTGGGTCTTCCTGTGGGTTAGTCCTTGGCATCTCCCTGGATATCATCCAGGATCATTCCATATTGCAAGTTCTTCAGCACCCTACAGAGTTAGAAAAACAGGATAAAGGAATTATCTGAGGGACCTTTCTTTTTGTTGTGCTGATGTGTTTGTTTTTTAATAGCTTCAGCATCTGAACTGGAAGGCAAGGCTTGGATTCATCTCACCCACATTAAACCATCTGGAAGATAGATGTTCGGTCCTGACTAATCATGTCAGCTCCCTCTGTGTGAAGTCATGGCATATGATCGCTCCAGGGATCAGTTCTTCTCACTGTTTTAGTGTCCTCTGCAGCTGTCTGGCTCTCTGCAGCAACTTCTTAGGGAGACTGCAGAATTATTTCCACCTGGATCTCCACTTTTAGATGGGTTAATGTGAGTTGGATGTAATTAATTTCTACAGTTGTACATCAAAATCTGGTCTAGTGTAGTCCATACATTAGCCACAGCAAATGCTAGAACTACTCATTTCAGTGCATAGATCCTATTTTTTTTTCTGAGGATCTTTGAGTTAAAGATCTGTCAGAAATTATTCCATACAGAAATTGGATAATAACGTCCTGCGCCCTGCCAGCATGTTTCTGTTCAGCTTAGATGGATGTTGAAAGAGAATGGAGAAGGTGGTGGTCCAGGATCTACACATTAGTACACAATAAAGAGACTGTCCCAAAAAGGAAAATTATCTGGTTGCAGCTTTTCTAGTGTGTGAAGTTTAAGAGAGGTTATTTTACAACACTCTCCAGACATAACTATGCATCTATACATATGTAGGACGTTGAAAGAATGTAATGATTTACTCAAGGGCAAAGTGATACCCCACTTGCATAAGCTGTTATCCCTTAGGCAATGTGAGATTATACTGTCTTTTCCACAGAAGGCTTATTTGTGGCATTTAACCAGATCTAATATACTTGCTATTAGACAAACACTGGGAGCTAAATTACCATAAAGATGCAAAGAAGGCTGCTTAAAGTGGAGGGATCTTATATTGTAATAGTTGTATTTACTGCAGTAAATACTTTGGATAGTATTTAATATTATTAGCAGAGAGTTTTCATAGCTTTAAAGGATATGCAAAGGTGCTTTAAAATGATGCTTTCAGTATCTGAAGGGAAGAGGATCATGCATGTAGTTTGTGTAGAAACTGTTGCTTTCAAATGTCTCTAATTATAAAACAATATTTTAATAATCCTAATGTTTGAGGCTGGGAAGTTTATCTATTAAGCAGCTTGATTATCTTGGCATAGGAAATAATGGCATAAATCTTCTTCTGGTACCTGAAGGGCAAAAGTATAATTGAGGAACAGTTTGCAGTGGTGGCTGCAAGCCATGTCAGTGCTGGTTGGTCCTAGACCAGCTGTATGGTGATCTACTTTCCAGTTTCAACACGGTAGCCTCAGGCTGCTCTTGCTTGTACCAGTTTCCCAATCCCCAGCACTGCTGCTGTGATTGCTGAGAGCACAGTGAGACACATGGGAGGCATGGAGGAGGGAAAGGTGCCCTCACCAGAAGAGCCCACATTCTGGAACCTTCCACCAAGACCTGTGCAGAGGAGCAAAATCAACTATTGGATTAGACTGGCTTAGATTTTACAGGTTTTTAATTTTGCCACTAGAGGCTTTTTGTATGAATTTTTCCTTACACTGTTGTGCTTTGTTTTTGTCCGCAGTGAGGTTGTACTAATTAATATTGATCATGCTGTTTTCATATAGCATTCCCTTGTGATGGGAAAGCTGGGATATAAATAGTTTTCAATCATTATTTGGATACCTCATATATGTGATATTTATAAAATACTGCTGTGATATAATTTGAAAAATAATATAAATTTAAAAGAAAAGAAAGTGCTGTTTTCCTTCTCTGAATCTTCTTTTTTTAAATCTTACAATCATCACTTAATTTAGTTCCCTGCATTTTTTGCAACAAGAGCTGAAATTACTGTTTTGTCTTCAAAGAGGATGGGCACAGCAAAATCTTCATGCACCTGGGCAAGTATCTAGCTTTTAGTGGAGATCTTGGAATAGGGCTTGTATGTAGGATATGTGTAGATGGGAGATGCTTAATGCAGTATAGAGGTATTTCTGTATTGCTTTTGGTAGAGGCTATAAATCAAGTTTGTATTAGAAATGGCTGAGACATTTCTGCATAAATTTTTCAAATGCAAATGCTTCAGAAAGATGTATCAGGTTTAAACAGGAGCTTTTACTGGGGCAGGAGGACATCAGGGTAGTAGAGAGAACTGTCAGGAGCCAGCAGTGCTCTCATGGGACAGTATAGTTTAATGTCCCATGATGCTATCCAGAGGGACCTGGAAAAGCTCAAGAAATTGTCCCATTGGATTCTCTTTAGGTTTAATAACACCAGGTGCAAGGTGCTGCATCTGTATTACCACAGGTTTGGGGATGAACAGATGCAGAGCAGCCCTGCCAAGAAGGACTTGGGTACGTGAGATGCTGCACATGAGCAGGCAAAGTGCCCTCCCAGCCCAGAAAGGCAATTGTATCCTGAGCTGCATCAAGAGCAGCGTGGCCAGCCGGTCAAGGGAGGGGATTCTGCCCCTTCTCCACTCTGGTGAGACCTACCTGGAGTGCTGCATCCAGCTCTGGGGCCACATCACAGGAGGGCCATCGTCTTGTTGGAGCAAATCCAGGGGAGGCCACCACAATAATTAGAGGGATGAAGCACCTTTGCTACAAGCTAAAACTGAAAGAGCTGGGGTTGTTCATCCTGGAAAAGAGAAAGCTGTGGAGAGACCTTATTGCAGCCTTCCTGCACCTGAAGGGCACCTATAAGAAAGACAGGGACAAATTTTTAGCAGGGCCTGTTGTGATAGGGCAAGGTAATGGTTTTATACTAAATTGTATCATACTAAATGGTATTATCTTGGATATAAAGAAGTGTTTCTACAAGGGTAGTAAAGTACTGGATCATGTTGCCCAAAGAGATGGTGGATGTCCCATCCCTGGAAACATTCCAGGTCAAGATGGATGGGACTCTGAGCAACTGATCTCATTGAAGATACCTCTGTTGGAGGTTGTGCTTGATGACCTTTAAAGGACCCTTCCAACCCAAACCATGGTATCCTGGGACAGGTCCTAACCATTTAGACATCCATCTTTTCCATGAAATTGTCAATATTTTTTCACTGAATTAGACTTTACTGAATATCTTAGAAAGATTTTAATTTAATTCCACTCGGTAGTGGAATCATCTAATCAACTCGGAAGTTGCAAAATCCCAGTAGGTGTCACAAAACAGATTCATCTTGATTGAGTTGGTTTTGTTTAGAGTGGATGTATAGATAATTTTAAAAATCTTTCAAGGCGTCATTCCAAAGATGCACATCTGTAAAAATAAATTATATCAGCTTACATTGCATTTTAGGAAACATGACAGTCATATAGTCACACATATTTTAGTTTGTTTGTGGTATTAGCCAACAGCATCTCTTTCCAGAACAAATGTTTTTCTGTATAAATACACAGAAAAAAAAATATTCAGCAAACTTCGTAATCTTGCTGGCAGATTTTTTACACATAAAATCATTTTCAAAATTTCCATTAATTAAGTATATTAAATCATGACATTATAGGCCCAGAAATAACAGCTTCAGCCTTTTGAGTACAAGAAATCTGCAGGCTATTTATGGAACCCATAGCATAGGTCTCACGATAGTGTGGTCAGAAGGCACAATGTAGGTTATTTTCAGGTATTTTATGGAGTACTGTTACAGATAAATAACATCAATTTATAAGGAGAAGGTTATGAAAAGTAGCTCCAGTAGCATTTCTAAAAATCCCCTTAAATATTGTGCTTTCCCCACCAATATATGTGACATCTCTCAGCAACATATGTGCTGCTGGGGGTGTGAGAATTTTGCATACATAAGTTTTTCTCTCAATTATTTAACTGATTCATTATTTACCACCTACATGTAGATAACCATCCAAAATCCTGATTGTATTATTTTTACGTGTCATCAAATAATTTTCTATTGAACTACAATGTCCTTAATAGCTTTAAAAAAACCACCACTGATGTATAGATATATATATATATGCATGTGTTTCCTGTCTTGTTTTAGGCTTTAATTTTGTGCCTTGATGGTCACTGCATGAACATCTGTCAGTAGAAGTTCTGCTCCAGATAACACAGAACATAATGGGAAAAACTTCCACAATGGAACTGAACAATTTGTATGAAGATTAGTACTCATCTAAATCTTAACAGTAGTCTTAATCACATTTTGAACAAAACCATCCATAGGATGAGAAAAAGGGTTAATCACAAACTTCACTGAAAACAGCATGGACAAACATGGTTCATGATATAATTTCATTTTTAAAAGCTAGATTTATGGATTCCAACCAACTGAATCAATTATTCCTGTAAATACAGAGAAAATAACTACCTTTCCAAAAAGAAGCAGATGTGTTTTTCCAATACTATTAAAATTTGAATTAATACTAAAAGAAACAAAAAATGAAGGGAGTAAGTGGATTATAGGCATTGCTTGTTCCAAATGACGTAATTCCACCACAGACTCCACACTAAGTATTTTTGGTAAAATGATACTTCAGCTTTAACTATAACCTTAACTATAACCATAGTCATATTTACTGAAAACTCTTCTCTGTGGAATTGGTAATCACTCTCATGAACAAAAGAAAGAGGAAAGCCGCAACATGAATAAAATGTTTTAGTTTAAAATCTGATTAATTAAATATCAGCTCTGTCCTTCACAGATTTCTTTCATGAGATGATGGCCAGTAGGGACCACTATAATTCATTGGTCTGAACTCTGTCTGCAGACATTTCCTCAGAAACTGGATTAAAACATATTTTATAGGAAGACATGTAATAATTTCTTGCAGACCTAAAGTTGTGGTGAATTTACAGCCTCCTGATAAGCTGATCCAATTTTTACCTACTTTCACAGCTAAGAAAAATCACATGTCATTTTAGGGCTCAAAGTTGGTTTTTCTCCCCTTTATCTTCAGTTCCAGCTACTGGATTGTTCCAATGCCTTTGCCTGCGAGACTTAATTATGTGAACAAAAGCTTTGTCTGTGGATCAGATCTTAAAAAAATCAAGCAGTACTCCTCAGTGTCCACCTTGTAAATTGTGTCTTTTGAGACCCGAATTATGTGTGACCCCCTTTGTACACTCTGCACTTTCCACACTGCTGCTTAATGGGACTGTCAAGAGTCAGAAGCAGGATTCCAGCAGTGGTTTCAGCACTGTTGTGTTCAAAGTGCCTTTCCAGCTTATTCTTGCATTACCCTTGGAGCATATGCAAGCATCTTGCTAAGTGCTATGGCCAGAGCATTGAAACAGGTCAGCGAAGGACACTTGAGTTTTTCTAGTGAATACTTCAACAGGTCTCTCACCTGTGAGAACAGCTGGCCTTCTTTGCATCTAAACACTATACAGCACTTGCTTGAATTAGAGTACATTTTGCTGGACAGTTTTTTTGTCCCTAATCTCATAATTTACTGCCTCCGCCATCTTGGTGGTATCTTTATTTTACAGTTGAACTACATCTTCCATGGATCCTTGATAAAAGCATGCAATAACATCGGTATCTTCTAGAAGATTTCAGGAGACACTGTGGATGCTGGATCCAGGACTAAGTATGAGTTTAAACTCATTAATATCATAATTTCATTAAGATCTTAATATGCATTCCTGAGTGGAGATTAGGTTTTCACCTCTCCTTTGGCTCTCACTGTACCTTGTTTTCATTCCTGTCAGCATTTGTAGAAGTTTTTGAATCAATAAAAGAGAAGCCCCTTAAAATCAGTGGTGGTTAAACTTCTCCAGAGCATGAAAGAGCCTGTGATTTGCCAAACAACATGATCAAAGTGCAGATGGGTATACTTTGTCTGCGATACCATGAAGAAATATAAGAATCGGGCAAGCCATTTTCACAAACCATCATACACAATGATGAAGGAAGAGGATGAAACTATAAGAGCAGCTGAAAACTCAAGAGAGAATTCAGTTTGTTGGGATGTTTTATAAAACCTGCATAAAAAAGTAGTGAGTGGGGTAAATACAGTCACTGAAAACAAACAGTGGTACCAACTGCTGTGCGAAAGGGCACTGACTTATTCACCAGCCAGAGGAAACAGGTGCATGATGAATGGTGCAAGGAAAAATAAGTGAGCAAGGATCTAACCTAACTTCAATGGAATGGTTGGTGGAGTACCTCTTTAGTCTGTTTTGTAACATGTGGTTTTGGTAATTTTTGGTATACGCTACACAGGCTAAATCCCTCCTCTCTTTCTAATACTTTGTGCTACACCAATTGACCTAAGGACAGGATTTAAACATAATGTTGTCCTTGAGGCAGGGACTTTGAAACCAGAAATGTGGAAATTAGCTTTTCCTCCCCTTTAGTATAGATTTACTACCAACTCAGAAACCTGTGACGCAGTTTCCTCCTCTACCTCTAATGACACAGATGCCTAAAGTTCTTAGCCTGAAAACCTGAATTTACCTCTGCTTATTTCTCCATGTAGGATGAATGATTCATTTTGTTCCATGACGCTGCTTCCAACTGCAAAACTGTTACATAAAGGCACTCAGGCCTTCTGCTTTTCATTCAGCTTTGGGAATTTCCTCTGCTTTATCACCAAGACCTAGGAAGAGTGAAGTTCAGGATGATTTTGAATCAGGTGCCAGCAATCCACACAGAGTATATTTTTTTGTATTTGTGCTTTTTTTCCGTTATAGTATACTTTCTACTTTCTACTTTTCTACAGAAAGTAGACTTTCTGGTATTTAACATTCATCCCACTTCAAAATTCAATATTTTTAAGTTAAACACTGCTTTGTCTTGTCTATGATCATTGTATATCAACATGACATTTACCCAGTCCCAATTCAAGAAGACTATCCTCTTCAGGAGGGAGCTTAGGAATCTGTGTATATCACAAGACCAGCAGTGGGAAGAATATACACAGATTTAACAAATTAATAGAAATGGCCTGCACTGGGAATAGTTTATTCCCCAAAATAACTCCATTAATTCTATTTATTCTTGTCTATTTTTTAAAACCAAAAATGTATATAGCTCTTTTAATTGTGAAGGTTTTTTTAGTCCTAATTTTTCTCCTGGTTCTCAATATTTTTTATTTCTGTTTATGAGTTTTATGCTCATCTATAGATTCAACGGTAATTAAATATGCACCCTCTGATTAGGCAGGCCCCACACGTGGGCAGCATCTGTTCAACACACTGAGATGTGGACTGACCTATATAGAGATGGGTGATGAAGAGATGGGGACTTCTCCTGCTTCCTCACCCATGTTTCCTTTTTGTGTGATAGACTAGGATGCTGCTTTGCTCCTAACATAATGGTTAACTATTCCTAACAAGGTGTTTTTCAGTAGGTGAAACTTTCCAGTTTATTAGCATTATTTTGACTTTGAAAAAATGATAATTAGTATGTGCTAAAATGGTATACCTGAGGCTTTCTACTATTAACTCTGAAACAGGAGACAAAGAGCCAGGAGTAATGGAACATTTTAAATTTGGTTTGGGAAGTATTAATATGCTTCATGTAAAACTATTATTTCAGTTCACTCTAAGCTATTATTGAAACATATTAAAGGCAATCATCACAATGTTCTAGACATCATACTATTCTCTGTCAGTATGTTATTAAATAGCATCATATATATGACAAATGTGTTCTCTAAGCATTTAAATGCTTTGTTTTGTTTGGGGAGGAGGGGAAATGCAGCAAAACAGCACTATTGGGCCATATTTTTAGCTGCTGAAAATTAACATAGCTCCACTGGGAGTAGTGCCAGGAATTTAAAATTATTGTTGAACTTTACAGTAGAATCAGCTACTGTGGCACTTCAATTATATGGAGGGCTGGGGTGTAGGAAATATTTGAAAGAAAGCATAATAGATTATCTGTGGATAAGCTCTGCTTCCATGCCGGGTGGGCTGAATGAAATATTTCAAGCTGCAAAATATTGAATGTATGTAACATGCTTCAGTACTGGCATTATAAATATTCTGTAAAGGAAAAACTGATGCATACAAACTCCATAACTTTCTAATACAGTAAAATTCTCTGCATGCAGACTCTGAAGTAATAGCTAAAACCCTGTTTTTATAATCAGCATGTGGATTTACATATTCTCTAATGAAATCCCTGCTAAATAAGCCATATGGTCATAACACTATGGTTTGCAGCAAGAGAAAGAGTATTATTCTGAATCAAAAATCAGATAAGAGGCAAAAGATGAAACAGTTTACATTTTTTTTCAGGGGGCAAGATGAGATAGCAAAACTTGTGTTTTAAAAATTAGGTAATACTAGAAAAAAAAAACCCACAGTTAAAAGCCATAAGATTTTTTAAATGCTAAGTGAAATGCAGTATATGTATAAAGAAATGTACTAACTATTCTCACTGTGTGGCTGAATGTTTATTATATGTATAAGCACTGAAAAAAGCATTTGGCACCAGGGAGGACAGGTCAGTGCAGTCATTGTAATCCAGTGTGAGGTCCTAAGAATACTGGTGGGACCAGAGTAGAAAAAACAACTGAAAGTAATCTAAGATTGTGTAAATCAATCTTTCCTGGAATGCTGTGTTCAGTTCTGCTCAGCTTGTCTTATTAGATCTATAAACAGGAAGAAGAAGGGTTCAAAACTGGGTCATTGACATCATAAGCACTAGTGGATCTCATCACTATCAGTCATCATTAAAGTCAAAACAAAAAGAAAAAAAAAAAGGATTAATCTTACAGTAAATGAATGACGAAAACATCAACAGTTATAACAATCAAGGCATGTCACATGTCTCATAGACAGGAAGACCAAGTAAGGAATTAGCAGGATCAAAAAGGGTTCTTTATAAAAGTTATAAGTAATTTCCCCCAGCTGCTAACAGTTGTCACCAGCTGTCTGGACAAGCCCCATCTATGTAAACCAGCAATGGGAATTGGGTCCTTGGTAAAAATATGCAGTTCTGTCTGTGAATCTCAAAATGAAGAAAGTTATTAAGGAAAATGAAACTGAGGTGTGTTAGTAATTCCTTGATTTGTAAAGGGGTGGACTCTTAGGAAAAAAACATGTGGAGGGTGATACCCATAAAATAGCCTAGAATTAAACAACAGGGGGTGTTAGCAGTATGAGATTAATGGTTGGACTAAATGATCTTCAAGGTCTTTTCCAACCTAAACGATTTTATGGTTCTATGAAAATCATAATCCTGAAAGAAGAAATGAAGCTTAGAGCCTATTACCTGTTTCAACTGCTGCCAGCCTGGTGAATAAAATTCACTTCTATGAGAAACTCATCTCAACACAACTGGAAGTAGAATTCCAGTAATGAAACACAAATTTTCTATATTAATTTTCACCCAAAAGGATGGCCTTAGGATTCTGGTTTTAGCCCTTTAGAGAGTAGAAGTGAAATGAGACATTTCCTCATTTAGGATGCAATGTTAATGTGCAGCCTCTGCTAGTTTCTTTTAACGTGCTGTTATTTCTTCCTTGATAAGATTAAATTAATTGGTGAGATAATGAAATAGCTAATTCCCAAGAATTGTTATGTAACTTACATTAACTTGTCTTAATACAATAGAAGATACCAATGTTAGAAATATTTTATTTCTTCACTGTTTTCAGCTCTTTTGCACATTAATTTTACACAGTAAATATTCAGTATTGTAAAAAACTTACAACCTCATGCATTTACTGTTTTAGCAGCACAGCTTTGCTATTTGTTCAGTGAATGCTTGTTTTGTTCTTATTAATTACCAATGTGTTTGCAATGATGCACTAGTTTGATATCATTATGTTACACAGGCTATCTAAAGCTATTGCCTAAGGACTGTAATATGATCTGCTGGATCCTGGGCAGAATTACAGAGTGCTCTACATTATTCTGTAGTTCATGCATCACTGAGTGTTTTCCTCTCCTGATTAGAGACCAGCCAATTGCACTATTTATAATTACTTAATATGATGAGCGTTTATGTAAAGAGGGGTTAAATAAAGAGAGATTTAGCAAAAAGCACAGAGAACAGAATAAATATTTAATTAGCATAGCAATAATCTTCAGGATACCGAGATCCTCAAAACTCGTTTTCTATTAGTTTGTTCTTTAGAGACCACTTTCTCCAAGTGGAAAACACACTGACACAGTCATGAAAACCCCTTCAAGTCTTACATGGAAAACACTGACACAGAATCTTGATCTGAATAAATTTGTTGATGCAGATGTTATTTCAAGGCACATATTATGTGCCTCTTAGGAAACAGGAGTAATTGTTCCATATTAAAAGCTAAATTCTGTTAAAATACAGGAATACTGGGGGGTGTTTTGGGGGCATATATACTCTTCAGATTTCTTTAAATCAGTTTTTCTGAAGGTAATTCAGTTATTTACTCATACTGAAATTTGGTGGAAAAAACATGCAAAAAACACAATTAGTACTATGTGCTCCTGCTACTTTCCTGTGGAGCAAAACTGCTTCTAACCCAGTCCAGATCAGAGCAGAGCACTTCAGCTTTCTCTGCTTTATATCTTCTTCTTGCCTCCAATAGATTTCATATTTCAGGGACTAGAGCAGCTCACATTGTCTCAAAAGGCCCAGTTGCCTGAATGATTTCTTCTCTAGCAAATTTGGATGAAATTGTTAATGTTATGATTATGCTTCCTTGCTCTTTGATGCAGTCTTATCTGTATGATGCAAGCTAAAAAAAAAAAAAAAAGCTTAAATGTAGTGTTTCCCCTAACCCAAGTCATACTGACAACCAGGCTAGCATGCAACTGTCATTGATGTTATGCCAACAGATCAGAGCTGAGAATCTGAGAGTATGTTAGAGAAGGGATCTTCTGACATCCTTGATAAACTGAAGTCATCTCAATACGTCTTACCACAGTCCTAGCAAAGGAGAAGGTTTCTGTTCTGTTTTCATAATATTTACAACTTGTCTGGGCTCATCATGTCTGCAAAGTAAATCAGAGGATGAAAACCATTTAGCATAAAATCTGATCTGGTAGTATCTTGGGAGGGACAGAATAAGATTTACATTCAAAGGCAGAAATACAGTATATAAACAAAGCTATGAAATTTTAAATTATAGCAAAAGTAAGATGAAGTTGTTTTGGAAAAGCCAAGACTACAAACATAAAGCACTTCAAACCAGCTAAGCAATAAAAAGCATAGCTCATCATTTGTCAGCACCTTTTTGGAGTGCTTTCAAACACTCCTCTTTAACCATTGCTTACAATACCATTTACACAAACCCAAATGTGTAGAAATGTACAACCATGAAACTAGGGGCTTCTCTCTCTGTATGTCATGGGTAATCTATGCTACAACGTTCCAGAGATGACAGAGACAGGACTTAGGGGAAGTGCCTCTAGAACATCAGGTTTATGTAGTCTCTCTCTTTATGCTGATCCAGTTCTGTCCCCTTTGCTTCCCAAGAGGATACTGTACATTGAGATATAAACACAGAGAATAGTTGAGCCCTCCTTATATATCAGTTGTGTCTCAATGGTGTAAAGGAGTGGCAGAGGAGGAAACCTTTATTCAGAAAAGGCACGAATACTCTAGAAGCAGAAATGCAGCTGTAGCAACATGTGCAGTGCATTTACTCTGAAAAATGGATAGATAGGTCTCTAAAGACAAAAGATGAAGCTTTAAGCAGTAGTGGGCAGACTGTGACTTCATGTGTTTAACTTCAAAGACAAAGTTACACTTCCATCTTATCAACATCTTTCCTGGTACAATCCAGTCCAATCTGTGTTGAATATATCTAGACTATCAATGCATACCACTGTGGAAAACATTCATATACTCTGGCCTAATTCGGTGTACTGGAACAGTGGGTTTCTTTCAAACTTTCTAATGCACATTAAGTTAAACAAATATGCAAAATCTTCAGTTCCTTGCTACCTACATAGTTCTGTTGCAAAACAAAATTAGAAGACAAAGCCAAAACCAGTTGAATTATGTCAATGCTGTGGACTGATGGGGGCTGTTGGAAGGACACACAGTAAGGAGGACACAAAGGAGTCACACTCAGGCTGCAAGTTTCCAGATGTCTCACCAGCTGGGCTTTCAAGCAGTATGGATGGTCTGAAAGAAAGGCCCAGCACACACTGGCACCTGGACAGGTAGCACTGCTGGAATTCACTGAAGTATGCTTTCAAAATAAAGGTTTGTATTTGTGAGATTTAGAATAAAGAAGGAACAGAAGCTCTGAACTGTTTTATGTTACTCTTCCCCTCAATAAGGTGGGTTCTTATTGATGCTTTAACTTGTATTTGCCATTCTATAGAATATGTACAGATGCTATAAAAGATGGTGAAAGTTGTCATGTAAAGGAAAACTGTTGTACAAGATATGCTGACGTCTTTAGGCTGATTGCTGCTCCTGTTTTTGTGCCATAAGACTGCAATGTTTCACAAGGGTAACCAAGATCAACATAGTTTTTTTGCTTCATGCTGTGGGAAATGCTCATGTTAGAAAACTCATGGTTTATTTAATATATTTGAAATATCACAGTTATCATATGAATACTTCCTTTGACACAGAGGATTTTCCTTAATGAAGGATAATCTGATTGGTGTGTTGGTTTTGTCATCCAAACTGATCTCCTGTGAAACATTATGTACCTTCCTGACCATGCTGAGAAATGTTCTGCCAAGCTATTATTTTAAAAACGTAGTGTCTTTTCTGAAAAGCACATTTCTTTCTTAGAAGACAGGCAGTGGAAGGTTAAAAATATCCTAAAGGTAAAAACAGGTCAAAGCTGTTCAGAGTAATCAAATAATTTACCCTGGGAAGAGAATACTGTCAGGCTGAGCTAATCAAAGAGTTTGGTTGACTGATCATTGGTTATCATGCGATGGGACTCTCTTGACTGTCCACAACTTGTTGATCCCTTCTGCTTCCCCTGTGTTACTGTACCCACCAAAGAGCACACATCAGGAGCTCTGCTACAGTTCTAACCAGAAACAGGACAAATATTTCTGAAATATTGATTAGTATCTTTAAATCTAAGCACTTTCTTAAGCTGACAAAAAATTTTCTAAGCCTAGTAAACTGCTTGGAAAAAATCTCTTTTGTTTCCCAAAGAACAACTGGAAAGTCGTATAGTCTTGATGTGCCTGTGAGATAACAACAGTTTTTAAAAAATCTTCCTTTTTTCATGTTTTTTTTTTGTTTATTTTGTTTTTGTTTTTTTGTTTTGTTTTCCTCCTAATCCTGCCAGCTGTGCAGTCTTGGTTATATATTTATACTAAATGGAATAGCATTTGTAATTTAGGCTATATGTGATCTATACAGCTATATTTTCCCTAAAAGGGAGCATCCGTTACCAGCAGTTATTGTTATACTGTGTTGCTCCCCTCATGGTTTACAATCAAGAATTTCAATGTCACCTTGTGTTTCGCCTTTACTTCCAAAGACCTTTGTCTGCTAGAAGTCCCTAATTGCCACAAATCTTTCTCCTGTCCTACTGCATGAAGATCTTACAGCTTTGCTTCCTTTTTTTCTTCAGATGAACTGCAGTCAGTTCACCTTTTATATATTCTCTTCAATTTATTGAAGTAGCAACCAGTAAAGTGATGTACAAGTCATGAAATAGTTAAAACTTGTAAGAAAGGTATCATTTTGATCAATGGCAGGAATGGGTTAGTTAGAAAAAACTAACCATATTCAGTTAGAGCCAAAAAGAACTCCCTAAAAAGCTTCTGCACTCTCGGAGAAACCAGATGGTTCAGGACTTACATGGTATATAGATATGTTGCTATCTGAATGTTAGAGAATTTATAGAGCTGCTAGAAAAAATCCTGCACTCACAGAGAATAAATCTGCAATAATTCCTTTAGCCTTTGTGGCTGCCAGGGAAATCAGAATGACTCTTTGTTTTCCCTGTCTCATGTGATGAATAACATGATCATCATAAATGCAGAGTGTCAGAAAACCCCTGTGTTGCATCACAGGGATGAGAATAGATTTCCTTTAATGTTGCTGGGCAGCAATTCAGACAGATAAGATGCTCCTGATGAGTACACAGTCTAATGTCCAGCTCCTGCTCTTAACACAGCAAATAAAACTTTTTCTTCAAATTTGAATTTAATCAGAACAAAAAGAAACCCTGGTCATTTGCTGTCTGCTTTTCTTAGGTCTAGGCAGTTTTTAAATGACATCTTAGACAGTGTGGAGAGAAATAAAGAATTTAGGTTGAGGTTTTTAATGTCCTTTAGCTAGTTTTCAGATTTTTGTGGGACTAAACTGTTGCAATTTGAAGACTTATCTTCAGGTGTCTTAAGTTTAAACAAAAGAAAAATCATAATAAAAAGTTGGACAGTACATTAACTGTTGTTTGTCCTTGTTCCTATTCTGGATAGAAAGCATAAAAATTTAGTATTTTATATATGTGAGCCCTTGTACTGGACAGTATTTACAGTGGAAGGCCAGGTTTATTCACCTATGGTTTGTTCACTGCAAGGCTGAACTCAGATATGAAGGTCATGAGGATAGTCTCCAAGCAGGGAGCAGCTTGATATATCCATGTCTGGAAAAGAAGCTGTGAATGAATTCAGCAAGAGAGGGGGTGGGCAGCATCAGGCCCAAGCTTCTATCCATACTACCTAGGCTCATGGGCCTCTAGTTGCTGAACAATCCTGGCCTAGGAGCAAAGCAGGTCATCTGAGACTGTCTGTGCTGAAAACAGTACTTTGGTTTACAGCCTGAAGCAGGTCACACACCTATTTGGTGCTCAGTCCCACTGTGCTGCTTTTGGAGCTCTATGACCTGATTCAGGGAGAAGTAAGGAAGTAAGGAGGGGTGCATCCACTGGCTATTTTTTTTTAAATTCAATTAAATTAGAACATCACAAAATGTGTTAAAAGTTGTTGTTCCTACAATATTAGTCTGACCTCAGGTTTTGTGTCTGAATGTGCAGAAGCTGTGAGTAATTAGAAATCAGTTCATAAGCCAACGTAAACTCTTGTTTACCTAACAGGGAATTATTCCAATTGATCCCTTCTAAGAAATACTTTTAGGAATAATTGCATATTTCCATAAATAATATTCATAGCAGCCACTATGAAGCCAGAAAATAGTAATGGTAGCAGACATCGTAAGATATTGTGGATGATATCTACCATTGGCCAGGCATGGATTTCCAGGGCAAATATAGATTTATAGCACTGTCCTAGCACGGTGTGAAGCACCAAAAACTGTTACACTGTGGAAGAGGCAGTTCCATGGCTGCCATCCCTTTCAGTAAAATCAGGAACTGGAAAGGAGATGATGCATTGTGGGCAATGACAGTTCACTGCAAGGTGACCAGTAGTGGCAATGGTATTCTGAAAGGCAGACTTCTGCCATGGCAGAGCTGGGATGGGAATGTCACAGCACCTGAAGGAGGAAAAATGTCTCCAGATCTCACACTGCATTGATCTCATGAGAAAGGGGGGAGAGGTTCCCATTGTCTGCCAGGCCAGCCTACTGGTTTTTGCCATGAACAACAGGATCCAATTGGAAATCTTCTATGGTTTCTAATCTAAATTATATTTCTAAAAACATATGGCTCATTGCTGCCACTGCCAACCACTTCTGTTTATGTCAAGCAAGGCACTAGAGTCAGAGGTTCAGCTTCCTGATCTAACATGCCTTTCTGCACTGTAGTATTAAAAGACAAAGTGAGATTGCTTTTACATCCAATATCATGGCTGACACAAAACTAAGATAGTTCTATTCATGGCATACATAAATTTTTTCATAATTGGAGATTCACACCTTTCTTTTTAAAACACAAAGGAACATCATATTTTTACACTATTCATAAATAAATTAGAATAAAAGCATTCTAAATCTGAATGGTACAAAATTCATACCTTCATGAAGTTCAGAATTGCCATATACTTCTAGTTTTTACCAAACATGGCTGACTACTAAATGTGCTGATTTATGTTTGAGATAATCCGCAACTCCAACAGCATAACATGAAATTTGTATTTTTAAGGTAAGATCTTAATTATTCTAATCCTTTTCAAAAGTGTTTTAAAATACAACACCTTTATCCAGTGCCAGGAGTTTGTATGTGCCTTAGCAGCATAAAATGGACACAATGAGGGGTGTGCCAGCCAGAGTCTGCATGGAATTGATATTAGCAGAAATCTCTGTTTGAAATAACAGTTGTTTCTTTGTTTAATTGAATTCATTTCCCGAGCTGACAAAAATTCATAACAATATTGTGAATGAAAAATAGATATGTTTATGAAGCAAAAATGTAACATATTTTATTTTCAGGCTGATTCTAGTGGTTCTAGTATGCATTTGAAATTTGAGCCTTCTTGTGTCAAAAATCCATACGTATTAAACGTATTCTGAGCATTTCTGTTGTACTGAATTTCTGAGGGGGAAATCTTCCTTAAGGTGAAAAAACACAGTGCAGAGCTATAAGTGTGTGCACAAGAGGATTAAAACCAGATAAGCTTTTTTTGAAATGGACAAGGATCTCACATTTTGCATACTTTTTGTCTCTTAGCAAATTATTGAAGTCCGTTCTATTTGCTAGACAAATCTTGCAAATTCAGAAAACATATTTTAGAAGAATTGCCTGGATTAAATGTAAGGTTTCAACAAACCTGAACATACCTTCAAATATTTCTTTCTTAGCTACCTGACAGTGTTATCTGACATGCTGTTTTTGAATTATAATTAATTTAGAGAAATGTTCTTCAGTATCTCTATGTAATAAGGTGACAGAAATGTGATCAGGTATTGGAGTTATATTTGCATGCCTTGAAAAACTGCCATTTTGCGTCTCTGTATGAAGAGCCCAAATTCTGCTCTGCTTCTCACTTCTGCACAAATTGATCTAAGTTGAATCGTGATGATGGTGCTGCAAGCAGAATACAACATATATGTGAACATCAGTCTGAAATGGCAACCCAGGTCAACAAATCCTTTTCCCTGTAGTAACAGGCATCTGCGGAGCCTTGAATGTCCTAAACCCCCTGCTATAATAGTCCCAAAGTTTTCTTTGGCACAAACAACAACTACAACAAATAATTTTTAAAAAATCTATAATGACCTACAGAAAGTAAGCAGGATGAATAAAAGATATTGCTAATACTGCAGATTCCTGCGTAGAAGGATTTTTTTAAAAATTTGCATAAGGTACCTAGGACAAAGACTATGCCGTTCAATATAGAGAAGCACAATAAAAGCAAAAAACCCTATAATAGTTCCACTTGGATTAGGGAGAAAGTTCTTCATGGTCCTATATCTGGCTATCCGTTCAACTATAAGCTTGCTTCAAATGGCACCAGGAGCATTTCAGCACTGTGCCTTTGCATCCTGTCTAGACATGTTGCCTATTTCCAGTTGGCTGGTCACTGGAGGAAGAGAACAAAATCAAACAAAAAAATCCCTATAAGGCAATTTATACATCAAGAGAGAAAAAGAAAAAATAATTCCTCTTGACCCAAAGGCAGCCAGTGAATTCCCTGAAGCAGAGAACTAATATGTATGTCACAAGAAAGCAGTGATCCAATCTCCTTTCAAAACTTCTTGGAGACTTGGACCCAAAAATGTACATCTGTCCAACCTTGTGTTTGGTATTTGAAGGCGTAGCCATCAAAACAGTTTGATCAAGTATAGCTTCTCACTCTGGAACAAAAAAAAAAGAGAAGCTTTTATCTCTGTAGAATAAATAAATAAATAATGATGTAAAGTGACATTTCACAGCCTGAAGTCAGCAAAATTAGTACCCCATGCCCAGAACCTGCTGGTACCTATCACCATATCACATATTAAGGTTCACTGCTTGGACATGCTATTACTCAGAAAACCAGAGCACAAGAACCTGTATTAGTAGAATTGGGGACTTGGCTGGATTTGTGGGAAGTCTCATTTCATGTTCTAGGCACAGCACTTAAATTCTGTCACAAGAGGCCTTTTACATCAGTAGAAACTTTAGAAATAAAGTTGTTGTTAAGGCCATGGGGATCATAGGAATACAAGTACTTGGGGAAATAAGAGTTCTCGTTTATTTCTGTAGCATCCTAAGCTCATTTTTTCTGGTGTATCTATTTTGTTTTTAGTAAGTTATCCATTCCTATTTGCTTACATAGGCTAATCAAATATAGACTCTATGGAAGATGGACATATTGCCCTCGTCTAGACCATTATATTTGTTTATGTGTGTGTCTCTGTGTGTGCATTTCTGAACTGAAAGAAATGAACTAATTGTTTTTATTTCTTCTAACTTGAGAAGAAAACATCGATTATTTTTATTAGAGGTAAATTTGTTTCAAAGAATATTGTTTGTGTTGCAGTAGTGCTAAAATTCCAGCTGGAGATGGATACCATGCCTATTTGGCATGCTCTGTACACATCTATCTATAACAAAAATTGTGCCTGATCTCAAAACATTACCATCTGCACAGTTAATGGGAGGTAACAATAGGCTGCAGCAGAATGAAGAAATAGAGACACAGTTTAATCAGCCATAATAGGCATCAACCTGAAATGAGCCAAAGACTGATCTTACAGTGCTTAATCAAAGCAAAGTGTTCTGTTATCTAATGTACCTCTGTTTTGCACTGTGTAGAAGGAAAATCCTTCAGAAAGGTCATTCCTCTTTCTTGCCATCATTTTTTGCCAGTGATTTCAATGACAAAAGGAAGAGTATTACTAATTTAGTATATATATATTACAAAGAGAAGGGTTTACACTGCTCCACATGATCATGATCATTAAAAGGAAATAAAATGGAGTTGTCTTGTACAAATAATATTTTAGATTTCAAAAGATGGTAATGAAAATGGCAATAGAAAAGCAAAGGTATTCTAAAGGAAAGAGGCTATACAGTCAGATTTTCAAGCAAATTAATGCAAGTTCACTTCCACTACATAGAATTAGATAATACAGGAAAATGGTAATTTTCTTTATATACATTTAATACCATCAAGTTGAATACTGCTTAGATTTTTTATAGCTAAAAGTCCCCTTCAGTGCATAAGATGTGTGAGAGACTTTTTGGTACATTTTTATTTAATTCTTTTTAATGGCAGATATTGCTGCATCAAACCAATTTCTAGCAGATGATTTTTACACAACCAAAATCACAATGACTGATCAGAAGTGCTCCCTCAGGTTGCATTTTTAGGCAGTTTGGCAGTTGCCAACTCATAGAAAGTTGCATAAATGAATATATCTTTTGATAGAAATCCTTTTTTGGTAGAAAAAAAAAGATTGTTCTATTTACAAGCTAACGCATGCTTTTAATTTTGAATATATCGCATTCTTGAAAAAGTAGAAAGAATAAAATTGTACCTTCTAAAAAAAATACATCTTCTTTAATATTGTAAGTCAAAAAAATATTTCTTCAAATTTATACAAACAAGATTTTTCCTGTGCATTTAATACACAGCTAGTGACTCATGAATTATAGCTCTTAAGTACCAAATTGGATAGCTGACATCCCACAGAGTGAGAAAATGCCTTCTCTCCCCTCTGAACAAACATTTCCTAGGGCTTCCTGACTAAAGAAAAGAAAAAGGTTTCATAAATGGGTTGTTTTTTCCACAGGGATTGAGGGTAGATTCGCACTGAATTCTTGATTTCCTGATTTCACACTCTACAATGAACCACAGATTTCTCTCGCATTGGTACCACAGGAGCTGAGGCTGGGTACCTGATGCTCCCCTTGTCCTCTTCAGTCTGTCTTGCTTCTCAGCCTGCTTTTCTGGTCCTACCAGGAACGAATGTCATGGAAATGCTCTTGGAGCAGTGATGAGGATATAGCAGAATGAACATGCTGTCAAACTGCGTCTGTCTTTTACGTATTCATTGTAGGAAAATAGAGCTACATATTGCGGCTATACAGTAAAATAGTATCTCATCCAGACCTCAGCTTGTATGGGTATGTAGCAAATTCAGAACATCACATAACCATAAATCCAATGCTTGGATTGCATAATACTCCAGAGTGATGCAGGGGATAGTCTAGGTCCATACGTGGGTGAGGTTTGTCTGAGGACACACGTGGGATTACAGAAAGACACTGCTTTCTGGCTTTTTTTTTTTTTTAAGTTGTAAACAACCTTTTCCAAAATATATAGTTTTGCATATGTATTTAGGAAAGGAAGACATGTGCCATTCATTTGATAAAAAGATGGACTAATTATCAGGCAGCCAGATGGCAAAATACAAACTAATTCACAGGCAATCATTCAGCACAGATCAACACCTCCCGTATGGCTCCCACACCCCAACACCAGTTAAAAACACAGAGCTGCAGAAATGAAATGCTGCAAGGATCTCAAGATACCATCTAATCCATCTTCTTGCATCCAGCAGGGAAATTTTTGGTCAGTGCAATACAATTTTATTCCACAGAAAGTCTCTATGGACAGAAGGTTTCAGTAGTTAAAAATTCCTTCAAATGCAAAATAGAAAACAAGAAATCCTCCTAAACCACAGAGCAAAACCTTGAGGAATTCACTGAAACCTAAACCACAAAAACCTCAGAATACAGAATAGCCACAACACAACCTGACTTCTGCAGACATGTGTTTCTTTAATGTGGTTACAAGCAGAGCATGCACTAGGAATCTTTTTATTGCACATGGGATCATTCACATACAAACTGAGCAAACCAAAAAAATACATTTCTATAACATGTGCAAAAAACCCAGATCTGACAGACTGCAATACAAGCTTTGCTGTAATGGGCTCACAGAAAGCAATATGATGGACAAGCTATAGGAACCTGAACAGAATATGAACAACATTCACCACATCTCGGAGCCAAGAAAAGCACTGATGAATCTGTGCAGGCAGGCATGCAGCTGCTGTGTGCTGCGTGTGTGGAACAGTGCAGGTGCTCCTGCCCTGCCACAAAACATAAACCATGAGCTCTCCTAGGCACTGGCAGCAAGGAAGGGGACCCAAAACCTATGAACACTTGTAAATTTATCTTCATAAAAATTTATTTTAAAGGACTGTAACGCCTATGCTCACTCTGGACTCAGACACACATTAAGTCAGGGCTCTTCCTTATGCAACTCTTGATTTGCACCTGAGAAATGTTGCTGTGGCACCCTATGGTCTGGAGACCAGTTCTGGGCTTGTCTTTGTGCCATAGTGCTGGGTGTACAACACACCACCTGCTGACTGGCTGAGGACAAATGGCAGAGAATGGCATCTTATTGTGGTTTTTAATTAATTCCAGATTTCTGCACTAGGTTATCTAAGAAAAAAGAGATGGTAAAAGCCTTTTATACATACACAATTGTCAGCAGAGAATATATTTGGGGTTGTCTTCTCTGTGTCTAGAAGAGAAAATAAGAAGTCAGAATGTATGTACTTAATGAATGCCATTTCTGCACAAACCTCCTAATTAACATTCATGGTAGTCTGCTTTAAAGAACTGCTGCTTTTTCTATTTCTATATTTGCTGGTTGGTTGGATTGAGTTTCTTCCCTCCCTGAATAAGAGAAAGCAGAACAAGAATGTTGAGTTTCTTTCCCTTGAAAATGTTCCTGGTGGACGCTGACCAGTGCTGCGCTGGCACTGGTGGCAGACAAAAGGTCCAGCATAGTGCTGGATTTTTGGTGCCTTCACACATGAACTCTTGGTGCCAAAGTCTGCTCTAAAGTTGCTACAGCTGAGCCTTCTGAAACCTCAACAATGATGGGAGATGTGAAGCCAGAAGGGGAGTGGTGAGCGCTGGGAGGTATCCTTGACTGCAGACGCTGTCTGCCTGGTTTTGCAGGACAGTGCATTTTGCCTGTCACTTTCAGGACCAAATCCAGTGCAGTTGCCTGGTCAAATGCCCAATCAAATACTACATACACTAGATCTTTACCTGGGAAATTTTATGAGGGAAGGGAAAGCTTTTTATTTTTGAAGTTTAGCATTCATGTATTTGCACAGCTCCTGTGGCTATCAGTATGTGCTAGGGGTTTTTCTCCTGTTTGGTGCTTTAAAATTTAACTTTCCATATGCATTGCAAATGTAGGCATAGGCATATACCCTTTATTTATATTTACATTTGAAAATGGACATGTTTGAAATATTTTGGGATGTAAGTACAGAACGGAAAAGAGAAGTATATTAAAGAACCGAACACATAAAACGTGAGAAATGTATTTTTGCATGCATATATAGTGTAAACAGCAAATTTAACTGTATTTTCTACAAGAACTACTGAATGGCTGGTAGCAGATTTTCTTACATTAACCTGACTACCTGGAATTTAACATTGTGAAACAATAAGCATAGAAATGTCACTTATTCAGCTAATATACAGCTATCTTTCATATTCAGATTTTGCTGGGATGCTAATCGGAAACTTGGGTGTCAGGCTCTTGTTAATAGACTAGTCCCTGAGGGGTACCTGCAGAACAATACATTCCCTGCTCCTCTGTTCCTCCAGTTGGAGATCACCTCTGCCTGAGCTCTGGCTTCCCACAATACTTTAGATGCTTGGGGAAAGGCTGCTATAAGTCAAGACACTTGGGAGAAACAAAAGTGGCTTTGTTGAATGTGAAAACACTTAGGAAGCCTGTGAAGTGGATGCTATGTACTTAGTTTCCCTGGAGTTTCATTTTCACAAGATTACAAAACAGTGCATTTCAAATAAGAGACCAGATGAGCTGTGTTTCACTGAGTGCACAGATTCCCTGCTCAGATGTTCCCAATAGCTCTACGTTCTGAGTGGGAAGGTTATAACTGCTCCCACCATGTCACTTCCTACTTCTACAAGTGCTAAGTCTTTCTGGGGATTCATATTTTTTGTTGCAATATTTACATAGTGCTTGACATCTGCAAGGTAATTTCATAATCTTATGAACTTTATTCAGACAACCATACATCTCTAGGCACCTTTTTCTGCAAGAAGCCCTGTAGTGGGTCAAAGAGTGTTATTGGTTTTGGTCCTTTTCAGAATAAAGTGTGCCACTCCATGTAGCAACTGCATCAGAATCATGTAGTCAAATGATGTAAATATTCCAGGATAAGGGTGGTTGCATCCTGGAATTCAATAATTACTTCAGAAGTCTTTGATTTTTATCTAAGGCAAACACTATATTTGGAGTACAAATTAAAAAAAATTCTGCAGCCTTTGTAAATTATAATTGTAACTATTGTAAATATGGAAGATATTTCAAAGTTTTGAAACAAAAGGCTTCTCCTTCTTCTGAGCAAGATTCAGTTCTTACTGGAAAAGAAAGCCAGAAAACAAAAGAAAATATCCCCCTTGGAGCTGACCACTCTGCTGAGAGTAAAATAGAAAATGTATTCCATAGCACTCCTCTGAAGGGCCATTAGCAAAAACTGATTTTGTAAAATCTTTTCTATGTATTTACCCCAGATTAAATCTGATCTGTGACTGTGACATTATCTTGATAAAGCAAAGTATCCTAAAAGGTTAAGACAAACATGACTTGAAGACAGGAGACCTTTTGTCCAGAACCCCCATATTCACCTGAATTGTAAGCTGCAAGCATATGGGATGTGTGCTACAATCAGTCATGGCCACAGTGGAGCAAGAGAGGCACCAGATGGTGACAGATGTGAGGGCCACCACCTCAGGGTGCTCTGCAGGTCCAGGGCAGGCTCTGGAAGAAGCATCTGGCAGCTGAGATGAACAAAGGAGGCAATGAGACCAGGGGAGAAAGAGCTCCAGAGAAAAGAGTACTGGGGGGAATAAAGCAAATATGTCTGGCCTACAAAAATATCCTGCTCTTTTCTGAATACAATGAACAGCTTTGTGCACAGCCTTGCAAGGCCTATGTATAAACAGTGCTCAGTTAATTTATCTTATTAAAATAATTTTATCTGGGGAGAGAGAAAAATCTATGAACATTTCCTGCATCTGAAATTCACATGTATGAACAAAACCTCTAGTATTTCTTTTCATACAATTTCAGTTACCTCTGTTTCATACAGAGGTTTGAAATTCCAGTTATTTCAGCTGACATTTTACAACATGACACCTGAGTGGGTCCATTTAAGTATCATAATCTTGGAGGGCATTTTTCATCTTGTGGCATAAAATCTTTTAACTGGGTATATTCAGGCCATAGTTTTTATACACCTTTCAAATGCTTTGTATAAGGAACCATAAACAGCCTTTGTGGAAATGAAAGTTTGAAATCACTCTGCTGAAAGTTTCAAACATTTGTGAGATTCACTGTTTACAGACTGATTAGATTTACAACTCTACTAGCAAAACAGATAGTTCTCTGCATATTATGTGTTCTTCCTATTTATGCTTCCCCTTCTCACAAAGCATGCATTGCATTTAGCCCTTTGTCTTACACATAGGTGACTGCTCTACAGTTTTGAGGTTTCTCTTTCCATTTCTCAGTCTGCAGTACTTGAAATTCAATGAAGATTAAATTTTGCATATTTGAGTTGGGTGATGATTTTATTGACATCTTGACTAAGGGGCTCTAAGATAAAATTTAACCTCTGTAATGCTTGTAGCACTCATAGACAAACAGTGTATAGCATGCATCTTTATAAGGGAACTTCTTTTCTTTAGCTTTTTGCATTAATCATATGGTACCCTGTAAAAATAAGTCTGCCCAGAAAAGGTGAATAATGTGACTCCACTAGTATCAGCCCTCCCTCTATCAGTACTGTGTCCTGCTGCTCTTCATTCCCCATCCTAAGCTGTGTGCCACAGAGGGGTGGTCATTCCTCTGCTAAAAATAAGGCTTCTGTGATGCTCAAATGATGTTAAAATGCAGGGAACATGTATAAATCCACCAGAACCAGCTGCAATGAAGTGAAGACCATTACAAACACCATGCTCCTCCCAGTAGCACATACATTTATAAGGCTCCCCCAGGCACTGCATGACACTGTGAGGACACAGTGACTGAGTGAGTAGCCACTGTGCAGTAACATGACATTTTATAGCAGGGAACCTGTGTATGGTAGGCATGGTGCCACACAAAGATTGATTAGAATCAGATGGTGAAAAATGCTTTGCAGTTAGTATCCTGATGAAATTGCAGGAGTGATCATTAAAATGGTAGTCTGGTCCTCCTGAAGCCGACACACCTTCCCCAAGGCACTTTTCCAAGGTCTAGATATCAGTTCTGGGATGGAAACAGTTGTATACGCTGATGTATAAATGTAATTTTGTGGTGTACAGTACAGTACAGTACAGAGCTCACGTGTCTACCAAACTCCAATCAAAACAAGTGTTCCCATGCTTCCTTTGCTGTTCCAGAATTCAGCAAACCTGCACTTAGTTCCTGTCTCTATTGTACCACTGCAGTATTGTCCATGTGGGTAAAAGCCTAATCCAGTTGCTGTTACTGGCAAAATTCCCATTGACCTGCATAGAAAGAGATTTTAATTCTTAATCTTCATGTTCCTCATCTGGTAAATAAAGAAGATATTTCATTTTTCCAAGTACATCTGTATATCTTTATTTAGTCTATAAAACCCCTTTGGACAAAGACTTGTTAATTTGTGCTGTTCTTTAAAATTAATGTCAGTAATAATCTGTGTCATCCCCAAGTCAACATATTACAGCCTAAATATCAATATTTTAGGTTTGTAAAAATCAAATGTGCTCACCAATGGGTAGAAAAGTACAGCTGACAATTTGCTGGTCAGCACTACACCAGCTGCCTGCCCAGAAAGAATAAAGATTTTCCTGCAGTTCACTGGAAACTTAGAGCAGCTCATCTGCCCCAAGCACATTGAACAATCAGACCTTTCTCTATACTCTTACAAAAAGTCTGATTATTGCAGCATAGTAGATGCTTTATAAAGTAGCCCATTCTCTATTGAGCTGGATTAATATGGTTTAGAATGTTAAACTTAGTCTTAGATAATATCTAGCACAATATCTAACTCAGTCTCAGTTGAGATCTCTCTGGGTTACAGTGATATAAATAATACTTAAATAATTACTGTGGGAATTAACTGATATTTACCAATTTCAATTTTATTACAGCATTTGGGCTTTGAAAACCACAGATGAAGCAATAGATTCTATAGGAACATTTGACACTTTGAAAACTCAACTGTAGTTAATGACAACAGAAAGATCTATGGAGACAAAGATGTAATGAAATCTCATAACAAGTTTACAATAAAATAAAAAAAAAAATTATCTGCAGCACAAACTGGAAGAACTCATTTTACTTGTTCTATGTAGTCAGCAAAAGTTTTAAATATGTAAATACTGAAAGCATTCTCTTTTTCTCCAAAACTGCTGAAGTTTAAATTATATTTGTAGCTCTCCCTTCTGTGAGACAGTCCATTCTACTGGGGAGGCCATGTATTTTTCGGTCTAGTAATATCTTATTCCAGTGTGATAGATTTTGTCTTACACTGCAGTACAGAGTGAATAATTTTCCATTATAAGTAGGACTGTTTTCTCACTTCAGAAAAAAAAAAAAAAACAACTTCATTTTCATCCCACCAGCATTTAATTCACTTTGGGGTCTCTTTTTCATTCTAGTTAGTTGTGTCATTCATGCCCATCTGTTTCTCCACAAGCCAAGTGATAGTTTTCATTTTTGAAATGTTTTCTTCCTTTTCTATATGGCAATACATTTTACAGCAATATTTTGATGACCATTTGACTATTTCCACTTGTTACAAAAGACATTTTTTTAAAAGAGCACTAAAGAGCTCCCTTAACATCCACAAGGTTCACAGCAAGGGCAGAAATTTTCTTCAGTCACAGCAGAAATGAAAGCAGGAGTGCCAAGTTTATGCTATGCCTTCACAGTCAAAGGGATGTTCTAGTTTCTAAATGCAAATCCTTTAATATGGTCTCTTAGCTCTAGAAGAAGATAGAAGAATAAGGAAGAGGAAAACCATCCCTTAAATTTACATGTCAGAGTTCTGCTCAGATCATGAATAGACAGCAGGAAGTAAAATACACACTAAAGGAAAAAGGAGACGCAATTATTCAGCAGTAAAAATAGTGAAATTATCCTTGGGTTTCACTTACAATGGAAAATTAGATTCTTTCATTTCAGATGAAAATATGAATATTACTTGAAATGTTGTAGAACATCTTTATTAGCATATATTATACTGTTTTATCATAACTTGTCCTCGCTCTCACCCACAGCACAGGAAAAGACTTCTTCCCGACCTTAGAAGCACTTCTTAGCCTGGGCTCCAGCTGCTGTGCAACAGCAAAACCTCCTTATTTCCTTCCCATGTGTGTAAGACCAGAGCAGCTACCAGATTCAGATGTTTGTGATAATTTTTCCTGTGCTGTATTCAAGGGGAAGAAGAAGAGTACAATGTCGGAGGCCAACCACCTCCAAGGGATGCTCCTGGAAGGAGAAGATTATCCAGTACAGTTTACCCTGAGCTATCCCTGCAGACACAACCTAGTCTTTGGCTTTTGTGGCTCCTGTGGCAAATAAACTTCCTCTTTTCAAGCTTAGAGAAAAAATCAGTTGCTTTAAAATGAGACATTTCAAATAATATCACACAGTGGTGAATTGCAGTGTTGGCAGTGGGTTCACTTTACTATCCTTCCATAAATATAAAAAATGCCCTCATTGAGGGATCTGCCCTCAGCCCTTATTTTCATTTCCAAATAAGCTATTGGCACCCTAAATTTTTGTTTTCTGTTGCAGGGCTCCTGTAGCAAAGCCAAAGAATCATTCCTAAACAACTGTGAAGATACAGTAGAATTAGTTTTGTCTGTTTTGAGGCATACTCACTTTATTTTCTAGCCTATCTTTCCAAGGATGTAGTTTACAAATTTACACCCTTTGTTTCTTCTTTTAGCAGTCTGGCAGTCATTTCCCCTCCACCCCGTCCCAAGTAATTTCTCATTATTTTTGGTACTCCCTGACCAATTTCAGCCCCACAAAGCAGATGGTTAGAGATCTCAAATACAACAAACGTCTACACTGAAATATACATGCTGATTAAAGAAGAGAGACCTTACTCGTGTTTCCTCTGAGGTAAGGGCAGAGAGAATTCAACATGATCCTTTCAGCAGCATCCAACTGGGCAATCAGCAGGCGTGTTCTGACTGGCCAGTTATCATCCACATTTTAGCAGGCTTAATACAGCTATTTTATACAGCTAAAAGCAGAAAAAATAGCTTGGACTTCTGTGACGTGGTGGTGTGGGAAGAGCTATGTTAGCACCAGCAGGCTGGGGAACTGCTGTAGTGTGAGGAGAGGGCACAGGGCTTTGGGAGGGGGCAGCGTTCAGTGCAGGGGAAGCTAGGAGGAAAACAGGTAACCCGGCAGTGAGGCAAAGGGACATAAGGCTGTGCTGAGTGTGTTGTGGTGAGAGTATTCTAAAGGATATGCTTAATTCACATCTCCTACACAGACCCGTAAGAAACCCAGCTTCACCAGTTCCACTGGCTCTGGATTATCTGCATTACCTTACTTAGCAGAACTTCAGGAGTGAGAAAGAGTCTATGGTTTGGAAATCCCAGCAGAACTCAGACACCTGAGCTTGCATTATGGGCCTTCCTGCTTTTAAGCAGGCAGGAATGAGAAAGCCTAGTAACAACTTCAGAAACATCTCCTACAATGGTGACTCAAAGGGACCCCAGAAATTATTTTCCCTGTTCAGACAAGTCAGTCTAGGACTACATTGCATGCCTTTTATGTTGTGTGACTAAATTTTACCTGGCTCATTGAATTTCCATTTTGATTTTATGGGTTGATTCTCTGTTGTCTTAATTTGTGTAACTACATATACTTCCTAATTTCCATGCATCTGAATCAAGAGTATAGAAGAACACAACAGGAAATTATTTTCCAGTCTTGCAGAATTCTCAGCCTTCTCCCACACCTTATCTGACTGAAATGGAAATTTTTCAAAAACATCAGAGGAAACAAGACGAAATACATCCCTTCATGCTGGAATAGCCCTGTCACATGGTCATTCACACAGAATCCACATCACCACCTGAACATCCAGAGGAGTGAATTTAGAGGGATTCATATCCAAGCCTATAGCAGTTTATGAATGTCTGATCTTTAATATATAGTGTGTTTATATCAACATACAAAATACACAAAGATATATGCCTGGATCACTTGTCTGTATGATGTGTGATACTGAAAAATCAGCAAAACCTGTCTTCCCAGCCCAGACATCAAAAGCAAGCTTTTTCAGTTTTCAGATTTTTCAGGTATACATGTAGAACCTACAATTTTGCATGTAGATGTATAAATACAGATATGTGCACGTACAAAATGTCATAATATTAGGCTTGCAAGCATGATTACAGAACAGCTAGGTCAAAGTCAGTGCTTCTGCATGCCGCTCTCAGTGCAGTGAGGTTGGACATCTGTTCACTCAGCTGTCAGTGAAGCCACAGGACTGGGACAAGTCTAGCTACCTGCAGTTGAGGTGCTTTACTTTTTGTGTACTGTTTTGTTTTGCCAGTGAAGGTAATCTGCAAGGGAAGATGAATTACAGAATGTGATTGTGATTCCCTCTCTGAACAGGCCCAGTGTCCTAGCAGGCTGTAACAGCCCTTGCTTGGATTCATAAGCCAAAAGGGAAAGCAGCACAGAACAATTGGAGAGTTGCATTCCTGCTGAGTTGTACTGATGGGCAGATAAGCCCATTATGTCTTTTGAAAGATTAAATAATTAAGCAATAGGTGGACATCCCTTCCATAGAGTTTAAGATCATTAAGCAAAATTACTTGGAAGCATTCCTAGCCTTGCAATTATTCTTATTAGATTTAATAGTATCACAGGATGATGTGGGCAGGCAGCATCTTTTCTGATTCAGTTTGAGTGATGAGCTTCATGCTGTGTAATTGGAAGTCAAGTCATAGTACTACTAGCCATTATTGTTTTCCATTATTATTTTCCAAAATATTGAAATATTTTCCCTCAGCACTGTGCATAAATGACATAGTGCTGAGAGGCCTTTGTTGAAAGGCTACCTGCCTTTCAACAAGCCCTCCCAACAATTCATTTAAAAAGTAAATAGATCAATAAAGTGACAAAGCAGTTGAGTGGACATTACTCACTTCCTTGGTAATGTCATCAGGCAAATAAATGCACAGTTATGGTTTGTCTACACAAGGAATAAAAGACAGCTAATTGTACAGACTACCTATATAAAAGATTATCCCATCACTTTTTTTGAAGACAACTCAGACCATAATGAAATAATCACACTCTATCTCCAAAATTATAACATTCTATGCAGTATCCTAGAAATAATACTCCTATATAAAATTAGATTATATAAAGGGATCCTCTTTTCCTACCTGTATTCTCTTCACATTTGGCCAGAACTTGGCTGAGATCCACCTTTATTGCACAGTGAAGGAAGAGCTGTTGTGTCTCCAGTTGTTTGCTCAAACCTCTGTGAACTCCTTCTGGAAAGCTCAGCCACATGTGAGTGATAGAGGCACATCAGCGTTCTCTCCTTTTGGAAAGATTTAACTCTCATTAAATTTGGAACCCAGATGAGCATAGCAGAGGATGGAAGAGTAAAATGAAAGCATGAGCAACGTTCTACTTCATATACCAGTCTGTGTACTGACAGGCTGTTTGTGTAGCAGCAGATAATGGTCTCTTCACTGTCTCCAGTGCATCTAACTAACAAGGGGTCTTTCCTCTTCTTTTTATTTAAATATGTAATTTTACCCATCACCAAAAGTTGTTACTATTGGGAGATGGTGAAGATGTGTCCCTCAGCATATTGAAAAATGTTATTTCAATGTAAATTAATGATGATTTTCTAGGATTAATTCTTAATTTCATAGTGTTCTACTACTGAAAAAGTCAAGGTGTTTACACTAGAAATTTAAGTGGAAAATATCCAGGTTAACTCAGAGCAAGTATAATCCAGCACAGTGTCTGTCTTTAACTTCTGTGAAAAAATTCCTTTGTGTCTGCTAAACCTTCTTATAAAGACACTTTAGTACACATGTCCTAGGGCCCCAAAGCTATTGGTGGCTATCTCTGACTTTCCAGTTCCTTTCCCTTTCTAGGAGTTCATTCTGATTGAAACCCTGTTTTACAATTAACCTTTACTTATCACTTAAAATTACCAAATACTAGCAGGTATTTCTGTTCTTTAGTTTTTCCTCAGAGTAAGGACTTCCTAAGCTTAGATCCCTCTTCTTTTTCTAAAATGTGGCTTTACCTCTGTTCAGTCCATTCACTTCCTTCTACGTTGTTCTGACTGATCTTCCTCTGAAGCAACCTCTTGAATATATACCTTGTATTTCTGGTGATTTTATGACCAGCCAGAAGAAATGATCAAAACTCTTGGGAAAAACATCCATTGTCCTTTTCAGACTTGAAAAATCTGTCTTGACAAGTGACCACTTCTTTCACTCAACGATATCACATTTGAATGGATCACCACAGAAGTTCAGAGAGCAGATCTTTTCTTTTCCATAGAGGATGCAGGACTTTTCCCATTATGTCATGTGACAGGGAAGCACAGGAGGCTGAATAGTACCACATTCAAAGTGGATTTAGGGTTTAACACAAATATACACAGAGGAGCCACACAAACATCTCCAGAGAACAACATGAGGTTTACAATACTTGCTTTGTGACAGTAGAGCTGAAACAAATATAGAAGGGTGAATGACTGTAATTCCAACATGAAAAGCTTTATAGTTTTCTGTTCCACCCATGTGTAGTAATTGGAATTACAAACATTGGTATGGCGTTTTAAGTGATGGGATTCCTTACTACCTTATTAACAGGGGCACTGGTAGCTGCTCTCCTTCTCTGCAGCACTCACAGACTTTGCACCTCTCTTCAGCTGATTAACATTTTGAATTTTTGCACAAGACTATTCTGTTTATATAGTGATCTGGGCACTACTAGTGTAGGTTCATTTCCTGTCAGTCATGGTTTTCTTATGTCAGTGTGCGCATTATTTTCAAATGCATTTCTTTCATTCCTGCTTCATGTTGGTCTTTATAGTTTTATACAGCCAATGAGACCAGCAAGTTCCTAAAATGGCCAGAATACTTAGAACAGTCTGACAAACTGTACTGTGTTCCTGCTTATTAATGTGTCATTATGTTGGGAAAACAGAGCATAAGTAAACGCTAATTAGGAAAACAGGTGGAAAAGCAAGACAACTTCAGTACTGCACTCAGCAACAAAAACATAGGAGATACAGAAGTTAAACAGTCAGAGCTTGCTAGTTTTAAAGAAACACAAGTATAGGATCCTTAAAACTAAGCCAGGTTAACAAGCAAAGGAAGGGAAAAAAAATACGGCTGAGAAAGTCATCAGAAAATCCATTATTGCTATTCCTTTTTATTTGAGGTCCTAGCTATTATTTACCCTAACACGTGTATAGCACAGGGCAGATCTCATGTTCCAATCTACCTTTTACGTAGGCAGCTGTAAATCAGACAAATGAACTTTCCTAATTCTATGTACTGCAAACACTTCACAATTGTCTACACCAATCTGTCTTTTTAGCCTTTAGTAGGCACTATAATGATTTTTTTGTTCTCTTGGATCTTGGATTATGAGAGTATATAATGAAGGAGGCCTCTGTTTCCAAACAAGGAGGGAATTCAAGAAGAATTTGTCACTGAATGGGACAGCTAGCAAATGAAAACAAAATTTTCCCCAGAAATTATTTACTGTTCTTCCAGTACAAATAATATAAAATGCACTGATGTAGCTTAGCTATGACTGAGTATGAAAACACGGATATTGTTCAGACAGTATATTTAATTATGTGTGACTTTCTCTGCTTTTATGTCATATTTTAAATAAAAGTATTGGAATTCTAGATTATCTTGAGTTAAGCTTTTGCTAAGGAAATTAAAGCAAGTAGAAAATGCTTCCATGTCAATGGAAGACAACTAGGAAAATGTAAAGTTTTGTAATGGTGGGGGAATATGAATGCAAGTTAATTCCTTAATGGTCACTGTGCTCTATTTTTCAGTCACATGAATGGGGAGGGGGGCGGGAGCAGGAAGGCTGAGTGGGGACAGAAATTGAGGTACAGCTACTGAATGTCAAGGTTTTATCACTTCAGTTAATATAAACCTAAAATAAATTTGAAATCTCATGGAAGGTTATTTGATTTTGAACTTGAGCCCATCTCTAACCTGCCACCAATGTTCCTGGCTGTTTCATTAAAGGTACATCCGTTAGAAACACAATTAAGGACTTTACCAGGCCTCATCTCAAAGCAACATTTCTGACAAGAAAAAAAAATATTTATTTCAGGATTTTCAGGGTGGGTAGGAGTTATCATTTGCATTTGTGCTCCTCTCAGCTCTTGGAAGAAATTATATCTTTCCTCTTGTAATATTGCTGCTAAGCTATACATGAATGTTTCTTTTTGTTAAATAACAGGTTAACCTTCAGTAAAGCTGCAAGAAAAAGTGCACCTGAGGGACAAGTGGTTTAAGTTCTTATTTCACAGTACCATGGAACACTGAATTGAAATGTTTGATAGTTTTTTCATTAGGTTGCTTCTCTTTTGCTTTGTTTTGTTTTGTTTTCTAATAGGTCACTGAAAAATACTGTTCTAGGTTTAAGCAAATTGCAGGTCAGAGTCAGTAGGCATGCAGCTGGCATGCATTGGCAGTTCATTCTTTTGGTCTTTTATTTTGTACAACACCCAAGAGTCTGGTCTCCACTAAATACAAAATTTTATTACATTAACTCTGACAAACTTCAAGGATACAAAAGAAGATGATATCTCTCTACACTTAGAACAGTATGTGTTCAGGTTCTCTGAACTTCATATCAACAAAATGGGACTGAAGTATCAAATCTTAAAAAGCCCTGCTCCTGCCCTCTCTTTCATAAAAAAAACAAGTTCATAACTGTAAATTCCTAACCCAAGGTGACTTTGCTGCTGGATTTGGGCACCTCCAAAGCCAGCTTCTAGCTTGCTGGGCAATGAGGCAACAGGTTTCTTTACAGATCTGGGTCTGGGAGAAAACATTGCTGAAGACAACTGAATTAAGCATAACGCTGTCACAGACAGAAACTGAAATGGAAATGAGATGATGATTTTAGTTAGAGTATGTAACTAAATACAATAGCTGACTAATGAAAAGCACTGATCAAAGAATCATAAAACAAATACAAGCTATTTCTAACAAAAAAATGAAGGAAGTAAACAAGATATACAGCAGGAAATAACCTCAGGCTCATTTCACTGTATCAAATGACTAGAAATGGTGCAAAGTAATACCCCAAAATGTAAGAAAAATAGAGAAAATCAATACACATAAATACCATGTTCATTTATCTAATGTTTCAAATCAGAAGAGTAAGAGAAAAGACAAACACATTGATCTAACACACATCAAGAAAGAGGAGGAGGTTGTCATGAAGATTCATAAGATTGCAGCTTGTAGTCAAAAATCAGTATTACAAATAAGACAGGACGTGAGTCATGCTGATTTGTAGGTTGCTGTGTGAATTCTGTCATATAAACAAACTGTATTGGTTGGGCTCTAGCACAGACGCATATCCTGAGCCCACCTGGAATTTGTGGTTGCTATCTTGCAGTACATCTTGGCTCCTCAGAACGTGGCAGTGACAGCAAATCCACCTGCTCTGGAAGTGCTATCAAAGGAAAATTTCTGCTGAAAAACAGATATTCCTAAATCTGTTTGAACAATAGGATGTTCCAACATATGCATTCACATTCATTATAAAATTCATTGTAAAATTACAGTATGTCGATTTTCTTTTTTAAGAACACTAATTTAATTTCTTCATTTCTCTGCCTCCAGTGTGCCTTTGTGGAACAAACTTTTCATTTTAAAAATAACTGATTTCCCTAGCATAGCCCTTAATTTAAAAGTACACATACTATTAGTAAGATGCAATGCTTGAAAAACAGGGTTCAGAAGATCTTAGTCCAGCTTTCAAAGAAGAAAATTTATCACTGTGAATGACCAAAGTTTTGTCTTTGTCTAATTTTGTCTCAGTTGTGCATGAACATTTTGAATGAAATTACTGCTCCTCATATCTTTCCAGTTGGAAGCAGTGAAAAGAAAAACAGTTAGTGGCCTCAACAAGCATGCAGTAATGTTTTGGAGCTGAGAACAGTTATGGAGGTAGCTGTGAAATTTGCATGCCTTCTGCCCTCATTTGATTAAAATTTAATGTCTGGACTTCTTCACTGGAAAAGGACAGGTTCAGTCATTTTCCAATTTCACATTTTTGTGGCCTACGTCATAAGTTTGCTGGCTAGCATGCTCTGTGGGTATTTGAAGCAGCACTTTACCAGTCTGACTAGTGTTCCAATTTCTGAAGCATCTCATGGCAAATTTTCCAACATCAGTATTCATGGCAGTTTTCTGCCACATATCCATCTAAAAGGACACAGCTCAGGAAACAGAGTCAGAGTTTTTATCCTCCAACATGTGCTGCATCTACAGGTCACATAATCCGAATTGTTTCTGTTCCCCTTTGCTACATTTCATGCTCCTTCTGAACAAGTATCAGTGTATCCAAGATGTGGGAGAGGGCATTCTTATCTGCACAAAGATTTTCAGTCACACAACCTCTTATTAGTGTCTCTTTGAGCCTCTCCACCCACAGTCTCATTTTCTTTCTCCAACTGGAAAATAACTAGCACTATTTTACAAGTAATAAATTACTAGACAGTAATTTATTTTCTTGGACATTGGTTACAATTTGTCACGGTCACGTCACAGGAATTTCCAATATGCTGCTGTTTATATTTTCACCTCCAGTAATGACTTTCCTTAGTGTGACTTCCATTTTCCTTTGCAGTAACTGGAGTAACTTCTTGGCTACCCCATTTAATTTCATGGTGTATAACCATTCTCAGTATTCATCCCCTTGAAAGTGGAATGTACCACAAATATACCTCGTTATGCTCGTAATGAATAGCTAGATAGGTAATGCTAGAGAAGGAAGAGCGGCTCTCCCTTCCCATAAATACAAGCCAGTGTTATCAATGATATGCAGAAACTTATCTCGTGGTAGACACTACCAGACTAAAACTTGCCTCTTTCACAAGATTTAATTTCTTGTGTTGCTTATTTCTATTTCTCTGTTGCCACATGCATCTGCTATTAAATATTTTATTTTACTGCTTTCATGTTCTAAGGCTTTCTTTTTTTGCTCAACTACTGACCTAAACTACTCAAAATAAAATGCCAGTAAAGATCAGTTTAGAGCTAAGCACTTTAATCAGGGAAACAAATGAAGTAATATTATATTCTAGTTCAGCACCTTTAAACAGCTTACTGTAACTGTATTGCTGTTCAAATCCCTTTGCTGCAATTACAAAACAGCATCACAACAAAAAGCAAATATTAGGCTTGGCACAGTCAGTCACCTTTGAACAATTTATCAAATTCGGAATTTTCTACAGATTAATAATGCTTGTCCATCAGAATGAAAAACTACTCATCCTATGATGTGTCTAATTGCATCTTTTCAGGATCTTCCATGGAAAAGGCCCATGACAATAATTAATACCTAGTGCTATATACACCACAGCTTTGGGCGTTGCCTAGCAACCAGCATCCTGTAGGCTTCCTAAGGGCCTCAAGTGAAGGCAGGGGAGCAATCCCTGCACACTGCCATGAGTGAGGAGCAGCTTTGTTCTAGGCTGCTGCATTGTTCTGCTTGTTTCTAGAGTGATCTGCAAAACAAAACTTCCTTAAGAGGTCACATTTCTGAAAAGCCTTTTCATAGAATAAACAGAAGCTAAATGCACATGCTTAATTTTTTTATACTCTGGGATGGCTTTTACCTTCAGAAATACTACCAATATCCTCTTGTTATCTGCCAAAACAATTTGTTTTCAAAAGAAGTGTTTCTGTGGATTCATTTCTACTTCTTATTGGAATAGATGTCCATCTCTGACAGGATGTTGTTCTGATGTTTTTCACAATCAAATGCTAATTTGTTTTGGACAAATTATCCATTACATTTAAAAAAGTATTTTTGTTTTGTTTTTACACAAATACTATTGTATCTCAAGAGCATCTACAGTACAGAGTAGCACAAACTTCTCTGAAATGAAATCTTCCTCTGCTGTAAAAGCATTCTTTCTTGACAGTGCAAGTTTTTTAAAGTACCAGTTCATTTCCAGTTGAATTTCTTTATCTTGGCAAAGGGACATCTAAATCTCATTTCATTAAATGTATATATTTACTCAGATATTCACTTCAATAAGAGAAGGAGGCTGGAAGGAAGCAAGATTTCCCTTCTCAGTTAGTTTCCAGACTCTGTGGTCCTTACCAAGTCAATGATCTTCTCTTTATCTTTGCTTTTGCTTTAAAATAACACCCCAAATATAATAAGACTCAGAAAGATATTGTGGTTATTTTATAACCCTTTAAGAAAAAAGTGACCAGCAACAGGACATATTTAATTTTTTCAGAAATTTTGCAGAATTTATATAGTTTAATCCTAACACATTCAGCATTATTTGAATAGTGAAATAAATGCAATAAAATTTTGATGTTAAAGTGATCATTTTATTAACAGGACTGTGTAATATGTGTTCTAGAATCAGGAAGATGTTAGACTAACTGGCAATCCAGTCCTAGGTTTCTATGACTCATATTTTGTAGCTGTTTTAAAATAACAAAGATCAAATATTATGTAAATATTCCTCAGTCCAAATCCACTGACTTTCTTTTTTTTTTTTTTTTTCTGCCTTTGTCCTGCAGCAAGATTATTCAGCCTCCCAAGATGTTTTGTAAAGTCATATTCATACAGATGTCTGGTTACAGTAGATCTTCTGTAGAGCTTTGGCTTAGAATTCATGCTCAGTCTTGAAATCTCAGAGGAAATTGTCAAGGCACAAAGGGCAAGAGAGTCCCCATAATCTATTGATGAAACTTGGGAGATGATGAAACTCAGGAGCCTAAAAACTCTTTTTATTTTTGCAACAAAGCCAGTTCATACTCATCCTTTTAATTTCTTTCCCACTTAATTCCCAGTAAGGTAGGCACATGACACACTGGGGATCAATCCCACACAATCTGAGTGACATCTCAATCTTGAGGGACATGCTGAGCAAAATTCTAATGAAAGATAATCTTATGGATATCCAGAATTCGAACATTACAGCAAAGGCAGAATCCCTAATCCCTGACGTAAAGATTTCAGTGCAGCTGCTTATTGAAAAATGCTTGTGCTTGACAGGAAAGACTAGTCAGGGTTATCTTTCTCCTGCTCATTGTTTTTCCTCTGTCTGCCTCATTTACATGTAAATAAGTGAATTTTGCACACATTCAGGGTGCCACATAAATTTCAATTTTGCCTTTTTTACTTATGATTTCACAATCAGTCTGTCTTATTGATTTTTATCCCCCTGTTTAAACATTCATCAGGTCTTCTGTTACCCATAAGCTTGAACCACAGACTTACACATGAGTTGCCTACCTTTAGTTCAGGTCACTATTAGTCTTGGCAATATGATCACTTTAGTTCATGGAACACACACACACACACACACAGATCTCTTGTCTGTTCATAAGATTGTTTTTCAACTTTGAGAGTATAAATAAAGTTACATTGCAAAGGTTGAGTTACATCAGTGAGTAAGTCATCACTTTCCTACAGGCAAACAAATTTGTTCCTCTTTTCTAGCAAATGCTTGTTTTCCAGATGGGAGTTAACTCCTCAGTACAATAATTTCTGTTCTGTGTCATCAGCACAGGAGCTGGTTCTACAATTCAGAGCTGTGATTCTACAATTCAGTGATGGAGATAACAACCTATTGAAGCAGTTTTGTGTTATTAGCAAGGGAATTTTTCCCTAGTGGAGTGCTTCATTAGCCATGGAATTTTTCCCTAGTGGAGTATTTCAATGCGAAAAATATTTCATTACCGATATAGGTGTTCTATCTAAGTGCTAAGGTAGTTACCACCTTCCTGAGAGTCATCCTTCTTGGCAATGAGTTGATTAACCTCCCTTGCAGTTTTATTTCTACAATTACAGAGTAAAAGTCTTCTTGAAGCTGTTTCATGTGCTGCAATCCTGAACACAGCAGTGTGCTCACAGTGAGATCTCAGAACGGTAGGGTTTGGAAGGGATGACAGCCTATGTGCACTATCATTCTGATTCCAAGTGAGTTTTTTTGAGGATACAGTGGTCCATTTTGTAGTGGTACAGCTTCATCTTTACAGGGGGGTATTTAGTGATCCAGTTTTATTAATAAGATGTCAGCAGCATAAGGTAATTTCAAAATTAACCTTTTGTATAATGAAAATAAGCAAAAGCTAAAACAGTAGGCTTAGAAATCAATGGATTATTTAAAAAAATAGATAAAAATTAAAATATAGATTCTGTAATAAAGTGATTTAATAGTCACTGAAAAATATTAATTTCATGGTGTGGTGATTCGTGAGCAAAGAGTTAAATTCCAAAATGAGGTAGTGCACTTCCCAGCACTGCAGATAACTGCATAAATCCTGCCAGTAGAGGAACAGACTCTTCCATGTCTGGCAGTTGCAGCATGAATTCTCCTGCCTCCTGCCACTGCAGCCAATATGATCACAGCAGCAAGCATTTCTCCCATGTCCAGAAAAAAATAGTGGGGTTTTTGCTTGGAAGTACTGATGCCTATAGAAGAATATTAGTCATCATGCCTGCTCAGGGAAACTGCTTCTGAGAATTCTTGATTCCTGCACCTTTATTGCTCCAGTTAGAAAACGTTTCTGCATTTCCTTCACATTCTTTACTGGTACCCACCAGTAAGAGAAGATGAATGAAAGAGAGAAATAGGATATAGATTTTACCTCTTCTGAATATTTTAATACATGTCCAGTTTGATAAATTTAACTGTTCTATACCTTTTGTTATTTAGAAAGCTGTACACTCTCCTTTTTTGTCTTGACAGCAAATGAGATTGGTTTTTTTCTTCCTCATAGGAAAGCTTATGTATTTCAACTCCATGAAAATCAGTGTGATCTTTTTGCATAACACAGACTTCAAGACTTCTCTAAAATAAATGTTTCAAATTCATAAGCTGTACCTATTTTTAGTTTCCAGATTCCATTCTGGGCTCAGATTTCCAGAACTTAGGCACAGCAAACACTAAAATTTTAGATTCCAGTTGGAGTGAGCTTCTCCTCTTCTTGTGTTAAAAGGATGTCTCATTTAGAATCCTTCTGCTCAAGGTTAACTTTTTGAATTGTCACCCGTAATTTTTAGCTATTTACAGGATGTTACAGTAATGGCAAAATGATGTTATTCAAAGCAAAGCCTCAGTGATAGCAGCTGTCTCTTCCTTTGTACAAGATACTTGAGGATATTGCCATTTTGTTCTTTAGTATGATGTGAGGTTTGCAGTAGGCACTAAATACTTCATGTTATGTTTTAAACATTAAAACACAGCACATAAACATTCAAATAACCTTTCCTGAAGTGTCAGTAATGCTGACACACAGAACATTCTAATTTGATAGGTTTTTTCCCTTTTTTTTTTTTTTTTTTTTTTTGTGCACTTGTCCCTTTCTAAGCAGATTATAGACAGTTTTCAACACTCCAGTCAGGTGAATCACATCACTAGTTTATAGTAATATTCAACACTGTTGAATTTATGCTCACAAATCAATCAGTCCAACACTTTCTTTATTAATTGTGCTCCTTCTGCATAGTCAATTAAAGCATCTCTTCTTTGAATGCCTACTGGAGATTCTATTTTGTTCTCAATGCTTTGACTTTGCCCCCTTTTCACCTTTCTCTTTAACGTTACTTTAACATCCCCAGAAGCAGCCAACATGCCCTCTACAATATTGTCTCTTTTGCTATTGAATTTCACCTGGACAGTGGTGTGATATCTTTCCAAGAAAGCAAGCCCTTCTTCACAAAACCCGACTCAATGGCTCAGAGTTATCTGTGTGCTCTGTATTGCATATAGGTCTCCAAAACCAAAGTTTCCTAAGAGAGAATCAGTGCAATATTTGAATTATGTTGTTTGGCTTGGCTTGATGAGTTCTAGATGAGGGTGATGGAAGAAATGTCTTAAGTTTTCACTGGGATGGCCTTTGGAAATATTTTGATGATACAGTGATTAATTACTTTTTCTCACAAATCTAATATTCTGCAAAAATTTATCTTGGGATTTCAACAATCTCCTCCTTGCTTTAAATTCAGACACAGGCTTTTTGTTTGTTTATAAAGGCAAATAAAATACTATTTTACACTTTTTTGTTTGTTTGTTTTCCCATGCAAATGGTTACTTGCAAGGCAGGAAAGCCAAAATACATTGTACAATTGAGACACGCAATTTGCTTCCCTGTCAGTATAAATCCAAGGGAGGCACTTTTTGTCACTGCAGTTGTGTGCTAATGGAGGGAATAAGCACCATTCAGTTCAGCAGCTGCATCCTGTAAGGTTCCACTGCTTTGTGCCAGCTCTCTAATCCTAGGAAAGAAATACACTTAAGGCCTGCTCGTAGACTCAGGATTTTCTTTATGTTACTCAGGCCAAACAAAATCAGAACAGCAAAAAAATAGTTAATTGCATTCAGTTTGCCAGCTACATGCTAATGGTAAAACAGTGAGCACCTTCCTCTGAGAGCAGCCACTCCTTTGCCTCACTGTAGTGATAAAATTGTCTGTAAAAGCAAAGGCAGTTTCTTCTCCTAGAAGGGCTCTGACTTAGACATGCATTAAAGAGCTGTTTTGCCCTGTGTAATGAAGGCATAGAAATGACCGTGCACTATGACAGCAGTCATGAAGTCATGCTGCCCCTCACTTTGAAGTCATTCTTAATGTGTGTAGATGCTGTATTACTGTGGGTTTAGAGCCAGGTCTGAGAGAAGATGTCAGTAGCATAAGAAAAATAACCAGAGAATAACTAAGACCTTGTCCAGTGATGTAGGAACAATCAAGGAAAAAAACATCTTCTGCTTTGAAGATGATCCCCAGTAAGAAGGTGTTCTTCATGCAGCAAAACCTCAGAGACATTTGGACCATACCACCACCGCTGATGACACTGTGGTTGCTGTGCAGCACAAGAATCTACTCCCAGTAGTGACTGGCAATATCTAATTTGGATTTTAGTGCTCTCATGCCACCCATAAGCCTTGTCGCTGTTGTTAGGGGAAAGATCGAAGAAAACACAAGCATGCAGTATAGTCTCATACGATTACAAACATCAGTAATATTTTCAAAATGTTGTGATGATTCATTTCATGACATAAAGAAAAAACATAGATTACTCCTCCTTCAAAAGCATGTCTGTCATCTTTTTGACCATAACAGCAGGTCAAACTACTTCCAGCATTTGGATGATATGGATGATATGCTGGATATTAGTTGTCTGGAGATAGGCTTTTAACTGAAGTGTTGCTGGTCCATCTATTCTATTAATTTTTTGCTGGCTAAGATTGAACACTCCCATCTCTCTCAGAAATCATTCTAAATTTGTCTTTAGATGAGGAAAGAGAGATCAGTTCTCAAGTCTGAAATGGCAAGCTATGACTAATATAATATTCATTGTTATTTTGATAAATGTACACTCGGTAATTGATAAAATATCAGCTAAACCAGTTTATGATCTCAGCAGAGCAAGAGATAAATGGTGCAGTCTTTGCTACATCATTGCTCTGACATATATGGCGTTAAAAAATAGTATTTACACAATGTGTTGTGTTCATGCTTTGCACCAACTCAGAGACACATAACTGTGAGGGACAGCAGATGATTCTAATGCAATACGGAAATACTGGCAATGATAATGGTAGAAAGGAGTCAGTAAGAGAAAAGATATCCTCAAGCAATTTTAAAAACTTCAGTATTTTAATCCATTTTAGAGAAGAGTATGAGAGAGTTCATAGGAAACAAATTACTTTTGTTGTGTTTCTTGAAGGCAAAGCACCAAATAATCTTCCAAATTTATATAAATAATAATTATGAGCAATGTATGTTACTTTGCTGTCAATAAAGAAGGCAAGCAACAATTTGTCCTAAACAACTTAAATGGTATTAGTGTGCTGAGAACCGAGAAAAAGAAGTTTTTTTAGGCTATGTGTCATCAGTGTAGCTTAGATTCAGTGATAGAAGGGATGTGAGCACACACTATAGTTATAAAAATGTAAAACTTGAGTAGGAGAGCTCATTTTTAAGGAGAAAGAAAAAACAAGCCCTAAACCAGAAAACATCTGTTTAACTGGATTTTATGTACCCTGTAGTGGATCCTATACACTGCTTTCTTCTTGCTCTGTTCAGTGTGCGTTTACCTTACAATTGGAGTTTATTCTACTAATCACTTCCCCTTCTGGTGATGTAAAGAAGAAAAATTTAATGCATGAGTTTACTTCCATCCTTAGGTACAGCATGCATAGAAGAACATGCTGTCTTTGATCAAGGCATCGGCCCATTTCTGGTCCTGGTGTCAGGGGATTTAGTTCAGCAGACTTGAGGCGGCCTCGTGAAAGCAGGAGCCTGGCAAGTCTCAAACGAGCCTGCTGTTGGTGGAAGTTCTGTGTGGCTACAGAGTAAACAGTGTTGCAAATGCAGCTTATAATAGACAAGTTGGTTCCACAGGGCAGTACGTTTAGATTTGTTTTGATGTAGGTCCCCATTGCCGGGGCAAAGCAGTACAGCAAGACTGTGAGGAACATCCCCTGGAGAGGGGCAGTGCAGGGTGCTCCTGGGCGAGGAACATTGAGCCTTTGTAGCAGTGGGTTCAGCTCAGCTGCCAAAACCTTCCTGTGGAAGGAATCCTGAATAGGATTTGGCTTCAGTACCCACCTGGAATGGCAAAGGGCAGCCCCAGGTCAGGATGGCCTCCAGCACCACGTCTGAGAGGTGCCAACACACTGGGCCTGGCTGAGTGTCCACCTTCACACAAGGTCTGAAAACATGCCTTGAAAAGAAGCCAGTCAAGCATTGCTGGCGGCAGAATGTTCCCCCAAACCTCTCCACAAGGGAGAGGGAGGGAGAGGTGACTCCTTCAGTCAGCACCCCCAGCAAGGAAGAGACACAGTTGCCCTTCCCTCAAAGACTTCAGTTGGTTTAAAGGTCTCACGGATCAGGTAAGCCAACCCACTGCAACTCCCTATTTTTTCGTCCCATCCACAGCCTTTTCTTTCCTTCTCCTCCTGCTACACCACGGGGGTGGATAGGGAGGAGAGCGATGCGTGCGTGGGGCCCGGGTAGCGCGGTAGCGGGGACACTCCCCTCAGCCACCATTGCTCGCCGGCCGCCCGCGGCGAGGTCCCGCTCCCCCCTCCGCCTGTCTCCGGGCCGCCGTATGGAGGACGGGGAGCGGGTGGGTGGGGAAGCCCGAGCGCCCGGCGGCGGGAGTCGCTCGCCTCTGCCGGCGCAGGGGGCGGCTCGGCTCGGCTCGGCTCGGCAGCCCCACCTGCGCGGCGCCGCAGGGGTTAAGCGCCCTCGTTCCCGGCGGGATCGCTGCCGGCGGGGAGCGGGTTAAGCGCCTGGCGGCGGCGGCTCCGCCACTCGGCTCCGCACCGCGCTCCGCGCCGGAGCCGATACAGCGGGAAGATGGCGACGGAGGGAGCGAGCGGCGAGCCGGGCTCCGGCGGGCGGGAGGACTCGGCGGCCACGGCAGCGGTAATCGGCCTGGCGGGAGAGGGGTGTGCGATCCCACCGCGGCGAGGAGGGTTTCCCCGTAGGGCTGGGACGAAGCGGTGCCTGGAGACCTTCCTCCGCCGCTCCGTCCCTCCGCCCTCCTTGTCCCCCGGGGCGGGACGGGGTTCGCTGTGGGACCCCCCGCCGCCGGGCACCGTCCCGCCCCGGGCAAGAACAGGGAGAGGCGCGGGGTGTCCCTCCCTGCGGCTCTCCCTCTTCCCTCAGCGGGGGCGGTGGGTTCTCGCCCCCATTGTTCCTTCCCGCTGCTCCGGCTCGGGGAACGGCGTGCGGCGCCCGTGAGGGGCATGGAGGGGGGCTCCGCTCCCCGTCTCGCCTCTCCCGCACCCACCGCCCTTTTCCCGCTGCTTCGGACAGCGAGGGGGCTGCGCTCCGGCTCTCCGTGCGGGCTGAGGTGCTGACAGCGGCTGGGGCGGCGGGACCTGTCAGACCGGGGCGCGGGGAAATGTTGCTCTTTAATCCTTTGCCGGGCCCGCAAGGCTCTTGGCTTTCGCCTGCCTCTCGTGAGGCGTTTTCGGCGCAGAGGCACCGTCCTTTTCCCCCGTCCCGAGCGCCGCGTGTGTGGAGACGTCTTGTCTCCCAGGGGCAGGATCTGGCTCCCCGCTTAAAATATCCTCAAAAGCCGAGCAGAACGCCCTCCCTGCCGGCGTGTCCTCTCTGCGGGTGGGTGAGGCGGCTGGGAGGGAGACGGAGGGATGCGGTGCGGTGCCAGCCGATGGTTAAAGCGGTGTCAGGGGGAGGCTGCGCTCCCCTGGGCCGGCGCTGGGCTCATCTCTCCGGCTCCACACGCCCCCAGGCAAGGCTGCAAGGCTCGTCTTCTCGGGCGGGCTGCGCCTCTGCTGGGCCGCGGCTCCTCGCCCGTGCTCTGGCAGAGCTCTGGCAGCCCGGCGGCTCTCCCTCTCCCGCTGCATCCCAGACCTGGCGTGGTCCAGCCTGTCTGGGGACATCCCGGGCGAGCCAGCCCTAGGTGCTCGGCTGGCAGACAGCCGCAGGTCCAGAGTCAGGCTGGAGCTGCTCGGCCTCGTAGCCACATGCGAAGTTCAGGGCAGTAAAACCGCGGTGCCGCCCGTTCTGGTTGGGATCGTTCCTGAAGGCGATGACTCCCGAAGCTAGGGGCACTAGTTTCTCTGAAATTTTATTTGTTATTATCTTGTTTACTTCCGAACATGCACTAGTTATCTGAAACCTTGTTCCAACTGTGTACGTAATTGTCCTTGTGTGTCTTAATATCTGCAGTGTTGTGGAAATTCAGTTTTCCTTTAAAAAAGCAAACCTTATGTAGTGCATATTTATAACATCACTGTCTATTAAAACAACGATATAACGATAAAATTAAGGTAAGAATTACTAAAAACAAGCTTAAATACTTTAAAGCCCAGATTTTCATCAATATTATTTATACTAAATATTTTAGTATATTGATATTAATACTGCCTTAATTTTCAGTTTTAAAATATCAAACAAGTAGCCTGTAATCAAGTAGCACTTCAATATTGCACTGTTAGGCAATGGAGTATAAGCCATTCATGCAATTTGCTGTTCTCATTGTGAAAGGTAGGAGGGCTAGTTCTCTACTGCACACTTATTTTAAAATATGTTTTGAAAAGTGAAGAGATGCTAGGATGTAAACTGTGTGTTTCTCCCTAACAAAAATAATAGCTATACTTGAGCAATAACAAAATATTTTAAAATTATTGCTTTCCTTTTTAATTTGCCTTCAGTCATTAATTTTCCTTTTATGTTTTTTTTTCCTTACCAGTACCAACATTTTATTGTTGATTAATTTTCTCTTGTACAGGAAAATAAAAAGAAAACCTCTGTGCAATAATTTTTTTAAATACTTTTATAAAACCTAAATAATTATTTTGAAGGGTTAGTATGAATAGCTTTTATTTTCTGTCTTTAAACTAGAGATACAGAATTATGAATTGGATCATCTGGCTTACTTTTTGGATGACCATAATCATTCAGATGACTATTTTATAAGTCACACTAAACTTCAACTTATAACAAAATATTGTTTTCGGTTCAGTTTTTTGGCTTTTAGTTTTGTTCTGTTTTATATTTTTTTTTCTTTTAGTTCTCAGAATTCTGATTGCACAAACGGTGCTGTAAAAAGCTGTGAGCTTTTCTGAGCTTTTTCTGAAGAAACAGTATTTGTATTAGTAATGTGTTAATGTGTAAGTTTTATGCTGTAAGCAGAAGGTGTGTGACACAGGACAGTACAATAGGGTATCTTGATACTAAATACTGTTCTTGTGTCTTGATACACTATCAATAACATCACTGGAAAATAAAGAGTTTTTCTGCTTTTTTTAGAAGCACTGTAGAAAAGGGAGGGAAGTGCTTTATATTCACCAGGGAGTTTGACTGGAAAAGCCGAGACTGTTCTATACTGTGTTACATTTAGGAGCAAAGCTGACAATCTTGTTATTCTGAATCTCCTAGGATAAAGCACAGCATTTGGTGAGCCCATCACTTATTTCCCACAAAATACTGGTATTTTTATGGTGGTAAGGATGACAGGCAAAAATGGCAGGGGAGTGGTTCTGGTCCTTTTTCATACCTGCTCAGCATGATTGCACTGAAGTCACTGAAATTGTGTTGATGCAGCTTGGACTAGAATTGAGAGAAAACATATGTGTGTGTTTTAAAACATCTTTGAATTACTTCCATCTGCCTAATGTCTACCAATAATGATTATATAATAGCAAGAAATAATCCAATTTGACAGTCTTTTTGTTGATACATTTGAACATCAGCCTGCTGTGCAGAGAGGGTTGGCTTGTCACACACTTTAGCTTCGTTGTAGATTTAACAAAGCCTATGAAAAGCCTGTTATATCAAACATGAAGTCTGTTGAAATTATTGAGTAAAATTTTTGGGTTTGATTTTGCTTGACCAGTGATCAAAAGCATAAATGTTATTTTCTCCTCAAAGACAGTACCTTCTGCTGTCTGGAAAGCTGTACATGTAGTGGATGTTGATAGAGTGGAATCTTGACTCCACTAGAGTGAGTAAGGATGTTGCTACAAAATTGCACTGAGAATGGGGGCATACCCCAGAGGATCACTCTGGGTTACTGTGGGTCCTGTAACAGTACAAAAAAGTTACACTACATTAAAAACTGTCAACATTTTAAAAAAGTATAAACTGAAAGAAATTCCATGATACTTTGTGGTGACATTGTGAGGTATTTTATGCCTAGCTTGGTGTATTCACTATTTATAGATCCATAAGAATATTAGTAGAACTGCCATTCTGGTCAATATAGTGAAATGCTAAGTTATGGCTTGATCATATAAATTATATAGGCTGATTTAGATCAGTTGGAAAGATTCTTATCTGAAAACTACTGCAAGGAGTAGAAAATGAGACCATAGCCTTGAAAAGCAAAGACTATCTCTTACAAGAGATTACATCCTAGAAAATGGTCACTTACAAAAGGACCATTAGCAACCCTGTTTTCATCTGAATACAAGTTTCAGTGTTGCATTATCATTCAGAGGAGTTATTGTCTTCTAGTCAGATGCGTGATGCCATTGTGTTTCAGCCTGTAGGTGACATGCAGAGACAGCACAGTTCTGTCTGTTCTAGTTCTGCTTCTCTGTGGTGAGAGATTGGTCTCGATCCATCTTGCAGTGATACTTCAAACCTTCTTTCTTCCTCTCCTCCCCCTTCTCCATGCCTTTTCTATGCCTTCTACTCCACAACCTGCAGCACATCTTCTCTGCCTGTGTTGTGAAGATGTTTGTGGATGAGAAAAGAAAGCCACTGAATGCAGTCCACTTTGTAAATGTTCCTTTCTCTTCCAAGTGTGGACTGTCACACTGTCTGTCATTAGAGGTGAAAATTCTGAGCCAGATGTGTGAAAGTGACATGGGAGGTGTAAAGCTGATGGATACAGTAAGTGCTGTTGTTTTCCCGACTGCTTTAACTTCATTTGTGTAAGCATTGTTTTGGCCTCAAAGGGGGTATACCAAGATAGGAATAGAGATGGAAATTGGGACAGCACTTTGCAGTCTGATTGTGCACCTACTCCTACCCAAGAAAAGGAACAATTGATTTAAAACACCTGTATAATCCTTGAACATATAAACCAGAAGCTGCCAAGTAGGCTTAGGGACGATGTACTGGTATGTACAAGTCATATACGAGTTAAAGCTTTCTTGGGCATTGTGTTTTGGTTCTCTCATAGCACAAAGTAAGGTGCAAAATTCTGGAAAACAGATAGAGCTTCAACAGTGTGTACCTGTATCTGTATTTAATCATTTACTAATTGCCTTACAAGTGACTTATTTGAAAGCAACTTGCTGAACAGAAATTGCCCATTAAATCTAAGAATTTAAACATTATTATAGAACATTTGTGGGCCTCAGTCTTTATAGAAGCGTAACTTGCACTGAACTAAAAAATGGTGAAGTATCTTTGTGGCTTTTAATAGATTGCAGAAATGTTTTAACAGCTGTGACAATATCTGGGTATGTATAAAGGTCAGTGTCCCTAGTAATTTTGTAGGGGTTGGGGGCTGGATGTTTGGGATATTTTTGTTGTTGTTTCCAAAAAAAATTTCCCAGCTCTGAGGTATATTTGTGGTTATTGCTGAAACTGTTAAAAGTTTTGCTGTTGGCTGAAGCCAAGAAAGCCCACAATAGCTAACCAAAACCTCCCCCACACCGTTTAAAGAAAACCTTCTGATAAATCCAGAAAGCTGGGGAGGTGTGCTTGAGGAGGGCAGAATAAGTGGGTAACTTCTTGTGGTGAACAATCTAATAAAAGTCATTGAGCTAATGGATATTATAATTAAATTCATATACAGTACCCTCATGATCCCTTAGGTATGACTATGAAATTTTATGAGTCTTGAATGTTAACATCAGAAGATATTCTCTTCAGCAAAAAAATTCCATATTAGTTGGGGAGCAAATTCAATGACATTGCTTTTCCTTGAAAGATATTTGTCTGCTTTCATACCTGTTTCTGTTACTAAGAAAATTTCCTAAAGGTTCTATCTTCTGAAGTTCATCTTGGATGTGGTGGGAAATGGACATGTATTTTTGCATCAGATAATTTCTGGTGAAGCAGGGGGTTACAGATTCTTACCCTAGTTTCAGACTACAGAACAAGCCTTCCATAGGCAAAGCAATAAACTGTGGTTTTCCCTGAAGTACTCATGAACACTATGTGGATATTATAACCACTTATTTTAACAGTCTCTCTGTTTGCAGTTTTCTTTATTAGAAAAGGGCTATGATTCATTTAACCACATACCCACTTCCTTTTATAGTTGGTGGGGTGAAGTAAGTGGCTAGAAGGAATAACCTGTTTTGGAAACAGGTTTGTGAACTTCACTGGTTTGGAGTGAAGTGACTTAGGCAGCTGGCTTTTGAAGGTTTGGGTAGAGGTGTGAATTGGGTTCAAAACACTTAAATTTAGTCTATGTGTATGCACAATATTTAATATCCCATTACAGTCAGTGGAGCCATGAGCAAATAGTTCTGCTGGTGGTTAGCTGAATAGCTTTTTTGCTTGTTTTACTGGACTGATTCTACTCCATTGAAAATAAAGGGACATCAGGTACCTGGCTTGCATAGCTGGTACCATTAGGTACCTCACTTGCATACATACAGGCAACTCACACCTTTAGGTTTTCACCTTTGTGGCCCATGTGTGATACTCTGGGGCATCCCAGCTGGACCTCTGCTACTAGTCCAGTTGGCATTGATGATTCCCCTAAGTTCTGTATCAAATCTGCCTGTCCCAGAAAAGCTGTCTCTCATTCCTGGGACATTTCAAATCATAATAAGTAGTTCTCTATAGGAAACTAAAGAGAATTAGTGAAAATATATATTTTTACTTGATGAGTTGTACCTGGGAAACATACTTGGTGTTGTAAAACATACAAGCCATGGTAGTGTTTCTCTGGTGCAGTTGTTTCACCGGTCTGGCAGATGTGGGGCCATCACTATAGTAGAAGTTTATTTTGTGTGGCCTAATAAGTAATAGCAAACCTTTTTAATTTTTAGAACCTTATCTGGGAACTCTGCTATGTGAATCCTCAAAAGGATTCTGCTGTGTATTGATGAGAACTCAAGTTTAAAAATGTAATAAATGTAGATATGTACCTTTCCCTTCCCTTCTGAAAATACTTTTTTTTTTATGCTTTTGACAGCTTTTCCCTGTGTGTTTTCTTGTACACTACTTTTATACTTCTCCCCACCTCAGTCCTGCCCTTCCAGCCCTCAGTTATGCTCCACAGGTTTCTTCCCCAAGTCCTGGATTATTACCCAGCTCCATCTTTTAAAAAGCTTTCTGAGCAAGAAGGAGCTTGTTTCCTATGGTCATTTGTGATTAATTCACAGCTGATTTGTTTTTTGCCTGTCTTATGTTTAGGGAAAGTACTAAGTTGAGGCTTTTACACTTTACCTGTCTCTTCCAGCTTCTGCTGAAGGCGGCAGAGTTTGTAACAGTTGCTGCGATAGCAGAATGAACAGCACTTTTAGTTCCTGAGGTTGCCAGTACCATCCACTGGGCCATGTCAGCAAAACCAAACTATTAGCACTACCAATCTCTCACAATTTTGGGGGTTTTTTTTGTTTTGTTTTGTTTTTTGGTGTTTGTGGGGCTTTGGTGGTTTTTGTTTGGTTTGGTTTTTGGTTTTTTGGTTTTTTTTGAGAGAGTGGTGTGATGCATTTAACTTTTATCATTTTACTCTACATTGCTTTGCACGTGGGAAAGACTCCATTATTTTCCTGTGCCTCATGGTGACCTTCACATTTAATCTTCTTTCTATCTTTTCCAAAAGCAATGGAGGCTGGAAAATGCCTTTCCAGTTTGATCACTGCTGTTCTAAGTAGTCCTTCTTTTGTTCAGAACTTGATGGATTTTTCTTCCTTTTGGCTTGTCAGCTTATTTTGGTCTTTAGCAATGTTGTCGTCATTTTGCCTGTATGGTTTTTGTAATGCACATGCAGGTAGTTGGATGAGTTTTAGCTAATTAGCAGTTTGCTCCATTGTTGGTGCACTTGCTGCCAGGCAACATACAGCCCTTACAAAACTGATCTGGAAGAATAATGTGCAGTTTGGAGACAGAGAGAACTGAAGTAGTGTTTTTCAGGTGCTTTATTCTTATAGACCAAATAAACCAAACATTTTGAAATCTGAAAGAGGTAGAGGAAAAAGTTCTCTTGTGTTTTGTTTGTATACACAGAATATCTTCTAGGGCAACATATTGCCATATCTCTGTTATAAAACCAATACAATGGCTGGCTTGGTTACATAGTTGTTAAGTTGATGGTTAAAGTTTTACAACCTGGCACTCTGCCACAAGTATTGTAGCAAAACCCCAGGTGACACGTAAGCCACGAGCTACTAAAGCAGTCTCTATTTTCTTGAGATCTAAGACTTAGTGCTTCACTGGAAGATGTTAGGAAGATTATTTTTCTAGACCTAACCAGCAGTTTTTTCTATGACTTGGCCTAACAGTGCTGCATCCGAATAATAACTTGGAGCAAGCCTGCCGTGACTAACATCTTGATCCCCAGAAGATGGCACTGAGTGTTTGAGAGGGAGGATAGTTTTATTTCATCGCATGCTTTATCTGTTCAAGTCTTTAAGACGTTTTTACAACCGTGTTTGAGAATATTTCAGATGTTTAAACCATGTATTTTGGTCCAGCTGGGGTATGTTGCAGCTCCGTGAGTGCTGATTCAGAGATTTTTATGGGGAGAAGACATGGTAGCATCTTCAGTGACTGCACACACCCTCTTATCCTGTGTGAATGGATTCGATTTTGCTTATCCATAGTGAACAAGTTGAAGATGACATTAAAGTACTGGAAAAAAGTAGTCATTCCAATTTCAGAATTTGTCAAATAAAGTTGGGAGAACAAAAAGCCTCAGTGAGCATAAAATTACTGATAAACAAGACCAGAAAAATCATGGTATTCTCTTTCGCCCTAAAAAGCATTTTTCTCTCTGTGTGTCTCTTCTGGTTGATTGTGGACAGTTTCATACTTCAAAATGAGAAGGCATCAGACAGAAGTAAATGACAATAAAGGTGGTGATTCTACACAAAATGTGTAGTTGTGCTGTGGAATGCTGTGGATGCCAAAATTACATAAAGATTCAAAGAGCAAGGGGGCAGGTTCACAACAGATATGTCAGCTGAGGGCTGCTATATACAAAATGACAATTTCTGGCTCAGAAGGTGAACAAGCTGAAAATTGCTAGAGGTTGAGAGAGTATTTCTGGGAAGTATCATTATGGGCTTGTTTTGTTCTGGTCTTGATTTCAAGGCATCCCTTATTGGCTGCTTTTGAGGACAAGATGCTTGGGTAAATGGATTTTTAGCCTCATATTCTAGAGTTGTTTAGATGTGAAGTGGTTTTGCTAGTTCTTATTTCATGTTTTTAAAATCAAAAATGTAAAAAATATTTTTAATATCTTGTTGGAATGTCTTTCTGTTAAGGTTTCTTTATGTTTATTTATATCTAACCATCAATTACCAGAGAGCACACTTAACTGCTAGTTTTTGCTGTCTTTTCTTATATTCTAGTTCAAGGTATACACTTGAACAAAATTTATGTAATTGCTTAATCAGATGCTTAGTTAAAAATCTCATCACTGTATCACAATATGTTGAAGACTGTCTCTGGTTTGTTAAGAATGTTTTCACTTATGTCTCAGGAGAGACTGAGATATTAGATGCAGATATTAGATGTTTCACCTGTGATGGACAGTCTTTTGACAAAGATCTGCCTTTATATGTGTACTGTACTTTTGTGGATGCCCCTCTATTGCTTGCTTTCTATTTTTAGGAAAAAAATATCCCTGCATTAATTTTCCATCTGAAAAATGGAGACTTTATTCTCTATTATAAAAGAAGTTGTATGAAGATACCAATTCCTATCCTTGAAGTATTAGGTTTTGTGAAGCGGTTCACAGAAGGATGGTGGATATGTGGTTCTTGTATCTGACTGAATTAAATTTAGTAATTAGAAGTGCCAAGTGTGAAAACTGCTGCAGCCAGTAAGGTAAAATCTACTCTACTGACACTAGATTACATGAGGAGCTGTATAAGTTTAGTGACTTTTCATTTTTTATGTGTCCTTAGGTCAGTGAGCATTACATAGAATTGTGAGGAGCCCTGTGAGAGGCTGCTGCAGCGTATATTGGAAAAAAAAACCTTCAGAGAAACCAGTTGTTTCAGAGAAATCAAGTTGTACTTGATTCATTAGTATGGAGAGTAAGAGCTATTTTTTGGATTGCAGGAATAGTTGACTCAGGCAGCAAAAATAGAAGATAACTGTTGTTCAGGCTAAAGTTCTGGTTAGAATGGATGGCCCCATCTTCAAAACAGTTATGCTTAATAGAAATAGGGTGACTGGACCATTTCTTATAAGGACAAACTGAGGGAATTTTTCAGCCTTCAGAAGAGATGGCTGAGAGGGGACCTAATCCATGTTTATCAGTGTCTGAAGGGAGGGTGCCAATATCCCTGGCTGTGCTGAGTGGTACTGAGCGGTTGTAGGAGAGGCAACGGGCAGAACCTGCTGCACAGGAAGTTGCAGCTGAATATGAGGAAGAACTTCCTTACTGTGCTAGTGACAACACTGGAACAGGTTGCCCAGAGGGGTTGTAGAGTCTCCCTCACTGGAGATATTCAGGATCTGTCTGGACATAATCCTGTGCCGTGTGCTCTGGGATGGCCCTGCTTGTGGAGGGAGGTTGATCTGTGTTACTCACCTAAATGAGGAAACTCAAGCCAACATATATTGCATGCAAATAGCTAAAGCTCTGGCACACAGTTCTCACTAGCCATTTGTGCACCTCTGTGTGTTTTAACTGCAAAGTAAAAGCGTAACACAGTAATACTAACACAGATCCAGCTTTTGGGTATTTTAGATCTGTGGCCTTCTAGCCTGAGGGAAGAACAACTGTTCTGCCATCCTCTAGGTTTGAAAAAGTAGAAATGGTACTTGCCTTAATCTTTATTGGATTAATTGGATCTGAAGTTCCTGAGTAGCTGAATGTTAAGATTGTATGTGCTTTGGGGGAGATACAGTATGTCCCACATACATGGCTCACCTAATTTGGCAACAGATTACTTTATGCTGAAGATAGCTGAGTGTTTGCAGGGCTTTCTAGTAAACACATCTACATCATAGCTAAGAGTCTAGTGTACCTTACAGGGAATAATAACATATTGAATATCCAATCTGGGCAGCTGAATCCAGCACATGGAATATTTTTTTCTCTCCCTGAAAGTAATCTCCTTCTAAATTCATTAAGTGCCTAGTTGTGTTAGCATTGTGGATGGTGAAAAACAGATTTGTATTAATTTTATCTACCTTTGTGATTTTGTGAATATTATAACATTTTCCTCACCACACCTCCAAAATCAAGACTTCCATCTTTGTAGTGTTTTCTCATATAGTAGTTACTCCTTTTCTCTTCATTCTTTTAGTTAGCCAATTCTACACTTTTTAGATAAAGACTTTATGCAGTACTTGAGATGTGGGTTAACCAGGGGGTTTATATAGCAGTAAAAGGAGGTTGTTCACCTGTAAGTGAAGAATTATGTGCCAGCTTTCACATGAAACAGCTGTCTCTGCCACTTCTCTATCCTTTTTCCAGGTTATTGATGAAGAACTTGAATAAGGCTGGTCCCAGAGGTGCCCCCTGCTTACCTGTTTCCATCTTGGAGAGTTGTTACCCATGACATTTGTTTCCTATCCATGAAATGTCTTTTATTCCTATACATTTGGATAGGACTTTTTGCATAATATTGGATACAGAACCTTGTCCAAAACCTCTGGAAAATTCAAATACATTAGTGTCCAGTGGATCCATTTTACCATGTGCCTGTTGACATTGTTGCAGAACTGTAGCAGTTTGTGAGGTGAATTTGGTTTTACAGAGACCATGCTGATATTCGCAGTATATGCTGAGTATGTGCTCAATGGTTTTATTCATCAGCATAAACTCATTCTCCTGTCTTGCTCAGGGCGGCAGTCAGACCTACACCGTTCTTAGTAACTGTGGAGTGGAAAGACACTGCTGCAAAGAATGTTAGTGCCTCTTAAACCTGAACTGTTCCCTCCAGCCAAACAAATGAGACTGCAAATAAAGCATGCACATAAGACTTCATGTCTTTTCACAGATTGTCTTTCAGAAGTTCACATTCAGCCCAGTGTGTGGTGGTAATTTGGTAGCTGTTTGCACAGGTGCCTTAGGTGCGCTGTGGTTAAGATCCTTTTCCCCTCTCTCGCCTTCCTCTCTGTAGTGCTGTTGCACATCTGTTCAATTGTTTCAGCCTCTGTGAAGCTGCACAAGGGAACAAAGTCACAAAGTTAGCCGCTTTACCATTTCACCTTTATCATTCACAAGACATTGCAGGACTGATCCCTTGCAACAATTTGAAACAATCTAATATGTGAGGGCTTTAATTTCTTCACTTAAAATAATCAGACTATCTGCTATTAATTTTTACTTTATATAGTACAAATAAAAATACCAACTTTTAACAACTGTAGATGAATGCTGACACATCTGTGTTTCAAAATTACAGTAACTATTGTAGTCAGTGTGCTCATCAGTGTTTTGTTTCTTACAGACAGGAGAGTTTGATGTGGATAACCTGAGCAAGCCAGAACTGCGAATGCTTTTGAGTGTAATGGAAGGAGAACTAGAAGCACGAGACCTTGTGATCGAAGCCTTGCGGGTAAGTGACTCGGTTGTTGTGATTTGCTTTTAGGCTTTTTTTGAAATTCTCTTTTGCCACTTTCTTTATACTGTACATAGAATATTGTTAGTGGAGGAGTAAATTGTGATTTTTAAAGTTTTGGTTGACTAAATCTCAGTGATCCCAACATATGTTTTTGTTTAGTTGTAGCCATTTGGTAATTCTATGTAATTTTGGTCTAAAATACCAACAAAATTTCAAACAAATAAGTGAAAAATCTGTGATATTGCTTGCTCTTTAAATTACTTTATATTCTAAAGTCTGTTATTTGTGAAAGGAAGGAATAACTTCAAATAAAAATTCAGTCCATTTGTAATTTGTTCTGATGGGCTATACTCAGTCATACACTCTATTCAGTGCTTTCATTTTCAGTGAGATGGAAGTAGGGACAAAAATCAGGTGATCATATCCATTTAGGGAAATATTTTTATGCCTTTTTTGTTTGTTTGCCTTTTTAAATAAAAGTTGAAATATAAGATAGATGTTCTTAACAGCATTTGCAAGTATTTGGTTAGATTTTTACTGTTAGGCACATGTGAAGGTTAGTTTTCTGCTTCAGAAGATTGCAATCTGAAAGGCAGCTTAGTTTATTGGAAATGTGCATACATAACTACTTTAATTAAAATATGATTTTTTAAATTACCATGTTGATTTTAATGTTGATGTGGAACAAAATAAAATTTAATAGAGCTGCCAAAAAAATTGCAGGTTTGGGTAAAAACAGTATTATACAGTTTAAAAATATTTATAACTTGAATAAGGGGAATTGTACTCTTCAAAGTATTAAAAGTATTGTAAAGCAAAACCTTAATGTAATAAAATACATCTAGTGATAATTTTTAATAGTGTGTATAATGATTATCAAGTAGAGGGGGAACATTTTCCACTTGAAGTGTCACAGTAACAAGTGTAAATGCATTTTTTATTCAGTTTTAAGTTGTTTTGTGATGTCTTCAGATGACCTGTTGCAAATGGAGCTTTAAAGTAGCTGTCATTGATGTACATGAATTAATAACTGAAGCCTTTATAGGTATAAATCTCTCATAAAATGTAATTATCATTTTGCAATGAAAATAAGATACTAGAAGAAATATTTTTCTGGAGTATTACTGTACTTTGAAGTTATTTTGTGTTTGGCCTTCAGTTATATGCATATGTTGAAATGTACTGCCTTTTCATCTAGCTGCTTCACAATTTCGCTCATTTTCCTGGACTAGGTATTTATTTTCCCTGTCTGCCAAGAAAAGTTTTGTAAAAGTGAAAATAGTGTGCACAGCACATCCAGAATCTCTTTTTTTTTTTTTTTTTTCTCTTCTACCTTTGAAGGAATGCAAATAGAATATTCAGTCCATTTTTTATAGTAAATATTGAGGAACAGGCTACTACACTGCATATAAAAAAGTATATATTGAAATGGATCAAAACGGAATAAAAAGGGGGGGAAAATGCAGTAAACATTTAATGAGAGAAAACATTAAACATTCAGCATAGTGCAGTCCCAGGAGAAAAAAGTCTATATCAAATTCAGATGCACCTGGTGAAATGGCTAGTATGTATACAGTGGGTTTTGATGATTAACACAGATAAATACTCAAAGTAGCTCAGTTTCACATAAGGTATTTAAATGTTGAAAGTTGGGGGGTGGGATATTTTTGTTTTGTTGTTTTTTGTGGTTTTCTTCTCCTGCATCTCAATTTCTACTTTCCGTAAACAAACTCTGTGTGTAACTCAAATCTTCCTGGCAGCTTGCCTGGTTAGCAGTACTAGTACTGGGAAACTTGGAAGCCATATCTGCTGAAGAGCTGGAGGCTGATATGTTGTAGTATGACACTTTTGGATCTTCTGGATTCTTAGCTGGAAAGCCACAAGTCAGCAGTGTTAGCATCTGGATTCTCCAAGCAGCGCACTACAAAATAAACAACTAGCTAGCCAAATATAAAATGTATAACAAGAAAATTCCAGTGGAATCGTGTCAGATTTGGTACTTTGATTTGCTGCAACAAACAGGTATACATAGTTTGCATATCCTTAAAGCCAGAAGGAATTTGTTTTCATATAAGGGAAAAGACTAACATATTTGAAAAAGAGATGATGGTCTGTTTCAAAATTAGTCGAAGTTTGTGAGTGTGTTTTTGTGTGTTGGAGGAGTTGGCTTGTTGTGAGTTTTCCATAATCCTACTAGTAGTTCAGGGCTGTTTCAAAGCCCAGTTTCTATGATAGATCAGAGCTTGATAATTTACAAAACTGTAGTAGAGAATGTGTATTTTTCCTTTCCTCTTAAGTGAAAGGCCAGCAGTTTGAGATTATGTGAAGAAATCTCGTTAAATTATATGGTCATCCTGGGGGCTGGGATGGGAAAGAAAGATAAGTTTAGTTAGTAAAGTGTTGATTTTTATTAAGGTGATGGAATTTGTGCCACATGATAAATAAGAAAGAATCAAACCCAAAGTCACGTATAAAAATTAACTCTTTTTATTGTGCCTTTTATTCATCATGTGCTGTAGAGTTTCCATTGAATTTTATATAAATTTTAGACACCTTGAAGATCACTTTTGAAACAAAACCAAAACTTCAAGAATAAATTTCTAAGAAATACGCAGATGTCATCTGTTTACTTCCACATTTCCACAATACATTGTTGTTCCTTTATAATATGCACAACTGATTGCTGTGTGAAATAGTTACAGTAATTATCAATCAGGGCAATTTAAGTTGCTGGACAGCCCTTTAAAAACCAACAGACTTGAAAAAGTAGACCTTCGTGACGCTTAGAGTCAAATTTCCAGGTTTATTCTCCAAGTCATAAGTTAATTTGCTGTGGAGAAGAGCATGAGGATTCACCTCAAAGGATCTTTGTGTAAATCTTTCTCATTAGTGCTCTGATTTTGTATAACCACTACACCAAGTGACTAACATGATTTCTCTTTTTTTGAGTCTGTAATTTCTGTATTTTAGTAGCTTCATGATCATGGTTGTGCTGCAATTAAAATTAGATTCAGATTAACATTTAAATCACTGAAAGTATTCCATTGATGAGAAATAACTTGCTGATTAATTGCTATTGAGTGTCCATATAGTTAAAAATGGAGGGAGACTTAACTATAGCTGCTGCCTCCACCTGTCTCAATTATCCAAACAAGCTGTCTGCCTGTAATAAGAGGATAATTTATTCCTAATGTGCAGGTAATGTGGCCATATAATCAAAGCACAGGTCTGGCCTCCCACAACTGTGTTGTCAGATACAGCGTTCGTAATGTGGCCATATAATCAAAGCACAGGTCTGGCCTCCCACAAATGTGTTGTCAGATACAGTGTTCATTTGTTGGGGTTTTTTTTCTTTCCCAGACAAAAAGTGGTTGCTGTGGTTTATTTTCTAGAGGATTTTTTTGAAGTGCATCGACCCTCATATGAGGAATCAATGTGGTAGTAATAGCTATCAAGAATAGAATTGTAAATGCTAAATACTGCTTTTTGTGGTAATTGTCTCACAAAGTAAAATCATTTGTAGGTTATTTTTCATCTAAAATTTTAAAGCCCCATTCAGTTGGGATTTCTGTTTATTGTAAAAATACATTTATTTGCTTATGTAGATTTCATTAGGTGGTAAATGGTAAATTGAAAATGTATGCTTGCTTCTATGGTATACATTATTTAATTTGAACAGAAAAAAGGCAAATTCTTACCAAACTAGATTTTTTTAATATACCACATTGTATGGATTTAGAACAACTTTATTTGGTTGTTGAGAAGAATCACTAGTGAATTTTAAAAAATGTCTAAAAGAACTGCCAATACCAACAGTGGATGCAAGATTTAAAAATAAGGATAAATAGCTTTTAAGAGAGAATAGTGATCATTGTGTAGATTTGCACAATGTTTCTTTGACATAGCTAATGCAGAGAATGTTGAATGCCAGTTTTCAGGTTCCAGCTCTCCTGATAATCATTTTAGAATTACTGGGATATCAGTATTCAATTGCATGGGAAATTCAGTATTTTAACACAAGCCTTCCCAAAGGGAGGATCACAGAAGGCTCACTTGTTTTAGAATGATGAGATTTTTTTTCAGAAATTATGGGTAGCTTACAAGTATTGGAGTTCATAATGACAAAGGCCATTTTTTACATATCTGTTGAGTGTGTGTGAACGAACTGCTTGAGTGAACCTACCTTAGCATTCTGATTAAGAACATGCTTTTGAAGAAACTGTCCCCTTTGTCACTACCTAACTTTGCTTTGGTTTGCCTCACAGACTACTCTTGGACTGTGTCAGCTGAACTGACAGCAACTAGTCCTAAGTAAGACTTGTTTTTTCTTCCAAAAAGCAGGACCACAGGCACATGGAGTCTTTTTCTTCACTGAGTATTTTTCTTCCCAAAGGGTGGATTGCATTTTTTGCTTAAGCTAGCTTGCTTTGAAGTCCTGAGCTGTGCATTGTGGAAGGCTTTTATTCGTAAACTTGTCTTTAAATTTTGGCCCACAATGATTAAACACTGAACAGTATAGTTTTATTTTAATCTCATTGAAAACATGAACTGTTTTGATGATAACTGGCAAAAGTAGGTGTATTTCTGTATCACTTTTGCAATTCAGTAAGTATATGTATAGATCAAACAATATTTAAGACACCCTGAGTTTACCATAGTTTAACACAAGAGTATACTGTATAATGACATTAGATTGTTGGTGGGTAATTGGGAATGATACTGGAGTTTCTTTGCAAAATGTGTGGCCTTTCATGCTCAGCTGCATTTTCAGTAATGCATAGGCTGTTCCTTGGGGGAAAAAAAAATTGCAAGGAGAGCTGTAGGTACTTGCAAGCTGTACTTGCCTACTTTGACCTGTCTGCTTGCCAGAGTCCTGTCTAGCTAAAGGGCTTCCTTCAGTTGGCCAAGACAGACTTTTGCCTACTGTAGGCTGAGATTTTGGGTTAAAAAATTAGATTTATCAGTTAGAGTTTCCATATCCTTTAAATGTTATTTGTTGTCTTTTGCATCTTGTCATGGGGTGATACTTGGTTTTGTCTGTACACCGGAAGTTAAACATTAAAATAGAGTTATTACCAACACATTAACTGTCAATTGTGTATGAATAAAGTTTTTTATCCTGAACTACTGCACAAAGTCAGCAAGAATTGTACTATGAGACTTAAACTTTGGGGTGAGAAGGGAAGAAATCTGAGAGATATCAGGAAAAATGGAGTGAATCCTTGTAATTTAGTTGCTCTCAAATTGATTGATAGGGAGAAACATTACACGTATATTAAGTTTAATCTGTCAAAGGGGGCTACAAATACTATAAATTGTAGACCCTTACCTGCAGTAATTGTTCTAAGTTGGGAATCTAAAATGTGAATTCGCATTTCTCCTATACATATGAATCTTGTGAATCCAGAATGGAGTAACAGCACACAGAAGGTGGCTTTGGAGGTTGCTGGCAGCCAGTAAAGCAGCCTGTTTTTTAGGCAGATGTCTTGGAAAAAATGGTAACTCTGTAGAAGGAGGAGCAGAAGATGTTAAACTGTGTGTAACAGAAAGTTATTGTTGTAGAGAGTATGATGGCAGTTGTTGGTCTTGGTGGCAGAAGTGAACCATGAAATAGAAGTCAGATAATGCCTTATTTGCATTGTCATTTTTGCATATTGTCATTTCTTTGCATAAAATTAATTTGTAATAAATTTTTGGGAGCTAATTATCTGCAGATTGTCCTTGCTCATCTCTGCATATTATGTCTTTGCTTATCTATTAACTGCTTTTGATTTATTGAATTTAATGATGGTTGTGTATCCATTTTCTCTTGTCTTAAATATAGTTTGTCCTTACCTGTCCAATAAATGTGTCTGGTTATGCTTAGAATTTCTACTTTCCTAATAAGATTTTAGTGTACTTTTCTGGATGGGTCAGTCAAAAACTAGTATTTCACTACTGCAAGCTATTTAAAACTGATTTCAAGGAAATTATGAAATAGGGATAAACTTCAGATAAGTTATTGGATGAAATTAGTTTTTATAGTATTTAGTTTGAAGCTGTTTCTACGTCTGCTCATTTCAAGTTTTAGAGTAATGAAGCGTGCTCTTTGAACCTAATTGAAGTGGTGTTGTTTATTACAGCCTTAATGTTCAGATTTTGATTGGCCCCTATTTGATCATGGTTTATATATTCTGTTAGTCTATATTGTGTTATATTTACTTACATTCATGTTTTGTAGTAGTAATTTTGTAAGTGTACACTTTGTTATGAACGGAATCAAGTCTCACTTTTTCCGAAAGATGTTGGGCTTGTGACAGGAGCAATCCCTGGACTAAGTAACCTTGATGATCTGAGTGATCCTGCTATTTTGACACATATAAAGGCCACTTCTAGAATTTATTGACAAAATAAGTTTTCAGTCATGTTAAATCACTTCTTGTGGTAGACATTTGCTGTTTACCAAAGGGGGACATTAAGCTTTTCCCAAACCATCTTAAATCAGTCCTATACCTGTACTGCTTCACTGCTCAGGTGAATACCGTTATTCCAGGCTCTCCTAAAGCTGGAGAACACAAGTATGAAACTATGAGGCTTGTTTTCTAGTGTGAAAACTCTGTGGCTTTGCATTGCAAACAGCCTTTTCACTCTTCATTCCAGCAGTGACTGTTAAATAGATCATAGTCTCCTTTTGTTTTTCACATAAGATCTCAATATCTTTATGGTTGGCAGGCATGATCCTACCAATTTACCTGGAAGTATTCTGCTGATTTTTTATTTGGATAATTGTTTTGCTTTTCCCACTTGATTTCTCCTACCCTCGTTTGATCTTTCTGCATTCAACATAAACTAGTGGGTAGAGATAGATGCACACATTAACAACAATAATAAAATATTACAACATCATGTTAATCTGTTTCTCCATTTCTGTAATCTTTGTGAATTATACAAATGTGACTTATTTGAAATGTTTTATCTGTTTGCCGTCATTACCCACATTGCTGACAATGAGAAATGTAACTGGGTCATCGGTTATCTAGGGAACCGATTTTCCCTATGCCAATAAATGGTAAAGGTAGTTTCACTGACAACAGTGCTCAAGTGCAAAGGAGTACATAACTTTTTTCCTTGGTTTGTGTGTCTCTTCATGTTAGTGTTGCTGAAGAAGAAATGTATAAGGTTTGTTCTTGGTTCTTCCAAAAAAAAATACAGTAACTTGGTTTGTGTGTCTCTTCATGTTAGTGTTGCTGAAGAAGAAATGTTCTTGGTTCTTCCAAAAAAAATACAGTTGTAATCTGTAAAAAATAATTGTGAATAAGACAAGAGATTTGATTGCGGTCCTTTTCAACACCTTTCAAAATACACAGCTTCAATTACCTTTGTTGTGCTTGGGTGTGTATGTTCCCAGGCATTTCTCCCTCCCACTCCATTTTGATGCTGTTCTGACTGGTGGACAGGTCTATGTGCTGCTGTCACAGACAGAGGCATAGGTTTTAGAAGCTCTGGCAGTGTAGTAAAAATACTTACCACTAGGTCTCTTCCTACAGACACAGTTCCATTTTTATTAATAAATGAAAAATTTGAGGATATAGAGCAACAGTGATTATGATGAATTAGCACTGAGGTAGCAAAGTAAAATTTTAGCTACATATTGTGGAGATATAAGCTGTTGCATGAAAATTTTAAAACTGCTAACTGTAATGCTGTTAAAAGAGTTCAAGCTGAAAAATTGCTTTGAAGTTTTAACAAACAGCATAAAATCCAAAATGTAAAATCCAGTGTTGTTTACTTTTAAATGTGCCTTCCTATCAATCAAAATAATTTAGTAAAATGTATTTGCTCATTCATCTTCTTCACTATGGGTAGTATCAATAATTAAATTCTTCTTGGAGGTAATACATATTGCTCTCACAATTTACCTTCCAGTGAATATTAAAAATAATTTGAAAACACTGAAATCTCATAATCTATCTCAAATCTATGATGTGAATAGAAGAGACTACTTCAGTTGAAAGGGGTACAAACAATAATTATCTAGTCCAGCTGCCTGACTCACTTCAGTGCTGGCCAAAAAATGAAGTGTGTTTTCAAGAGCATTGTCCAAATGCCTCTTGAACACTGACAGGCTTGGGGCATTGATGACCTCTACAGGAAGCCTGTTCCATTGTTTAAACACCATCTTAGTAAAGAAATGCTTCCTAATGTCCAGTCTTAGCCTCTCCTAGTGCAACTTAGAACCACTCCTGTGTATCCTCTGACTGGATTTCAGGGAGAGAGAGTAACCCCTCCCTCTCCCCTTCCCATCCTGGGAAAGCTGTACAGAGCAATGATGTCACCACTCAGTGTCCTTTTCTCCAGATCTGATAAGCCCAGAGTCCTTTCCCCCCTCACAGGACATTCACTTGAGCCCTTTCACCAGCTTTGTTGCCCTCCTCTTCACATCCTTCTTAAGCTGTGGAGCCCAGAACTGCACACAGCACTTCCAGTGAGGCTGCTCCAAAGCTGAATAGAGTGGGACAGTCACCCCTTTTGCCCAGCTGGTGCTGATGCTGTGTTTGATCACCCAGGATGGGGTTTGCCCTCTTGGCTGCCCGGGCAGCTGACTCACAGCTGACACCCGGCTGACTCACGTTGATCCTGCTGGCAGCCAGCCCCTTCCGATCCCTGTCTGCAGGGCTGCTCCTGTCCTCAAGAGAGTCAACAGCATTTCCCAGTTTGGTATCTTCAGCAGCTTTGCTAATGGTGCATTTGACTCCTGCATCCAGATCATTGCTGAATATGTCGAAGAGAGCTGTCCCTCTTCTTTGAGCCCTGAGGAGTACTGCTAATGACAGTCACCAGCCAGACGCAGCCCTGTTCACTACAAGCCTTCAGCCAGTTCTTCACCCAATGCACTCTGAACCTACTGATTCCATAGAGTGCTGGAGAACTTGTCCAGAAGGATACCGTGAGGGACAGTATCAAAAGCCTTACTAAAATCCAGGAAAACTACATCCACTGCCTTCCCTTCATCCATGAGGTGGTTGACTTTGCACAGAAGGATATGGAACTAGTTTAACAGCCCTTTCCCTTTGGGAAGCCGTGATGACTCTGCCTGATGATGGCATTGTAAATACATAACTTGCATACTTTTTAATTAAAATACGTAAAGCATGGTAATAGTTTAATTGCCATGCAGTAATGTGGGAGGGTATCTTAACTGAGATTTTGATAGCTTGAAAATATGAAGATCTCAGTACTCAAACAGAAACACAGATTGATTTAGTAAAAGTTTTAGTGTTGTGTCTTTGGTATGTTTTGTTACTGAGCTGAAGAAGCTTTGTTTTTAACTGCTAAACATGAAGGTTAAAGTGCTCTATTTTGGTTAGAGATGAAGTCAGATTTCCTTCAGCACTTCAGAAGAATTTCTGACAGATTTCCATGCAAAGAATTATGAATTGATTTGCATGAATTTCAACTATAAATTTGAACATGCAAAAAAAGTCTAGATGACAAATGGTTATTTAAAGTAACCAGAGAGCTCAAGTCTCTTCTATCAGCTGACACTCAGTATGAAAATCTGTATTATTTTCAGAAATAAATGTCTGGGCGGTTAGATAATCAGAGCATCAAACAGTGATATTTCCTGACAAAATATTGGCCTATAATTTTCAAATGTTTAAACACCAGACAACAAAGCTGTCATAAAATAGGCCTAGTGTAGTCTTTATATGGAATATCTAGATGGCTCTTCTCAATCAAAACCACATGTTGTTTCATGACTTGAACTTTTTCTTCTTCCTCATTTAGAAACTTAGTGCAAGGCTTGAATTTCACCTTTTACATTGTGTGAAGTGAAGAATGTTTTATATTCACTGTGCTGTTTTTTTTCTTATTGGGACTGATCTGTTAGTAACTGATCTTAGCCTTTTAATATGGCATTTTCCTTTTAAAATCTGCATCCTCAAAATAGTGAGTTTTCAGTACTCTAAGGGAGAAAATTGATAATGAAGAATTGGAAGCATATGTCTGTCTGTCATGTCTGCCTGTACTCTTCTTTTCATGGAGGTTTTTGTCTAGTAACAGGGAGAAAAAGAAGGAGGTTGTGCTACTTATCAATATTGTGGTAATAATAATTGGTGCCATTGGATGATACTCTCCTTTTATGGAGTTAGACCCCTAAGAAAAGGGTATGGATATTCACTGCATGCATGGGTATTCACTGCATAGATATTCACTGTCACTGTGCTGAAGAAAGGAATTTAGACTGCATTTAAAATTATAAGGAGATATTGAGCATCATGTGGTCAATGACAGAAATCATGCTGCAAGATCCTATTTCATCAGTCACTGATGTTTACATTTCCATTTTTAATTTTTCCTATACAACTTCATATGGAAGTGGCATCTTATGATACTTTGAAAACATTCATTTACATCTGCATTTAAAAAAAAAAGGCAACTAAAAAAACTAACAAAGCCCCCAAACTCAACTGTGTATGAAAATTGCTAGCATTCTTTAAAGACTCATTCTTAACTCATCATAGAAAGGCATTATATCCTCCAGTCTGATATTTTACAGGTGTATCTGAAAGTACTACTTTTATTGTGAGTATATAGTCATTGATATACTCATTCTCTTTTGCTTAATTGAATAGCTACAAAAAAGTCACTTAAAGAAACTATATAATTTCACTGAAGAAGATTTATAAACGTGTTCTCTTTCAGACATCTTCCTCTTTTAAAAAAATTTATTACCGTTTTAATTTTATTTAAAATTAAGAACTCACCCTCATCTTTAACATAATATATAAAATAAGCTTTTACTGCTCCTCTTCTGTGCTGGTTAGTTTTAGAAAACTTTTTACCACTCCCTCATTCATATGTCAAGAGAAAATATTAATATGAACCTATCAACATCTGTTGAAACAATTATTGTAAATGTAGAAAAGGAAATTAATCAGAACAACAAATGCTCTTGAAAGGAAGGAAATTTTATTTAAGGGTTCTGGGGCAGCTTTAATTCAGTTCCGTTGTTCCCCAGCAGCGTAGGACATGCAGTCCTATTTTTGATGTTTATCATCGGTTGTATGGAAGATTTGGAACTGCTGAGCTCTCTTAACTTGGCAGGTAAATGAAGAGGAAGCTCTGAGATACATAGGGGGGAAAATACTGCATTAACTTTAAAAGCTTTGGGGCTTATATGTTGCTAATTATGAAAACTTATTTTAATGAATGTATGCAACTAATATCAACATAAATTATTAAGGATATAAAACGAATAACGTAGCTTATGTGATTAATTTTTTTTGTTTCATTATTTGGCTTACTTCTTATATACATTAGCTTTATGCTTTTAGCTGTAAGTCTACAGTAATAGGTATACTATTTGAAGACCTCCTTGACCCCTTACATTCATGTTTCAATAACAGGTGGAAAAAGTCTAATTAGACTCTGTTCATAATTCTCTGTTTGGTTACTGAAAATAAATTTTTGTTTTCTTCTGAAGTGGAATGCAAGAAACAAATAGTTACAAACCAGTTCTTACACAGGATTTGCAGCTTTACCCACAAGCCATTTTCATTTTGTTCTCTCCCTGTGCACCCCACTGCCAATCTTCATTTGCCAGTTGATAAATGGGGTCAGTGACTGCAAAAAGGTCAGGTTAAGAAGTGAAAATTTCCATGAGGTAGCTTGCAGATAGCTTGAGGTAACTTGAAAAAGGTTGGTGCAGGATGAATGAGGTGTCTTGCTGTATGTAGTAGGAGACGGGCTCCCTGAAAGAGTCTTAAAAGAAGCAGTTTATCTTAACAGCCCAATCCTTCAGATTCTTGTTGGCTACAGACTTAGGAGAGAAAATTAGAGAATAAACCTTCCCCTTGTATTGTATAGCTGCATAATCCCTAGGGATTTTTAGTACTGATTTTTTATTTTTGAAATGTCCCAGACTTAAAGTTCTGTTTCCCAGGTCATAAAAAGTATTGTCTTGATCCAAAGCAAGACGTAAGACTTGTTCTACCAATATCTGATTTTTTTTCCTTCCTCTGAGAACTCATTTTTGTCATTTGTTACTTGACAAGATTACCAGCATCTACAAGCTAAAACAAACAAACAAACAAACAAATAAGTAAATACATGACAGCCCCAGAAGAAATCACTAATTATGCAGTAATGTAGGTGTAAAGGCACCTGGAGAGATCATTCAGTCCAGTCTCCTTAAAGCAGGGGTATGGTCAAACATGGATTGAGTTGCAGTTGGATTTATCCAGTCTATCTTGGGAAATCTTCCAATGATAGACGTTACCTGTTTTCCCTGGGCAACATGTTCTGGTGTTCAGCTGCTCCCAGTGAAAATAATTTGTGTCCAACTCAAATTTCCCTCCTTAGATCATGGGACAAGCGACACTTGTCCTGTCAGCCCGTAAACCTCAAGCACCTTTCTCCCTGATTGTCTCTGTTTCACACTGAAAAGTCCTACTTCTACTAAGCTCTTCCTTGAAGAGGAGCTGTGTTGTACCTTTTGATAGTTTTTGAAATGATCAAAATGAAAACACTGAAGATCTTTTTCAGATCTGTTTTTTTGGTAGTGCATCCTTGATCTAACATAATGTTACAGATCATCCATAAAAGACTTTGAAGTTTATTTTTTTAAAATATTGGCTTTATTTTAGTCTCCTTGTTTAATGTTTCAGATCTTGTGAAAAGATTTACAAGTTCTATGTAAATGTGATGTTCTTACTGACTGAATTAAAAAGCTGTTGTAAGTAAGTTTAATCTTTTGTTCTATTGCTGTAGTGAATTTCATGCATTAACTGTTTAAAGGGATTTTGTCTTTGGTTTTATATATTTTGTTTTGATTTGTTTATGCCTACTGTGACTTGTCATTAGCAGTTACCTCTTGGAGGGTTTACCTCAAATCTTAAGTCATGATTTTGCGTACCACTGCCATAGGCTGAAAAGATATCATTTCCCATGGACATCTTATCATACTTGTAAATACTTCCAATCTCAGTCCTTCCATTTAAAGGTTCATTGCTGAGCAAATGAGTATGTGCAGAAAACTGAAGCTGACGGTTTATAAATTCATATAGCACCTTTCACAATACAGTAGTCCTGATGACCTCCTATAGCAGGTGCATGTTCTATTTTTAAAAATGTTATGTTTGAAAATTAATTGAGTTAATTATTCACAAATAAATAGTTTGAATGTTATTTTCTCTATATATTGCTGTGCAATTGAAGTTATATATGAGACAGTGCTAATGCTGCTTTAACACAACCACCAAATACACAGACACTTTATTAAAGGAGTATGATTTTAGACTGCATATTCCACAGATAATGACTTTCCTGAAAAACAGATATTGTGATATTGCTACTAACTCTTATGACTTGAAATTCAGTAAAGAAAGACAATATAAGAGAAAAAAATTCTGATTCTAAAATTTCTATTTCTCCCATCGGATGTACTTAAGTGATTTGCAAAGGGACAGAAGTATTCTTTAAGTGGCTAGAGGAATCCTGTAAAAAAACTCAAGCCTAGTTTGTCCTTCTGTCACTTTGTGCCTAAGTTTTGGGAAAATACTCATCCTCTTCCTTTCTACCAAGTTTTTGCTTTGTCTTTTATTCTAGTACTTTCTTTTTAAATCATGTATTTTCATCCCATGAAATCATCCAGTTATTATATTTATATTTATAGTCCTTGTATAAAGACACGGAAGCATTTGTTTCAATAGACATTTCATTCACCTTTGAGTTGGAAGCATCTCTAGATGACTTTGCTGTCTATGGTTTGAGAGTTGCCAGTCTGCTTTCCCCTGTGCTTGAGGTTATGCAGTTACGGCTTCAGCCAGTCTGTCAGCCCAAACCATGTGCTGTTTGAGACTTATTGGTTTTTCCACAGTGTTTACCTTCTACATTTTCCTATAGCCACTTTAATTCTGGTTTTGATTTTCATTCAGATGGAGCTCATCCCTACTATATAGTTTCATCCTTTTCTTGGTTAATGAATCTGAACCCCGGTCGTCTTGCTATTTTGGCAGGTGCACACTGAGTCTTTCTGCCCTGCTCTATTAATTGCTGCACAAGTTAGAAAACATTTCAAAGAATACATTCATATTACATGCATTTAGTATGTGCCAAGAGGACAGCTGGTCATGGGTCATAGAAAAAAATTGAAAATACACATCATTTCACTGGTTGGCAATCTCTTTCCATAAAGGCACAGGTTATGCTTTTGCCTCTATGGTCAGTTAATCATCTTGGCTTTTTCTTTGGATTTAACAATGAGGGCTCTTGGTGGTCTTCTTTTTGGACTTACAGCAGACCTGCTACATCTGTTTTTTCCTTTACTTTGACATCTCACTTTATATAAACCAAGTCGCTTTTAAGTTGTTGATAATTTATAGATAGACGGTGCATCCCTCTCTATTTAAATTTTTAACCTGTTTGGATTTATCATCTTGCTTGGCTGATTAGCAATGTAATCCATTCATGGTAAGGCTTTTGGTTTTGATGGTTTCCTTTCCATGAAGATTGAATTCCTAAGGTACATACTGTCCTGTAACTTCATCTTATAAAACCACAAATTACAAACACAGTCCCTCCTCCTATGCCTGTAATATTCCCTTTGGAAGTAGCTTTTTTATATTATAAGTTATAAATTAAGGGATTAAAATACTAGAATGATTAGACTAATTGGGGGTTACTTGCAAGGCACTTTATAAAAAATAACTAGGTTCTTTATTTTTATCTCTTCAACCAGTCATTACCTGACTTTTAAGCCAAACTAAACTTTAGGTCTGAGTGAACTCTGTCAGCTTTTTCTGAAGCTATGTTCCAAATACCTGGTCTTTTTAATAAAGATTTTCCATTTTTACTGTTTTCATGATAAACAAACTAGAAGTATTTCAAGCATCAGAATATGTAGGCATACTTGTTTCTCTTCCAGACAAATTATCATTTATGAGGACATTTCAATTTTGTTGACAATATATAGAAAAAAGTTGTGCATTCATTAAGGTATTTGTACTTAGTCTTTGAGGGGTTTTTCTAACACAGTTCTTACATTCCTCTTTATTTTTTCATGCCCTGAAATGTGTGTTATCATTCATGAACTTTTCATATGTTAAAATTTTAACTTCAAGCTTTCCAAATGATGTGCTAACCCATTGGGTAAGTATTCTCCTCTTTTGTATCTCAGAACTGGTTTATTCTTCCTTTTTTTTTTTTCTTTTTTTGTTTTGTTTTTTTTTGTTTTTTGTTTTTTGTTTTTTTTTTTTTACTATTCTTCAAAACAGAATTTGAATCAAGTTGCAGAGAAATGTTTTTCTCTATTTTTTGATTATTTCTCTTTCTTGACAGTGTTTCTCTGCACTGTGGGTGTTTTTCTGATTTTTTGAGGCATATTTTTTTTTAGAGGTTGTAAATGAATACCTAAAGAAAATATTTTAAAACCTTAAATGACGTATATTGCTTTCCCTGTAGTGTAAATTTCTTCTATGTGTGGATGTACTTCAAAGAATGCATTTTATTTCTCTGTTTTTAGTTTGCCTTTTTTTTTTTTTTTTTTTTTTTTTTTTTTTTTGTTAGGCCCGGCGCAAAGAGGTTTTTATCCAGGAGCGATATGGAAGATTTAATCTGAGCGACCCATTTCTGGCTCTTCAAAGAGACTTTGAGGCAGGTGCTGCTGATAAAGAAAAGAAGCCAATATGCATGAACCCTCTGTCCATTTTAGAAGCTGTTATGGCTCACTGCAGGAAAATGCAAGAAAGAATGTCAGCTCAGTTGGCTGCTGCTGAAAACAGACAAAAGAAGGTATCCTGCTGTTGACTTTTTCCTTTTCCCTCTCCCAATTTGTTCTTTCATGTCACATTTTTAATTTGCATCTTTGTCTTGATTAACATTACAAGTGTTCAAATGTTGCCACTTAATTTTCATATAGGGTGAGGTGCTGGTTTTCTGGTGATATTTTGTACGCACACTTCATTTGTTCTGTGAATTTAGCTCTATTTATGGAAAAAATTATATATAACTGGTGCAAGTTGATACAGTGGATATATAAGTAGATAGCTCAGTGTGAACTGAGCATCATCACAAGATATTTTTAAACCAATACTGTTGAAGCCTTAAGAACCTATTTTTATTCTAATGTGAATAAAGTAAATAATTTATTTTATTTTTATATTAGGTGACTCTATTTCATAAATCAGTAAAAATGATTTATACCTCTAAAAAGACTTTTTTGCATATTTAGAACATTTAGTGTAAAAATAAAATAATTTTGGAACAATTATGTTGCAGAAAAAAGTGCCAGATTGAAGATAAAACAATGTCATTTTGTTAGTGAATGATTGGTGACATGTGTTTCACCAGTATGTAAGCCATACATTTTTTAAACATAGCTAAATATTAATATGTTGGGGAGGGGTTTCTGAGAGGAAAGAGATGAAACAGTCATATAAAGTACTAATCTAAACAAAGTATTTTTGAATAAATAAAAAAAAATGCTCTCTATGTGTTTAATTATCTTCACTGCATATAAGATGGATAGAAATGTCTTCTACTTCTGTGATACAGGTTTTTGGTGACAGTTTTACATTGACTTAAAAACCCCCAAACAACAAACAGTCTAAGACAATTGACATAAAATTGATTTTGGTAATGATTGCTCTTTGGGAAAAAACATGCATGCAAAAGTGCTTGAAGTTGCTGGAAATGCATGCTTAAATTGAACCAGCAAATATTTTGTTGTTATTTTAGCTCTGTTTTTTAGTTTAGTTTAAGCATCATTGCTCTGTTAAGACTTCAGGAAAACAGATTAAAAAAAAAGGATATCACTATGATATGTAAGTCTTCAAACAGTTTAATGTGAAGTGAACTATTATATGTACGTCACACTTGTTTTTGAGAACTCTTAAGTATTAAATTTCTTTCTCATAAGCTTTTTCAGTAAATATAAAAATATGAAAGGGCAAGCAAGCTTACTTGTTCTGACTGAAAAAGGATATTGGGAGAAACCTTGACACATCTGCCAGGACAGTGGAATTAGTTTATTGTTTCAGTGCATGGCCACAAGTCTCTTTTTGTACCTAAATTCTTCATTTATCTCTGGCTTTTATTATATGGACAGATACATGCACCTAAGGTGGGCTCACATATTAAGAATATATCAATATATTAATATGTAAATTCAAATCTTGTGCCTTTTTTTTCTTTTTTTACCAAAGTCTGTATCTGTAAGTCTGTTTGTACAAGAAAGGATGCTTTTGTCTTTTCCTTCCTAGAGGAATACATCAGCTTTTTTTCTTTAAATCTTAATTTTAAGGATTTGAAAACAAACTACATGGTGTTGAGCAGCTGTGTACATGACTGTCTACTGAATTACACCTTTGTCATCTAAGCTCCATTAGAAATGCTGTTTGTACAAGACACTCTTAAACTCCTTGGAAACAGATGATGTATCTCTCAGACATCTCCATGCATTCACAAACCTTTCATTCAGTGTTTTACCTTCCCTCCATGCCACATTTTTATGTCTGTTCTTCATCTCAAATCCTTCTGTTGAAGAGGGTAATGAAGGTGTTTTGAGGGACTTCAAAAAATGTTCAACAAGGTAGGGTGACGCAGTGTAAGAAAAAAAAACAGCCTAGGCAAATGTAACCTAAATACAAGCCAGCTGCTGCCCCTCCCTCCAAGAGTGGTTCTGCCTTCTCTAAATGTGTGATGCCTCTATCTTCGTGTTTGGAATTGGTTCACTGTCCCACTCCAAATAATGAAGTCTGTGTCCAGCTGTGTTTATTTTCTCTGGGTATTACTGAACTTCAAACAGACTCAGAGTGAGCTCTTATTCCAGGGGGGGGGAACTTGATATCTGTGAATAAAATCACCTCAAAAGTATTCTATGAATAAAATTTTCATTTGATCACAAAAAACAAGGCATAAAAATATACCAGCATGTAGAAAAATCAAGGAGGTGCACAAAGGACTGTAAGGCTTACCACATACAAACATTTTACTCTCAGATGTCATCTGCTTTGTGTTAATCTCCATGCTCTTCCATCTCTTCGAATGCTTTTCTTGGAGCTGCTGTGAAAATTAATTTTGAGTTTTCCTGGGAACACAAAACAGATCATCAAAATGACAGTTCTTGATTTGTTGAGAGTTTGCAGAGGAGTTAGTATTGGGATGCATGCTCAAAGAAAGGCAAGCGTGGGTTGAAAAAGGCCTGTTGGTGTAATTTATTCTAACCTTGTGCTTAAAGCAGATTATCGTCATCATCAGTACATCTGGTCATCTGTGAATTTGTCTTGCTTAGTCATGAAAATCCCCAGGAATGGCAATACTGCATATTTTCTGCACTGGTGTCCTTGTGAAGAACTTTTTTTCTGAGACTGAGCTTCTCAAAGGGCAACTTTTCTTTTCTGTAACCTGTTATTATGGAGCCCCACTTGCCATTACCAAGATCAATTTTACTCTTGTCATCACTGCAAGGGCCCTTCAAAAGGATATGGCTGTTAGATTCTCTCTCTGTCTGTTTTTCACTAAATTATGCAAGCCAAGCTTCCTCAACATTTTCTTACAAGGTATGCTATCTCTCACCTCTGAAGGGCCTTTGCTGGTTAATTGTTTGTGAGACATGATATTTTTTTCTCAGTGTCCTTTTTTACCCCTTTTCAAATCCTTCTTGGACTAATTTTCAGATGTTTATATTACTGATATGATACAGTGTAAGCATATAGTACATTTTGCAAAAATCAGATTCTAGTTAGTTTGTAAACTCATAAATAATTGCAGCTAGTTCCAAATCTGTCATCTAAAGGGAAAAATACCATGTAAATATTCAGATGCTTTTCCCTATTTGAGATGATGCTGCCAAAGAGCAACAGGGAGGGAGAGGGAGACATAGGAGACAATGTAAAATGAGAAAATAGTGCTGCTTTTGTATATTGAAATAAAATAGGGGATTTACATTTTTATTAGGGAGCCATCCTTTAGATGCAATGCTTACAAATAAGGTATTATAATAGTATGGTAAGCTGATTTCATGCCAGTTAAATATTAAAATCTGTTTGTAATTATTTGGAAGTAATATAATTTCACAACACTTAATTTATAGAATGAGAAGCTCATCTGAAAACAAAATAGCAGAATAGTAAAGTATAGAAAGTTTGACAAAAATATTTTCACTATAATATTTATACATCTCCAAGCTTTAGAAATTGTATACATTTCTCACTATCTTTGTACCTATTTTAACAAAGAAAAGAAATGGTTGGATGCTCCTCTTGTTTTGAAATTCAAGTGAACCATGCAAATGCTATATCCTTTGAAAACACAGTGAAATAATTGAGGAAAAAGTAAGGGTTTTTTTTCACTTGTAAACTATGCTTGGACCATTCCTAAGTACAGTGTCATTATGATATTTTGTTAATTTAATTTGCAGCTGTATTTCCTTTAACAGAACTGAAGAGATATTACTGCTGATGCAGTTTGTTTAGCAAGGACTGATAATACCATACCTTATTTTTCATATGTTTAGCACTGGGGCTCTGAGCAGCCTGGTCTAGTGGAGGGTGTGCCTGCCTGTGGCAGAGTGGTTGGAACTTCAAGGTCCCCTTCCAATCTAAACCATTCTATAAGTCTGTGATACCATTTCTAAGAAAGGGTGGGTGTTGTTTTGTCAAAAGCATTGTGCAGAATGTCAATCTGGGATTAAGCTCTAAAACCCTAGTGCAGCCCCTGTGCTGCTAAACAGGTTTTGAAGTATTTGAAACCAAGATGATGTTTAAAATGTAGGCATCATTTCCCACAGTGATTTCTTCCTCATAGGTGTTTTATAAAATGGTGTATTACCATATTTTTGCAGTGCTTTTCTAGAAGAGGGTCTGTGAATAAAAGCGTAAACAATAGGCAAAATGAATTAGAGTCAATGGCTATATGAATAAGGGGAGAATTATTTTTATCTGTTATCTGCATTTTAGTAATAGTAGCTTATACATCACTGATGTCAATGAGAATTTTTAGTATTAGTAAGTACAGGGAAATATTTCTGCCTGTGCCAAAAAGTTGTCTTATTTATAAATGTTAAAACCTGATACAGGATACCAGTTCTATTAATGATGGACTTAATCTCCTTTCAGGTGGAGGAAGAGATAAAACCTAACCCTGTCATTTCTGTCCTCAAAGATTTTTTGCAAAGCTCATCTCTTATTTGTGTTTGGTTCCTTTACTGAGATGACTTTATGTTATGTCTTATGTCAAATTTTTGGAGAACAGGTAGCTCCATCACTCAGGAATCACAAACATTTAACCACTTTGGAGAGTCTCTCTCTTGTCAACGAAGGAAATTAAAAGAGTTTACTTAGTTTCTAAACTGCTCTACCGAGATGGCTCTCTCTTTCTTTTGCTTGTGTAAGATTGTATGCGCTTATGTTAGATATCACAAATCACTCTCCTGGGTTCATTTTAGTGATACTCTCAAAGATTAAAATATCAGTGTCAGGTTAATACTAGGTTATTATGAAATGAGAATTGTTAGTGAGAATTATTTTCTGTCTTCTTACAGTTGGAAATGGAAAAATGTCAGTTACAGAATCTTGAGCTGGAGCACAAAAAGCTATCTGCTCGCCTTGAAGAAGAACGTGGAAAGAATAAGCACGTAGTATTGATGCTAGTGAAAGAGTGTAAGCAGTTGTCTGGCAGAATTGTAGAAGAAGCCCAGAAACTGGAAGAAGTTATGTCAAAATTTGAAGAGGAAAAGAAAAAGGCTACTGAATTGGAGGAGTTTCTTGCAGCTGAGAAACAAAGGAGTACACAAATGGAAGCTCAAATGGAAAAGCAGCTGTCTGAGTTTGACACAGAGAGAGAGCAGTTGCGTGCCAAACTTCACAAAGAGGAAACACACACCAGTGACCTCAGAGAAGAAAGAGATAAAATGATCAAAATGATTGAGCAATTAAAAAAGGAGAATGAAAGTAAAGCTAATCCTTCTCAGAAGAATAGCGATAGGAGTCTTGTTTCTATTTCGGTTGAAACAGAAGAGCCAAGTTCAAGAACTGTTGCTTGTCAAACAGAGACTGTAATGATGGACAGTAGCATAGAAAATGCTAAGAAGTTGCCTTTGACTGTTTCTGTAAAGCCTTCTACAGTGAGCTCACTAGTGTCTGGCAATACAAAAATGAATGTGTGTACCAATGCCGCATTTGTGAAGCCTGTCATTGATAGGCAATCTTCATCTAGTGAACTTGTCCCTCCCACAACTCCTGTTCTTGCGCAGAATCAAAACAGAATTGAAGAAAATGGACCAAGTACAGGCTCATCCCCTGATTTATCAAGTAGCACTTCTCCTTTTTCAAATAGTAATTCCCTTTGCACCCCTACCACACCAACTGCCACAGCTCAGAATTCCTCGCTCTCTTCATCTATACACACTTTGCATTCACCATCTGCCAACACTACTGGCCATCCAGGCCTAAATCCACGAGTCCAAGCAGCTAGATTCAGGTTTCAGGCAAATACAAATGATCAAGACCAAAATGGAAACACAACCCAAAGCCCTCCCTCAAGGGATGTATCCCCTACTAGTCGTGACAACCTTGTTGCCAAACAGGCAGCTCGGAATACTGTTACCCAAGCTCTTTCAAGATTTACAAGCCCTCAGAGTAGCGCTCAGTCACGGCCAGGGACCTCGCATTCAGTGGAAGTTGGCACTTACACCCCAGTTAGTAAAATTACTTTAAAAACTCCAAGTGTATCAAGAATTGACAGAGGAAACCCTCCACCTATTCCTCCTAAAAAACCAGGGCTTTCACAAGCTCCTTCTCCACCACACCCACAGCTTAAAGTTTTAATGGATAGTAATCGATCCCCAAATACAAGTGCAAAAACTGACAACAAAACCATGACCTCACCTCTTTCAAGTTCACCACAAGGAATCAGGGTAATAAATGAGGAAATTATTTCTAAGTCCTCACCTCAGCTGCCACCAAAACCTGCTATAGATTTATCTGTGGCACCTGCAGGCTGTGCCATACCAGCCATAGCCTCATCTCAGGTGGGTGCCTGGCCTTCCCACTTTCCTGGACTGAACCAACCTGCATGTTCAGAAAATTCCTTTGTCATTCCCACCACCATTGCCTGTAGCTCCTCCATAAACCCTGTTAGTGCTTCATCCTGTAGACCATGTGATTCAGACAGCCTCCTGGTAACAGCATCAGGTAAAGGGATTGATATGCTACAAACTGTCTCCCTCAAAAACAATGTTTTGGTTTTCTTATATGTCTTGTTTGCTTTATTTATTTTGTAACTTTATCTTTCTTACTTTCTAAAAGCTAGAATTTTAATTTGAATTTTTTTCCACATTCCAGGGATATGGGAATTCTTTCGCTGATTTAGTAATGTTGTAAATAAGGTTGCTTCCTCAAGGAAGTCTCCATATGGAAGACTTTTTTTAAAGAGGACTAATGTTTAAAGTAAGTGAGCTGCAGATTAGAGTATATTAAACAAATTCCTTTAAATTTTTTAAATTTGTTTTTTGGTTAATGCTAGTATTTTGGACTTCAAAATGCTTTCTCAGTCCGAAATGATGTTTTGAATATTACCTCTTCAGGGGACCTTCCATGGAATATGTATCTCAATCTTGTGTGAATCTTTTAAAGAATAGGGGATAGCTGGGGCTGTGGTATTCTGCTATGGCAGCAGATGGTTGCACATTAAGACATGTAATTGCCTGTATAACAGTGCAGTTTCCTATATATCATTACATGCCTATAGAATATGTTTCATTTTTATTTCTGTTTTTCTATAGTTCTTTTTTTGGTTGTAGGCTTTGATAATACTCATGCATGGCATGTCACAGGTTTACTTCAACAGATACAGACACAAGTTTGCTGTTGGAAAGTTAAAATCTAACTGTTGATTATCTTAAGTCTGGAGTCAATGTGTGTATCTGCTACTCATTTTGCATTTTGGTGGGGACTTACTGGTGTGTCTAATGTGCCACCAGCTTCAGGGAATCTTCTTGATGGCATTAAAGTGAATAAAGACAATACTGATCTATGTCTCAGTGAACTGTAGATCTCCTATAAAGCTTTTTACGAACATATTTCCCTGCTGGGATCAGTAGCACTAGAACATTAGGTATAAGTTCCTCTTTAGCTGACTTGCAGTGCAGTGAAAAAAAAGAACACTCAGTTATGGAACACTTTAGACCTTCATCAGCATTGAAGAATGTTTGAATTGTCTCAAACTTTCAACAGCTAGTTCAGTTATGGTACTGCAGTCCCTGATAACTCTAGTCCCTGCATCATCATCTGTAGGGCATAAAAGCCCTACACAGCTGATCTGCTTCCAACACATAACCAACCACTTTCTCTTGGTAGCTGCGCCACTAGCTAATAAGGGAGTTGAACGCAAGCACCAGTCCTGGGGAAGCCACTCCAGTAACAGTGTGTGGCAAAATTGTGCGAGGAGATTCTAGGTTTCTTGTGATTAAGCAATATTTATTGTCATTCCACTTCATTGAAGACTTTCTACATGTATCAGGAGTAACCTAGTCATCCTTTTAACATTTGGTTGTCACACTATACTGTCAGAATCCTCTCTCCTTTCTGAACTGTGCCATAAAAGTATGAGCTCAGAAATCTTATCCTTCTGTTTGTCTTCTGCTCCTCAGAGTCAACAACATTGGGATTTGATGACTGCCTATTAATTTGCTGTTTTTCATATGAATGTCCTGAATTTTCATCTTAAATTCATGTTCCAAGATGAGTCAGATTGCCATGTCAGGTGGATTATTAGTCTTCGAGTATTTCAAATATTTTTCAGACTTAATTTGCCTTCAAGTGCTATTAGGCTCCATAAGAGAATTTTAAAATTCTTAAAAAAAAAAAAAATCTAAGATTTTATGAACATAGAACAAATTACTGGAAAAGTCAGCTTCCAATTGAATAGTTTTTGTAAGCAAGAGATTGTCTTCCACAAATCCTATCAGCATGAATTAGGTGTATGTAACATTTAGTACTAGGTTATTTATCCAATATTTGGTAATCACTTAAGGTAGTTATTGATTATTCTTTAGAAGAATAAATCTCATACCTTAAAAATTAAATTACCAGTGCTTTTCTTCATAATTTCATGTATTGTTTTGCTTTAGTTCATGCTTTGAGGTATTAACTTTTTTCTGAGGAGAACAGCCATTCTTTTCAATCAGACTCTGCCCCAAATACTTAATTTGCGTTTCTTATGAAATGTGTGACCATTCTCAGAGAAAATTCTCAAAGAGAGGACTTTTTTGTCAAAAATTGTTAGATTTTTTTAATTTTTAAGATTGCTTTTTTTCTCTAACTCCCTTCACTTTTTTTGAGGAGGCATGGAAATATTTGTTGATTTAATTCCATTGTAAACCTTGCTCTGAACATTTCATCGTAGTACTTTGTAAGTGACACTATTCTTCAGGAATATTTGCAATTGCAGATAGGAAACATGATCCAAAGTTCGCTAAGAAAGATTGCTTAAACTCTACTTAGCTGTATGCTATTTTATTTTATTTTATTAATATAGAGACGTTATTTTAGTATCTCCTTTACTGGCTACATAACAGCTCAAAGAACCTTAATAACTTTACCTGTAATATTCACATAAATATTCAGGAGGTTATTTGTGTTCTGCCCAAAATAATGCTTATATTTAATTGCACTTATTCTTCAATCTCATTTTCTTTATGTTTTTAAGGGAATTTAATCTATTTTGGCCAAGTGTTCTAGCAAACTGCATAACTAACTAAATTTAGAGCAATGGATATTATGCAAGTATGGAAAACATTTCCTTCAAAATTATATGCTAAGAAAAATAATAGATTTTATAAATATATATGGAAATAGAAAGATAACCCAAAATTTTTAACACTGGTTTTGTTAAGATAATGTGGTCAGTAGTACCTGAAGTCGTGCCACTTATTCCCTTTTTCAGCTTCTTTTTTAAGTATGACTTTCTCTGAGGTGACAAAAATCTAACAAACTACAAGTACTGCTGAAACCTCCTTCCCATATCTGCATTTGTATGTCCTCTAGCACAGAATCAGTTAGTTTTATTAATGATCTCATTGATTTTAATATGCTTTATTTACTTTTTTCAGAAAATGTTTAGAATTTCATTTTTACATTCAATTAAAGCAGAGCATGGTTAAATCTTATTCATTTTATTGTATAAGTAGTGAGTTTCAATCCAAATGTTTTTTATCTTTTTAACAACAGTGACAAAAAATTTTAACATATTAATGGACATTGACAGAATCCTTCATTTTTATACTTTTTTGTTGGTCAGTAAATTCATACTTCTTTCTTCTTACTGTGGAGTCAGAAGAATTGATAATAACCTAATCACTAAAGTATTATATTTATTAATTTTAATAGAGTTTCCTGGTGAGCTCATATTGATTTAGGAACATATCAACAGCCTGATTTTCATTAAGGGAGTGTCTTGGTTCTAGGGAAAGGAACTCTTCAGAGAAAACTTAAAATAGGAGCTCTGTTCCCTGTGACTTAGGCATTCTGCTGAAGTAATGTGATTGTATCTTCTTTTAGAGATGGCTACTGTACCACGCGTTGCTCTTTTTGTCTCTGCTAGGAAAAGACATGGGCCTTCATTATTAATGTTAAGCAGACTGCACATAGAGCCATTACAATGAACATTTATGGCCTGATTCAAAATCTGTGGCAGTGTTTTCATTAACTTCAGCAGCCTTTGAATCGGTGCCAAAATGCTTCTGCTCTGTTTGGATTTCTGCAGTTCAATGGCTGTAAGACTTCAAAATGGAAACAAATGTAGGCGTTTGGATTATCATATCCCTGGGATTTCTGCTTTCACTTTCTTCTTACTTTTGTGCTTTCTGTGTCACTCTTGAATGAATTTTTTTTTTTATTGTGCTCATTTCTATAATGATTGATTTATTCTCTCTTTACAATTGGCTTTGAAGATAAAAGTGTGTGTGGTGGGGGGGTGAAGGACTGATCTAGGCTCTGAAATTAACCATCTCACATTCTGAAGCTGATGCCAGAAGCTGTTTTTGTCTGTCCCTCTGCCCTTCATCACTGCATGCCCTACAAGCTTTCACAGATGCTTCACATTTCCTAACTTTTTGAGTCTGTAATGATGTCCCTTGTTTATTGGTATCTTCTAATGTTGATGCATTTTGTTGGATAAATTGAATTTTATTATACTGCTTCACATTGATAATAGAATGTAAAGTTATATTTATGGGGGGTTTTTTGTGTCTTTATCAGTAGAAAGTTTTCATTTAATGCTAACCTAGTATAATTAATTTCATCACTGAATTGCAACAATATATTTTTCTTTTCAAGGAGCTGAAATATAAATTAAGATGGGACATTAAAAAATTCCTTTCATTTTGGTATTTCTCTTAAGGATGCCCCAAGAGCAAGCAAACAAATAAGCAAATAAACTACATCAAAAATTGCATTTTTGTTTAAAAGGAAAGGAAACCCAAAATACTATTCATATTACCAAAATTCCAGTGTTACTTGGATAAACAATTTTAGTGACGGTAGTGCCACCTTGGCAATATCAGTTAACTACCAGAAGAAGACAGTAAAAAATACACAAGTGCTGTTTTGAAAACATTGATATATATATATATAGCAACAGCTGCAGCACAGTTAGTTTCAAAGAATAACAAAAGGCCGGAAAAATAAAACCATTTTCACAATGGAAAGGAATACTACAAGTTTTTCTTTGGATCTTAGGGAGTTTTGTAAGAATTAACTGTTCTCAAATGGTGGAAGTTGAAAATAATGTATTTTTTTGCCACTTAAAGGATACAGTTTACTTTGCATATTATTGGGTTTTTTTATAAACTTCAGAAACCCTCAAACCCCTCTGACTAAAAGTATTGGAGAAGTAAGTATTACTAAGAGTATTAATATTTAGAAGGTAGCTTCAAAATTGAAGTTGTAAGAAGATGTATAAAGTTAATTTTACAATTTATTTTTGGCTTAAATTTGGATTTATAAGGTAATTTCATAGCTGCAGCAATGGCTTCTTACAGTGAATATAAAAAAAGTTTAATGAGCTAATAATACTAAAACTAAACTAAATGGTAAAATACTAAACATATGTTTAGATACTTCACTAGTAAACCTAATTTAAATTGACAAATCATTTTTTGTTCTTTTGGGTTTTTTTAAACTGGAATCAAATTATGTATTCTTCATTGGTATTGCTCAGATGATGAATTCTTGTGTAAGTCTTGATGTTAATTAAAATGTATCGAGATCTTACAAGGTACCCAGGCCATTGTTTCTGTAGAATTCTGTTGGCAATTTCTGTATTTCATTTTCTTTTCCAAAATATGGAGCAGACCATCCCAGCATGGTACTGCTACTGCCACAGTACTACCATCCAGTTCAAGATGTTGGATAGCACTTACCAGCTTGAACGGAACTGAAGCTAATGCCCTGCAGCTCTTCTTCCATCTCAGGCATTGCAAACTGCATTAAAAGCTGCCTCAACTTGCTTTGTATCAAATTTCAGCCTCATATAGTAGCCTATTTGTGGCTACAGAAGACAAAGTTATTTATTCAAGAGATAAATACAATGTGTATTTTCTCTTGAAGTCTTTGCTCAAGGAAGGATGTATAAAATATTCCATGCCTTATGAAGCAAACTTCATATTCTTAACAAAGTCCCTACTAAAGCTGATAAGTAATAAACAGAACATTTAACCACAACTCCTAAGCTTTCAGAGATTTGGATTGAATATTCTTTGTTAATGGAGTGACTTGAAAGCCTTCATACATTAATTTTGTATAACCTGTTATTCATTCCCACTGGAGCATTTTATAATATATTGTTTAAGTATCACTGAGTAAAAGGAACATTATCTTAATGGAGAGTTCAATAATAAATATATTTTTTCTGTATTATTTGCGTAAATGATTTCTACATGTTTTTTCCAACTTATTGAAAGGCACCTGAAGTCAATAAGGGCTCTCTATGCAATTTATCTTTATAACTACACGTGAGTTATATAAATACCAAATATATAAATACTAAAGTTTGCACTAAGGAGGATAAAATTATATATGAAAATAAGTACTTAGTTTTGAAAACTTTTCTATAGATACTTAAAAAAATATTCCTAGCATATTGCAAATAATTTAAAACTTGTCTAAAACGTCTGTTAGCTTTGATAATATAAATTTTTTGGGACATCCAGATGCTACTACCGTTCACAAGTTTCACATTGACCTTTTGTAGTGAGGTCCTGTTCATTTGTATTAACAAGTGTCGCCCCTTAATACAGGTTTTATTTTCAGAATACCTTCTAAGGTGTAGACAAAGCGCCATCACAAAACTTTTGCTAAACTAACAAACGCAGTCATTTTGAAGATACTTTTTAGCACTAAAAGAACACAGAAAATGCAGGGCTTATTTATGTGTCTCTAACTTCTGTTGCTTTAACTCGCAGGCTGGTCTTCCTCCCTAACCCCTTTGTTAACAAGTGGTGGTCCTGTCCCCCTGGGTGGCAGGCCCACCCTTCTTCACCAAGCTGCTGCCCAGGGAAATGTCACTTTATTATCAATGCTGCTTAATGAAGAAGGACTGGACATTAATTACTCTTGTGAAGATGGCTATTCTGCCTTGTATTCTGCTGCTACGAATGGACATACAGGTAAATAATACTAAGATCCAGTATGGCATCCATGTAAACTAGTGAAAGCTTACTTCATAAGTTTAATATTCAATTTGGTCAAATGCATTCTTCTTAAAAATGTGAAATTGAAAGTGGGATATATAGATTATATGACCTAAATCATACTATAGCATATGTATAAGCAGTGCTTCTTGAAATGAAAAAAAATTGGTAGCATTCTGCAGGAACATCCATTCTAGTTCTCCACTCCCTTCATATAAAAAGCTACCAGATATTGTCACCCCATATTCTGTGAAACACTAAAGATCTTCTGTAGCAATAGGAGCTTGAAAGAAAGAACTTTCCTCGACAGGGAGTAAGCAGCAAAGAATAGGTGGTCATCAGGGTTTTGATCTTCTGCAGCAGCAATGAAAATGAGGGAGGATAGTGTCAGAATAGCATGTTACTTGGGAACTAAAATGAACTGTCTTTGCTTTTGAATTAAATGAAATAGCCTTCATTTGTTACCTAGGCTCTCCTGAGAAAACTAAAAGGTATCTTTTTTCTTTCCCCATGACCCCAACCCTCCTCTGTATTAATGAAGTAGCATTTCTGAGCCTTTCAAAAGTCAGTCTTCATATTTTATGAATATATTTATGAAATGCAGCAAGTATGTTACTAACAGATATGAGTTTCATGGATACAAACTTCTTGCAATAATTTTCAGACTTAACACAAGGCTCTCAAACAGCAGTTTGGTTTAAAAGTCCAGTGCACATTCCCATAGCTTTTTCTACCTACATAAAAACCTCCAGATTCTTATATTGCAAGTGATGTCACTATGCTGTTTTGGACACTAAAGATGAAATCCAGCAATACCAATGGCAAATATTCTATTAATTTTTAGTAAAGTCAAAATTTTATTTCAGAGTAGAAGGTGGAACATAGTCCCATTAAAGCCACTGCTTTCAAGAGTACTTTGTGGTTTTATTTTATGCAATATTTATTAGTGACACAATTACAAACCCCTGATCCAGTGTTCCAGATAGTACATAGGCTATTTCATAATTCTTTTGAAATATTTTAAAAATAAAACTAAAGTTAGGATACAGTCTAAGCTAAGCAGATAGTGTACATTTATCTCACATGTTCAGGGTTAATTTTGCTGCCAAGCATAGGGTAGGAGGAGTTTTCATTGTGCTCAAAACAGTGTATTCTGTCTTTGCTTCCTAGGTGCTATGGGTTTTTGTTTTTTGGTGGTTTCTTTTTAGAAACATCTGGGCCTTTTCACCTGAGTTTCTTTCCTGTTGCCAAAACCTTTAAGATAGTGAAAAAGTAATTTTTTTCCCTTGGGTGATTTTTTCCTTTTTTCAACTTATCTGCAGTATTAAGAATCCAAGTTAATTATATTGTGTGGATTTATTATTCTTCCCTCACTGAACGGATGTTTGGTCAATTCTTCTAGGCTTACATGCAGTTATCATTGCTAATGATTGTGGGAGACCATAGTTAACCCAATTCTTCTTTATTCATCTTGTATTCTAAAATTGCATCAAAGCAAATGATTTTCAGTTACTGAGCAGCTCCTACTGACAGCAAAGGCAGTTTGGGTCCTTGTTTCATTGTCAAAATTTCAAATAAGAAAGACACTTGATAGAATTCTGCAAACACAATAATAAAAACAAACATATGCATATACACCCTGTAATTGTTTAGTATGTTTTATTTTTTGAGATAAAAACTGTATTACAGAAGTTATGGTTTTGCTCTTCTATTTATAGTTGACAGGATGTTAAAACTCTTGGTTGTACAAATCATCACATTTCAGCAACTAAATTCATTGTATGAACTCTGAATAAGAGAATCACACAACAGCAGTGTTGATGTCTCCTTAATAAATTATATGAAAATTGAAAGGTATAGATCTGTAAAATTTCTGGAGAAAGATTTTTGTGCTTATTATATAATAATATATATTTAATACATAATAATATATATATAATCCTTTTTCATTACTTGTAGTTTGTTCTCAAATGAATGGATATATGTAGCAATTCAAAGTGAAGACTTTTAAAAACAAGTTTACTTCAATAATATAGGCTTAAGAATGGATGTATAGGAAAAAATCTTTTTAAAAGTCCTTTCTAATACCTCTTCTTAACTAGCCAGGTGGAAAGAAATGATACTGCTGTCATTTTAAGGATAAAATAATTTATTGTTCAAATTTTTCAATGTGTTGAGTTGTGTTGTCAATGGTAAGTTTCTGTTGTTTTGGTTTTTTTCCCGTAGAATCATACAGTCACTTAGATTGGAAAAGACCCTTAAGATCATTCAGTCTAACCATAAGACTTGACACAAGCCTACACTGGTGGGTGGTCACACCATGATTTAATTTATTGAGAATATTTTTAAAGTGGATTTAGTGACTAAATGGATTTTGAGATTTCTAAGTCAACTAACCAGATTTTCCTATTTCTCCTGGAGAAGATTTCACAAAAAGAAAAGACAACTTTAGAACTGATAAAAGTAAGCATAATGAGTACTTCCCTTCAGAAAAACCATGTTTCGGAGATGCTGGGAAGAATGGAAACTGAATGATCCCCACACATTTTCAGTGAAGAAATACAGTATTTGAGATGTCTAGTTAACTAGAGTGTGGTAGAGCACATTGTAATCATGGTGGCAAGCAGCTGTTACATGATCTCAGCCCATTCTGTAGAAAAAATTTGAGTTACAGAAGAAAAGAGCACTGAAATATTCTGTCCTGATCTGTCCTAACAGCAAAATGTGTAGCTTTCCTGTTTGGAAACAGTTGCCTTTTGAGAGCTGCAGCAGAGGGTTTTTCCAGCACATGAAGTTAATAGCAGATGCTTTGTTTCCAATACACACTGTCCTTAATTCTGTAGGTCTGAGAGAGAGAACTTCACCCTAAAAATACACGATTTCTTTGTATTTGAATGGACATGAGGAAACTGTTAATTTCATGATTTAACCACTAGATTGGGGTAGCTGAACAGACTGTCTTGTCAGTCTGTCTTGGTTTTACCATTAGCAAAGAAGGAACCACTTCGGGTCTATTGTGCACAGAACAGTAACAGTAGTTCTCTTAGCTAATAGATCTGCATAGCTGTATGATGTTGCAAATCGTGACCATTCTCCACCACAAAGAGGTGGAGAAGGACAGAATGAAAGTAAGAGTTCCTGAACCTGAGAGATATGGAGAAAATAGTATCCTTTGGACTCAGCTATGTGCTAATCGTATGCATTTACAGTGTAATTGATTCTCTTCTATCCTGAGTATTTGGAGGCTGTGGCACCCTGATTGATAGAAAAAAACTGGAATGATGTGTAGAAAGGAGTGAGGTGCAGAGACATACAGCTACATGGAATCAGCTTTGTCAAGCCACGGATGTATCTGCATGATGTTTGCCATCACTCTGGAAGAACTAACTACCCAGCTGTGGTGGAGAGCAGTAAAATCTCCAGGTGTTTATCTTAATTTGCTTCCATGTTTTGCTTTTGTTATGACCAAAACTTATAACTTAGTGGCACCAATGTCTGTCTAGTGCCTGCTCTTCCATCCAGTACTCCCCACTGCTTATTACTTTTATGGCAGACCAGAGTGAACTGGAGTGAATGATAGACTGATCCAAATTACCCTTCTCCAAATCCCAGTAATCCATCCAGAAGACCCAGGCATCTTGGAGATAATTGCTCTTTTACTTTATATGCCACCAGAACAAGTCATGTGGAGCTTACTGGCTCACATGTTCTGCCTTATGCAAGTAGCTGTATTTCCTCATGGTCACACTTATCCCTGAGAAGAAAAAGCTGTTTTCAGAAGCAGTATTTTCACAGAGATAAACTTCATCAGAAACAGCATTTATACAGACATAACCTACCACCTGAATGATCTGCCAATCAATAAGTGTGAATTAACCATGCCTTTCTAGACAGGTAGTCTTGTTCTGTGTGTTCATGGCTTTTGCATGGCTAACATATGCTTTATGAAAAAACAGCAGAGTATTCTAGCCAAATACTTGAAACTTCTAGATGAAAATCTTTTCAACATCCCTCATAAACTTTAGAAGTATCTTAGGATGTCAAGCAGGAATCTGTATTTTCAAGTTAATAATTTAATATAGGACCAGGATTGACAATGGAAGGAAGAAAAAAAAAGATAGATCATTCTTAACAGAGTATTTTTGTGTTAAAAAGTGAATGAAGATATAATTTTATTTTAAGTGGTGCTATCTTACAATTGGAAGGACTTGGTAAGTTAGTTAACAGAGAGCTTCTTTATGACTTAAAAAAAATTACAGGTCAAGTCCTGGTAACTTACCAACTTTATAACCAACTTTACAACGAAAAATAATTTCGCATCAGATTACTTCAAAATTAAAGAATGCTAATTTACAAAATAACAATTGAGTGTTTTAAAATCTTGTTTCCTATTTTTAAATTCTTTATTCAATCACCTCCACAACATCTGTCATTAGTATTTGAAAAAATTGTAACAGGACTAAATATGTTGAAGAATGGTGTAGACTAGTCAGATTTATAAGTAGTTCTTAATATATTTTTCTGATATCCAAGTCTTTCTTATTATGTGTTTGGTTCTAATATCTAGAGTTAAACTTCACTAACAAAACTTGGCTTCAAGATTTTACGGAATGCCAGAAGAGCATGCATTAAGCTTGCTCAGAAATCAGATCAGGAGTTTGTAATTGGTGTTGTAGCTGAGCTTATTTTCCAAGTAGTAGTTTCAATTACAAAAGACTTGTTTTATTTTGGTCTGAAGCCAATTTCAAGAATGAGAAGCAGATCAACTGTTTTCTTCAAATTTAATTGCATCAAATGATATTCCAATTTGTGGATGAAAAGCAGTCTAATTACTATGTAATTAATTATCTTAAATTAGCTGTAGGGATGATGGAATCAGGCTAGTACTATTTTTAGCATGTGGTTTTGGAAATATATGAATGGGAATGGTTTTGGGAGTTTTGAGTCTTTCAGCTTATTTTGTCATTGCAATCACAAGTCAGTGCCCTAAAATAAGACTGGCCAGTGTGTTGCTTGAGGTCTGTGTGCCTTGTGAACATCTCCCCTGTGGCTGTCATATTTGTCACAACTGCCAGTAGGCAGTGATGCCTTTAGGGACTCCTGGATAAGTCAGATTCCCCACTTGGTAGGTAAAATAGCTAATACTGTGGGAGTTGCCTGCAGTGGGCATGTATTTGAATGCCAGCAGAACCCAACCCAAGCCCTTTTTGCAGAAGAATAGTGATGCCCCTGGGAGTCAATTCTCATCTCTCTCCTGCAAACTTCTTCTTGAGCTTTTATTTCAGTCCCCTCAGGTGTGATGTGTAGTCAAAAAGACTGGCTGATTGTTGCCCCTTGAGCAGACTTTAGCCACTGGCAATTTTAATGCTGGTCTTGTTGACTCATTCCATGGTTCTGCTCCATTTATAGATTGTGTGAGATTGCTGCTGGCTGCAGAAGCACAAGTTGACGCTGCTGATAAAAATGGCTTTACACCCTTGTGTTCAGCAGTTGCTCAGGGACATGTCAAGTAAGTGAAGCCTTTAAGATTTTGCATGTCAGTTGTTACTCAAATTTGTATTTTCTTTACACTGTGTATGTGTATTACATTATAGTTGCATTTTTATGTATAAATAGACTTAACTATAATTTATTGAAAGCATCTACTTAAATTCATGTTCTTATGCCATTCTGATTTCAATATTTTCTGTTTGTTTTCTTTCCAATTTCAGCTCTTAAGGTTGCTGAGCATGTATTCTTAGCAATTACAATGTGGTATGCTGATCTACATGAGCAATCATACCACTGAATTTCTTAATTTTCTTTGAGTTATCAGCCATAGTATAGGATTAACAGAGAAAGGAAGAAGGAAATTAGTTTTCCACTGATTATTTTTAGTCATAGAAAACTATGAATATCATATTCAGAGGCAAATGACCATCTGAGTTTTCTCCTGAGTGATATATATAATCATATACCTTACACAACAAAACAAGGGTTTTTTAAGGTTTATTTTTTTGTGTTCATATTCTCTCACTAAAATAAATATCTTCATACTTCATTTGCAGTTGTTTATTTCCTTGACTTACCCTCACAACACTTTGCTGTGTATCATCTGCTGTGTTGTGGTATTGCAGACTTTATATTCTTTTTGCCTTAGACTTACTTATGTAATATGTTATCCCTAAACATATTTTTTGCTTTTACTTTTTTAGATACTGAACATGAACTGAATGGCAAAATTGAGCATGGAATGATAGGGCTAGCCCAAAATGTCAGAAAAACTACAAATGGTTCAGGCTGTTTGATTTGTTGCCTTTTCAAAGTTCAAGCACAGAAAAAAAATCTGTAGTAGGTAGAATTTGGGGCAACAGTATTGTCTGTCTCCTAATGTGGGGTTAATGACAGCACTAAACTGCTCTCAGTTGCACAGTAGGTGTCTGTCATAGAGTTGATAACTAGTCCCCTGTGACATCTTCATTAACCTTGTTACTGAGCCAAGGCAATATTGTTGTTCTAACCCTAGTTATGTAGTCAGAAAAAAATACTATTTTTTTAAAGATGGTCCAGTAGATAATTTTATGAGAAGAAACTTCCAGAATAATTTCCCATGTGGTCCAGGCCATGATGACCCTGAACTTGAGGTGGAAAGTCGATGTAGCTTTTCAAGATTCACCAAATACAATGTAAAGTATCAAACCAGATATTTCTATCCTAGCAGACTTAAAACAATATTGAATTACTCTATGGAAGTGTCTTGTTGTGAACCTTTCTTAAGATGACTTTGTGACTGTATGGTTAGGATGTAGGATGTATTGTTTGTTAAGGCAGAACTTTTTTTTTTTTTTTTTTTTTTTTAAGGGAAACTTTTTTTTTTTTTTTTTTTTTTTTTTTTTGTTCAGTTGAGCATTTCTGGAAAGCACAGTTAAGTAATTCATATCAATGCCATATGTTTTACTCTTCTCTAAAATGTGCATTTTACCTTGAACTTAAGTGATTTTCTGACTGGACAAAAACGTATCAAAAACAATTTTCTTACATGCTTGTGATTTTTTAGTATATAGTTACTTATATTCTTATATTCTAAGATTCTTATTTTATAAGAATCTGATATATTTTATATATAGTTACTAATATTCTTATATTCTAAGGTATATATATACCTTACATTGGTTTAAATATTTTGTCACAATATATTTTGTTACAGTATGGTCTCTTAATCAATTATTATTTGGCATTGCACTAACTGCTTTGAGGCTTTATTGTTGATATGCTTTCTGTTTTAATGGACTCATAAATATCAAGCTGGAGAGCTGGGAACTTATCTTTGTTAACAGTGCTTGTTTGAACTGCAGAGTGAATTGACTGGCATTAGGATTTTTGCAGGGTCTTAAGAGTTGTTGAATATCTAGGTTGGGGATGGGAAAGGTAGCCAGCTCTGGCACAAGAACTGGGAAAAAAAATGGACTTACGGCTACAGGGTTGCGAGGAAGTACCGGAGGTTGGATCTGAATGCCAGCCCCAAGTGAATTCTCTTCAGCACTCCATCTAATCTTCCATCCTCCACAGCCCAGTAGCTGCTAGCAATGCACCCAAGCCATCCTTTGGAGTGGCCTCCATTCTGGTACCTACTGAATGGTAGGTACTGCCATAGCTCTTTTGCTGCCTCCACCAGGTTACTTCCCTAGATGAGTGTCTATTTTGTTGGTCAAGCTAATTATTTCATTTTTTCCCTTTTCAATTCTGTTTTAAATATCAGTAGTCAGAAATGTTTCTCTTTTTTTGCTCAGCTGAATGTTTTTCTTAAGCAGCTATCATCACGTTTCTATCAGTCTTGTGAAATTGAGTGGTTTACATTCACAATTTTTAAATGCAGCTACAGTAGTTTAAGATTTACATGTTTGAAGTTGCCTGTCTTTATACCAATGTACAAAATTTATACTTATATATAATTTATACTTGTGTATATGGGTTGATCACAGCTAGAGCCGTATCTGTAAAATCAATACTTTATTTAAAATATTTAAATGTCTTAAGTTATAAAGAGGCATTGCATGTCTAACATAAGACATTTTTATTGCTTTATTGTTTGCTGTAGATGTGCAGAATTATTAATTATGTATCAGGCTGATATTAACCATGCTGCTGAAAGAGGACAGACGCCTTTGTACCTGGCCTGTAAAAATGGAAATAACGATTGTATTAAACTATTGTTGGAAGGTGGAGCAGATCGAACAATAAAAACCAGTGTAAGTTAAAATAGTTTGTAAAGTTACAGTACTTTGTATAGTACTGAATATTGACATTAAAATATTTATTTAAACTTTTCTTTAAAGCTGAAATAAACCATATAATTTGAAATTAGTATTTTGTTATTTTCATAATACTTTCTGGGTTTTTTAAAACTGTATCTTTTCTAAAGTCTCCTAAATTATGTGACTTGCATACCATTTTACATATTTCAGATTCCATTGGCAATTTGCTACAACTTTTCTCCAGCACTGGATTTGTAAAATGCTTCCACTTTTTATGTTAGGGTGCTTTATTTTTGTTCTTGAAGGGACAACACCCCAAAACTTCCTTGCCAGTATTGTAGAGTCTCTTATATCACAAATGGCAGAATACGGCCGAAAAAAAGTCATATCTGGAGGAGAAGGGAAGGAGGACTGTCTCAAAATTAGTGTATACATAATTGCCTTTTTCAGGTGCTTTCTAAAGTTTTTTATGACTGTGATGTCTGTAGATTCTTATGACAATAAATGTGTGTTATAGACTGTTCCAAAATACAGCACAAAGAGTAGTAGCTTCACAGAACATTCGACTCCTCCTGTCATTATTACACTAAATCTTTTATCATTAATTTATTTTGCAACTGGAAAGTAAATAGATTTAACTTGGAATGAGAGAAAGTTGTGATGTCAAAACTGTGAAACTGACTAATAAATGGATTAATGCAACATGAAACAATATTGATAGTTGGAATCATTTTTGTTTGATGCAAGGAAGGAAGCAGTTTACTAACAGCATGTAAGCCCTGTATCACTTAGACTCTTCTAAAAATTTTGAAGATTTTATCTGTTGGACTATCCATGGAGAAAGCTGTAACATTTTTTTTTCTTCTACATTTTCTTCCCTTTCTTCCACCCAAAACACCTACAAGCAACTCTGTTTTACCAAAGGATTATTATGTCACTCTTGCTTGTCTTCTTAATTTCCAGACAGAGCTTTCCATTCAGATTCTTTGCTGATATAGAGTCTGCAAACAATTTTCTATGTGTTTGGTGGCAGTGTGCTTCTTTATTGTGGTTTCTTTTTTAGGATGGCTGGTCACCAATTCACGCAGCAGTGGATTCTGGTAATGTTGAAAGTCTCAAGCTCCTTATGTACTGTGGAGAGTCGAACAATGGGAACTGTTTGATGGATGAAGAGCCTACTTTAGACTACTCTGATTTGGAGAAGAGAGAAGATGACTATAGCAGTAGAGTAAAGCCTGTTGTTTCTGCAGATCTCATCAACCATGCTGACAAAGAGGGTTGGACTGCTGCCCATATAGCAGCATCAAAAGGCTTTAAGGTTAGTCCATGGAACAAGTTACAGAAACCTGATAGAATTTAGGCAAAACAAATCCTTTTATTTTATCTTTGAAGAATTACAACTTAGATGTCAAGTCCATGTAGTTTATAGGCCAACTTGATTTAACAGAGACAGAGATAGACCTCCAGTGGACAATTTGTCCCAGAATCCAGGTGTCAAATGGAGTGAATTATCGTATTTAAATGTCTACCTCTTATGGGACATTAGTAAAAAGAGGAAACATCATTACTTGAGATTTTCAAAGTTAAGGTGAGATGAATCCCACCCTGAATGCCAATTCCTTGGATATCATGTGCTTATAGATATTAGATGGAGATAATTTCACTAGGAAAAATTTTTCCTCTGTGAAGGAGGGGAGAAGAAGAAATTTGAGAACTAGATTTGTGCAGACATACATTGTTTAATTTGTTAATTTGGGCAGCCTTTTTAGCAGGCAATGAAATATTTTTATGTGGTTGGGATAACTGATGACATGCAGGATGACCTGACAGGCCCTACTGATGACCGACAGGAGGACTTCTGGAAATTTAATATCACTTCTTGACATCAGAAGCTATACACTTGTAACACTGACCATTTAAAGGACTTCTTTTTATATGGTAGCTGTCAGTCAGATCTCACTGTAAAATTTTTACCCAGTAAGAAAATAGAAGGTGCTAAACACAGAAGAGTGAATTTTAAGAAAATACAGTCCAAGACTTCAAAAATCACCTTGTGTTTACATGCCTAGTTCAATACCTTCATTATGTTTGCTTTTTTCCCTGATAAATTTACATTCAAAATAGATGTGCTCAAAATAGACAAGGATTTAAGATTCAGTTAAGGTTAGGAGTTTTTTTAGGGACAGCCACTGCTTACTCAACATTTTTCATTACAAAGAGTCAGTGTTCCATTACCAATGTCTGTTAGGCAGATGCAGATTCTCGTTCCAGTTTCCACTCTTACAAATTTAGATGGAGTTTAAGATACTTGCTGTAGTCTGCAAATACCTAAATAATGTGCACTATGTTGGCTCTTTCTGCAATAATATAATCCTCAGGAACTTAGAATCTAGGTTTCATTTTCTGTCTAAAACTGCTTTGACTAGTGAACTCTCTGAAAGGTCTGACATTGGAAGTCTTCATGTTCTTTCATTCATAACTCCTGGGTTTGAGTTTCTAAGCGCATTCCAAGTCAACGGTTTAATAGGATCTCCATTTGGGGTTGAGGGGAGTCTCTTAGGTGAGGAAGGTGATATACAGCTGGCAATCTGATTCCTGGTTTTGATGTTGCAGAGACTATAAAATTGTATTTGATTTGATGCATTTATCGATTTGAGATATGTTTGGGATATTTAAAAGCTAAAAAAGCTTAATAGTGATCTCTAAGTGCTGTTAACACTTTGACTTCGTTCTCTAATCCTTTAAGCACACTGCATGTCATTCATTCCAGTGCATGATAGCTGCATATAAGCAGCACTGACACTTGCATCCTCTTGTTTCGAGATAAGTAGGGGCCATTCTTTACAGATTAATTTTGCTAGGACATCTTATCTGTTATTTCATAGGCAGCAGAGACAACAAAAATCCTCATTTTACTAAGGAAATAAGCTTGACTTCTTTGTTCTGTCCCACTTCTTCCTGCTATAATTCCCATTTTCAGCCTCATAGTTCAGTCCTAAGCCTTCTGCTGTTCTGCTATTCATTGCTTCTATTTGAGAGATAGTGTTAACAAACTAACCTGTGAAGAAAATATGTGCTTTTTTCTGCTTGATAGCCTTCTGGCAAACTTAGTGAGATAAACATATTTTTAAAGTACTTATAGGTGCTATAACTACAGCCTGGTAAAACTTCACCTCACAGGCAGATAGACCTTGAGTGACTGCTATATTTATGAAAGGTCTGATGATGTCAGATACACTGACAAAAGTTTCTGTAGAACAGCTACAAAATAGGTAACACTATGTCAACCTGCAACTAGCCACTATTCCACATCAAAATACTCAATAGCTGTTTCTCTGTGTTTTTAAGGTTTGGTTTCTCTACTATGGTTAACCCCAAACATTATCAATACAGTATTAAGTAGCATAATTTCCATTGGTTTCTCTTTTTTTGCTATGTGGATGTGTCTTTAAAAGCATATCTGAGGTAGAAAAACTTTCCTGGAGGCCGCGTGTATTATTGCAGAATGATGGTCATTAGAAACAAGGACTTGCTCCTTTTTCTGATTGTTGATCAACCAATTTGAATGTAGTTTTATGAGAACTCTTTTATCCCACACATATTTGGGAGGATCTATATAGTGAATATTTATTCATGTTACAGTATGATTCTATCAATCTAACCATACTGTAGCATACTTAGGAAATTTAAATACTAATAGCTTGTTCCTAATTTCAATGATTTTTCCTTTTGTTGAGCATATGACATTTTTAGAGGGCATCATGTTGTCATCCACAAGATGTTTGTGCTCTGACTTAATAAAAATGCATTTTTATATCACTACATTCCTACAATGCTTGCAGAATTTCAGGTTTCTGCTTGCAGAAATTCTGCCAAAGAAGAGGCTTGCAAGATGATTTTAAAATGACTCCTTTTTTTCACCTGTCCCACTCTGGTGTCAGTCACAATGGAAACTCCTGCTCGGTGAATTACAAAGTGAAAACTGATTTTATGGATTGTTACCTAAATAGATTCATTTATTAGTCTGTATTAAGATTTAGAATTGCTTATTTAGTGTTGCTTGAACATTGAGTCCAAGATGTTCATCCAGAATAATAGGTGTGTTTCTGTCTCCTTATCAATACCTAAACTAGTGGCCAGATGTAAGAATTCCTCAATTCAGCTAATCAGCACTTGATGCTTAGAGACTGTAGAACTCTGGCTCTATTAGTCATTATTTGAGATGTTAAAGTCTGCTATAAAATATTTTTACACCTGGCTTTCAACTCTGTGAGAAATATCATTTTATCTATAGAAACTCTGTAGCTGATTGTCTTTGGAAATGCATGTGTAAGAATTTTAATTAGGAATCTAACTGCATATTGGTAGAATGCTTTAGTGCAGCAAATGGACAAGTAAATAATACAGTTCCTACCTTTGCAGAACTGTCTAGAAATCCTTTGTAGCCATGGTGGACTAGAGGCTGAGAGAAAAGATAAGTGTAATCGAACATTGCATGATGTTGCTACTGATGATTGCAAACATCTCCTAGAAAACTTAAGTAAGTAAATGCTATCAGCACTACATAAAAATGTTTTTAGTAAAGAACCTGTGGGGCAAAAATGAGAATATGAAAAGGGTAGTTGTCACTTTTTTGGCACCACAATATTAAGTTACTTTGATCTATCAAGTTTCTATTCTCCAAATTTTGCTAAAGCATATGATAAAATTGTGTTGGAGGTTATTAAGTTCCTCATGTCTTTGTTTCTAAACCATTCAAAAAGATGGTACAAACTGTACATTTGCAAATGCCCATACTCTTTTAAAATTTCTGAATTTAATATTAGCAATTACTTTTTCAAAAGCTGTTGCTCTCCTCTTAGCTTTCCTTCAAATTCTTGCAGAAATAGTCACTTAGTGGTGAGTAGCTGTCAAATTCCCTCCAGCTAAAATATCATCTAGTCATATCTGAATCTCTTTTTAGAGCATAGTTTATTTTGTCACTTACTGGTGAGGGGATTATTTGTTTGATTCTTCAACTATGTCTTAGAGACAACATCAAAGAACTTCTTTTTTCCAGCATCAGTAACTTCTGTGAGAAGACTGCTCTTCTGTTGAAACCTGTCATCTTCTTCCTTGTCTGTAAGTTTTCTCAAAATTCAGTAGAGCAGGCTCATCTGTGTATTTCTTGAGACAAAACTTAATTCATCCTCTCACTAGTTTTGTGGTTTTTATATCACTATATCAATCTAGATATATCTGTATCTATATATACAGAGAAAAAATACCTATATTTCTCTGCATGGTTAGAATTATGGCATTTGTAGATCTGTATGCTCTCCATTTTTTCACTCCTTTTTTGTGTTTGTCTTGTGGGATATAGGGATGTGGGTAGTTAAGTTCACTGGTTATCAACAAATTGAGGAAGTTTTCTGTCTGCTGCTTCTGATTTTCCTCTTCAGCTTTTTTAAATCCCAGTTCTTACCGTTTTACTGCAGGTTCAGAGGGGAATACAGCTCATTTTCTAATAGACACTCCTCCATAATCATCTTTATCAGAATGAAACAAATTTCTGATGGCTGAATATGCAGCCTGTTAAATTAATGCTTGTATTATTTCCATCAGTCTTAGCACCCTGTGTCTCTGGTCATGCTTGTCATGAATCCAACAGCTTTTATCAGGTCAGAACCTTTGGCCTCCCCTTCTCTTCTTCTTTACACCTTAAGCCAAGACTACATTTTTGGGTAAGGTGTCTGTGTACCATCCTCTACCTTCCTCACACTCCAGTAAGATTTCTGCTGCAGGGACAGGAGGATCTGTGCTCCGACAGATCTGAAACACTGGGGCCAGGATTGCCAGCTATGCCTTAGAGGTCACATGCATTTAAGTTTAGGCATATTCTGTGCCTCTGTCCTAGGGGCCCTCTGTACTCCTTGCAGTCTGCTCATTTCCCTGAGGTCCAGCCATCAGAAGGGCAAGCCTTTGATGCATATCTCACAATTCCACATCTGAAGGATGCCTCTGAGTAGTCTTTTCCCATTGGTAGGCTAGTGGGTTTAAATCAGAGCTTTTCTGACATCAGGAAAATTTCATTGGTTTGTATCAGCTGAAGATCTGGCTTCTGGACACAAAAGGGAAACAAAGATCATGTTGCAAGACATCATAATCATCTGATATGGGTTGTTTTTTATGGTGTACTTTCTAAAATTTAATTTTTATAATTTCTGAAACATATTGTTCGTCATGAAAATTAGAAGATAGGGTTTTTTTTTCATTTTTAGTCATCTAAATGATCTCCAGAGACTGCTGCTTCTGTTGAGTTGTATTCCAAAGAGCAAGATGTAAAATACTTCATAGTTTCTAGAATGTGAATATAAATGTCCTTTTTTAACATTTTGTCAATTTACTCTGTAGCAAATAAAATATACCCTTTCAAGTGCATTTTCTGTCTTAGCTCTTAGCTTTTTATTTAAAGATGTTTAGCTCAGCTGTGTTTTCCATTTGTGCACTAGTGCCAGAAAATTATTTCCTACCTAACATAAACACAATAAACTGAAAAATTAAGACATTGTCTACCATCTGTCTTAATTTATAAGTAATTAGTCTATAAAGAGGAAATATAAGATTAAGTAAATTTTGTCTTGTTTCCTATTATTTAAGCATAATAATACTGAACTGTTTTTTTAAAAAAATTACAGATGCCTTGGTATTTTCATCACTGCTCTGATTTTGTAGCTTTCCTTGGTAATACTGGATGTTATTGGTTGATAATAATGGGATTATTTTGAGTTTTACAGTTTTTCTCATAGATGGTGTTTTGTTTTTCAACAGATGCTCTTAATGTACCTGTAAGGATTTCAGTCAGTGGCGTTGACCCAGTCCATTGTGGTACAGAGGAATTTGATACAATATGTGCTTTAAATATCCGCAAGCAGACGTCATGGGATGATTTTTCAAAAGCAGTGAGTCAGGCAGTGACAAACCATTTCCAAGCAATCGCTTCTGATGGATGGAGGAGCCTGGAAGATCTGTCATTTAATAGTGCTGCAGAATCCAACATTGGCCTCAGTGCAAGCAGTATATTGTCTGTCAAACTAGGTATCAACATTGGTGTTAATGATAAAAGCAAAACTTGGGGGAGTTCTCGAATTTGTGAAATCTTCTAAGTAAGATAAAAATGTCTTTGAATCACCGCATCTTTTAAAGCATAGACTAAGAAAGACTAATACTAGAAATGAAACTTTGAACAGTGCTGTCATGAAAGCATTCTTTACTTTTAGCTGTGTGTATGAAACAATTAATTATGCACTTTAATATAATCTTGGAGCTCATGAGTCCCTATGTTAATTAGTCTTTTAGTACTTCTGGTACTCCAGAGGAGAAATCTGTATGTCAGGTGAAACTAAGTTCTCACCCTGAGTGCTGTGTGCGGTTTTGGATGCCACAATATAAGAAAAGCAATTAGGGAGTGTCCAAAGGAGACATGAGAATGGTGAAAGGCCTAGAGGGGAAGCCATGTGAGGAGTGGCTGAGGTCACTTGGTCTGTTCAGCCTGGAGGGGACTGAGGGGAGAGCTCACTGCAGTCACAGCTTCCTCATGAGGGGAAGAGGAGGGGCAGGCACTGATCTCTTCCCTGGGGTGACCAGTGACAGGACTTGAGAGAATGGCCTGAAGTTGTGTCATGGAGGTTTAGGTTGGATATTAGAAAAAGGTTCTTCACCAGAGGGTGTTTGGACAGTGGAACAGGATCCCTAAGGAAGTGGTCACAGCACCAGCCTGACAGAGTTCAAGAAACATTTGAGCAATGCTCTCAGGTACATGTGACTCTTGGGATGTCCTGCGCAGAGCCAGGAGTTTGACTTTGATGATCCTTGTGAGTCCTTTTCAACTCAGGATATTCTGTGGTCCTACAAAAACAATTCAAAGCCCACATTGCTTCTTTACAGTACATCCAAAATATACAGTAAATACAGACTGTAAATCACCAGCATAGGTAAACAGAACTACTGTTTTACGTAACTTCACTTAGCAAGGTACAAAAGAGAAATCTTTAAAATTATGCAAAATTGGCCAAAAATGTGGTGGTCTTAGTAACAGTTGTATAGGTTTCTGAAAATCCATGTACTTCATCTTAAATCTCATTCCTTCTTCACCTTCCCATTAGCAAAACTGAACCCTGGTCACGTTAGAGTGGGCAAATTATTCTGTTTTACTCTATTTTATATGTAAAGATAAAAAGATAGGCTAGCTGTTTAACTTGTGTCTCATCTGGCAGAAGACACAAGTAACTTCAGTTGTATATCAAATAATAGCATGATTTAGTACATCTCATAGATGGGACTGGTTTGTTTGTCAAATTTGTCAGTGTGTGCACATAATCTTTGTAAGCAAGTGAATATGCTTGAGTGTAGGACACTTTATATACATACAAGGAATATCTCTCTCTTATTTTTTTTTCACAGGAAACATTACATGGTCAACAGGTCAGATTTTTTCCCAGCCACCATGGGACTTTTTGAAGAACAATAGAGCTGAGCATATCACAGTGTTTTTGTTTGGTAATTTTCAAGTCACAATTTTTCAGTTTTGATTGTTAAGACTCTCCATATGAAATACATCATTTGAGAGTCATTTGCTACTGATTTTGTTCTTTAGTATTGCTTGATTCTCAGAGACATCATATCTGTTTAGTTGTTTAACTAGATTTTAAAGTATCTACAACATTTTTCTGGCATTTCTGTGCCAGAAAATATGTTGCACATAAAAGTCTTACTACCTTTTTCAGCCATATAGTAGTATATGTACTGCTTATGTCATGGTTTCCCATGAATCTATGGTGCTAGATAAATGTCTTTCATTTATTCAGCATTTTAATTTGTGTAGCCTCTAATTATAAAAGGTCACTGTAGAATACTGCATGAAAATCATATGTATCAGTCATACATGCATGTAAACATGAGAAACTTACCAAAGTTATTTGTATGTCTCATTTTAAGGACCTCAAGAAGGCTGTTTAAACAGTGTGACTTATGCATCCATGATCCATCTTCAGACACTTCAGAATTATCTCCGCCTGGTCAGTAATAAGCTAGCTTCTCCCTGCATGCTACTTGTTTGTCAAAATACTTCTGGAATAGTGTTGACTAAAATTGGGAGTTTTTTCTCTGAAAGAATGTCAAGACTTGTAAAAAAATGAAATGGGATGAAAGCTGTTTTAAAATAAAGTTCCCCCTGAATTTACTCTTAACTTTAGTCTTGTGAGGGCATTAACTTTCTTCTTTAAATAGCTGCTCTCTGATTATCTGAACTGCTTAAAAATATATTAAAAGCTCTCTGATGTCTTAATTGCTTTCCAAAGTTATTTTATTCCATTTTTTCAGGAGAAGGTAAATTAGAATGACATTCACATAAGCAATTATTTGAGACATGAATTTTATTACTAGCTTATGTAGAAATCTCCTGTAACACACCTTATTTAATACCACAAAATGTAAGAATAATAGACTAATATGAGATAACTTTCATAGATAACACTGCATAAAATCAGAATTAGTTTAGAACCTGCTTAATTTCTGCTGTGTCCTTGGATAGTGTTTTATGTTGTCAGGAGAATGTGCCACAGGTTTCTGCTGTATTCAGCCATATTGCCAAGAGATTGTAGAGATATGACATTTTAGAGGTAAAACAGATTAAAAAATAATTGTTTTACCATACTGATAACATGATCAGTATTTCACATTTCTACTGCAAATGAAGTTCTCAATCTTAATCCTTAAATTAGTAGTGACTTAAATTGATGATTTTGGCATCATTCTGTTATATATATTTTAATTCAAGATCAAGAAAATATTTTCAATTACTAAATTTATTCTTCCAGATGACTGTTTTAAGTTTTAAAGTCTGTTGTAACAAAATACCTTGCTACGTAGTTCTACAAAGGATATAAATGTATCAATATATTTCAAATATGTTGTATGCAAATAATATCTACTTTGAAACTAGTATAGTAAGGATTATCAACTCCAGTAGTGCAAATCAAACAATTTTGTCTTTTAGGTGCTGATTGTGTCACGTAGGTTAAAAAAAAATCCAAGTCTGAACTTCCAAGAATAATTTCTTTATGAAATAAATATTTATGTTTATCTGTCTGTAGGTTGAACAATACCGTAATGTCATTTTCCATGGTCCAGAAGGAAGTTTGCAAGATTACATAGCATATCAGATAGCAGCCTGCATAAAGGTATTTGCACAAACATATCAAGTGAATTAGTCCATAAACCAGAGTTTTCACTATTTCACCAAATATATAAATTTTCAACACAGCAAAAGCAAGTGGCTGCAGGATCTACATGTGAGATTGTTAAAGTCGAAGTGGATGCTGGTTTCTCCAAGGAGCAGCTTGCAGAACTGTTCATCAGTAATGGTAAGGTTATGTCAGAAAGACTAGTTTTGGTGATTTGTAGGAAAAGTTTTAACGGTGCAAAGTAAAGAAATACGTAAAACCATTTTGCAAAGTGGATGGTATGTTTTAATGAAACCCGTAGTTTTTCAGGTGCTTGGGGCCAATTGTGTGAGTCTAAACTGAGGGAGAGCTGAGCATAACAGAGCTCCCAATAAGGAGTTCTGTCAAAAGTTCATGCCATCTAAGTAAAACTAGTTGTTTTAAACACCAACTTCTGTCTCATTCTCTTTTCCCCTTGTTTGTGATCCTTTAAAAGTTGATTGCTTTGGTTCAGATCTACTGAATCAGAACTGAAGATCTACTGTGAGTGCTCATGAACAAAAGCAGAGCCATCCTATCAGGCTGTGCAGTGCTCTTTTCTGTTTGTTCTCATACTGCCTGTGTAACTTCAGTCTGTGGCAGTTTTTTCCACTAAGGAAATCCTGGTCACAGTTCCCAGGATAGCTTGTGCCAGTGATTATTCCCACATGTCACTTTCAGTGCCATGGGATTGGTGGGAGAGAAGAGACCATTTAGTCAGAAGTCTGCCAGGCTCTGGTGCTAGGCCTGGAGGCAAGAATGTCATTTGTAGTTTGGTTTGTTTACTGGCCACTGTCTCTTAGGAAAGCTGCTTCTTTTGGATGCTCTTCTGTGTCAGCAACACACTCTTTTTAGTAGTCTGGTTTTGCAGTTCAATATGTTGCTTCTAGTTATGTCTCTCATTTTTCTGCCATCTTCTTTCCCCGCTATTCTGCTGCATCTCCTTTCCTGAGAGCATTTCTCCTCTAAATGAATGCATCAGACACAGGGAGGGTACCTGTCCTCCCTCCTTTCAAGCTGTAGCCTCTTAGTAAAAGAGGGCAGTAATAGTCAGGAAACCGCAACTAAATAGCAATGATCAGGTACAGTCAGTTGCTGTAAGTTTTGCGTTATTAATGACTGTTGTTAGTACCACCTTCAAAAGGTCGTGAAACTGCAGGGCACAGAATAGTCAAGATAAGTGTTTATATTTATGTATGTGTTACAGAAGCATTCACCTGGGATTCAGTGTTGCAAGAACTCTTGCAAAGCTGTGTATTTTTTAAGTGGTAAGATGTTAAAATCAGGAAAATTAAAGGAAAATATTTAAAATGTTAAATACAGAGATGTCACTTTATTACTTTTTAGGTTCAGGTGCTACTGGGTTTGCCTCATACTAGCTCTGATTATTTGAGTGATTAAAGATATTGAAGGAAGTTTGGAAGAGAAGATTGCCTACTTCTCATAGAAGTTTGCTACAATCTCATAGAATGATAAAGTTTCTTACAAACGTGGACTATTCTTAAACCTTTTGTCACTACATGGTATAAAGGGTAGATGTTAAAAGTTTAACATCTAGTACAGTAAATGATAGAAATGTTTAAAGAGGTCTTTGTTATCTTTTCTGTTGTATTTACATTCAATGTACTGAAATCTTTCCTACCTATGAAGATCCTATTATAGCCATTTCAGGAATTTATTTTAATCATAGCCTTCAATTTTTTTCTTAATATACACTATGATATTCTTTCTATTATTTGATTTTATGCTTTCAATTTTAAACTTATTATCCAGTCTGTGTGGCCTGTAAACAAGTTAAAATGGAAAAAAAAAATAATCTTTTGTTACACTAGTAGCAGTAAATTCTGTATATATAAATAGAAGTAAATCTTCCTAAGTATACATTAATGGGATTTTTGTATTTCAGCTTGTCTGATCCCAGTGAAACAGCCTCCTGTAAACAAGACAACAATTGTGATTTTAGAAAATCTGGAGAGAGCTTCTTTATCTGAATTACTCGGAGATTTTCTAGCACCTCTTGAGAATCGGAGTTCAGAAAATCCCTGCACTATTCAAAGAGGTATTTAAAGAATTTGGTTTGCAGAGATGTTTTTACTACAGTACAGTTTTATTGTAATATATGACAAACAGGGAACAGGACAAAAATGTAATTTGTTCAGTTTTTATATTTTATGGTAAACAGTTGTCCCCTTTACAAAGATACCATATTTTTTAGCTAATTTATGGTGTTTTGTGTGTTGTTTTTCCTTTCTAATTATGTCGCTGCTTTTTGCTTCTGTAAGAAATCATGTCAAGGTTTGAGTATTTCAGTTAAGTGTTTTATGGTTCCTTTTTAGCAAATGGAGTTTCTGGTGCTTTTTACTTTCATGAGAACTGCTTTTTACTGGGGACCATTGCAAAGTGCCATCTTCATGGCTCTGACCTGCTGGTTCAGCAGCATTTCCGCTGGGTTCAGCTTAGGTGGGATGGGGAGCCAATGCGAGGATTGCTTCAGAGGATGTTAAGGAGAAAAGTAATAAACAAGGTAAGAACTCTAATCGGCTTCAGCAGTTATGTTCATCACCAGGTCTGTGAAATATGTATGATGGTAATGCCAAAAGCAGAGCAGATAACTTGTTTCAGGAAAAAAAGCATTAATTTCTGGGAAGATACAGGCTGTGTATCTGGAAGTGTTGTGCTTAGACTCACAGACCAGTGTGTGGTCATAGCTAATTGGTTGGTTGCAAATAGTGATACTGTGGCTACTTGCCTGTCAACTGCATGAAATATCCTTCAGTAATTTTTTCAACATCTTCTTTCATTCTTCTGAGAATTATACTAAAAATCAGTACAACAAACATACATAGTCTCTTCTTCAAAGAATTTATTCTCAGTATCTAAAGTACGATAGTCAGATATGTGTTTTGTCTAAGTTTTAAGCAGAAAAATATTTTCCATGATTTTCAGATCAAAAGAGGGGCAAATTATATAATTAGAAAAGTTGTTTTGAGCTACTAGATCTGCTGAAGCTGAAACAAAAGTCTGAAAGAAAATAAAGATGGGAAGTCTGTTTTAAATTAATAAATAAACAAAAATGGGAAATGAAAATAAAGATGTAGGTAAAAGTGGACTTTCAAAAGTTATTTGGAATACCATTTGAGTGTGATAGCAGCTATTACCAACAGTCAGGCACTGTTAGACATTGGCAGAGAGAGTTTAGTCAAAACAGCTGCAAAGGAAAATAATCTTGGCAGCAGTTTTGGACAGGCTTAAAAAGGGAGATTGTTCTAGGAATAGAAAAAACTACCATTAATAAAGAGTCCTGTTGTGTGACAACAAGACCTACTGTCAGTTTTGAGTGTTCAGCTGGATGTGTCTTGGTTGTCCTTGGGGATGTCATCTCCTGTACCCTTTGCCACAGTTCTCATCTATAAAAGCTTACTGATTCAAAGAGATCCTGCAGAGGAAATGGGTGGTATTTGAAATTGGTGGTATTTCAGCCAGGATAATGAGGAAATTTAGAAACACTCCTAAGTATTCTTTAATTGCAAGAACGAGAATACAGAATAGAAAAAAAGAATCATGAGAAATCTATGAAACTCTTAATAGACTACTTTTCTTAGATTAAGTTTTTTAAATTATGACTTGTTCATAGTCAAAAATAGCCTTTGTTCATAGTCAAAGGCTGCATCAGACTTACTCTGCCAAACTGGTTTGGCTAGAAGAACTTGCAGCATCACATAACAGATGTCATTTTCAGGCTATTTTTTTGGGCTTGAAAGAAATCCTTAGAGTGTAACAGGTTAGAATGTGACTATGTAATAGGCTTCTACCTCTGACTGAAGTTGAACAGAATTTGGGTAGTAATCTCATTAAGTTCAATTTCTCTCGAGCATATATGCAGATGGTGGCTATTTGGAGAAAAAGAGCCATGTGTCTTCCTGTATCTATCTTCCCTAATTAAATATTGAAATGCCCAGTGCGGTAGCACGTTTTTTGAAATTCATACATGTGCCATATGTAAACTCAAATGCCAGTTGGTACAGGACTTAAAATAGTGGATTGCAAAGTCAAAAATAAAAGAAAGATAATCTGTTGCAAAACTCTAAAGCAAAGTAGAAACACATGTATTGTTAGAACCACAGACTATTTCAAAGATCATTGCTCTGTATTATGATACCTTGTTTGTGCTGTAAAATATTCATGTCTTCAGGTGAAAAACTCTTTTCCTGTTAGTTTGAACCATTAAGTTATATGGGAACAGTTTTAATGTTTTTCTACTTTAAGTTCACCTATAGAGTCTATCAAGAGGCTCTGGCTTCAATGCTGTCATTTGCTATCCCTGGTGCATCTTTTAATGCTTCCTTTAATTTAAATTGTTACAGAGGATAATCCTAGGATTAGGATGATGAAAGACTGTAATTTGAAGTCAGAGGAAACAGGAGATTTTTCTGGCACTAAATAATTTGCCCTTAACAAGGCAGACTAAAATCACAAGTCTTAGAGGAAGACATCTTTTCTTCACTGCTACTAGATCTAAAATCAATATGGAAATCCACTGGGCATATGTCTGGATCTGAACAGATATTCCTGTTCAGTGCAATTGGGCATTTTTTCATAATGCCTTATTTGTATCATGTACGTTGCAATGTATATGGTACATATCTCTTGTAATCCTAATCTGAAACACTGTAGAAAACCACTGCTACCAAAATTTCTGCCTTAATTTCCCACAAGAAAGTAAAAGCATGTCAGTTTATTGATAAGGATATATCTGTTGAAGAGTAGTTGGGAAGATAAGATTTAATATAGCAAAATGTCAATATATTCTATAAAAACCTTTGACCTGTTCTTGACTGTTCCTGATCTTTTAATAGCAACACATGCAATGAAAAAAAAAAAAAAAAAAAACCAAGCCTTCCTGGAGTTTCAAGGAAAGTGTTTTTAGTTCTGGTCTTATGCCATGTCAAACATCTTTTCTCCCTGCAGTTCAGAGGCAAAGTACCTCCTCCATGTGATCCTGTGTGCAAGATCATAGACTGGATTCTTGCTGTTTGGCACCAGCTGAACTCTTGCTTATCACGTCTAGGAGCACCTGAAGCACTGATGGGGCCAAAGCATTTCTTCTCCTGTCCTGTGGTGCCAGGGCACAGCCAAGCAACAGTCAAGTAAGATTTTTGTTTCCTGTTTGATGCTGTTCAGTGCCAGCTAGATACTTACCACAAATGTAGTGGTTGTGTTTCTCCCAAAACCCCACTGACTCAGGAACCTTAAAAAAGCATTTTAATTGAAATTGTTGAAAGGTTTAAAATTCTGTTGACTATTTAGTTACTAGAAAGACAATTCTGAAGGACACAAGTGGGAAAAGGGTGTCTAACACTGCACCAAAGTCAGTCTTCTTGTGATCTTTCATTTATTTTCTGACACAGAGGGTAAAATATTCAAGAAAAGTTGGTAAACTCTCCTTTTGAATTTTTATATAAAGGAAGTTTGGAGAACGAGTTCTCACACTTTTAAATATGTGGTATAATTAAAAAACATACATACATACAGTTTAAAGATATCTTAGTAAGTAGGGCAGCATGGTGAGTTCAGTGCTGGTCAATAAGTTTAGTTAGTTTAGTATATAAGTTTAGTTACACATATGGCTAGCAGGCCAGTAACATTAAAAAATAATGGAAATTTTGGCTTTTCTTGCCTACAGTTGCATAAAAATCTCATCACATTCCAACTCCATATGCTAGCAAATGATAAAAGAAATAATTGTAGAATTTTAAATTATATTAATTTCACACTAAGATGTTTTTTGGCTGTATCAAAAAGGTAATGAGCCTCTAATTAAGATTCAGACTTACTCAGAGCTGAAGTATAACATTGATTTCTGGAGATGTGACATAACTTTTCTCACCAGTCAGGTCACCCCTTCTACTCCTTCTCTGACCTGTTTCTCTTGTAATACTTTTTGCTGACCCTTCTTCCAGGAGCCTCTGCTTAACACATGAGGGAGGGGCCTTTGCTTAGCAGGTGCAGAGGCTGTCTGATTTCATGTTCTGTCTGCAGATCTTGATACATTTTGCTTGGGTTTTTTTCCTTTTTATTCTCGACAAGTACAAATTAGATACGAATCTTCAGAGTAATTATCAAAGTCTAAATGTGGACATAAGATTGACTTGAAATTGTATAGGTGCTGGGAAATAAAAAAAGAATAAAGCAGACCATGCATCTATCTCCCATCTTCCTTTTGAATCATGTCCTCTGAAATGTTTTAATAATTTATTTATTGCAGTGGCATTAATAGAGGACAGAAAAACTATTCTTTAGATATCTTAGTTATACATTTCTGAGTCGTGATTTCTCCTCAGTGTAACTCTGACTGGTTTCACAGTGCTTTATTTTGAGTACAGCACTAAAATGCCTTTTATTTTAGTCATATGCCATCTGACTTTTCATTTTAATGTACTTTTTGTCCACTAATAAACAATTAAAAAGCACAGCTCCAGTGAGCTCTTACTGGGCACTTTTAGTTTAGCAGCATGATGGCTAACAGTGTGGTCATGTAATTAATAACTTTTAATTAGCAGCTCACTGATTGCTGTTATTTCAGTCTAATTAACCACTCCTTTCCTCTTGCCCCTCCTCTCCACTGTGCTATTCTGCTGCTTTTTGCATTTTGTAAAGCTTCTCTGAGTCAGTCCAATTTATCAGGACAGCAGACAGCTATCTACAAATTGGGTTCAGTCTGGGCTCAGTGTTAGCATGAGACAAGAGGAAGCAGCAGCAGGGCAGGCAGAGAGAGCTTGTGACAGGAAATTGTTTCCTGCTGCGTGTCTCATGTAGCTTCACCTATTTTGGTGAGTAGAGTGAATAAATGAAGAAAATTGTAACTCCATTTTTTCTTGGTTTAGGTTTAGGGAACTGAAGATGATGTACCAACAGGAATGACTCTGCATCCCTTTTTGAGGGGCAGGGGTGTGTTTTACCTTTCCTAAGTATCAGCTATATCAAAGAATGGGGGGCTTGATCAAGATGAGCAGAAACTTAAAATTGAATTTAAATACCAGGGTGGAATTTTATTTAGAGAGCATGCCCATCCACTGTTATTTGTTAGATTAGAATGGCCTCAATTAATTTTATCTTTGCAGTCTTCATTTCTGACCATTTATACTGGCAGTATTGCAAAATGTTGAAAGCTGACATAGGCAGAAATTGAAAAGAGAGAGTTCTTTATAACTAAAATACAAGCAATTGTTTATTTTGGTAGCTTAGCTAGCAGAAACAGACTGTAACTATATGGAATAATCTCTACAACATTATGCTAAGGAAGATTCAAGGTCCTTCAAGGACTACCTGCAATTCACATTTTACATTGTATTTTAACAACTCTACTAATTATTTTTCTAAGTAATGTAACTTCATCAAGTTTATAATAGCACTTTGAGCATTTATATATAATAAAAGCTCAATCTTATGCTTCACAACTGACAAAAAATACATCTTTCAAATAACTCATGCATTCTAACTTTTTTAAAAAATGGAAAAAAAACCCCAAAAAGCCATCATAATACTTCAGGTAATGATGGCTTCAGTGTATCAAAGTATCCAGCAAAATCATCCAGTTAAGTCAAACAGACATTTTAGCCTTCATGTTTTCTGAATGGATTTCTGCAAAACTGAACACAGCATGATAGCCTATAATTTCTTACAGACCTTTAATACAAACCATCTGACTCAATCTTACAATCTTCCTCCAGTAAGAGGTATAAGAATAAATAAAGAGTTGGAGTTGATCTAAATAAATATTGTCTCAGTGTCTCTGTAGATGTGAGCTGAGACCTAAGTCTGAAATTTCTAGCCTTTATCCCCAGAGAACTCCTAAATTATGAGAAAGAGCATTTCTTTCTCCCTAACCAAAATTTTTCACTTCTTTGCTAATACAACATAATGCTTCTCTCTTAAAAAAAGCAAAAGTCCCAGAAGACTCTTTAATCAAATTTTGAATTAAAAAATCAGACCCAGTCTGTAAACCAGACAATCTGGAATATGCACAGCATCCTGGAAACACAGTTCACCATAGATCAAATAAACAAAAGAGGAGTAAGAGCAAAGCAGCTGTATGAATAGAAATATCTTGTAAACTGGACAAGTTTGGAAGTTGAAGAATACTGGAAGGGGTACAACCATAAGTGAATACCTCCTTTTTTCCATGCTGGCAGCAAATAGGCTAGGAATTAACACCTGCAAGCATGGAAATTTCGCCATGCACTTTAAAAAAAAATTGTATATATATGAGCATGCATCTTTCTGGGACATTTTTTAGCCTTAAAATGAAAAGGATGTTTTATAGTCTTTATCTGAAGGAGGAAATGCATCTGGTGGTAATTCTGTCAAGGCAAGATAAAGAAATTTAGATCAAATAGTTTAATATAAAATAACAAGTAAACCCTTCCTTAAATAAAATCAGTCCCTCTCTGAAATGGGATACTTCTTTAAAATGCAAAATCTAATATGTTCCCAAAGTATAAAATCACAGGTTTTGATAATTGCTTTTGAAATTAAAGGATTGGTTTTGTACCACAGGTGGATGTCCAAGCTATGGAATGCTGTGATAGCTCCCAGAGTACAAGAAGCCATACTCTCCAGAGCCTCTGTGAAAAGACCATCTGTACCAGGACAAGCAATAGCCAAAAAAAGTCCTAGCCAAGGGCAACAGGCTGTTGTTAAAGCTGCTCTCAGTATCTTGCTAAATAAAGCTGTTTTGCATGGCTGTCCTCTACCCAGACCAGGTAAGAGTGAACTGTCTGAAAGCCAAGTAGTTGTACATTGCTGAACTGGAGCTTTTAACTGCTTCCTTCCATTTTTAAAACTTGCACAAAACATAGCTGTACTTCTGAAGGGAGGTGGTGGGGTTAAAAGCATTTGCTGTCATTAAACTAAGTAGTTGTCTAAGGTACTCCAAGAACCATTTGCAACAATCAGTTCTTCTTAACACTGTTTTGCTTTTGTTTCAGAGCTAGATAATTATATAGCAGATTTTAAGGGAGGAAATTTTCCTTTGTCTGTGGCTTCGAGCTACAAAAATTGCGGTAAGAAAAAAGGTGAGAATGCTTCTTGGAGAAAAGTGAGCACAAGTCCTCGCAAAAAGTCAGGCCATTTGTCCTCCCAGTCATGGAATAAGCAGGAGACAAATACTGAAGGTAAATAAAGCTTTTCATTTTCAGTTCTGAAATTTGTGGGGGGTTAAACGGTGTAGATGCAAATCAAACATTTCTCCTACATAATGAATTAAAATTTTTCAATTAAATTGCACTTATATTTATGTTCACCAGTAAAACATTCTCCCAAAAATTACTTCTTTGTGACTGTGAGGTGTCCTAAGTAAGTTTGGTTGTTCTAATGCCCTTTCTGTTGCCTAATAATGAGGCAGGCATTGGCTCAGATGGTGCAGTTATAAGCAGTGGTTCCACCTCTGACTGTATGGAATGACACTGAATCAGTCTCTTCTCCAACACCAGATGAGAGAAAGGTTCATTACTTTATTGGTACTCCTTAGATTTGCTCCAAATTTACAATATACATACTTTTTTGAGTTTCCTTACACTTACTTTATAATTTCACTACAATAATTACTACCAAGTGAATCCAGGTAGCAATAAATAAATACATTCCTCCCCAGATCATGCATCCCTCTTTCAGTCTTACTAGAAAAATTGAGTAGAATAATCTAGAAGCCATGCAGTGGAAGAAAGAGATCTTTGGGTGTAAATTGAAGATTTTGAATTGATTTTCACTTCAATTGCAAAAAATAAATGTAAATAATGGTGTGTAGTCACAGATACTGTAAGATTTTCAATCATCTTCAGTATGTTGCTTGATAAAGGGGGTTTTGTATGAGTTTATGCATCTGTATAAATGTGGAAGTTATTAGTGGCTGATGCTTTTGAAAATTCTTTTCACCTCAAGGTCATAAGTCATATAATAAGCAGTTTATTACACAGATAATGTATGGATTCTTAGAGACACATTATTAGAGATAATGTATGGATATATTCAGAAGCAACATAATTCTTCTAAAGGAGACTTCAGAAGAATTCTAAATTTCCTTTTCTAGAAGGAAAACTTAGTATTATTGTAACTAAATACAATATAAAACAGAAAAACTTCCAGGGGAAAAAAAACTTGCTTTCTGAAAATAAAGATGACTACTTCAGAGGAAAGATTTAGGATTTAGGAAGAGAGAGAAGGCTTACACACACACACACACACACATTTTAGGAGGAGTAAGATTCTAGCCTCAATTACCTCATATACAAAGAACCAAAATACTTGATGCTTGCTACTTTGCAGCACTAAAATGAGCTATTCATTTATTCAGCCCTTGTTCAGAAAGAAGTCTGCTGTTTCTGACTGCAACTCTAATGTCCTGATTGCCAGTTCTCTCTTTGAATTGTGAATTTATCTAATCCCACTAAGAGGATTTAAGAAATAATGAACATAACCTGAAGTGGGATGGTTGATGTTGTATTTTGTACCTGAGAATGTTCTTGGAATCCAGTTAATATCTGTGAATATAAGTTAAAAATGGAACAGTCAATTAAGTTTAGTAGTCTTCTGTTTGGAATCAAATGCTGTTGCTGTTTCCAGTAAAGGTAAATTGTTTAATTTTATCTCATGAAGCAAATTTAAATATTTTCTTGTTGACAAGAAATTTCTCTTGGGAAGAACCAGTAAGGATTGTTCAAATGCCTAACACAGAAACCTCATGTCTTGTCTTAGACAACCCATCCCCTATTTGCCATTTCAGCAGTTCCTTATGCTCCCCTAAACACTTTCAAGGGATGTATTCTGATCTTTGACCGACCCTGTTGATGTAATTAGTTAGTAAATAGGAACACATTTTCCCTGTTTATCATAGATTTTAGAATAAAGAAAACAACACATGTGGTAACACACTAACAAGTCAATCTCTCTTTTGTGCAGGTATAAAATCGAAGACTGTGTTGCAACCAAACTGTAAGAAAAGAGCTTCTCTCACCACAAAGTAAGTTTTTATTTCTGGTATTTGTGACACTTAGCAAAAAATAAAGATTATGGCATTCTGTTGTAAAGCAGCACACTATAATTAATAGATCTGTAGTTTTTTTGGTAATGTTTTGGTCCCATATCTGAAGAAAGGAAGTATTTTTATAATTTTCATTTCTGAGAGGAAATAAAATTTATATACTTTGGTATAATTTTAGAATCCATTTCTTTATTTGAAGCCTTGCAGCACTACATGTCTTTTTATGTAACAGAATGGTCTATGACTTAAGAATATTATGTAACACTTATTCTGCCCTGAAAAGTTGACCGTATGCTTTTATCAACTGGCATTATATTTTAAAAACTCCTCTGGCTATTTCAGCTTGCTGAATGGCAATTCAAGATGGAACAGTACATGCATTTTAGTCCCACTGATACAGAATTTCCCAGAGAAAATGTATGAATTAGCTAGAGGGAACTGCATTTGAGACTTCAGTCTGCAACCTCAGTTCTATCTTATTCACAGGCACAGAGAAAATAGAATATTTATGCTTCCAGTACGCCAGAGGTTTTTTTAAGTGTTTGGAATTATTTCCAAAAAGCAGAGTGGAATGAAATTGACTGCTGCATCTTAAAAAGAGAGGAGTCTGAAAATACTAGAAAGAGGAATCCTTTGTTAGATTTTCAGAATAGAGAGAATTTGTCTAGAAAGATCTATTATGAGATAATTATTGACAACTACTGCTGTCAGTTTGTCAGATGTTACTTTGGTTTTGTTTGTAGTAGTAAAGATCATTTGGAAAAAAATTACTATTTTTCAGGTGTCTATAATATTTATTTTTAAATTCTATATAATAGCTTAATTTAAATGTTCTCTCTGATTGTTTGTTTGGGGTTTTTTAACCAGATCTTCAGAGAAGGATCATTTGAGAACATTAAATCTAGAGCAAAGGCTGTCTGTTGGTTCTGATGATGAAGTAGATCTTGTGCAGGAACTTCAAAGCATGTGTTCCAGCAAGTCTGAGCCTGATATAAGCAAGGTAAACACAAGGCTTTTAAATAATTTACTACATTACCATATTCAGTTGTTTTTTATGTGTTTAAAATAAATTTTTGATTTACAAGCCCTGCTTGAACTGAAGAAAATTATTCAATTATTTGGGAATAAGCCAAAGTCAACTAATATATGATACATTTGAGGGTAAGTGTTCTGGTTTAACATACACTATTTTAAATTACACCTTGACCAATTTTTCATGTAAAGATTTTGCAATGAAGGATGAAATTTCTATAGAATCATAGAATAGCCTGAGTTGGAAGTGACACAAAAGGATCATTGAATCCAACACCTGGCTCTGCACAGGATCACACCAAGAGTCACATCATGTTCCTGAGAGCATTTTGCAAGTGCTTCTTGAACTGTCAGTGACCACTTCCCTGAGAACAGCCATCCCTGCATTACCGTTCCTTGTTATGTTTGATGCTGTCATTGCTCCCAGTGGGAAACTGTTCTGTAGGCTTAAAGACATAGAAAGTTTTCCCTAATATGCATTGAACATTTGGTTTGTTTAATACAATCCATCAGCCTTCACAGAACTGGCTCAAAGCTCCTCTGTTCCATAGGCAAAATACAGTTTACTGCCCCAAGCAAGGGGGTGGATTGGCCTAGTTCTTTAACAGTGGCAAAAGAGGGTGAAGGATGCTTACAGGGCTCATAGTTTTGGGCTAAATTCTATATTGTGGGTGTTTATGGGAGACATGTTGAGGCTGAGTGTGGAGCTGTGGATCTCTCTCATTTTTCCTTTTATACCGATACCATGCAGCTTTCCCTGTGGCTCAAGCTATTTATTCTTTTTCATCTTTTCTCCTAGCACAGCTGATGTGGATGCCTGTGACAGCAGGCTGTGTTCACACTGGAGCAGCTGTTCCACATCTTTTGAAACATGGATAGAGTCAGTCTTAGGCTATTGCCCAGTTAGGCTGTGCATGACATCCTCTAGGATTTCCCTGAACAGCGCTTCCATTAGTTTTGCTTTATTAAGTATTCTGTTTATTCTTAGAAGACAACCAAGTTTTTATTAAAAAAAAAATATTGTGTTTGGGAAGATTTTTCAACCTGTTTATTGAAACCCTTTATTATAGTGTTTTGGTTTGATTGTTTTTCGTAAAGTATTTACAGTACATGCATGAGTCACATGCACCAAGCTGGCAAGCTAATCACTAGTCAATTAGCAGGGATTTTCTGTAGCTATCCTTAAAAGAATGGGATGTGCTTAAATAAATGGTAACCAACTTAAAATTGTGTTTAATAACATGCAAAGTATAATTGCTTGTTGATGACAATTCAAGGAAATACGGGTTAGATACGGAAGGAGATAGATGTCAACTCTTTTGTTCAGTTTCCTCACCATGAGTGGAACCATCCTTGGCTGGAATTTCTGTTGTTAATTCCCCAGATGCCTAGTAGAACCTTGCAGAAGTAAGGGTGCTGTTGCATGCTTTCTTTGTGTGAATTTCAGGATGCCAACAGAAAAAGTACTTCAGCTCTTTAATTTGCCCTTTCACTCAAATATATTCCTGCTTCCTTCACTGGGTTGGGATTCAATACTTTTGCAGTTGCAGAATTGAATTGGATCAGCTTGCCCCAGGATAAAATACCTAGTTTTCAGTTTGGACAGCATCTTGAGCAGGCTCTGTCTGTTACTTTCTGGTCAGGAAAAATAGAATAAAGGGAAGGAAAAATAGTAGGGAAGAAACATGGCAGGAGAAAGAGAAAGCGATCATTCCTTTCTCTGATGTTCCTGGGGGCTGGGTAAAATTTGATGGGATACTGCCCTTAAGCTCCACTGAGAAGTGTTACTATGGAACTGCATGTTTAATCTTCCTCTGATATGAAATCTCCATCTCTCATCTTCTAAAAATGCACTCAAGAGTAAAGAGATATTTTAATTGTTCTTTGGATATTTATGGCATTGCATTGTACAGAAACAATGAAAATAAAATCAAGCCTCCAAAAATTGGCAAATGTAAACATAATCCCTGTGAATAACTAAAAAATCACCATTTCCTTATCTTTCTTTAGATTGCAGATTCTAAGGATGAGTTACTGGTGTTTAGTAACTCCCAGAACATTCCTGTATTTTCAGCAAGTGGTACTAACCCAAATAAAACAACAGCACAAAAGGTAGGTGAAATGAGTTCTACAGTAGGATAGGAAAGGTGTCTTGAGTTTCTCCAAATCTGAATTTCTGATTGGATCCTAACAATTAGTGCCCTGTTTATTACAAGAAAAACTGTCATAATTCTTAGGAAACTCGCTAGACTACCATGCCAAGTTTCTTTCACATGTCTTAATAGAAGCTGAAGATTTATTAAAACAATGGATGTATTTGCTTTCAGTTTTGGCTTTCTACATAAAGCCATCTCCCCAGGCCAAGTATTTTTGACATTACAAGTTATTTCCATCAGATATGAAGATAAGTAAAACCTGGGTTTGTTTCCTCTCAATTAATGTCATTCGGTAAGTCTGCAAAAGCACCGCTTTTAAAATTCTTGATGTAAAATTGCTGGTTGCTCTGATGTCAAAGCTCTCACGGGCAAAAATATTGAGAAGACATGATATTACCAAATTCTGTGAAGAATAGCATTTTTTTAGGGGTATTCAGTTCCTGTTTTTGACCTGACTATTTGCTGAAATATACAGTCATCTTGCTATGTTATAGATGTAAATAAACTTCAGTAACTTCAGAGTACTTTCAGAGTGGGCAGATAAGCTGAATATTATTGGAAGAGATAGTAAGTCTACTATCATCTTCTTTTCAGAAATTTTTATTAATGTTTGTGGGCGCTACCATCACTACTAAATACAAAGATGAAATTATGTCCTGCTTGGAAAATTATGTTTTCTCTGTTATTACATTTTTTCCCCTTTTCTTTTTTGTTCTTTGTGTTTGTGAACATCAAGAGGGCTTCTGAGCTCAATTAATCTTAGCCAGGGCATAATCTGTGGTCTGTGTTCCCTTACCAGGCCCTCTGTGTTCCTTTGATATGGGTCTTTTGGAGGCCAATCCTCATGTTTTATCTGACTGCAGTAAATTGTTTTATAGAGATACCATTTTCTGCTGATACAGTGAAATCCCTGAAACTGGATTAAGTAGCACACCTTAGCATTAAAAGAGCTGACTTTCACAGACCACCAAATATTCTGAATTGGAAGGGGCCCACAAGGATTTTCGAGTCCAGCTTTTGAGTGAATGACCCATACAAGGACTGAGCTCACAACCTTGCTGTAATCAGCACCATGCTCTGACCAGCTGAGCCAGTCTCAGGGTCACATGATTTAACAGCTTTGCAATCATTTTTCTTCATATCCAAATATTCAGAAAGTCAGAGTACTTTTTGTAATTTTACTTTAAATCCATAGAATAGTCTCCACTAAAAGAAATAATTTTAACCTTGCAGATCCAAAAGTAGGTGTACTCCTTTTGAATATTTCTCTAAACACACTCAGGCATCCCAAATCAGAGCTTCACACAGTAGTGATGCCTGGATAATTGGCTAAGTCAGTTTACCTACCAGTTCCTACTGTACATTTCTCCTAGTGATTTTTTTTCTTTAAAAATTCCTGCTAACAACAGAAGGCATTACTATATTGACTTGCAAGTAGACAAGCTTAAATACTTGGGAGGTTTGTGGAAAACTTGGTCAAAACTTTTATACAGAATATAAAAAAACATTTTTCTGGGAAGATGTTGGCCGAAATGAAGGAAACACAACACAGCCATGTCAAATAGTGATACTTATTTATACACAAAATGCTTTTTTTTCCTTTATTTCTAGGATGGAGTGCGTCCTCTCAGCAGCAGTCAAATTGTGGAAAGCAGCAACAGTAAATCAAAGACAGAGTTGGGTGTTTCAAGAGTTAAATCTTTTCTTCCTGTTCCTAGAAGCAAAGTCACCCAGCCTTCTCAGAACACTAAAAAAAAGCAGCAGCAGTAATACAAGGCAAATAGAGGCAGACAATAACACAAAAAGACAGATTTGGAATTTGCACAAAAAAGAACAAATAGAAAAATCCAATAAATAAACCTGCCTATCTTACAATTTTTGTGTTCATACAATCTCTATTGCAAAGAACCAAGTACTTAAATATGTAAATATTTTTTAAAAACAAACTGTTACCCTGTAATGTAAAGTTTGTACAGGACCACAGTTTTATTTCTATGTACATCAGCTGGAAATTATATTGATTTAAAGTTCAGAAATGGTCATTTTGCCTCCTCCATAGATGGTTGGGTTTTTTCTTCTTTTAATATGAAAATTACTTATTTAAATGATAATATTCAGGGGTACCTACCACAGGATTCTGTTTGTGTATATACTGTACATAAATATATTCTATTAAGTTCACATGTTAACCTGCATTCAGATGAGTTGCACAATATATATAACAATGGCTTAAAGCTATTGTTCATGCATTTTAAGGACATTTTATCTTCACTTAATGAAAAATTAGTGAATGTGGCAATAACTGAAATGTTTGGAATTGCAGATCGATTACTTTCAGCTACAAGCCATATTAAATACTTTGATTTCATCATCATCATCATTTGCCTGCTGAATTGTGATTTTGTTTTTCTCAAGCTTCTCTTCATCTAAAATGTAATGAATTTCCTTAATAACTTTCATCTCTTAAAAAGGAAAGAGATTGAGAAATTAAAATGCAACAAAAGTTATTTTTCTCAGACTCTTACTCTTTGATAGAATTGAAGAAAATGTGATCATTTATTAACTTAGTTTTTCTTGTATACTGTAAAAACTTTTATATGCTTCATTAGTGTTTTAAAAGCATCCGAGAAATAAAAGTGTTTTACAGAAACAGATTTTACTGACAAGGAATTTGAGCAAAAGCTAAACTCTACAGTATTATCCAAGATAATGTAGTAGCAATGAGTTACTATGTAATTATCAATTTCTGTTGTGGATTTAAGATGTAATTGCTATAAAATGATACTTGAGTTGCAGTTAAAATTAATTCTTTGTCCTTTTTCTCTCCATCACTGAGGTAGATCATGTTCCCATGAGGGACAGTTGCTATGCAGGGCATATTTCCCCAGCTTCTTTCTACAATAGTTGCAGTTACATCCTTGTGAATTGTAGGAATGTGGAAATGTCTGCTGTCAAGATAACTCACCTGGTAGGCAGGGGAAAGTGCAGATTTTTCTGAAGATCAGATTTAGATGCCTTCTGCTGGGTTAGTGGGAGATGGTTTGGAGAATTTGGACAGTGATATGCCTCTAATATCCAAAAGAGCATTTTTCTCAAAATAAGCCTGGAGGAGGAAAGGATTAACTGTTTCCTGACACTTTGCCTTTGTATATAAAACAGTTATCCCAGACTCATGTCAATAAAATCTTTGTATGGCATATTGTCTTTCTTTGAGTTTGTGTGTGTTGGCTCTATAGATATTGAAGTAGAAGCTTATTTCTGAAATCATTTCCTGCACAGTATATTTAGAAAGTACCTTGGTTTTAGGCAATTGCTGTTTCACTAAGACTTCAGTTTGCTGTGATAGTAATGTGTAACCAAATACAGATCATTTCTCTAGAGAATGACTTTTACTTTTTTTATTCATTTTTGTGCTGAAAAATGGATGCTGCTTTTGCTGGTGGTTCTTACCAGAATGAGTCAGCTGCAAAGCACTGCAGGTTGGAGCAGTGAGTCTCAGCAAGTAGGATCCCTGATGTGCTGAAGCAGTGAGCAGTGATGTGGTAGCTTGTGTGAGAAGCTCAGGTATGGATTTCATGGCCAAGGAGGAACACAAGTGGAAGACACTATTTGTAAGGATCACATAAATTTCAACATCAGAATTTGTAATAACACTTTTTTTTTTTTAAGAGCTATAAGATAAGAAAAACCCTGAATGCTTCTAAGCCAGGTTTGTTCCGCATTTAAAATACACCTTGGAAATGTCACATTTTATTTAGATCAAGAGTTAACAGTGTGGAGTATCTTCTCACAGTATCTTCTGTGTGGGAAGATACTGGGCAGTGTCCCAAAGCATGCTTTGAGGCATATTTTAAAACTGCATATTGTCTGTGAGAGTAAAAACTAATCAGTACTGTACTGTGCATGAAAATCTGCAGAGGACAGAGTAACTTGGGTCATGGTGTGAAAGCTAGGTCTCTTGCTAAACTTAGCATTGCCTTTCAATGCCCTCATTATCCTTCCTTTTCAGCCTGCTGTCCTAAACTCTCCATCTGCATCTTTCACCTTTGTGACTTCTGTCTGCTGTCATTTTGTTTGTTTGTCAGTTCAACACAGTCTGTGATCTCCCTGCAGCTTTAATCTCACAGTATCTTGTAGATCTCCTAACTGGTGGTTCTGTTCTGCAGTAAGTGTTAATCTCTCTTGTTAGGCCACAACAGTTCCTGCCCTCAAAGAGTGAACACCACAAAACCATGACACAGTTTGCTGTAGGCATGCTGGCTTCTCTGCTGGCTTATCACTTGGTTTGTGATAGCTTGTGCTGAAGCAAGGCCAGGCTCTGTTCATGAGTCAGGGTTTCGCTCTGTCTTCAGGTTATTCCTGTAATGCTACTAACAGCACTCCTCAGGAGTGACTTGTCATACCAGCTACTCTCACTTTGGGTTTGTAATGGGCAAAATCCTTTCTCTTCCTTGCTTTCTATGTCTCAAGCAGAGAGGACTGGAGTGTGCTGTGGTGGGCCACACCCCATCCATGCTGCATCTGCTCCCAGCTATTACCCTATAACTTTGAAAGAGGTGAATGAAGAGAGAGACCCCATCTCCATGGAGGAGTATCTCAGAAAGTATAGGGAAGCTTCAACTGGTGAATCCATTTGACAGGCCACTGGGGCAGTGAAAGACTTCTAATTTAGCCCTCATCTGACTACACTACATTCTTTATACACATCTCAATGTCTTCAACCAGAGAAACATGAAAGATACTCCTCATCCATCTACTCTGGTAAGTACTAAACATTCCAGCTCTTCACTTCAAGCCAGTCCTGAAAATAAAAAGCTTTCAGAATCTCTCCAATGGGTCTTATTTCTTGGCAAGAACATGCACTATGTTCCTTAAGTGAATTCCTTAAGTGAACGTCTGAGTCTGTCGGACAATATTTGCCTTTTTTTTTTGGGTTGCTGAGCATAAACTCCAGACTTGAAACTATGAAGAAACCTTCTCCATCATTCAGCAAAGGCAGCAACATTCATCAGCAACAGCAGAACCAGCAGGCCTGAGGCACATCTCTTCCTGTAATACAGCTCAAGTGATTTGCAAAAGACATCCAAAACCCTCCAACTTTCCAGTAGAACTGGAGAAGCAAAACAACCTCTGGTGGTGGAAGATGCTTGAAGAAAGGATCAAGGATCACTTTCTAGGTCGTAACTATGGCCAAAGTGATGTTTATGGTGATCAAACCATAGGTAAGATACTTGAGAATTACTAAGTGGGCTGTTCTTCAAGAAACTTGAAAAAGTGACTTTAAGGGAGCACAAGGAATGGTGCTACTAGGCTGTAGTGTCACTCAGAAACCTCTGGCTGCGTTTTACAAGGGTTGTATTTTGAGGATGAAGTGAGCCCTGGGGAATGAACTTAGTATAAATATTGTTTATACTAAGGAACAGGAAATTGGTTTTAGAGAACATGGGGGTTTGTAAAGGAAACGTATTACTGTATTGCATTGTATTGCCTAATTTGCAAGATGTTTTTAGACAGCAACTAATGGTCCATTAGTGAACAACTGTACGTCAGTTCTAAAGTGGTGTGGGTTTTTTTCCAAATGTTAAATCATAGCCAAGTAATCATAGACCTAAAATACCAAATCTGTAATAGAGAAATGAGGAAAAAAATAATCACCATTTTTTAGGAAAATAAAATGGAACAAATTATGTAGTTTTGAAATTATTATACAGAAAAATGCTTTAAAAGGCCTGAAATTACTAAGAAGTAACTTAAGACTGTTGCTTAAACAGGGTAGATAGAATTCAAAAAGTATAGATGCCATCAGGTGTTTAGCAGCACTGATGTAACAGCCTAAGAGATTTGAGGCTTGTGGAACTGGAGGAGGTGGATTTTAAGAAAGACTTTGGAAACAGATATTGAATGAATAAAGCACAGCTGGTAAGACACCAGTTAAGCAACTGTGAAAACAAAGTTTTTTGTCGGACTAGCAGGCTTGACTCCAGTGAGATACTGAGCAGTTCCCGCTAATGACAATTATCAAGCTACTTTGTGTAGTTATTTTGTATATAAGATTTATGAAAATGGGTAAGTGTGCATAGTTCAAGTTTGTTTAGGCTATCCTTGCTTAGCCTTTGCTCTCCCAAGAGCTTCTTAGTGCTGTACTAGCAGCGTAGCCACCCTTCTCCACTGTACTTAAGTACAGCTGCAGAGTCTCTTTTCAATGTTTTTTGTTAGCAGGCTGCAAAATTAAATCTCCACATGTAGTATTACAGTCAGCACGCTCTTCTCTTTGGCTGTGTGTTGCACACACCCACATTTCTGTATAGGTCGTTTTAATGACAAAGTGCTCTAGTAAGAGTCTGTTCTGTTTTATCAAATGCATGCAAAGCAAAGCACATGAGAAGAAAAATTCCCTTAAGTAATGCTCAGCCTGTGTTTATGAAGGTCGTTGTTTGTTCTTCCACTGTTTATGGCCTCATTTGCTTCTTTTTTATTTTCTCCCTTCCCTCTTGTGCTCCATTTTCCATCACGAACAGCATGTGCAACTTCTCAGATTAGTTCCAGGCAAACATCCCTGGGAGCTGTTACCCCTGACAGAAAGTACAACACTTACTCTAGAAGGTAACGTGCTCTTCTCAACCTGTGTTGGGAAGGAGAGGCTGGTACTAACTTACCTCCTGCTCCAGCCTGAACTCCAAAGGAGTCTGGGACTGAAAGAAATAGCACACTCTTCTCTCAGCTGCCCTGAGAGGGCAGCATCTTGCCTGGGCTCTTTGGGACTGGCAGTGTGATAGTGGTAGCTGGGCACTGATGGCAGAAGCTGTTTTGGTGACTGTTGTAGCCCAGGGTGGAGGCAATCAGTCAACTGATTTACTTTTTCCTTCAAAGTTCTCCTTTTGAGTGTTTGTATCAGCAGCTTCCATATGTCCCATCCGCTTACATGCTCCTGCTGTATTTATCTTTTTCTTTCCTGAAATGTGTCCTCTGCTGAATCCAGCTTACCTACCACCTTCTAACTCTGGCAACCACACAAAACATGAACAGTTTCACAAGCTCTGAAGCATGCACTAGTTCAAATGACAGTTGTTCTTTTCTGCTGATCTTTCTGATCATCTTGTTTATTTAGATTATAAACTCCCCCACTTGGTGTGTCTGCTGTAACTCTGAGTAACATCCTGAACAAGAGCGACCCTTGGCACGCCTCCTTGGACTTGGCCACACTTCAGCAGCCCTGGCCTCCCAGCCAGCCTTGGCCACGTACTCCGTAAAGACTTGTACAAGTGGAGAACTGACTGTGTCAGAAAAGGGACAAACAGTGTGAGGTGAACAGTTTAAGGGGATAAGGGGAGTAGAGATGGAATTCAGAAGTGATGATACCTCAATGCAGTTGGTTTTCCATTGTTGTAAATCAATCAGAGCTTAGTGGCAAAGAAACAGTGACATGGCAAAATTGAGACGCAAGGGTATCCAGAATGCTCTGTGAGCAAGAGGCCTTGCTTTGTGGAGAAAATCTGGCGTCGAAAGGTGTCCCCCATGGAAAGAAAGGAAAGAGACCCAGGTAAGTGCTAGAAGATAGACAAGCATAAAAGTACAGTATGAGGGACAGGGCAGGGGGAAAAAACCGCCAATATTTGCAAAGTAAATGTGTAATGAAGGCCAGAAAGTATACAGTGGGGGACAGAGCTGGAGGGAAACCAGCGTGAAGCAGGGTGAGCAGCTCCAGAGCGAGCCCCAGGGCCTGCGGGCTCCGCCGGACCCAGCGGCGCCCTGAGCAGCACCAGCGCCCAGCCGGAGGCAGCCCAGGCCAGCTGCTGCCCCAGGACGCCTGAAGGAGTTTAGTCCAAGCCTGAAGGAGTTTAGTCCAAGCCTGAAGGAGTTAGTCCAAGCCTTGCCTGTGCTGCTCTTGGCAGCTGCCGGGCCGAGCGCTGAGGGGCAGCCGGGGCCGAGCGCAGGCCGCGCCGCAGCGCTCGAGGCCCGCAGCACCACCTAGTGCCGCCCGGGCAGCCGGAGCCTGCGGCGAGGAGAGCCCGCAGCTGCTGAAATTCCCGCCGTGGTTTTCATAGGCAGCAGTGACTGAAGTGGAAGCAGCAGAATCGGTCCACAGCGCTTGTCCCATTAAGGGGGGGCAGGGGGGGCTGTAGTGTGTCGTACAGGCAGTTTCTCTTTTTAAAAATTTATTTAAAGAAAAAAAATAATCTAAAACACCTAAATATCACTAGAATACTTTAGTGCACAAAGACAGCATTGGACAGTACCTGGCCAAACTCTGGGGCTGCCCTCGTTTTCAACAGCTCTAGCATAATGAGACATCAAAGTCTAGTAGCAAAATATCCCTGCAACAATCCAAATATAAAACTTTTTGTACAAATATATTTTTCTTTATAGTACATAATCACTCTTAAAATACATCATTTCCTTAGCAAAAGTTTGCGACAATATTAAAATAAATAAAATATCCTAGAGAACATTCAGTTCCATAATAAAACTGCAAACCAGAAGAGTATAAAAATTAATTTCATTATTAAAGTCTACTTCTGAGAGGTTTTGTCCCCTTTTTTTTTTTTTCGTTAGGCCAAAGTAGAACACATATAAAGATGCCAGACCTATACTGACTATTACAGATCCACTGCCAGGAGTCCTGCCCTTTGCTAGATACTGATGTCAGCCTGCACTCATCCATTGTGAGTGTGTGCAGGGTCAGGTTAACAGTCTCCTAGGTTTTAAGAGGAAATACCAATTTTCCCTTCACTGTGGAGACATGACAGATGTTGATTGGCTTCCAAGACAATATCCTCTCTTCCTTCATTTTCACCTATGCATGTGGCATTTGGCCTTTCCTGCTAAGCTGAAATTACAGTCGCTGCATGGAAAACAAAGAGGAGGAAGTTTTTTGTGTGCCTTGCTGATATTGTCCCTTAATTCGGTTGCTGGAAGTGAATCCACAGAAGTTTTTTACATACTGATTTTTCTATTTTCCACCCAGATTTGATTTTTTTTTTTTTCACATTCTTCCTGCTGTCTAGTCCTCTCACCCCAGCAAGAACATTTCTAAAAGTTTTCTGAAACAATTATGTCAGGCTAGGCAGGTTACTTCTGCTTGCCATCTCGTTTGTATCCAATCAGAGCAGCTTTCCAAAGGAAATCTGGTTTCACCACTGTAAGTGGCAAAACCTCAAAGAATGTGCTAACTTGCACACCATGAACCACAGAAGGGAAGCAATTCCCACATACTCATGTGGCCGCTTCAGTAAACACCTCCTGGAAGGCTGAATTTGTGCATGGCTGAGGCAGCTTCAGAAGTGCTGGTCCTGTCATGATGGGGCACTGCTGACCATTCACTCCACAAAGGTCTCTACGCCGCATCTCACAGTCTTGTCTCCTGCACTTCTTCCTCCGTCTCCTCCTGCAAGGCAGTGATTTGGGGTCGGGGTTTACGTTTGCTGGAGTTTCTGTGGTGTGCTGGCAGTAGCTTAAGGCGCTCAGCGTGACTGATGGCCTGCCTGAAGGAGCTCTTCTCGTTCAGCAGCTTCTGAATGGATTCGTACTGCCTCAGTTTATTGTCCTCAATTACCTGGAGAAACATCACTCTGTTAGATGAGCAGTGCTGACAGAATTCAGCTAATGCAACTAATGGAGCAGGGAAGAGACATGAAGACATGGCAAACATCTTCTAACAGAAAAAGCCCAATTTGCAATTTCTAATTTCTAATCTGCAGATTCTAATTAAAATCACAAAAACATGCATTAAAATTTGAACATGTAGAAAAGGTGCCTATTGCCCTAATTACAAAGTGCTGCTGCACTGGCTGGTTTCTCCTTGTGACTTGGTTTTATCTCTGAGTCCCTTTATTGAAGTCTCCCAGTACCGTGGCGTTTCTCTGGCACTGCTAGACCGCCCAGTTAAGGAAGCATTAATTTTTCTATCACAAGCAAAGAGAGAAGGCTGCCAGCAAGGTGCCAGTCTTTCTTTGCTTTCTTCTCACTAAACAAGGAAGCACTGCTCACCTCTGTTTGAAGGAGACAAGAAGTTTACCCTGTAGGGTTGTGCCAGTCAGGCAGGAGCCAAGGAAAAATCAGGCTCCTTCGCTGGCACTGCAATGTCAGCACATCTCTGGTAAGGACACAGGCCTGACAGGAGAGAACTTTTAGCATCTCTATTGCTAAAATGTGATCTGGAGGCTGGGAAGCCTTTTCAGAGGTGAGGCTGCCTGCCTGCTGGGGGTGAGGCTGAGTCCAGCACACACGGAGGAGCAGCACATCCAAAAGAATGTACAACCTGCCTACTGACTAGCCTGCTTTAACTCCAGGCACTGCTCCTCCTGCTGTGCTAATGCACCCGTGTTTCGCTCTGCTAATAAAATTTAGATGCCCTCTCATAGAAGAGTGAAAAAAATGCAGAGAGAAGAACCTTATTTTTAAGAACAATTTACATAACTTGCTTTTTCTTTACTAACCATTTTTATGTAACAAAGGAAATACCCCAGGACTCCAGTAATTTGTCCGCTTGATTACACATGAAAGGAATATTTACATGGCTTGTTTAAAGAAATCAGCAATTCTGATCATCACATACTAGGAAACTCCTCTTTCCCAGGCAGCCTCCTATTGCTCAAGTGCAGCAGCTTCTGCATTTGCAATTGTAAAACTCTGTGAGATCCTGAGATTTTTCTGAATCTCCTCAGCCAATCAAAAATATAAGGCACCTGGATCAGCAGCTGGATAGCCTACACAGCTTTCCTTCTGGTTGAAACTTTCCTTCTTGCTCCTCCAGAACATGACCCAGCTCATCTGAGCACAGATGTCTGTCACAGATCAGGTGAAGGAGCAAACAGGAGCCTGCTGCAGTTCTGCCAGTGGGTAGGTTGCTCAGCTGCCCTGAATGACCCCCATCAATCCAGAAAACATCGTCATTTCCACCTAGTGTGTTTTGCATGTTCATCAAATGTTGTGAGAGAGCAGTAAGTGATCCTATGAGAAATGCTCACCAAAAATCTCTGGCATTCCAGCATTGCCTCCAGCCTGTGCTCGGAGAGTATCACCGTGCAGTTGGCAAACGCGTGCTTCAGGGTCTTCCTGATCACTTGGGAAGTTCTGAAAGGCAAGCAAACGATGCAATGTGCATGCCCATAACTGCACAGGCCCATAACACACGTGTCTAACAGCCTGGCTGTGGGCTGTAGAGCTTCCAGCTGGCACACAGCTCTGCAGCGCCTCAGCTGCATCTCTGCTGTCCAAGTACCTATCAGCCATAGAGTAAGGGTTGTAACCAGGCTTCTCTGACCCAGAATTACCAACATGCATTACTGAAATTAGCTTTAGTAATAGGCCAGACAAGTTACAAAAGATCTCTTTAGATGGTGCTGCCTCATGGGTTTTCTTATTCCATTATTAGAAAACAGAACAAATGAACAAAACATACACAGGGTCCAGGTGAGCACTTGGTTCATCGAGCAGCAAGATTTTAGCTTTGCTGAGAACTGACCGGGCAAGGCACATCAGCTGTTTGTGGCCATGACTGAGGACACAGCCTCCATCCACAAGAACAAAATCAAGCTTGCCTGGAAATTGCTCTATTACAGACTTCAGCCCAACCTGCCAGAGAAAAAAAAAGACAAAAAAAGTTAGCAAGACATAATTATTGGTGACTGTGGTAATCATTTACGTCATTGTACATGCTACAGAAAGTGATTTTTGAAAGGAAAACAGGCCTCTTTGGTTACTAGGAGTTTAAAAATAAATGACCAAAATTTATATGCTACATTATAGCAACAGAACATAACACCAGTCACCATGGCCGCTGTCTCTACAGCTCTGACAGTGTTTCCAGGTGCTCCTTTTGCTGCCCCAAAGGTCTTGTGCACTTTGGTTATACTAAAGGCCTGAGGGGCTTCCCTCTGGCACTGGTGACAGAGTTTAGAAGGTGTGCCCATGCCAAGTGAAGCTGCTGCCTTTGGACCAGAAATCAGAGTCCAGCCCAGGAGGTGTTTTCTGACTGTTTCTTCCAGTGCTCCTGTTTACTGTCTTTGGGAGATTTACACCTCCCAGCAAAGCTTTCCATCTTCCACAGGTCCAAACCAACTGTGGTCCATGGCCTGATCAGCCGAGTTTCAAGAGACATTTTTACAAAATATGAAAACTAGGAAATATATGTGAGTGACATGGCTCTATAAAACACTATAAAAATGTAATGAAGCTCCAGAAATTTATAAAGGCCACCTCCTTTGAATTTCTTAACTATTACTGATCTGCAAATAATTTGCATCCCAGGGAAAACAAAAAATCGGAATTCCTACAAAGTGTTTTCACTTTGCATGGAAACAATATTAAACTGTGGTATATGGGTATATGTGTTGTGTTTCTAAAAAGTTCATGCTTTAAATTTTATGCAAATTAAGGCAGTGTTTTGTTCCTCTATCTCTTTTGAACACACATTGTGTCCTTAATGAGATTTTGCATTCTATGGATGGAAAAGGTCCTTTCTTCTTAAAACTGCACAAGGTCTCTCCATGTACCCGTAGGGTTCAGACAGCTGACTGCAGAAGTAAGACTTAAGTTCACAAGTTGACAGAAGTCTGACAGATTCAGGTGCTGAAATATGGGGGCAATAAAAAATGCAACATCAGGCAAGGCCTTGTTCTCTGCAGTTGATTGCAAGGAGTGTAAAAAGCTGAGGCTGATCTCAGGAGGATCCTCTAAATCCTCAGCAGTCAACATGGGTCTGGAATAAGCTGACAGCTCACTTCTGTGCAGTGCTCCCAAAGTTACACTGACTCACTGCCGAGCCAGACTTCAAGAGCATGAACTTGGTAAACAATCCAATCACTCCTAGTAAAAAGCATTACAGCTCTTTCTTTTTTTATTTGCTTTGCATTCTTGCCTGTGCAGTGAAAACCCCAATATCAAATACAGATTTGCCCAACTCCTTAATGATAAACACTTCAAAATAAAATTTTTTTCATGCCATTTTAAACAAGGTTTAGCTCTTTAAAATCCCAAGCTCAATTCAAACACACAGTGGAAACAATCCTCCAAAGCAGGAGAGCTTATCTGCTTCAAGAAAGAGGATATTGATCCGCACTGAATTTTTTCCTGAGCCTTAGAGAAGCAGAGAAACAGCACTGAGCGTGCTGTTGCCTCCTCTAGGGCTGTCTGAAAGGCTGCTGTCACACCATCTAAACAAAAATGTCATGGCATTTTCATTTGACAATAAATTACTCACAGAACGTGTCTGCTTTCCTCCTTTCCAAATATAAGGAAGAAATTAGAAAAACCCAAGAAAGAAAGCAGAGACAGAGTTAACCTCCTGGATGGGAAAGGAGGAAGCTTTCAGATTAAATCCCACACCTGTAAGCATTTTTTGATACTTGAGACTTGTAATGAAGGAAAGTGGCACCAGAGTATGGTTAGATCTGTATCAATTTGGTCATCTGTACCTTGGGAAAAGGTACCCACTTTCTGGGCTGCAGCCCCAGACCTCCTGTAATGCTCACCTGACTTTTCCTGGGCATTACAGACACCTCTGCAGCCCACGAAGCACTGTCAGAGCCAAGAGGTGGCACCTGACAACTGCAACGTGTGGCACCAGTGCAACATGGAAACAGAATCTGGACCCTAAGCTTGGGAATTAGAAAAGAAAATGTTGTTGAAACCTCAACAAAATATTAGAAGACAACCTTCAGGTTTGGAATTCTAACATTCCATGACTCTTATTTTCCATGGCACAGGAAGCTCCATGACACAAGTAGAACAAAAGCCTGAATGCCTTGTCAGAGAGAGATCCTCTCAGCTGGCTTCCCATTGGCCTGAGAATTGAACTGACTATTTATATAAAACATAATAGATATGGTTTGCAGCACAGCATGACCTTTCCCCTGCACTTGTTTCCCAAGATTCTACATAAATGTAAAATATGACAATCGTTAGACCTACACTGCACCCTGCTGTAACCACATCACCAGAGGGAGACAAATAACACCGAACAGCTTTACCTCCTCTGCAACTTTCCATATTTCTTCATCATTCCACTGCCCATAAGGATCCAAATTCATCCGAAAACTCCCAGAAAATATGAACACTTTCTGCAAGAAAAAAGACATACAGACACAGGTAGATAGATAACCTGAAACATTGTATAAAGCATTAGAAATTATCAAGCATACATACAAAAGAATAAGCTTCTGCAATTACCAGATAGATCTAACTGCAAGTTACTATTTTTTTAAAATACTTTTCCAAAAAAAGTGATTTTGAAAATGTTTATATATTAAGATTTTGGCAATTGTTTTAATAAAATCATAGCCAAACTTTTCTGAAAACCAGCAAACCCCAGATTTCAGCAGTTTTCAGAATAAAACATTTCCTGTTTTTTCATTTTGAAATAAACGTTTTTAAACTATTTTTGATTCTTGACTATGTGAAACATATTCAAACATACCAAAAGAAAATTATCAACCTAAAGTGCATGTTTCCACAATTTTGCTTAGAGAGGAAAAACTATTTGTCAACATAAAGGGACATCGTCCAAAGTTGTTTTTCATCAATTAATTTATTTTTCTAATAAATTGTAGCCAAACATCTCAACATCATTCTGTTCCCTGGCATTTCACCGTGTCCCAGTGCCGCCTCTAAAGATGTCCTTTCCCTGTCCCACTGTCACAGCCCGCTCCGTGAGCGTTCCCACTGGACCCCGTGGGCTGTGCCGGCTCCCGCTGCAGGAGCTGGGGAGGATGCACATTTCCTGGCGCTCAGAACCTTCTCCAAGTGAAGTTTACTGCTCCATTCTGCTTTCCCCATCAGTTCAGGCAAGCAGGTTTCGGCCATCACACCTTAGATACACGTTTTGTAGCTCAAGAAGCAGTGACTCAGACAAAATTAAATATTTGTTGAATCTCTCTTTACATGGGGCGGATTCTGAGAGAAATTAGATTCTTCAAGGGACACTGAGGCTGTACAACATTTAAGAAACTGTTTTTTTCTATGCTGTAAGGTACACCCACTTCTTGTAGTGGGGAGAACTTGGTCTCAAAGAATTTAAGTGTCTTGTTGAGAAATGAAATATTACCATTTGCTTGCTCTTTCTGTGTACGTACACAACAAATACCAAGGGGAAAAAACTGAGACAATTGTTTTTTCCCGTCTTTCTAAACCAAGTATTTATTTAGAGAAAATATGTTGAAATGCCAGTGATTCACAGCGACACAAGTTCCTGGAGTCTTGGTAGTCAAACACTACCAAAAGCAGTGAAGGACTAGCTGCACCAGCAGAAAATAACAGAGAGAATACACTGAGCAAGTGCTCTCCCAGAGTTTGGCCTGTCTACCACAATTTCCATCTGACCCAACCTGGGAACTTGGTATTCTTTCATCAGAATTCAAAGTGATTTATACACACATTTACATTAATCATTTAATTATGATTAATTAAAAGTGTAAACATTGCAGAGGAAAATAAATTACATTACATTAATTAATTTGCTATATTAATAGATGCACGCCATTGCCAACGTATTTGGTGTAAAAGAGAAGGAGATAACTAATTTGAGAAACCAGAGGAGAGAAGCAGCTGTGCTGTGGTGCTGTGCACTCAGTGGGGTGGATTTAAGTGCAATGATACCTTCAACACATGGCAAACAACAGACTGACAGAGCTGCAGAACCACACTCAGCTAAAAATTAATCACTGAAGTAATTTTTGTAGAGACAACAGGGAAAGAGTAGACTCTTTCCCTTATAATTGTTATTGTTAAAAACAGTGAAAGTTCAGGTGAAGTACAGCACAGTCCTTTTCCCATGCCCTGCACTGGTCAGGTGGCGTGAGTGGGGTGACATATTTGCAGCAGGATTAGGTTCTTCCAAGGAGTGGGTGTGGTGGAAACAGCAATGCTGTGGAAACAGTGTCAGACGTGGGTTTGCTCACACTGCGAGCCCCATACATTTAACTAATGGAATGCATGTTTTCATTTCTCAGTGCTAAAGAATAGTTGACTGAACAAACCAGTTCTGAAGAAGATAGGGCTGAATAACATTCCTGCTGAAGTGCACCAGGCAGAGCAATAAGGGGTACAATATTCCTCTGAAGCTGCTGCGATTTCTAATAACTGTGCTTTTAAGAAGCAAGGCACTAAAAGCAAGCTATTCCCAAAAGCAGGGTTGGTTTTTCATCCCCACAAAGTAAACATTTCATTGTCCTAAATTCTGGTACTTCTCTCTCCATTTCAACACCTCCTTCCTCCTAGCTCATTAGAAACCATATAGGGTTCACTTAAGTAAATACCATATGAGTCACCTGGGCAGTTAAGAGTCTGCTTGAAGAGAAGCAGAAACAAATCTCTCCACATTCTTAAAAACTTGAAGTCTAAATGAAACAAAAACACCCAAAAGTGAATATGAAGGACTTACATTGTTCATACATATGAAAGAAGAAATAAGGAGAGCTTTGGAAAAGTGAATGGATGGCTGGGTAGACGGGCAGCAATCTGGAATCATTTCCTTCTTGGTCACTTGTTCAAATTCCCACAGGATAACAGTGGGTGTGATTATACAACAAACAGTTTCTTAGACCTGACATCCACCCACAAGCAAAACATTTGGAAACATAAATATGGTCGTGTTTATGTTCTGAGCACCCCAAATATTGCAAATCAACACTTCTGAAGGGCATTAATCCCCATTAGTGGCTACAGCCTCTGTGTATTGGTGTCTGTGGCAATAAGATTCCTAAGCAATTTATGTGTTATGTGGAGAATCAAGACCCCAGAGTACCTAAGGAAATGCTTACAGAAGAGTTAAGGATCAGCTGACAAGAGGCTGCTAAGGAGTAAGCGTATCCTGGCTGTGAATTGCTGATGCTGCAACCTGTGTGCAGGTCCTCAGCAAGACCCATGGACCTTCTTCCCACATGCCCCAGGGCTGGAGGACAAATGTAACATCAGCTGGAGCCAGGCAGCAGCTCCATGCGTGGAGAAGTCAGGAGTAACAACAGCATGACCGCCTTGTAGCCTCCTCTGCTTTGCCTGTGTTATAGCAGCAATATCAACATGAAGTAAAATCAAGTTACTGTGTGAATGCTTTAGCACTAGATGCAAAGTTAGAGGATTTGTTTTCATAAGTGTCCTTTAGGGACTTGACATTGACATAAGAATAAGAGCACAGAAACAATAAAAACCTGAAAGGTTTCTGGGACCAGTTCTGTAACATTCTCCCTTGAAGATGCCAAAACATCTGCCTCCCATAGAGCTTACTGGTAAATATAAGTGCTGTGCCCCTGGCAACACTGAACCCATGATGTAGAAAACAAACTATACAGTGCCCAAAATGAGCATGAGCATGCGGGCTTGTTAATTAAGGTCCCCAGTTGCTCTGTGCACGGGTCTGATGCAGCAGACACTCCCTGCTATGGTGGTGCTGACTCATCCCAGTGCCCTGCAGGACCCTCTGTGGGAGCACTTGGGAAGTGGCCCTGCTCAGCAGCTGCACCAGGCTGGAGTGTGCTGGCACACCAAAAGCAGCCATGACCTCCAAAAGTAAGCAGGCCTGAAGGGTATGAGAAAATGAGAAATAGAGCTGGAGACAGACAGACAGACAGAGACAGACATATACAATGAACAGAATGTGATAACTGCTGAAGAACTGGAACTACAAAGCTAAAAGTTGCAAAATTTCACTTCTTCAGTAAAATAAAGGAGCAAAACAATTTTTTTTTTTTTTGGCTGGCTGTCCTGCAAACTCTAGAAAACTTGTTCTCCATGTTAAGCTTGATTTTAAGTCTATATGGAGTATTTGCATGTAGAAAACAGTGTGAGAACCACTAGGATGCATGGAATAACACTAAATAAAACATCAGAAGTCATCCCCTTCCTCGGAGCTAGCAGCACCTCATGGGTTTCAGGTGTCTCATCACTTGTTTTAACTGGAAATCAACTGCAGGTCTCCTGTTCTCCATTCCAAAACAAATTTCTGAAGGCATGTCCTCAATCTGACTCCATTAAATACTTCAGGATGCAATCTGCATGAGAACCCATGTAAGAAAGCCTTACTGTGTTGAAACCAAATGCAGCTGGAAATCCTCACTCTGGAAATGTGGCGGGCAAATACGTGCAGAAGAATTGTCAGAAAGGCCTGTCCAGGAAGAAGAGATAATGGGTGCAAAAGTACAGCCTGGTGTCAGTGGAGCAGTTGTTTTTGGGAGAATGACAGCAGCCTGTAGGAGCAGTGTTGGGCAGGCTGTGAGAAGCTACAGCAAGGAACTTCCTTGTGGGTGCTTCAGGAAATATATTTTATATGATTTAACCCTTCACACCTCTACAAGGCATGACAGCCAGATTTGAGACACTGAAAGAAACAAGGGGTTTACCTTTGCTTCTGCTCAGTGTGATCCCTGACCACCTGCAGTCATTCCAGCACAGCCTGCATGGAGCAGACTGCAGAGTCTTGGGACTCTGTGTGTGTGCTATGTGGCTGTGCTTCAGTGAGGTTCCCACTGAAGTGGAAAAGCATTTATTTTCTACTAAATTGGGAAACTTAGGGTTAAAAAAGAGAAGGAGAGTGTTGGAAAATTTTCAGGAGGAAGCATGCATCAGATAGAGCTCCATTCTCCTTTTGTTGGCGAAGCCTCTCCTGGAGACAGTGAATATCCAGGTGTTGCTGTAGGAGAGTGTTGCTCCCAGGAAAGGAAAGGCAACTTTTTTTTTTAATTCTGAAGCTTTAGGTGAATGGCAAAGAACAAAAGGCTCCCTTTGTTCTGCTGGGAAAGGCAGGGTGGCATATGCAATTTCTCTTTCCTGCTGGGAAAGTGCTGCTGAAAACTTCATTTTGTTCTGAATGTGGGAACTTTTGAGGCATAATGTGCAGTTCTTTGCCAAGGCTTTGGGACAAGTGCTGTGAGCTGAAGCATGCAAACAGGCTGGCAACTCTCATGACCTTACAGAGAATGGAGGGCTGAGATTATTTGGCATTGATCCATGTATCAGGGACTTCCAAATGTGAACTAAATGTGTAATTTTAACAATGAACTAACAATGCACCTCACTAGCAGAAGGGCAAGTTATATGCTCATGTAATAAATGTCTCTTGCCTTTTGCTGATGGCTGCAGAATGATATTTTCCATACCGTTAGTGACTCTTTAGTGAGTGCTCAGATGATGAGTGCTATGAGAATTATCCCTCATATTTTCACTGGGACAATGAAGCTACTTGTTACCAAGCACTCAGATTTCTTCTCAGTCCATGCATTCCCAAGGACAGCTGAAGATGTAACACAGAAATTCTGGTGGGCAACCACATCCCAAAGGGCAAAAGGCTTAGACAAAAAGATGACTGCGGAAGAGATAAGGCAGCCCCTTCCAATACAGAAATTTATACTTGGCTGCATAGGAAAATTTTCCAGTGCAGACATACCTTTCTGGTAAAAGCATCCTTCATGCTATACAGCCATGCTTCAGAAGACTGCTGTATAACACACATGTCCTCCAAACTATATGCAAGCAGCTGCACATGCAATTCGCTGCACAGCTGCCTTGATCTGAATGGGGGACATTTTTTCATACTCGCAAGCAACAATCACTCTGCAGAACTGAACCAGCAGTCCTTCCTATTTATAAAGAAATAAAAGTTTAAAGGAATAGATAGATATGAAAATGTTGAAGAGAAGACAGAAGTGGTGACAAGAGGTCAGGTATCAAATGGCAGCTTGCCAAGCAAGCCTCAGCTCAGCAGGCAGTGTGTGACTGGCAGCGCTCAGGTAAGAAATGAATGCAAGCCGTGGACTCAACACCGCTCTGCTAGGCTTGGTCTGTTAAGGGTGTAATGTGGCAGAGAAGAAAGGGTCTGTTCTGACAAGGTCAAAGTGCTAAAAAATTTCTGCCTCTAGAAAATTTCAGAGCATGAAATGCACAAAGAAAAGAGAGTTGTGCCTGCTTTGTATGCCTACTCTAAATAAATGGCACTTGGGCTGCTATGGAATAACATATTTGAAAGAGAAGCTATCAAAACGGATCATCTCATAGAAAAATTGAATTCTGAGTCCTCCTTGTGTTTGCAAAATCAAGGCCATTTTTCTTCCAGCATGAATATTCCAGTGTCTTTTAACAGTGACCCAAGATGTAAAACTTAGGCAATTTTTATGTTAAACTGTCTGTCTGTCCCAGAGTCTCTCCAACTATTTTAAAGTGCCTCATGTAGTCACTGCAACAACTGCTTCATACTACACATAAAACCACCAGCTTTCTAAGACAATAACCACCTTCCTCAGATGGGAAATTATCAGGGAACAAATGAAATCTTTACAGCAACAAGATGGAAACAGCTTTACTGTGGGGACAGGATGGAGGGAATTGCACAGTTAGGGTTTGACAGCCAACAGTTAAAAGGGGTTGCGTGGCCACCTTGATCAGCTTATTCCTTTGTGGGTGTGTCAAGGAGGAGATCATCCAAGGTGATTGAGGATCAAAGCATATTTTTCAGTCTCTGGGGCTAGTAGCCATCCTCAAGGATAGATGGATAAAGGCAGGACAGGCTGCATGGCCCCTCAGTGTGGTAGGCTGATCTGCAGTCGGTCTCCCACTGCCGCCTGACACGACAAGCAACTCATTGGTAAGATTGCCATCAAGTGTTACTTGAATTAGTCTGCCACAGTCACAGGACTTCCAAAGGAATGAATACTGTTATGGAGGAGATTGTGCATGTTTGGAAACTGAACTATCTGGTGATGTATAACTGTCAAAGAAGAGATGGCCAATATGTTACTCATGTATCAGTGTTGTTGGTAAGGATAGACCTCAAAAGTATAAAAGAGTTAAAATTCTGCTGTTCATTCCATCAGTTTTTGTTTGTACCCTTACAGTGAGCAATCACATTTTAGTGTTACTGTATGCAGACAATAATGTTCATTTTTCAGACAGATAATCCACAGCTGTAACTGATGTGAGACGCTGTCCAGTGGCAGGAACATTGGCAAGAGACTCAGGAGCACTAGGTTTACATGTTTGCTACCAGTCTGCCAGGGAAAACACACAATGTGCAGTATCCACATGTTAACCATATGTGATATAGAGCTCCAGAAAACAGTAGCTGAGAGCACTGATTGTATTTTTTTTCTTCAGGTGGCAAAGTATCTTATCCTGGATCAAAATGCAAACTGTCTCAGAGAGGCAGGGATAAGCAGGCTGGGAACACTTCTGTTTGAGCATGCTGTACCTTCCCATTTCTAGAAGAGTTCTTGTGGGAGCAGCAGAAAAACCCTAAAAATGCAGTTTGCTGTGAATCATTGCATCCTTCCACCCATCCATGCCACTCCCCTTTTCACAAAATCTGTGGGGTTTTTGTTTCTCAGCATACAATAAGGAACATCTTAAAAACAACTATGTGCATACAGCTACAGAACCAATGAAAATAAAGGCACAAAAATATTCAATAATCTCATTACCTGAGGAATCACTCCAAATGCTTTTCTCCATTGCTGCACACTGACCGTGTTCCAGGAGACTCCATCAATCTGGATATCCCCTTCCGTATTTAGCAGTCTTAAAAATGCAAAAAGTAAAGTGCTTTTTCCTGAGCCTGTTCTTCCTAAAAGGCCCACCTGCAATGCACATCATACAAGCAAACATTTAATACTTTTCACATATTAATCATAGACTAAGGCAAAAACCTTAGAGGTCTCAGAAGTGGAGAGCAGTCCAGATGGATCTCAATGGGATAGCAAATGTCATTTATGTGGGAATGATAAAAGCCTACAGCAAGGGTGGAATCAAACACTGGGCAGACTCTTCTTTGTTTTGTTAGAATTAACTGGATAAAAGATCTGATAGCCTACCTTAAGCTGAAGGTCACAAATTTTCTTGTTTATTATCTTGCACTGATCAGCCCAGCTCTTTGTGCCTTTTCCCTTCACTTTGCCATGAAGCCCTCATCAACAAAATCACATCCAGAAATCAAAAACTAAGTAGAGAGTGCATTTGGATTACCATAATAAGCTACTTCATTCTCATCTGATTGAAAATAAAGGGCCTAACTCTGATTAGTGGGGTAGCTTGGGGCAGAGGCAGTGGTTACAGCAATCATCCCATTGGACACCTATAAGCATCTATGCAATTCCTCAGCCTTCCCAGCTGATGCTGATTTTCCTTATCCCTAAGGTGTGGAGAAACATAATAATATAGGTTTTGGGGTTTGTTTAAAGTTGTGTTTCCCTTGTAGGGGAACTGACCTATGCCAAGAACAAGCAAATATCTACAGTAACCACCAACAAACTCCAAGATGCTGCTTTTTTTCCAACATCTGGGTTTACACAGCTAACAATGTCTGAGTGTGGGCTGCTTTTGTAGTGTGACCATACTGAAGAATGGCTGAAGGCTTGTAGTGAACAGGGCTGCGTCTGGCTGGTGACTGTCATTAGCAGTGCTCCTCAGGGCTCAATCCTAGGGACAGCTCTCTTCCACATATTCAGCAATGATCTGGATGCAGGAGTCAAATGCACCATTAGCAAAGCTGCTGAAGATACCAAACTGGGAAATGCTGTTGACTCTCTTGAGGACACAAGGCCTTGCAGAGAAATCTAAATAGTTTGGAACACTGGGCAGTACTTAATTGCAATTTAACAATCCAAATGTCAGATTCTGCACCTGGGATGGAGCACTGCCAGGCACAAGTATAAACTGGGAGGGGAATGGCTGCAGAGCAGCCCTGCAGACAGGGATCTGAGGGGGCTGGCTGCCAGCAGGATCAGCGTGAGTCAGCTGTGTGTGCCCGGGCAGCCAAGAGGGCAAACCCCATCCTGGGTGATCAAACACAGCATCAGCACCAGCTGGGCAAAAGGGGTGACTGTCCCACTCTATTCAGCTTTGGAGCAGCCTCACTGGAAGTGCTGTGTGCAGTTCTGGGCTCCACAGCTTACGAAGGATGTGAAGGTGAGTGAATGCATCCAGTGGAGGGCAACAAAGCTGGTGAAAGGGCTGGAAGGAACGTCCTGTGATGAGTGGACAGGAACATGGGCTTGTCTGCTTTGGAGAAGAGGCTGAGGGACAACCGATCTCTTATCCCTGGGATCCAGTGAGAGAACATGTGGAAGTGGTTTGAAGCTGCTGGACATTAGGAAGCATTTCTTTACTAAGATGGTGTTTAAACACTGGAACAGGCTTCCTAGAGAGGTGATTGATGCCCCAAGCCTGTAAGTCTTAAAGGCTCTTGATAACACATTTTAACTTCTGGACAGCTATTAAGTGGTGAGGTAGTGGGACTAGATGATTATTCCATCCCATTCCATCCCTCAGCAGAGGAGAACTCCTGTTCCTTCTTGGTGTACTACCTAAGCAGTAGAGGCAAATTCTTTCCAGTTTAAGGAACATCTGAGGGTTGATCACCAAACTTGAACCACAGCCCTTGAGAAAAGGATTTTTGTTTTTACTGCTCTCCACCCTCTCTGTACAGTACAAAAGTGTCTTTCCTTTTCCTTACTCCACTGCTTCAAGGGATCTTCCAGGAAGTAAATCTACCAGGCTGCAGCAGTACCTGCATCTTGATGTTCCAGGAATCACAGGTATCCCTCTTTCAAAGGCAGAGTGCCTTCAGGATTGTGCTAGAGGAAGTCATAACTCTGGGTTCAAAATTTTGATGTCCTCAAACTTAGTAGATGAAACATTAGTTCATGTAAACCAAGACAAACCTACCAAACCTGGCAGAGACTGGTGCTATCCAAATTAGGAGTGAATATGTGCCTATGTCCAGGCCAGGGAGCTGTCACTGACCCTGTTTTCTCATTTACTTGGGACAGTTAAAATCTCCTCTTCCTGTGTGTGCCTTCAGCTCAGGAAATCACAAGCCCTTCTTCCCATTCCACCAAGGATGGGCCTTTAGCCTTTGCTTGAAGCAAAGTGTTAAACTTCTACCTAAATGCTGTCCTGAAGCTAAAGCCCCTTCCTAAACGCAGCCCCAAACACATGTGAAGGTTAGAGAGGTTTGTCAATCCTGTAAAGAATAGAGCTGTTTACGGTCTGCAGTGCAATAACTTAGGGTGGTGCAGAGCCCTCATGGGACGGGTGAGACGGCACCTGCACCCTCCGGCCGCCGGAGCCAGCGGTGCGTTTCCCTTGGCACGGCAACCCGTGTTCCTTTGTGCCCTGCCCCGCCGGGTCAGGCTGTCCCCAGCACCTGCATTCACCAGCCAGCTTCCCTCTCCACTGCAGCAGAATTTCATGCACAGGAGTACAGCTTGGGAAAGTGTTGCACGTGTATTTTATCCTAAGTAATTTCTGTTCTTCAGTTAGTTTAAAAGATATTTTGTTTTGCAACAATTTCATTTAGAAAACCTTGCAGGATTCAAAATCTTTTTTAGTCATTGAATAGGTTTATGGCAATTTTATATTTAAGCTTAATAGAAGTCAGAAAAAAAACACAATAAAACAGTGTCTTACCCTCTGCCCTGAACTTATTGAAAAGGAAATGTTTTCTAGTACAGCAGCTCCACCTTCGCCGTATTTGGCTGTAAGGTCTTTCACAGTCATTTGGCCCCCAGATGGCCAGTTCTTCTCTTCCTTCACATGCCTGTTTTCAATTACAAGGGCATCTGAAAACTGATTATTCTTCTGTGGCTTAATGCTTTTTGTCTCTTCTGTTGGCATGTCAATGAATTTAAATATTCGTCCAACAGACCGCATCTGCAAATCAAAACAAACGGTGTTCTAATTGTAATTCATACTAAACTTCATCAAAACAAATGAAATGAAATTGTTACAAATTCCTAGCCAGAACAGTGAATCTTTTTTTCTGTTAGCTACTGTCATGAGTAACCCAAAACTTTATTGTTGTATATTTTTCAAAGGTAGGCTGCTTCTCCTCTAGAGCTCTAGATTCCATTGCACTTCTGCTACTGACTTTGGTCCAACATGTGATTCCTCTTGCTTTCTTTTTAAATGGACATTGTGGCTCTTTCTATTTTAAAAATTGTGTTTTGAAAAGTGGTGACTTGTATCTAGGAAAACAAAGTATAATCACAAAAACAGCATGGTTCACTTACCACAGGAAGGTATGGGGTTGCCCAAAACCTGAAGTTCTTTGAATAATGACTGATCTCCAAAGATCAGTAGACTGCATGGGACTTGAAAAATGCAGAGCAGTAGCATTAAGTAAAAAAGGAACAATCATTAAACACTAACATTTGAGTACTTATGAGTAATTATATTTTTTAAAAAATTGTAGGAAGTTCCATGATAATGAATTTTTTATCAGTAATTATAATATCAGGTGAAATAATATAACCTTGTAGTTTGTGAACTTTAGATCAAAGTTGCTAGTAGCAGTCTTGGTGCATTTTCAAAGGAACATGGGACTAGAAAGGATCCTCCTGATCTTTTTATTAAATGGGTCAAGGGTCAATGAATAATTAATCTCCTTCACTACAACTTCACTGATCAGGTGGTCAGAAAACATATTTTTTACTTTATGGACAAGTTTGCTGTTATAACCTTCTTAATTTTAAAATATAAAGAGCTCCTTTTGCTAGCTGCTTTCCCCATTCATTTATGGAGGGACACCTTAGGTCCTATCACCCTTTGTTCTCCAGGACTAAAGAAAATCCAGGTTTAAGCCTCTTTCATAATATATGTTCTCCAAACTCCCCAGTTCAAATCCGGCTTTTCTGTCTGACCAGAATGCGCACAGAATTTTGGATGATGTTTTACCAGGACATTATACAAATATTTTGTTACTTCCCTATCTATACTAGGAATATCTGCATTAACCCATGCTAGGATCATACACTATTTTCTTTGCAGGCACATCTTACAGTCAGCCTTTGAGTGGGGAGTGGTCAGCCAAGCTTTCCTCCAATTTATCCATTTCTAACCAAGATCCTCGCTTACAACTGAGGATATTCTTAGCTGTCCATAAATCCAAGCCTTTGTGCTTTTGTTACTGGAATCTATTTAATATCTGCCATTTGAGGTTATCTAATACATTTAAACTCCCAGGATCCTTTATACCAACACTGCCTTTCAGCTTTGTGTCATTGATGGATTTCTTCAACACTCTTTTACTTTGTTGAGAGCATTTAAAAAAGATTAAAATGAGCTTAGTCAGCAATCTAATCTTTGTTGAGTAGCCTCCCTACAGGTTAATACTTACAGCTTAATGTCCTTTCCTTTCTGGCCAACTCATTAACTAGTTTACAGTTCTTGTAATAATCCTGATATCCTTCATTTATATAATTCCTGAAACAGAGCCACAACCAATGCTTTCCTGAAGGCAAATGAGATCTATTACATTACTTGCGTCCGGAAAATATATCATCCCTCACAATTATGAGGGTAGTGTGATGCAGTCCTAATGTCAGCAAACCTAAGTAATTCTAATCTGTAAGCATCACATTTTTAATTAATTCTTAAAAATAGTTTCTAAAGACTGTTGCTGTCACACTAACAAACTGATGGTGGTATCAATGACTTCTCATTTCTCCTTCTCAACAAAAAATTGACGGTTGTTATTTTATCGCATGCCACCACCACTGCCTGCTTGTTTGTTTATTTGAAGTGGCCATTATAAGATTTTCAGCTTCCCGGCCAGTTCTTCCTCAACACTTGGATGTGAGGTCTGCTCTACCTGGTATGGATGGCATTGCTCCAGTCTGTTTGCACAAGTTTAAGTGAAATGTCCAGCTGCAGAACCAAATCACCCCTAGCTGAAGATTCTGATTTTAGATAGACTGACTCACAGGTATGTGTCCCTCCACAAGCTGTACAGTTTAGGGAGACCAGGATTCTAGCTGGTTTGCATGTAATTTCTACCTCAGATGTTATAAACCCCATTTCTACCTTCTGTTCAACTTTTATGTCCACAGATTAAGCACTGCCTTTTTAGTGAAAATTAAGATCAAGTATTTATCCAGCTTTTGAGCCATTTGCAAGCCTAACTCTGATTTTGTCAAGTTTCTGTTATTTATCTGCTCCTTGATCTCCAACACACAGCTTGTTTGGGTTAACATTAAAGTCCATTCTGTAGAGGCTGTAATTCCTAACATACTATCAGAGAATATTGTTCATGCTGGCAGACCAAGAGTCTTCAAAGTGTCCTATTTTTCTCCTGTTCAGGAAAAAAGTTTCAGCTCCTTACTTGAAGAAGACGTGACTCCCCTTTTCATTCAGGTACCTAAGTGCCCCATTCCAACTAATGAATTAATTAGATTCCTTGTTTTACAAAAGCTTGTTCCAGTAAACAACATTTGTTCTCTAATCTGTATTGTCAGAAATAGATTTCTGTTTAGTGGTATCATGGAAAACCCTTTGTACATCTTTGTTTTACTGCTTTTATATTCTTTCTGAAAAGTGCTTTTAGTTGATATATTAGATACAATTCCTTTTTGCTCTTCAGTCCCAATTGAAATGCTGTTAGGCAGATTTTCTATGTGGAAGCAAATGCAAAGGAATACTGGGATCATAGCTTATATCTCAGCATCTTGAAAAACAATTGTGACAGAAGTTCTAAAAAGCATGCTAACACACAAGCCTATCAATTCTTATTTCCATGTCAACCACTGTGCAAGATGGAAAAGCATGGTCATCATCATGTTCATGTATACATGCCAGCTCTCTTTGGTGATACAGACAGGAAGACCTTGGATCAGGTTGACAATTTTCTCCCTGCCTGACTGTCAATACTAAGTTCCACAATGAGAACCATGCAGTTATTTTAATTGGTGTTTGTGGTACCTTTGTTTTCATAAATCTTCACTTTATAGAAATATAGTCATTTTAGAAATGCAGATCTTTCTTGTTTTCATCAAGAGCTGTGAATGTTTGTATGGCAGAGATACCCCACAACTGCCCAAGGGGCCATACCACTACACACTGTCCAATGTCTGCTGTGAAGCCAGCTGGGTGAAAAGCCTTTCTCTACAAAAGAAAATTTCATCCCAATGTCCTAGCTCCCCTGACAGACTTATTAGTTATGTATTTTAGACAGTTTAATAATTTTAAATCAATTCTAAATTCCTTGTTCTATAGCTTGAACTATGATTTAAATCTGGGCAGAATGTAGCATGTCAGGAACATTTGACAAAAATATCCATTCTTCCTTTCAGAGGTAGAAATGTTCTGTCATTCATAATGACGGGTATAGGACAGGTGACAGCAAGTTTCTTATCCATTATTTCCATCAGAACTCTGCCAGCTATCTTTGTGTTCTTTGACTAGTACTTTTGAATAAAGGGGTATATTTACTATTTACATCACTAAGTCTATAGCATAGTACACTATTTTTAGCCTTGCCTGATTGTATTTTGCTGAGATTTTAATAGCACTGCAAATTCTTTTATTTATTTCCTCATTAATATCTTAACTTAAACTCTTCTTAACTTTGAAGAAGAATTCATTACATAATTATATAATTCATATTTCGAGAAGGTGGAAGAAGTAATTCTTCCACAAGTAAGCTAAGAGAATTAATTTAATCAGGCTCTGGGCTATCTTCTACTGAAAAGAGAGCAGTCACCCTCTTCAGACCAGACACACACGGTATTCAATGGCTGTGTTGCCAGACATGACCTCCTCAGAAACGCACTGCTTGGAAAGTGCACTGTGCAGCTGGGGGATCTGTGAGAGATTGCTCCAATGGTTCATATTGTAAAAAATCTTGTGCATGAGGTCACTGCCAAAGCTGGCTCTGTAGGCAGAACGTATGGTTTTGCTAAGGTTCCACATCATCTGCTATTACATATTGGATGCATTTATAGGATGTATGCTTCTCTTCTGAACTGCAAAAATGAAATACCTAGCTCATTTAAAACTTTTACTGATTTTTTTTTTCTTCTCTTTTTCACACTGCTGTGCAGGCAGGCAGAAAAGAGAAGGTTCTAAAGACTTTTCTTCATTATGTTTCTTTCCAGAAGACCAACACCTCACTTTGAGGACTGCCATTCTGATGCAGATTTTACAGTCAAACTTGTGTTTAAGTGTTCTCAGATTTCCTACCAACAGCAGTAAAAACCATATTAAGATCATGTCCTAGATTAAAAAAAAAAAAAAGTCAAAAATAATCTGTAAAAACACCATTCTTTTTCACAGCTGTGCTTTTAAATTTGATCATTTTCTTTACTCTGTATTACTTTAATTCTTCAGCATCCCTGATGTACAGGGTGAGGCACTGTGACGTTTAGCACGTTGGGTTTTAATATCTCCTTGGGAGATTCTTTTTGTATCTCCTTATATAAGTAATCTTGGCAACAGTAAAAGCATGGCATTTTCTGTTTCCCTGATAAAAGGAACTCTCCTTCACAGCTGAAGCACTGCTGCTGCAGGATATACATCAGTGAAAAAAGAGGTTAGAAAGCATTGAAATAGCCCACTGGGACTAGCTAATGCTTATCTATGAAAGCAGCACTTACCGAAAAAAAAAAAAAAATTATTTTCTGTTTCCTTATGAAGGAAAAAAAGTGCAAAACACCACAAGACTGCCTAGAAGGATAGGAAGAAAAAGACTGAAAACCAACTAAAGGGATATTAGCAGAAATGATCAAAGGGAAACAATAAATCTAGCCTAATTTGTAGCATTACATGAAGTAATGGATAGCTGTCAGAGTGACCACATATGTTTGGAGGGGAGGAAGGGGGGTATAGGGGGTTGTTTGTTTTTAAATAAAGGCAGAGCAGACAAAGTATCAGGGCTGGCTGTAGAAAATGAAATGCCAAAACCATTAAACCATTATGGGCTATTAAGAGACAATAGGGATTCTTAATTTGAAGCCAAATGCGTAGAACAAAAATTGCTTCAAATACAGTATCTGTGTATGTAGAAATAAAAACCAACCTAGGAACTCAGATTTCTTCAATCTGTGTGCCAGTGTCATGGAAAGCTCAAGATGGAGATTGTGTGGAATAAAGCCAAATTTGCCACCTACCCATCTGTTTGGCCAGCTATTCCTTTGGATGTGGCTTTCAACCACTAGCAGAAAACTCCAGGTTATACGACAACCAAAGACTGCTACCTACAAATGTACAAATGTGCTATTCACTCAGACATGCTTGTCTGCAGGCTTGTAAACACAGATATCATAGCTGCTTAAGGAAGGGCAAGAGTGGTGTCAACTAGAGCGGTGTGTGCGTATCTGTAACTGGAGACATCTGGAGATGTGTCAGTTCTAGTCACTCTGGTCCTGTGGGGAGCTTCAAACTACCTCTAGAGAGACAAATAGAGTATAACTAAATAGTCTACTAAGTCAGGCAACCCTCTGCAAAACATCTTTGGCCAAATAATTGTAAAATACTTTGATGAGGGAGGTGCTAAATGCAGAGACTACAGAGTAGGAAATATTACATCTGTATCACCCAGTGAAGCAGTTTTATTATCTTGACACCATTAAGCTATTTTTGTCTACTTGTGCACAGGAACAGCTTTTGAATGTCAAGAAAACCATCCTGCCAGCAATATCTATTAGTGTCTCCTCTGGAATACCTGAAAATTCATGTCATGAGGGGGAGCAGTTATCCAGAGGATCCACTCTATAACCGGATGGACTTTAGAAGGCTGTCAGTAATTCAGTGTAACACATAACATAACCAGCGCTCCAGCGCAGTCCTTTGTCTTAATTCAGAGCAAAGTATTCAGAAATGTCTAGAGCAACTTGAGACTCCCTTTCCAAGGGAAAGAGAGTTACTTTCTTATTGCTGCTAATAGGTGACATTTTAACACTACTGTACTTTTAAAAAGGGGAAGTTCACCTTTATTGAAGCACTATTGTGTGCAGCACCCTCTGAATCCTACGGCAGGACGATTCCTGTTGCTCTTGTGAAACACCTTCAGTTTGCATTAAGCCATGTAATATGCATACATTATTTTGATACAGATTTTTATATTTAAAGTTATCACATTCTGCCTTACAGGGGATGGCGTCTACAAATGAGAGCGAAGTTAATTAACATATTTGTTGCTGTTGTGGTTTTGGGGGGGCTGACCTACTGGAGAGAATTTGTACAGAGAAGGGACCTGGGAGTCTTGGCAGATGCCAAGTTGACCTCAAGTGTGCCCTTGAGGCCAGAAGGGCCAGTGGTAACCTGGGCTGCATCGGGAGGAGTGTGGCCAGCAGGTGTTCCGGCCCCCTCTGCTCGGCCCTAGCGAGGCGACATCTGGAGCGCTGTGCTCAGTTCTGGGCTCCTCAGCACAAGAGAGACAAAGAGCTACTGCAGAGGGTCCAGTGAGGGCCACAAAGGTTATTTGGGGTCTGGAGCACTATTGTGTGCAGCACCCTCTGAATCCTACGGCAGGACTTCCTGTTGCTCTTGTGAAACACCTTCAGTTTGCATTAAGCCATGTAATATGCATACATTATTTTGATACAGATTTTTATATTTAAAGTTATCACATTCTGCCTTACAGGGGATTGAGTCTACAAATGAGAGCGAAGTGAATTAACATATTTGTTGCTGTTGTGGTTTTGGGGGGGCTGACCTACTGGAGAGAATTTGTACAGAGAAGGGACCTGGGAGTCTTGGCAGATGCCAAGTTGACCTCAAGTGTGCCCTTGAGGCCAGAAGGGCCAGTGGTAACCTGGGCTGCATCGGGAGGAGTGTGGCCAGCAGGTGTTCCGGCCCCCTCTGCTCGGCCCTAGCGAGGCGACATCTGGAGCGCTGTGCTCAGTTCTGGGCTCCTGCTGGGCTCCTCAGCACAAGAGAGACAAAGAGCTACTGCAGAGGGTCCAGTGAGGGCCACAAAGGTTATTTGGGGTCTGGAGCATTTCTTTTATGAGGAGACACTGCAGCAGCTGGGCCTGTTTAGTCTAGAGACCACTGAGAGGGGATCACATGAATGCATATAAATATCTCGAAGGCGCTGTCAGCTGGATCGTGTCAGGCTCTTCTCAGTGGTGCCCAGTGACAGAATGACGAGCAGTGGCTATAAACTAAACCACAAAATGCTTCACCTCAACGTAAGGAAGAACTTTTTCACTTTGAGGATGACAGAGCACAGGAACAGGCTGCCCAGGGAGGTCGTGGAGTCTCCCTCCCTTGAGACATTCAAACCTCACCTGTGGGGAGTTCCTGTGTCACCTGCTCTAGGTGACCCTGCCTTGTCAGGAGAGTTGGACAAGAGGATCTCCAGAGGTCCCTGCCAACCCTAAAAATTCTGTGATTTACCAACATCACATTTTATTTCATTTTTAGTCATGTAACTACTATTCAGCAGGTCTTGCAGTTACAGAAACGAAGCCCTTTCACAAAGTGCTTGCCCTTCCAGACAGGCTATTCATAACAAAGCAAAGAAGGCGTGAGCATAAAACATGTGGTTGATGGGAAACACTGCTGAATGGCCATCAGCTTCCTCAACTATCAGCAGTCACATGTGCAAACAAGAGCTTAGATGCTGTAAGTGGTTAATTCCTTGTTCTGAGGCTCTTAATGATTTCCCTCAGGGTGAATCTAGTTGAATAATTTATTTTTTTAAAAAAATAATGTTAAACTTGTGAATATTGCTTCACTGTCACCGTCTGTCCCAATTATATATTTTTAATATGACAATTAATTTCAATTAATCAGGATTTAAGGGACTCTGAAATCTGCTGTAAAATTTTGTTTTCCAGTGCTGAAATGGTTGGGCTCAAGAAGCTGATTTAGGGTTCAGAATGGGTAAGACAGGATGTGGGAGATCTTTTTTCTCAGAAGTATTTTTTGGTTTATAAGACTACAGTATTTTGTTACACAAATTCTGTCTAAAATAAATCCTAGAATGAATGAAGTGGAAAGAGATCAGTAACTATAAAATTTTAAAATAAAAACTAAAATTTTCATTCATTTGAGCTAATGTATGATGAAAAGTGTAAGAACAAACATATTATTTTATGAGTTTCCTGTCTGCTTGACATATCTCAAGAGGTGCTGAGAAGCTAACCTCATTAAATGCTCTGTTTTAAAGCCAGTCCTACCTATGAAAATTATGCATGACTGCAAAGTCTTATGTCAGAAAGCATTTTACATAAAACCAGAAAAAGACTGCCAGGGAAGTCAAGGACAGATTTTTAAATCACTATTGATGATAAGGGAAAGGATCTCAAAAGCATTCATTGTGATCTGTTGTGCAAAGCTTCCTACCAAGGAAGGTATATTTTATATATATAAATACAGGAAATATAACAACCCCAAGCCTTTTCGAGGTTTTCTCCTATCACTGCTACATCTGCAATCTGAATCCTCAAGTGCAAGTATTTGCTGTTGCCTATTCCAGGCCAGAAAAACTTCTGATCATGGAAAAATTCAGTTTGTGCCATCCCAAAGCCAGAAGTGTGCTATTAAAGGTATGAGAGAAACTTTTCTGACGCATCTGCATAATATTCAACTCTGAAGATAATTCACTGTAGAGCCATAATCAACAAAATAAGGCAATTCCCCAAAAGAAAGCACAGCACTGTGCATTTTTTGCTTACCAAACTATCAACATCTATGCTTGAGTTTACTGCCCACTGCAAGGTTCCCATGATGTTCATAGCTAAAGTAAGAATAATTCCAGCTGTACCTGGTCCTTCACCTGTGGAGAGAAAAACATAATTCAATTTCTGTGCAAATAAAAAGCCATTCAAAACCAGAAAATTAGCATGTGTATCTTAAGATGCATATTCCTACTCTTGCCTCTTTTACTTCATGGAGAAAACATGGATTTGTTAATCATAAAAGGGACTAAGAGCTAAATCATAGTTTAACACCTGGCTTTGCTGCTGAATTCGTAAGAAACCCCAATCTTGCTTGGTAGAAGAATCTTGGTACTTAAACTGCAAACAGAATCAGGTCTCTGCAATCTTGATTTGACTTTCCTTTTTTCAACACACATGAATCTGTGAAATTACTCTTATCTAACTAAAACACCACACACAGCTAACAACTCTAAAATTCAAAAATGGCTTACATTTTCACTTGTTTGACAAATAGAGGACATTCTCCTTAGTGTTTCACAAAGATGAAGATGTAAAATTTTTAGCTTTAATTGTTGGCTGTTACAAGCATGGGATTTCCCTTTTTGACTTCATACAATACAATACAAGCATTTAATCTACCACACTGTTGATTTTTAACCTCACTACATATTAAATGGAATTGAAAATTTAAGCCAAATGCCTTTCTATGATTTCTCCATTCCTTATATAGTTTTCTTCAATAAACCTCCTCCTGTTTTTCTTATAGATGTCTCGTTACATAAGTAAATATAAAAGTAAGCAATAAAAGCAAAATATTCCTCATGAAAGCTGATATATTAAAAAAAAAAATTTAGTGTTGCTCCAAGGGCTTATTATTTATAAAAGTACAGGTTATAATAGTGGCAAGATGACAAATATTAATATTTTTTAAAAGTTTTTTAACTCCTTTTCTCAAGTAAAACATACAGGACAGCTAACACAAGAAATTATTTTCCTAAAAATCCCAAACTACTAAGGACACAGAGTGAGAAATGAGAAGGACAACAGGGAACATTTTTTTCCCCATGGTAGGGGAACTAGAAGTCTCCTTAGTAACAAAAGAACTCTAAGTGCCTGTTTTCATACAGAAGTATTTGTATGGTGTCTCTTTTTGTAAGGAGAGCTAGAGCTCCTTCCACAAGAAATAGAGGATAGCATTTCATAAACTGTACAATATTTGATAAATTACAAGCTCTTATATTAGTCCTTTTCAACTGAAGCATGGCTGAAAGAAATTTGAATATTGTTAGATTTAAAAACCTCCTCCATAAAATCTTCAGACTCTTGTTCCTCAGCAGCCATAGTACTGAAACTTCATACAGATCCTGCACACAAAGTTCAGGGTAAAACTTGGAGAGGTAGAACCATATCCAAACATAACAAAAGCATAGTGAGTAAAACAAACTGTATTTGAAGTTATCGCTAGCTGAACTTTTCCACATAAATGAATTATTAACATTTTTGGGACATCATATTCCTAATTTTTGCTTGTTTGAGGCTGATTACACCTGGCAAGTCTTGGGCCCCACTTCAAATATAAATAAGGTATAGTGTGATTCTCTTTCATATACTGTGTTTACTAGGAGTGATGAGCCATTTTTCAGGGGATTTTGAATAGAATTTGCAAAACTTCACATAGGAAAATGGGTCAGTGGGTTGGGAATTAAAGAACTGGATGACAGTTTCTCCTAATGGTGTGGGCTTTAAAAGATTATTAAAGCTTTTCATGTCTTAGCCATTTGCAAGTGAGAGAAACATTAACTTCTGTTTACTAAAAATCTTTGAGCTCTACAGGTGTGATCAACACCCAAGCGTGTTGGAACAGTAATGTGGTTTCAGACTCATGAGATAATTTTACAGCAATTGCTATCAACAAAATGAAAGTTTTGTCCCTTCAGTTATTATTTTCAGATTAATCCCTTTAAAGAGTCCTCTACAATATCAGACTGCAGGCAATAATGGTGGTACTTCTACTTTAATTAAATTGTGTTTGCTACTATGACATACTTAAATCAATGACTGCAATGTATGCTAAATTCCACAACAGCTTTTTTCAGAATTTTCTAAAACTGAGCCATTAAAAAGAAGCAGTAGACTTCCACTTCAGTTTTCGGGTAAAGTTACCATACCTGTAGTTATGATAGAGATAAATGCCACAGCAACAAAAAAGACAACAAAAATAATTTCTATCCTCATCTGGAACCAGCGCAGTGTTGACAGGTAGAGGAACCAGTTTGCCGTGTGTAGGTTCAGAGCTTTGTGAAATAAGGTCTCAAAATACGGCTGCCGCCCAAAAGCTCGCAGTGTCCACAGCCCTTTCAAGCTTGTAACAAGATGAGTGAAAATTGGACTCCGAGCTGCAAAGTGTTTAAATTAGAACAACATAACCATGCATGAGGAAATGCCTTTGATATAATGCAAACACCCCGCCATGCTCCACCTCACAGCAGTGTAGCTACTGCCAGCGTGTAATTTACATATGGTGCAAACTACACGACTGAAGTAATCCTAACGATGGATATACAACAGCAGTCCTTGCAAGAATGGGTTGAAATTGCATTCAGTGTATTGACAGGAAGGGATCACAATAATTCTTCATAGTTAGCACATAACTATTTGTCTCATATGTACTAGGGGAAGCTCCTGGCATCCTGGTAGGATGCCACAAGAGAAAGGCTGCTCCTCCCCAGTCAAAATTAATTCCTGCAATATTGATAACTCCATTATATGAAGCTTTCTTAGCATTGGCAGAGTACTTTAATGCTCCAGATTCAACTGCAGTGACATGGTAATTTTAAGCAGATCTTGCATTACATAAAAAGTGGTGAGCCAGTGATGGATCCCTGTGAACATCAAAGAAATTTAAATTTAGGTCTGAGGAACTCCAGAATTACACTTAAGTAAAAGGGAAGAGGATCACCACTGTTTAAAATTCAGGACTGATTTGCTCAAGATCTGCCAGTGTGCTGCAAAGCCAGGCAACAATGCATGGTCTGCAAATTCACACTTCCAAATGAGGTCTTCAATTTTATTTGGAACAGTTTAGCCTCTTAATGGGGGACAGGAAGGAAATTTAATCAAATAACTTATTCAGAAATCAGAGCTCTTTGTGATTAAGACATATACATTGAAATTTTTTCTTACAAAGAAACAAACTCAAAGGGTACATACCAAGTCTGACCACAATTTTGCAAGTTACATTTACTCTCAAGAAAACTGTATGTCAGGACTTTATTTGTTTTCAGCTGCAGTGGTGATAAAACCCATCTTTTAAAAGGCCTTTTGTATTGTTCTTTGGCAGCAGAGCACTCAGTATTGGCTGGATCAGTAACAACCCTGGTTTTAAGGAGGTATGTGTTCTGCTCCCAAAGACAATGTCATCTTGCAAGAGAAGACACAAAAAAGAGTAGAAAGAGTGAATCGCTTCTCAATTGATTTGTTGTGGATTTAAAAGTCTACCAATTTTGCTGCTCCTACCTTCAGATTCCAGTTGTTTCAGCTGCTGAGAAGTGTGGAGGAAGTATGCCCTTAACAGAATAAAGGCTGCTATCACAGGCACTGATGCCAGGAAGATGTAGGGTTCTAATATTGAGACTACTGTTATAGCGCCAATCACAATCAGTATTAACTGTAGAATGAAAGAAAAATACTATTGATACAGTAAACTTGTCATTTTATAGACTAGAGATTGGTGATGAATCTCCTGCCTATGGTAACTATGTATTGTTTCAACAAACATAAAGTGCTAACCTAAGAAGATTTGCAGCTGAGAACAAACCTCCATGAAAAGATAACGAATCACTTGGACCAGATCCATAACCTGTTGCAACAAGCTGCCATCTTTTCTAATAGGTGGAAAAAATGTTTTCTATAGTACAATCTGTATTGCAGGCTTCGAAAATATGAAGCCACACAAAAGAAATGGCAGCTAGGCACTCACTCTCCACTTAAAATGTGAGAATAACACTTCCAATATCTGCAGCTGCCCACCAAACCTACAGGTGCTGTCCCTGCCTTGTCTGGACTAGGTGTGCAAGACTGTCAGGAGCTGAGTGACAGTCTCCTGCAGGTTCTGGGCAAAGCAGTCTTGCTGAGGATCAGAAAAAGTGGGAAGTTGTACTTCTTTGGTCAAGGGACTGTAATTCATACATGAAACTTACACTACTGCTTGTCCTGATCAGAAGACAGGAAATGAATTGTACGAGAATCTGTGGTATGACAAATTAGCAGTTTCAGGAGAAATAAAAAGGTGTTTAAAGGTGTCAGATGACAAAATGAACAAAATTGTTTCAGAGTTTATCTATTTTAACCTGCTAGAGACTACTACCATTTTAAGACCTCATTCTCAGTAGCTCCAGACAGATTTAGCTAAATCTGGTCTTGATCTTTACTCTAGAAGAGACTTAAGCAGGTAGACTGCTTTTTTTCTCGTGTCTAAATCTAAAAAAAAATCAAGTATACCAGTGTACATAGAATAGCAAAGTTCTGCTTTGTTATTTTGGGGTGTTACTTCTAATACTAAACAACTACTTCAAGCTGCAAACTTAGCAGCATAAACCAACTGAAAATGGACAATTTGGGACAAAATTATGAACATTGCATTGAAACATCACTGCAAATGACCAGTCAGCAAAGAAACAGATGAAAAGCAAAACTAATTTCACATTAGGAAGAAACCTGCAGTGGGTCCTTTTGCTACTACATCCACATAAATTCAAGGAAGGATTTAAATTCCCAGTATTCCAAGTCAGAGGTCTTTTATGAACAGGTAAGCATGTTCTAAGTTTCCTATAACTTTTTTTTTTTTTTCATCAGAAATCTGAGCAATGCAATAGCAGTACCATATTATATGAAAAAAAATTACATTACAGCTGAACTAGTTAAAGGAGGAATGGATTTGAACCAAAATAGAGCAGGTTTAGATTAGATATTAGGAAGAAATTCTTTACTAGGAGGGTGGTGAGGCATTGGAACAGGCTGCCCAGGGAAGATGTGAATGCCCCACCCCTGGAAGTGTTCAAGGCCAGGTTGAAAGGGGCCCTGATAAACCTGATCTCATGGAAAGTGTCCTTGCCTTTGCAGAGGGGTTAGAGCTAGATGATCTTTAATGTCCTTTCCAGCCATAACAATTTTATGATCCTAGGAGTTCTTTCACTACTTTCCTCATTTCTCTTAAAGGAATGGTGATGTGTGTGGGTTACACTTGGCAGGCTCTTTAGCACTGGTCTGCAGCAATGCAGGAATGGATTTGTGTTTACTCATTACTTCAAACTGCAGAAATTAATAACACTTGTATCTCTCTCTAATTGTTAAGAAGCAAATGAGCTATTAAGTGATATTGAGCCAAGTTATACAGTTCTCACATTACTTGAGATTACAGTCACTCAGTGACTGTTAGAATTCCCGTTTCTGTCATTTACTTGAATTTTGTAAAGGTCACCATGATGTCATACTGTTCTAACTGCTGGTCCCACAGTTATTTCACTAAAAGTTGAATATGAAAATCTGTGTTATCTCATAAACTCCAAAGTAAGCCTGAAGTTAGACAGAAGATGATATTTTCTCTAAAAAGGCAGAAGCAAAAATCTAAACCACAAGTCAACTGTATTGGCATATAGCTGAGGAATGGCAGCAGAGGGCTCATGCAGCCCAGTTCAGTGCCTCAGATGCTGAGCTTTCAGCCCTGGTACAGAGGCCAGATGGGGAGACATGTCCCACTGTTTCCCAGTTTGGAAAATGCAGGTGGTAGTAGAAGTAACTCAGCAAGTGTTCAGGGTGACAATGACTGCAACAGCCAGTTTGATTAACCAACAGGAGTTTTTAATTTAGGGGAAACCAGTCATGATCACAGGCATGAATGTTCAGTAGTTCACTATGAACTTTTGGGTAAGACTATATTAAACCTTAGGGACAAGCATATGTGCTAGCAGCATCTCACAGGAAGGATCTTCAAGAAATGAGGACTGGCTGATAGAACTGGGTAGGGGGATCTCATCATTTTGTATGACTTTATATTTATTATACTTATATAAGTTATAAATGTTTCTGTGTATGCAGTTTGTTAATATTTATATAATTAAAATATATTCTGTTTATGTAAATAATAGTATTTCTTGTGGACTATATGTGCTTGAGCCAAATTCTTTTAAATGGCGCACAGTGGGAAGAGGCAATGGGCACAAGCTGAAATGCACAAAATTCCATTGAAACATAAGAAAAAGCACTTTTAACATGGGGAAGGTCAAATACTGGAATGTGTTACTCAGAGAACTTGGAGTTATCCAAAACCCATCTTGGCCTTGAGCAACCCTAGCTGACCTTGGCTCTCTTGCTGAACCTGCTTAGAACAGAGGGGCTGGAGAGGTTCCAGGTTCTAGGTCCACGTATCCCTTCCACACTCTGTGACTCTTCAATAGTCATCAGAAGGAAAAAGTCCTAGCTATAACTTCTCTGTATCTTTCAGAGGAATCTGACTTTGTTCCTTAGCAGAGTCCATGGAAGTCTGAATCTATGGAGGACCAGAAGAAATTGGTTGTGAAGGAATGACTGTTCAAATTATTCAAGATGATGGGTAGGTTCAGTGATATTCAGCAGAAGAATCTGGGAAGACAGGGCAGCTTTTCATGCATGTCTAGAAGCATCTGCAGCTGAGACTGAGGAGAGAGAGGTGAATCTAAGGGACAATAGGGTATAGCTAAACCTCTGAAAGGCATCAGGATAGAAAAGCCAGATACTGGGATTTTCCTTATTCCTGAAACCATGAAAAACTAGTCAGTTTCTTGTCGAAAGTTTGAAATTTAGAGACAGACTAATTAACATGCTTCTGGAATAACACCCCCATGGCAGATCCAAAATATCTGAAACAAAACAATCGTATCAGAAAAGACAATAATGACTACTGTTCACACTGAAGATTATACTGTTGATTCAGAGAGTTCCAGTGTCTGTGTTTACTCATTCAGCAAGTCCTCATGACATGAAGTGAAGCTGTGATATACTTGAACCTCTTCATGTCAAGCTGCACTGGGCCCTCTGAAGTCATGAGTCAAAGTTATCAATTCTTCACAAAGATATAGGGAAAGAAATTCTGTCTTTATCAGATAATCATGTTGGTAGGGACTGTAAGGCAGGCAAATTCACAGATGGAGACAGACAATCTGTACAGCAGAGTGTTTGCGTTGATTAAGCTGGGCCTGTATATCACCTTAATAATGTAGAGAGAAACAGGAACACCAGGAAAGAATTGCTTCTGTTTTTAAAATGTTCTGGGAACCAGAAAAAGCTGGCATTTCCATAGAAGATAAAGGAACAGAAAAGTCAAGGATATATTCAACAGAAGAGAAGTAAGCTAAGGGTGATGCTAGCAAACTGGGAACAGAAGAGCTTAAGGAAGGGAAGTTATGAAAGTGACTGAATGCAATCCAAGAATAGCATTAGAAAAAACAGCTAACTTGACCCAAGATAACAGCAAAAACTAAGGAATGCCCTTTATGACTTACAGTTGAATCTGGGCAGTAGCAGGGATACTTGCCCTATAGGGGTCTGAAGGGCAAAAATATTTCTGAGCCTGAGTAGTAAGAGTGGTTTGTATAAACAGTGGAGGTAAGTACACACAGAGGCAAGCACTCAAAAATGAAGCAATACAGCTGAACTACAGGATAAGCAGCTACGTGGATACATAGATTGAAAAAAAAATTCATATGATTTCTTCTGCAACATGTAAAGCAGAAATATCACATTGCTATAAGACAGCAAAAGTTACAACTTTTATTCTACAAACCTGAATGAAGTCAAATACTGTAAGTGGAAGTAAGTCATCCAGTACTGCAGTATCTTTTGAGAATCTGTTAAGCATACCACCTATGGATTAAGGGAAAAAAAAAATCAAATCTTTTAATACCCCCCAAATACCACATTTATTAATTTAACAAAAGGTAGAACTTTTTCTGAATACAAAATATTAAATACAATATTTTTTTTTAAGCATAACCAATTCCATTACAGTTTAGTGGAGTTACAGTTCTGTCCCCCTGAAGGAATTCGGCTACACAACTTCTGTTTCAGCTCTTGAAAAAAAACCCAGGAAAATGTAATTTTAAAAAAGAAACAACTAAAAGGGGCAGAAATAGAGGTAAAAAACATAAGGTCAGTACCCCTCATTCAACAGGCCCTGATGATACACACATAATTTGCGTATCAGCATTTGCATGGGTTCACAACCTGGTTCTTAATTTTTGAGTGGAATTACTGTATTAAAGATTATGTAACAACAAAGTTAAGAATATAAGGGAAAATTAAGGAGAAGCTCATTGTTGTATCATCATTTAGCAGTGTCTCCTGTGATCCTCTTTTCAGTAAGAAACATGATATAGGACTTTCGTGTAAAATGGGAGATGCAACTTGTTGCACCAGTTACATAATGAGCTTTATATCAACTCCCAAATTTGAATATGCATACCATCATTCACACTAACTGATGTTTTATGCCATTTTAGTAGGACTATTCATAAAAAAGGCACTATTTATCATCCACATCTGATTCCTTGTCACTCACGACATAGCTGACAATATGTTTTCTATTGCAGTTTTTGACAAAGTCTATTCTTTAGAAGTTATTCTACTTTTATTGCCTAGAACAGTTAATGGTTTATTTTCGCCAAATTTCTTTCTTACAGGGTGATATTTCAGAATCAGAATTGACAACTGAAATATGTCACACTTAAGTGCAATCAAGTTTCATTAAAAGATTCACAAATTACCTTATGTGGCAAGCTTCTAACATTCCACTTGACTGAAAATGTAAATGGAAGGTAACACTGTCCTTTCACAGGATGAAAATTTCAATTTAATTAAACTGAAATTAAATGCATAGATGAGTCAGTCACCTCCCATTTCAGTTACCTGCTTTCCAAGAGTTGAAGGTTGACATAGGTGCATGAAGAACTGCATGCACCATCTTTTGATGAAGAGTTTTAGACACTGTTATAAGTGTATGCACGAGGGGCAAACCTCTGAAGATTCCCATGGCAAGCAGGGTATCTGCCACACCCACATAGATGTAAATGATGTAGTAGCTGCTAGTGTCAGTGACAATCACAGGAGGTTTGTCAGCGGTGCTGTTTTCTGACTGCGTTGAATTTACCTTCAAAGCTGTCCTGTGATGGAAATGAAAAATAAATGCATTACTGGGAATTGTGTGCTTTTTCTCTTTTATTTACTAAACAAAACCAAACAGTACTCCAGTGTCCATTTGTTTTAAAACTATGCTAATGGTTATAGATATTTCCACTATTTTAAAAATATTGTTATGAATGTACGAAATATAAATTATTAATTGCTCTGGTAGTCTCTTGCAAATCTGCTGCCTATTTAATCACTGACAAACCTAACCTAATCCAGGAAAATACACCCCCTTCTTTTAAACCGAAAAATTAGTTTAAGTCTTGAAAAAACTGAATTACTATGGAAGTAAAATTATTTAAGTAGGCTGTAAAAATCAAAGCCCTTAGTGACTTAACATAGATGGAAATCAACATAAATCCACCTCCAGTGAGACCTATGTCACCAAATGCTTCTATACTCACACACATTCATTGCTGGAGGACAAAAACAGGGATTAAAAGCATTAACCCAGGAAAAGCCATGGTCTTTTCTGCTGCTCAGCATATTTTAACCTACAACTGCTGATGCTGTCACTTCTGGGAATTCTTCATAGATGAGCTGTATAAATGTTACAAATGGGGGTCTTACAGAAATGTTCCTAAGCAAGTCTTACCAGCACTTCTGAATCATGGTGTACTGAAGATAATCAGGTCCCTGCATCCCCAGAGTGAGCTGACCCAGGAAAATCTTGTTGTGTACTCAATAAAAAGGCATAAACCACTCAACTGTTAGCACATAAAGAAGTACCAGATACCACCTACACAAGGTATCTAAATCATCCATCTATGAACCATTTTGTTGACTATAAGATAGTGACTATCCACATAGAATTCTGGCAGAATTTATTCATTCTTTACAGAAAAAAATAATATAAAGGATACCCCAGTTTCTCAATAAATTATCACCACTACTTACTTTTGAAGAAACCATACCCCACCAAGAGAAGCAGCTACCTGTGACCAAAGAAAACAGAGTCAGAATTTGATTTATCACTTTATGTAATCTTTCTCTCTTATCTTTTTTAATTGAGTTTATACCTGTATTTAGAGGGAGCATAGCAAATGGGTGGAAGTCAAACCTGCTTAAAGCAAAAACCTTGTAATATCTGCTTCTCTCTCCACGGAAACAATTTAGCGCATCCCACCAGGAAAGCTACATTTAGACTTGTATTACAATCAGGCTCTCAAGTGCCCGAGAGATTCTTGAATTCTAGAAATTCTTGTGCTCTTTTTTACCATACTATTAACAAAGGCTTGCTAATGTCTTCCTGCTGATAACTGTATGCCTTAACAGATTTTTAGTTTTAAAGACTAATATTTTTATGACCCTAGAAGAGTAAGTCTCTCAGTATCTTCAAAGGCATCTATTCAAATATTAATGTCATACCTTTAACATTATTATTTTTGCATTGTTGTTCTTGCTAGTTGATATCTGGTATATTCATTTGATATACTCATTTGACTGATATTGCTTTGCTGCTTAGTTTGACACAACTTTCCACATAATCTATTGCAATATTTTTAAAATGTAGAATTAAACTCTTCATTGTGAGATGGTTTGGCATTTAACAAGAATTTAGTCTGTAATATATTCTTGTCTCTCTACCAAGATACTGGATTTCTTCATCTGGTCTATCACATTTTAGTTTGCTCTGTTCCTGACCATGATCATTTTTCTAAGGGTTGAAACAGTTTTTAAATTTTCTTCCCATATATTTTTGTGTCACCGGTACAAAAATATATTGTGGTAATACCCCAACTGATATGCATAACTGAAGGCTTCTCTATGGGACCCACCAACTTTTGCAGGTCCTACAGTAAATAACTCAAGATTGACCATGATGGTCCTGAATTTAAGTATTTGTAAGAATCAGGCTTCTTTCACAATAATATTTTTACATCTCCCAGCAGAATCCTGTTCTCATCTTGACTCCTCACAAGAGAAGAGTTTTTTCAGCTGTGAAGATGATGGTAGGTAGAATTGTCACAGAATAGTTTCACAAAGCCTTTCTCTGTGTTTCCTTCCAAAACTGCTCTTGTTGCAGTTCAGCAGCCCCAGTCTCTGGGTGTTACATCCGTGAGACACAGTTTTGAGCTGCTTAAGTGAGCTACACAACACACACCCCACAAACCTAGGAAATAAGTACAGTTGATGTCCGATTTATGGTGACCTGTGTGAGCTCATCTTGGAATCTGCAACAATCCATTCAAAAGCAATCCTTCCAAAGCAATCTAGTCAAAATCCAAACTAGCATCTCTAGAATTTCTACAGTAGTCCCACCCAGATCTAAAGGTTGTAAAACCACCACTTTCAATTTACTTGGATGTTCATCACTAGCCTCTCTTCATTGTCTCAAGTTGGAAGGATTCAAACTGTTAGCACAGGACACTTGGACACTTGGAATGGTATTTCAGCTCACACACAGAGGTTTGTTCAAGTCTGGTCTGCAGCTGGGTATCTTCTAGCCTATTCATTTACCAATAGGCTTTTACTTCAATGACAGTCACATTGGAAACTTTAAATTGTATGGAAACGTAAGATTTTTTTTCAGTCGTAAGATTGTTTTTTCAGTTAGAAGATGAAACTTTTCGAAACATTTAAAAAAGGTTTAGTGTAAAATAAAAGCAAAAATGTGCAATCAGCATTAGAAATATATGCTGAATATACAGGAATAAATTTGATATAACTTAAAATTAAAATTTCCTTTGCCTCTAAAACTCACATTCAGCTCTGCTGTTGTTTACATAGTCATTTTCCACAACCATGAAAATACAACTTACATGATAAGAAGAGCTACACATCTAAGTTCTGCCTTGCTTCTGGAGTTGGTTTAAAAGTTAGTATGTTAAACTAGATCTAAGCTCCAGGATTTATTCCTGGTCCAAGAGAACTGTCTTAAATCATCTGCAATATAGCATTAGTGTGAATTCAGAATACCATCAGTCACATCTTCCTCCAGCTGTGGTGATACTAGAAGTTTGAATCTCACCACAGAATTGCTAAAAACCCTTTGCTGACAATCAACCAGGAAATAATCCTATATTCCTAATTTATTCTTCTCTCCATTTAGTTCACGTTGAAAAACACCAAGAGAAATTGTCGCCATATATTGTAAATTGATATATGAATACTGTCTCATTGATTTCTCCCTATGAAACATGTTACTTCCCTTTAAAAAATACTTGATTTAGGATATTTACTATACAAGAGAACATTAAGAGGTTCTATATGCTTTTCTGAATTGAGAGGCAAAACAAAAAGCAAAAATTTCTGGTATATGAGAAACAGCCAAATGTCTTCAAAGAGCCAGATGTTCTTCAGTACTTGTTCCGGTATTTTACACCATCCTTGGAAAATTCTTCTCTGCATGCTGCAGGAACACCCCTTCCATCTTTCACTGCCACCACAGGCATTCAGCACACAGCCTTACTCACCACTCTTCTTTCACTAGGAGCAAAGATAGTAACTCATTTTTCAAAGCAATTTTCCAAAATTCATGTATGTGCTGATTAAAAAATATTATGGCAATTATTGTTGTTAACTGCCTAAGGCTCTGCAAAGCTAATTTTAAATGAAAAATGGAAGATTATTCACCTGTGAACAAGAGACTTGCATAGGCCAATAATTCTTATTTATGGTACCACATAGAGAAAATAACCTGGATAATTTGAGAAGATGGGTCTTCTGCTGCTGTTTACTAACCACTAACTTTGGTGAAGAAGTGCTCATCTCAGCAGTAGAAAATCCCTGCAATTTAATTTAGCAGCAGTTGTCAGTAAGTGATACATACAAGAGCTTATGTCTTGATGCTTTATCCATTTTCACAAAGAACAGTTTGAACAAACATCATTTGCTGCAACATGACACCAAACACAGATTTCCTTACCTCAACTAAGAAGACAGTCACACACAAAATCAGAACAAAAATCAAGTTTTTGTGGATAGTAATGTATCTGAAATAGGTATTCCATGTAGTAACAGTACCCATGCTCTCAGCATCATCACTGAAGCACTCCTGTCAAAAAAACAGTGAAATAATAGTAAGAATGCTAATAATATCTCTGTATGAGAATTTCTGACACAACAATGCTATCATTCTTCCTGCTAACTCACTGCAAATAATTGAGCTGAAGCATTAAATTGGCTGATAATGGCTAGAGAGGAAGGTACTAACTGGTTGAGTCACCTTTGATATAAAAATACAGTCAAGAGATTATTTGGAATTTTCAGACAACAATGAGAGAAGCTAAGATTTGTCCAGCACTACCAGAATCAGAAATTATTAATCAACAGCTATTTTCTTTCAATGGAGAATTATTGTTGTGATTTTAGAGTAACTTTGTAAGCATTTTGAGTTTTTTTATTTTTCTGTTGAGCTCAAAAGGAAAAATGGGCAGTGTTTCAGCAAATTTTGAATTTAAATTTTCCTTGGACTTCTGTTTCCACCAAGGAAAGTTCCCCAGAAAATTTTCCTATCCTGAGAAATTCAGCTGTCCTTTTTGAAAATGAAAGTTGTCCATCATAACCAATTGAAACTATAAGAAAAAAAAAATTTAGGTCCAGTTTTTGGTATAAATCTCAACCTTCTGTAGTTTTTGTACATCCATAAAACCAGAGTAAAATCAAGCTTACTCTTCCATTCATTGTCTGTGTCAGGACACAAGAACTAAGCAGTCTGAAAAATTTATCAAATTTGATCAAATTCCAGTTCTAAAAACTGTGCTAGTACTTCAAATGTATTTTATTTTTTTCTATGAGCCTTAATGTTTCAAAGGTGCATTTTACCTAAATGTTCTAAAACAATGCTTTTCCAAGTTATGGTTTCAAATTTTATTTTGTCCTAAGTACCTGAAAGGTAAAGTGCAGGAGATGTAAATTCTGTATTGAAATTCCCTACACTTAGCACTGAAAAATGAACCAAAAATAAAGCAATATAATTTTTTTGAGGATTTCAATGATTTCAAGATGATACTTGAGTTTAAAATTTTTCACAAGTATTCAAAACACATATTCTGCAGAGAAATGCTGCATTAGGAGGGAAACAGTCCAGCAGAAAAACAGATGAGGAGTATATTGCACTAAACCACCACCATAACCAAACCCAAGATGAATTCAAATCGACACACACCTTCAAATCCTCTTCACTGATTTCATCAGTTATGTCCAGGACACTGTCCCGAGACACACGCCGGGTGTAGATATCTATCTCAGAAGACAGGTTTGTCTGAGGCACCATAGACATTTTCCGAAACGTTGTACTTCCCTTTTTGGAAAAGTTTGGTCCGTAGCTCACAGAGGTGCTCGTCATCAGGTTCAGCACGGACTGCCTCCTGCGCCCTTGCAGCAGATGGTCGGCCCTGAGCATGCCCGTCCGCAGCAGAGCCATGTCCCCCTGCTCCACGTCAGGCACCAGCGAGAGCCTCCTCTCCGCTGGCTCACTGTGGCCATCGTCCATCCCATTGACCTGCATCCCGTTCTTCTGCACTACTGAGAACTTCCTATTGGCGTTAAGGGGGTTCATAATTACGGAGTTCTTCCTTTTGTCGTTAAAATCTGGTTTTTGCTTAAAAGATTGCTTCTTTATTTCATTGCGTGATCCCATGCCTTCTCCTTCAATGGAGAATCGTCGGAGAGTCTCAGTAAGGATTGAATTTCTTCTCTCCGCGCTGAACTGATCAAAAGAGTCAAATCCCATCAGCTCTGAGCTGAAGTCTGGCCGCTGACCCTGAAGTTCGGAAAATGTTCCATAGAAATAGCAGCTCCCTTCATGTAAGATTAATATTTTGTCAGCAATCTTTAAGTGTTCCAGTTTTGAAGTAACCAAGATCCTCGTTTTATTCGCCATCAACTTGCACACACAGCTGTAAAAGATGGAAGTGTGAACATTTAGACTATTTTGTTTTCATGATTAAATGATGGTTTCATCCCTTTCACTTTCAATTTGCTTTTACCTGCCCTGCTCCCAGTATGAGCAGCCTTGGGTGCTTCCTCAAACTACAAAGGAGGTGGTAAAGCTGAGATATGTAAAGGTTGAGTACTTTGTCGCAGGAACCAAAAAAGAGGCAAAATTTAATCATGTTTGGGTCAACCCAAAAAGCACACTTCATAATGAAGTATTTATTTTCATCTTAGGGTTACTCAGATCTGATCTGAGACTTAAGAGTATTACTCCAATTTCAAAACTTCAAAATTACAGTGGCTGAAAAGCTCATGGATGACAGTGTGTGTCCTTACTGTTTTCATCAAAAGGATAAGCTAAAAGTCTGACTTGGGCCAACCTGCATCAATCATCAGCAGGCAGTTTCAGATGATTCAATGTTCAGTTATTAGAAAAACAAGTAAAAATATAGCTTTTTGTAAAAAAAAAAATATATATATACTTACAAAGCAGGTAATTGTTTTAAAGTGAAAGCTTTTCTGATACAAAGACATGTCAGATATAAAGCCACACACACTGGGAGTACAAGATTCCAGCAGGCTCAATATGTTAAGATGGAAGACGGAGCAGTAATGCTCACACCTGGCCCAGGCTTGTTTCCCACACAGTGCATTGTCCTAGTACTAACAAAAAAATACTCAAAATACGTACATAATACTACAACATAACACTATGAGAAACCCTAAAAATGAGCATCCCAACAGGCATAATTTTGATCACCTCAGTATTTTTGTACTGCTATTAAAAACCCTTCATTTTACTTTGTGCTGCTTGGCAAGATTCTTAAATACAGTCTCTCAAAACATACAATACCTTTCAAATATCTCTTTTTCTGTAAAAATGTCTAAGTGTCCAAAAGGAGAATCCAAGAGATACAAATCAGCATCTTTGTACACTGCCCTGAACAGAAAAAAAGAGAAATGACATTAACTTTCGCATCTCTTATAAATTTAAATAAATATAATTTAAAAAGAATGCCTCAAAACTTCTAATTGATAAGCTTTCTACAGCATCAATAAAGAGTTGAAGTTTAACATGAAATATACTTGTAAGACATCTTTTAATTAAGCCTTTTCTTGCTGCAGACCACATTACAAACTAACTCATTATTTTTGATGCAATGAAACAAAGCTGTCTTTTACACAGGTTACTCTGTGTAAAAAGAAATCTGTTTATGGCCTGAATCTGACAGTCCCCATCGATGCACAATGACCATTTCAATGGGAATTTAATGTCTACTGTAGCATCTACTGGTGCCTGAGAGAATATTGCATATATGTAAATAAATACATGAAAAGAATTAGGTCTCAGCACTTAATTCCAAAGGTACTTAGAACAAAATGGTGGGTAAATAAAAGTGTATTAATGTCTTGCAAACATCACTTTCAATGGGGCTGTACAATTTTCAATTTGAAGACATCAAATAGGACCTTAAGCTGTATGTACTTGGACATGGATTAGAGACCTAAAGCTCTGGTTAAGAGGATTTAAAAAAAAAAAAAAACTGAATGGAAGTTCAAAAAAACCCCCTGCCTTCCTCTGTGAGAATGAAAATCATTATGTGGTATCAATCAGAGTATAATTAATAAAGAAATCCAGCCAGTTGAATTTATGTATTTTTAAAGTATGTTAATCAGTGTGAAAATATTTAACCACCAAGAGAAAAAACCCTCAATATTAGCTCATTATGTTAATAAATCTAGCGACTTTATTGAAACATCTTGTAACACAATGGATTTCACTGACCATACATTATGGAGTGACTGCACAGCAACAAAAATTCACACTGTTCTGTGTGCTTTTATCAGCAAGAAGTTTGCAGGGTTTTATTGCCATAATTTGTGTGTCGCACTTAGCAGCTACAAAGCTACTGGCTTTAGGGTGCCAGGCCAGCAAGCTGACTCAAGTCCAGGACATGCACTGTGTCTTTCCCTTGGTCCTTTCTTTCCCCCAGTTGCAGGGGCAGGCAATGGCAGTGCATTGGAAGAAAGACAGGCTCATGCAATCTCCACTGGCTTCTTGTGACGGCTGGTTGATGTCACTTCTGTCACGGATTCTCCTTTCACTTGACCTTGCACAGACTACACCAGGTAAGTTTATGCAGCCAGTCCAAGAACATAATGTCTAGATTATCACCAGTTTATTACCTAGGTACAGCCCAGGGCTGTAAACCTAAATTTACACCCCTAACTTCTCAGAGCTTCGTCTGCAACCCACACCTCAATACCCACATACCTTGTAGCACACTGCTTGGACTGGAGCCCAAACAAAATCTAAGACAGTCACATGTAATTGTTTTAAAAGTTACTGTTCTACAGCTGACAATAAATACATAAGTTCTGTGACCCTCCAGGAGACAAGCTACGATCATCTGAAAAGTGACAGACACAATAATCCATAACATCTAGGAAACAGTTCGTGTAAATGTTGAATTTTAAATGAAAATCTAAGTGGGTTTTGTTGTTTTGGGGTTACGTGCTTTGAAAGCTTTGCCTGATCTTCGCCTTCTCTTTCCTCTTACTGCATAAACCAGAACCATCCATATGCCTCTTCAGTCTCACAAACCCACACTGAAAGATTCTCTATTTTAATGATCCCATCGTTTAGCCTCACACAGATGTGCACATCTTTCATGGGATGCCAGTACAGATCACTATAATGTGATTTTACTTCTACGCAGTGTTTCTGGGCATGGGAATCAACACAATTTGCACTTGGCACAGAAATAAATGGGGCCATTTACACATCAGAGCTGTCATTACTGGATTTCTCACAATAGCTAAGTGACTCTGCTGAAACACATAGCTAATTTATAAGACAAACACCTATGTTATTGTTCCGTGGACCTTCAGAATTACTTACTAACATTGGAAGGTCAAACAGACAAGGCAGTTATTCATACGTACTAACTAGTCACTTCTTTCTATTTTTTCTTTTTTCTTATGACAAACAGAAGCCCAAAGTGTTAACACAAAATGTTTTGGAACATGGCTGCTTTTTTTTTCCCCTCCATTTACCTGCAGACAGGCAGTATGTTATTGATCGACACGTAAACCACTTTGAAGAAATGTCATAACAGGGAAACATTCTGGAATATTTATTTGTATCTTTCTATGGGTTTCTTCAGTACATAAAAAGATACACTTAGAGGTCAGAATTTGCAAAGACGTCTTGCATCAGGACAGGAAAGATTCATCTTAAGCTAAGCCATAGCACTTGTCTGGCATCAAACTTTTAAAATTCAATAAATTAATATGCAGGTGTATCATAAAAAAAATTACATAGCTGAACTCATATTTCTAATAGTGAAATCATGTTCCTGATATATCTGGAAGATATTTATTTAGCAGGACATAGTCCACATGTATTTAAATGCTTAGTCAGAATACATTCCATGTCTGTAAAAATAGTACTCTACGTGAAGAGCTAAATACTCACCTTGCCAGTGAGATCCGTGCTCGTTGACCTCCACTCAGAATGATTCCACCTTCACCCAGCAGCGTATAATCTTTTTCTGGGAACTTGGAAATATCCTGTTAACAATTAAAAAAAAAAAAAAATCAGTATTTTCAATACCCAAGAAACTCAAGCTACAGTTTTGATGGAAACATAGTGTGCAATTGTCTACAGACAGGTTTGGCAGCAGTTGTAAAAAAAAAAATTCCCACAGAAGTTTTTTTATTTCATTTGTTTACATAATCAGAAATAGTGATAAGAGAAAACATATCATTCTACTGCAGAAAACAATCACAAGCTGCAAGATCTTAAGAACAAATATTTGTCTGAATAGTTAATCTCCATAAAACCAAGCAATGTACCTTCATACAATGTCAGTCCAAAACATTAACTGCTCAAGGGTTCTGTCAAGTAATGATAAATGCACTTGCTGCTGAAGTTAGGGAAAGCAAGAAGCAAATTCTGTTTCTGAGCTCTTCAAAACCCAGAGAAATATATACTTCAGGCAGGTTCATTAAAAAAGGCTTGACAAGCATTCCTAGCCAGGAATCTCATGGTTTGCAAAAGGTTTGAGAACCAAGTTCCACTGCTTGGGCTGTAAGTTATTTAGAACGCATGACTATGTTAAAAATGGATCTTTAGCCAGGGATAAAAGCAGAAAATACCATTTCACTCTCATATGAGACACAGAAAGGAGAAATGGACACTCTTGTCTCCTACTGGCAGGGGTAGCCAGAAATTTTCTTGAGAGGAGTATTTAGTGCTGAAATTGATGATCCATGTAAACTACAGAAATTCATGGAAGTGGACACAAGGAGAATGACTCATGTATCTGAAGGTTGTCTAATTTTTATACTTTTAGAGTTGCTCTAAAAAAAACCATTAATTCTGCCTTCAAGCCTTACCTGACCTACATCCATATGCAGTGACACCACTATCACTGTGGTGGATGTACTTTCAGCAGAATTTTCCCTGAAACACAGGCTGGATGAGCTTTCTGTGCCTCATGGCATCCAGGCTTCCAGGGGATACAATCTCAGGGTAGCTTGCCATGCAGTGAGAGGGGATCCCTGACTGTGCCAGGAGCTCCCAGTGCCTGTGCTCACAGCCCAGCAGCACCACAGTGCCTGTGCACACCTTGCCATTCCCAAGGCAGGGACCCCGCAGCCAAGGAAGCTGACTGAGGCATCCAGTACCAGACAAAATCAGCTCCAGTGTGCTCATGCACCACACACGTTTTCCTTTCAATGCAGCTTCTCAGGGAAAAAAGGGTGGCATGCATTATGTCTCAGGACAGAGCTTCTGAGAGGGATCTTTAGGCTGTGATCTGGAAGGGGTATCCTGTTTTGGGGTCTCATCCTGTGGGCAGCCAAGAGGCAGGCAGGAATCAGCTGTCTGCATGCTCTGCAGCACCCACACAATCCTATGGCTTACACACTGGAAGACACACAAAGCACTATTAGAGCAATACCATCTGGGATTCTGAGTTGAGCTGCTCTCTGTAATTTCGTATTTCATACGAAGGCACATACAATCCAATTTTGATGGCCCCTGCTGTGATTTTGATGGTTAAACACTCTCTGTTGGGCAGCCTATTGGCATTCCAGGCCTTTGAGGTTTTGCAGAAAAAATAAATAAATAAATTAATTAATTAATTAATTAATATCCTTGCAAAAAATGTTTCCTTCTTCCTCCCCTGCAAATTGCCCTGACCTCAGGAACAGAGTGAACAATGCTGTTCAGACTTGGAACAGTGACAGATGGAGGGTCCAGCCACTCAAGAGCTAGAAATTGACTGCCTGCTCTGTCAGGAAATGGGAAATTCTCACAACTCTTTAATTTGATAATAGCATTTACTTCCTGACTTAGAGGATTCTGACCTTAAAATCAAGATGCTCTTATGTACGGAAAATCTATTGCAGGTGATTTTTAAATTATTCTCACATTAACTAGTTCTTTCCCTCTCGTAAATGGAGTCACAAAAGAAAATCCATGGTATTAACAAATCAGCTCAAGTATTTGCAGAAAGAGGAGAAATGTGAAAAACAGTGCCAGCAACAGTTTTAATGAAAAAATTTCTGAATGTGACAAAATCACCTTCCTATAAGTCATGAAGTATTTCAAGAGAACACGTGAAATTCTGGCATAAAATCTTTTTGGCATTTCTTTGAGACAACCTGGTCAGATCACTCGTGGTCTCATTATGTATGCAGGAGTCATGTTAACCATCTGTAAGTTTGGCATTAACATAGGGGTTTGCATGATTAAGTATCCAGATCTCCAAGCTGATTTAAGCTGTTTCCCATTTTTACCAGCACTGCAGCCTGTAATGGTGCTGGTGCCCTTGCTGTTTCCTGATTCTACTCCTTCCCAAAAACCCAGGTGAAGAACTGGGCCCAGCATCTCTTCTTCTGCAAACAGGGTAAAATTCCAGCTCTACTGAAATTCATTCCAGGGGTCCCATTGCTTTAAAGGTTGTGGGATTTCATCAGATGTATTTCTTTGCAGGTGTGTCAACATGGAATTTTAATCAGGCTTTTAATGAGTTCCCCTTCTGCTCTCCTCTACCCTTCACCTCAAAATAATATATGACATGGAACAGACAAAGAACTTTTCAGGCTGTAATTATAATAATTAAAAAATGTTTAGTAATTTCTTTCAAAGGCGTAAACAAAGTAATGAAGTCCAATAGACACACAATGCTAGTTGTTGGAACATGCATGACCTATTGTAAAAAAGTACATAGGGCTGGTCCCAATACATCCTTGCTGTCATTTTGTGCAGGAAGTGAAATCAAGCCAGGGACAAACCTAATGTAATGATGCTGAACAGAACAAGACTCAGCATATTAATGAAATATGAACTAGGCACTGGATTTTCTTTAACATATCTATTTTTAAATGCTTAAATTGAGAAACGATTCACATATGAAAACCCCTACAGATCCCACAGACATTAATTACTTTAGTGGATGCTTCTAATATCAGGAGTTATAAAGTTGCCCACTCAAGGAGAAGGCACCCTTTTTAATAGCTATTTGCACTTTTTGCAGTGAAAATGCCATATTCATCTACCTCAGCAGCAAAGGGATGGCCCTCATAATACCTTTGGGGTTGGTAAGGAAGAATACAGCCAGGATAGGTTCAGGGTGAACAGGAAATATATCTTATTAAAAAAGGAAACCTCAGAATGGACTTCACACTCCAAGTCTTTTCTGTAGAGATTAATTGTTATCAGAATCATTGGATAAATCATTAGCAACAATGAAGATAATAAAGCATGACAGAAAATAGTCTCTAAGAACCAAGAGTTGCTTAATATGTCCAAGGTTGCTCAAACTACTCAAGCAGTAGTTCTAATGCTAGAACCTAATTATTTTATTTATGTGACTTCTTTTTCTTCCCTAAATTTGTCCTTAATTGTGTGGGGCTTGATCATCTCTCTTCTGCCTTCTCTCATAAAAGACAAAACAGTCATGAAACTAATGGAACAGAGCAGCAGTCTTGACTTTCTGCATTTCATCTTAATTCTATTCTAGTTCTCTATTTACCTTTTGTTTTTATTATAGACACCTCTACAGTAATCTTATCCCCTTCCTTTACTTTATGGCCATTAACGTTTCCTATGCTTTTTTCACAGTTCTCAGAAAATCTCCCTACTCTCATTGCTACTGAAGTACTTCTTTTTTCATCATCATCATCTTTTGAATTTTTAAAGTTGTGAAATCAAGACTTGTGTTTCAGACTCATACCTAGTACAGAATACTTCTATGAATTTTTAAAATGTGAAGAATTTTCAATAATTTCTTATATCTTGGCTTTTAGGTAACCAGCCTGAACATACTTGAATCCTCATTTTCCCGCAAATAATCCACAAAAACAGATTTATTTAAGTATTTCAAATAAGATTTTTTAAAAATTTTATTTTATTTATGTAACTCTCTTCTCTCTCCCCATGATTTTGTAAGCCAAGGCTTTTATTAGACTTTAGCTGAACCATTTATAAAGGATTTGAGATCCAAAAACATAAGCTTTGTTTTTGCAACAGTTTGTGACCTCAAACAGAGTGTCAGGCTCACCCAAAACTCAGAAGAATGCTGGCAAAACTCATTTTCTCTATGGCAAAATATTTCTGTGGAACAGATTTTTGAAAAGTGAAGTGGTCAATGCACTGCATGTGGGTAGGTTAAATGCAGGGTAAGAGAATTAAACATGATTCCAGAAAAGACACAGAAGATAGGACAACATCCAAGGTAAGCAGTCTAGAGCCCTGTAGCTAAGACAGGGAAAGGGATGGGGAGACTGAAACAGTTTTTTGACTAAATGATATCAAAAAACATTGCAGGGGGGGTGGGTCTGTTATACATATTTATGTGATCACTGATAAACTTCTTGAAGTGAGTGCATTTGGGAGTTTGTCTCTAATCAAGGTGTTCTCCTGCTATAAAGAAACTGTTCTAGCCTCTTAACTTCCAGTTCACCCAGAAAATTCACTGTCTGTACTCCACAGCTGATCTGCCAATGATTTTGGGCCACAGATAAGAATTTCAGTTAGAAGAGTCTGTGCAGGCCAGCAGATCACACCAGTGTGGGATGGAAAAAGCAAAGGCAGCCAGCTTTGGGGGCCACATGTCTGAGGTGCAGCGCTGGTAGTGGGAGGTTTGACGTGGTGCTAGTAACACCAAGGTTTTGGGGTCAGTCCCCAGATGGCCTTAGGAGTTGGACTTAATGGTCATGGTGGGTCCCTTCCAGCTCAGGATATTCTGTGAATCTGTGACATATTATGTGGACTGCCTGCCTGAAAGAGGCGTTTATATTCTTTTAGCTGTTTATATTAGGATGTGATAAATTCACCTTGACTTGCCAGTGGCCCTCCCCAGCTGTGAAGATGGGGTTAAGTTACTGGCTCTCAAATAATTTACATCATAGATATGTACCTGATTAGATAACCAAGCTACCATTTACTACCCTCTTGTAGAGATTTACATACCACAAAGCACTCTGTTCCACACTTGAACCCTTTATTGCTCCTCTCTTCCACACAATTTGTAATCTGCCCCTTTCTCTAGTGAAAGCGAGGCTCAAAATCACAGCACAAAGTATTTCACTCACTGACAGAACTTCTCAACACCTACTGATTTACTCGCGTGACCAAAACAAAAAACAAAAAAATCCAAACAAACTGAAATACCACCACACCAACCAAACAAAAACCAACCCAAAATCAGCACAGATAAAAGGAGCTGGAGCAGTACATGGGATGTAAGGATGTGTTTCTGTTTTGGAGCATTCTTAGCACTGCAGCGAACTTCTCCCCCCAGGGTGGATACCATCCTTTTTAAGGAGATGTTGAACACATGGGAACACAAACCTGGGCTTGGCCTATTGAGTGTCTCTTTCTATAGTTAATCTCTCCACATTCTAGTTATTAGACAAAAATTAATCTCCTGTACTCCCAGTAAACCCAGCTCAAAACCCTACAGAATCTGACCACAAACTTATTTCGTACTATTATATAATTTAATTTCACATGGAAACACTTCCTCTATTTGCATGCCATGTTAAACATTACATTCATCAGCAGCTGGTGTCTCTCAAATCAGAGCATGTGTTTACTTAGAGAGTGGTAATCTCTCAAAGGTAGTTTGTCATTATGTGTTTATAGACTCTTAGGTAACTATTGAAGGATCACATGAATTAACTAGGTGGAAAAATATCTATCTTACGTAACAAAAAGGTAAAACTGAAAGTTATGGAAGTATGGTTTCAAAACTCATGAACTACTGGACCCACCCAAATGTGATAGGATGCTTGATGATTTATAAACACAAATAACTGTAATAGGCCTGCTTCTGTAACCTTGACTGGAGGAATGCCTTCTCTTAGGATGAGTTTGTTCAATGTTAATGGCATTTAAACATGAAAATTCCTGTTTCAACTGTCCAGAGGTTTTATATGCTTAACTTTTCAAGTTATTACTTAGGCTACTATTTACTGTGATAAAATCAAACAAAAGTCCCATACCCTGCATATAGCAGGCTATTAACGCTGATTTTTCAACCTAAATATCTGAAAATCAAGTCACATTCCTTTCCCATTTTTCATACCATGAATAAAAAGGATTTTGCAAACCCACATACCACCTACAAATTTAATCCTACAAATTTCCATTTATATTTATGTTATCCCTGCCATTACATTAATACAACCTCCAATTAATATAATCCTTAGGGAAGTCACATTTTTAGAATTGCTTCAAATTTAGTGGCAAGTTTCCACAGACATACAAACTCTGGAAGTTCACATCTCTCAGTGGCTTTTACAGTATACTTGGTCCTTAAATTGATGTGTTTGGCAAAAGTTCAAACTCTCTTGCTACAATTTTTTATTATGAATGTGATGAAAGGTACTTGATAAGAAGGGTAAACCACTTTGTCAGAAGTGCTGCTGAGGCAGCACCAGTTCAGTTTATCTTGCTTTTTGAGTACCATGAAACTTGCCAATGGGGTCTGCCCTTAGAAAATGCATTCAGAATACATACCAATTACATCTTGTCTTCTCTCTATTATAGCGTGCCAATAGAAGACTTCAAGAAGAGGTAATAGATTTGAGGTAACACCTACAAACTCAAAAGTACTCTTATTAAAACAATTCATTTCAAAAAGGCTCCTAAATAAAGGACAAATGGTAAGGACTACTGATCTGTGCTGGAGTGGTTTAACCTAGGAGGTTAAAACCTTCACCTTCTTATTTGCTTACTGGGACCTTAGAGAGCATATTAAATTAGGTATGCATCCTGCTTTCTTGCTTGCTAAAATAATAACTGTTTCTCAGTAAAAGGAAAAGAGAGCAAAGAGTTAGTGGAGAAGGAACAGGCAGCCCTTTTCCTATGCATCTTGAAAACTTTTTACTGTGATGTTTTGAGAATGTGTCATGTAATTTAAAGGCATTGGCATTCCTTTGAGTTCAGCATCACACAAAAATATGGGCAATGTCTACACACAACTTACATCTCATTGCAGTCATATTCAGTGTGTGCCAGGCTTTCAGAAAGAATTTTTGCCAGTAAGGCTGTTTCTTTTAGATTTCAAGAACACTAATGAAACTCTTAATTACAGGCCCTTTATCTCAACTCCAAAGCACTCTTTCACCTCTTACTGGTGTTCTTTCACCTTTTATTGCTTTTCTCTTAACCTCTTCCCATTGACAAATTGCAGTAACGGGAACAACATTGCAAAACATGATTTTAACTCTTCTGATGCCCTACTTACTCTCAAAGGACAAATATAATTGTAATCAAGTTCTGAATCATTTTACACATATAAAACAGGCTACACTACCATAAAAAATATGCATAAAAATATAAGTTTAAAAAGTATCCTAGGCATACTTTCACTGATGCACAGAGATGCAGTTGAGAACCCTTCTCATGATTCTTCAGCATTATGTACCTGTAATTGACATCCTGAAATTATGAGACCCTTAGATCTGACTTGCTTAGATCTGACAAACTTCCCTCACTGAGTCTTCAACCCATGACAGTCTTTCATTATGGATCATTTCAACAGCTCAGATCTCGTGCACTCAGACTGGACGTCACTGTGGTGTCCCTTAGTCTTGCTGTCCCCATGAGCCAGAGAACATTACAGAGAAGAGCTGTGAGGACCATGGACCATGAATGAAACCTTTGACCCTGTACTGCTGTCACATGTGTCATCAGGTGGGACTACACTCCAAGGAGCACCATTAAAACACATGCTTCCCACACATGGACTCACCAAACCGTATCCACGGTCCAGGAGAATGCCCTGTGTCTGACTGCCCATCAGTCACACACCCGGCTCAGGAGCATTGGGTGGGACAACAGCCATGCTGTGCACGAGAAAAAAGGGTACTGGAGAGACATATTCACACTAATTAAGCTTGTGACCCAAGGCACAGACTGACATCCTAGTGCATTGTGCCCTACAGAAACACACTTTGTCAAGCAATCTTGGCATAGCATTTCTGAGAAAAGAAATAAAAGAAAATCCTTTTGTTGCTCATAGTTTCCCCGCTTTTCAGTAATATTTTTTGTGATTAATCAAAATTATCTGGAGAAGAAATCATCTTTTTATGCTTCCTTTTGATGGTTCCACACACAAACAGAACAAAGTGCAAAGCTGTGAGAACATCTTTTAGAACAACATAAAAAATTCTTCCATTCAAGACAAACCTACTGAAGCAAACCTGTTGTTTAGATAATGGCTAACATAACCAGGTTTGCTATTCTCTACAACTTTACAGAATCTAACATAATCTATCATTCTAACCTCTGAATAAAGATCTGATTTCCCATACAGGTAAAATTTTATTCTTGGACACCTAAAAATGTGGAAAGCTCTGGGAAATATTTACTTGCACTTTCCATCTTTCATAGTTGCTTAGAGATATATTTACTTTGCATACTTAGCTACTCTAAAGAGACTCTAAGTGACACCTCCTTAGTAAATTAACTACATACCAAATTGAAAAAGTCAGGAGAATTTAGCACTGATTTTTGTGAAAGTTGTCATGCACTCTGAATTATATAAGTTACACTTCTCTAATATCATTTCTATATCTCTATAGACCTAAAACAAAGTGGAGACACCTTGTGTGACATCACCTGGCTTCAGCATCCTGTTCTGCAGCAGACAAGAGCAGGCTGTGTGTGGCAAGGAGAGGCTTCCCTGTGTGCCTGGAAGCCTCAAACCCACGTAAATGGGTTTTGACATGACCCACATAGAGTGACCTGTGGTATTTCATTGGCACTAATAAAGAAGCATGGGAAAGACATCAAATTTATGAGTTGGACTAGATCTTCAGTTTGCTTCCTCTATAGGCTGGTGGTGGGAATGGCAAAGTTAAAAGGGCTCTTCACAGGTATATTACTTTTCACCCTACTAATACCTGTATTTACCCACTGGGTCAAAGAAGAGGTCTTTGTATTCCAAAAGCATTTTGGTGAGTATAGAGCTTGGAAATAAATCTGACTTAGCCATTGCTAAGAGCTTTATATTAACTGACTCGGAGCATAGGCGCAATAAGGAAATAAACTCTCTTATATCACCAATCCTTGGTTTCTTGAGGGCTCCACATAAGAACTAGACTCAGCAGGCCTGTTTTCAGGTGGAATATACAGCTGCCTAGGAAGGCTGCAGAGAAGGGAGCAGAGTGAACTCAGTTAGGCAAAACTCCTCTGGTTTCTCCTTTCTGAAGAACAAGAACAAACACCCACGCACAAACTCCAATGCAAAGCACTAATATAATAAACCCCTAAAAGGTTGCACTGGGGAATAAACAGGAAATTAATATTTTAAATCCATCCTTCACTCTGCCATACTGAGTCTTGTTTGGTAACTAATACATGAAAGCTAACAAGACAAGAAAGTATAATAATAGCAATAAGGTAATGCATTTGGCTTCCTTCCAGACTATTCTGCTTCTCTTCAGGGCAGCCCAATTTACTCAGCCCAGGAGAAAAAAAAAGGGTATAAGTATCAAACCTGACCTTAAATAATAAGCCCTGCTAGGAGGTGAAGCATATCATTCTGCACAGAGCTGCACCAGCACAGATCAAAGCTGGTTTGACTGAGCCTGCCTGGAGAAAAAGGAGCTGCAGCCTGCTGAGACACTGAGCCTTGCCACGACCGCGGAGACCCCAAGCTGTGCCACCAGCACTGAGCCAGAGCCACAGCAATCTCCTGCTGCTCCAGGAAGGGCCTGGCTTGGGAAGCCTCCTCGAGCAAGGGCAGGTTTGAGCTGCTGAAACCAGTTGTTTCTTGGAGCTTTGGCATTAACTATAACTTTCACAACCAGGGTTAAGGATAACTCTACAGAAAGCCTGACACAGAAGTTGTTAATTCTCCTGTCTTCCGGAACTTCCCAAGAGATTTCCAGTAAACCAAATGAAAAATCCAAACTGAATAAGTTGAAATGGCCAGAAACATACAGGGAAATATTACTTTATTGCTTAAATGAGATAAAATGCAGTAGTAACCTTATTTTTAAACAGACTGGCTATGGTTTCTTGCTTGACTGGTGCTAAGGAAAAATATGTTTCACTGTGTGGCCAAAAGAAAAATCCTGTTCAGCACAGTTAAATATTTACTGGTTTTATTTGTGTATTACAGAAAAAATCTTAAGCCATAGAATATTTTGCAAAGATCTCAAATGCTGGCTCCTTTTGTATCTTGCCACGTGTGAAATATATTTTGCTATACTACCCTCTGTTAACATCAAACACATAAAAGGACATTTTAATGTGATTGTACTCATTGTAGGCTACATGTCACATAAGGATCAATCCTGCAATTATTTCCAGTGTAAGAACTTTTAGTGTCTTCACAGAAAAAAAAAAAAAAAAAAAAAAAAAATTTAGTCAAGATTTTCTACTAAATAATTCAGATTTCTGCCACAATGTAATCTCTGCAGCCATTTTTTAAATGTAAAAGAAAGAAGAAAAACAGGTTAACTTCCAAAAGTGTAAGGAAAAGCTTCTTTATGTGGAAGAAATATGACCAAAAAATTAGGAATAATATATTTGTACATAATTTCTTCAGCATCTGTGTGTTTACTCAGGTTTTTAACTAGCAAGGAAGGCTGAGAAGGCAAACACAATATAATATCTGAGCCAGCTTACCCAGATTCTGTGACCTAAACTACCAGAACTGTCAGTGTCAGTGTATCTCCCAGACAGCTGGCAACAAGGTGACTTGCAATTCCACAAAATTGGGATGTCAAGCTGAGTTCCTTAAATATCAGAAATTTCTCACTTGCTTTAAGCCCCATTCCCATACCCTTTCTTTGGGGTTTTTCACTTGGGTTGGGTCACAGGTCTTAAAAGTCCTAGATGACTAACCTCTTCTAGCTGGCAGGCTTTGATGACACTCCTGTACCGGTATTCATCATAGGAGACACCAAAAATTATGTTCTCTTTAATTGTTCCAGGCATGATCCAGGAGACTTGAGGTGAAAAGGATATCCTTCCACTGTGTTTAATTTTACCCTGTGAAGGCTCCAATTCTCCCATTATCAACATCAGAAGAGAAGTCTGGAAATACATTAACACTTGATTAGTATATCAGAGATCTGTACAACAAAAAGAAATGTTGCACATAGTGAGAGTCATTCTGCTAAGCCACTTAAATGGCATATTTGTCTCATCAAGAGTGTCCCTGTAAGTGACATTTGGTGCAAAGTGCAATTAGTGGAGACTTTCTTAATATGTGTGATTCTGAAAGACCTCCAATATAAGTGAAACTTAATTTAATAAATGATAAAGATTGTGGAAAATAGCTTGTTAAAAAGGCATGCTGCTGCAAATGTATGTCATTTTAGTAAAGCTATCAATAATCTTACAAGGTAAAAATCTATCTGTGAAACACATACAGACATAAGGTATTAGTATTTATAGAGAATTATATTTGATTTTCTCATTATCAGTGGCTATTTTGTTTGTTCTTTGTACAACATAATTCATGTTTATAATTTTGCTAGTGCTTATAAGTATTTTATCTGTATTGCCTTGAAAAATGCAATTTCTCTGTGTAAGTATACACAATTGCTCAGTATGATCTGAATTTTCCTCTCTGACTGTTAACTCATTTACGTGAATGCATGACCTAAGCATATTTACTATTTCCCTTCATAAAAGAATTGATTGCAATTTCAGTACTGACATGTTATAATTTCAAAGTTAATCAGTAGCTTGTAGTAACCTTGTCACACATCACTGCCTACTAGATCAAAGAATAGAATTGAGACATACACGGAAAAATTTGTTACAGAGCCATTGCAGCGGTGTTCTTGTCACTAATAAACAGTGAACAAAGTTGGGACATAATAGCCAAAGATCTAAAACACCTGTCTAAGTCACAGTTTCATGTTTTCAGGCCCAGAGATCTTTTTGTAAGTTATACTTATTTGGGGGAGTCTCATGAGCTTCCTTCCCTTATACCAGAATTCGACTTTTTGAAAATGCTGAGTAAGAAATGTCCAGCCCTGCAAAGGACAGCTGTTTGGTATGTTCTGTACACTGGGTGATAAACCACGGCAGCTTGTGCCATACAACACAAATTAAAAAACAAAACAAAACTGAAACAAACCCCGTCTAATACTGAAACAATATTAAACAGCTGATGTCAGGCTTCATACCTGTTATAGATTAAATAGTAAATAGAGATAAAATTGTGCAGTCTCTTCATGGGCCTGACAGTTCCTGGAATATACAGTAACAGCCTCAAGCACCATGAAGGAATCCTTACATTAAGAATGTGTAAAGGAAGGGCAGCATTTTTTGGGGGTGGTGGGTAGGAGGTGAACCTTACTTTTTGACTTTTATAATATTAACTTTTTTAGTATTACAGAAAAAAATACACTGTTCAGTGTAATCTGAATTTTCCTCGATTTCCTATGCAGCAGATTAAAGGAGATATACGTACATCCTTCAGCATTTTCTAGTTCACATTTTTACATTACAATTACCAGCACTAGCAATAGCGATAAACTATTCTGCTAATTCAAAAGTATCACTCTAAAATGCATGTTAACACATCATTTTGAGAACAATCTCATGTTCTGAGTCCCTTGCTCTCTCTTGTGGGGATCATTAATGAAAAATAAGAAGCCTTGATCATACTGAAATTGATGGGTCCTTTGTCATTGACTCTAGCAGACCAAAGATTTTTCCCCATGCAAGTAAAAGAAATTTTCACCTATAATTTATTAAACAGGAGAAGCATAACGAACATTTGTTTTAACTTTCACATTTCCTCAAAACACAGTGAAGATGAAAGACTCATCAAGACTCATCTAATTACTTGCTTTTCAAAGAGAATAAGAGTATCACAGTTCAACACATTTTATATTAATAATGTTAATTGGATGTGTCATCTGCAAACTAAATGCATTGATAATATTTTGGGGTGGTAAAATGATGAATAATCTAAACCACAACTTTTCACAGGAAACCACCGGTTTCAGCAGCATCTCCCCAGGCTTTCATGTGGGTCTCAGGAAGCCCAAGTGAGGCACTACAGGAACCAGAGCTGAGTGATCAGGGACACCTCATGTCCAGGGCACACATACCTGTCAGCCTTGACCAGTTACAAACCATCTTGTGTTCAGTTCTTTCCTTAAACTGTTAGCAAGGCAGGGCAAAAAATGGTTCCTAGCACACTGAGCCATCAGTATATCTATTCTATATTCTTCATTTTTTTAAAGGCAAGGAGATTCTCACCATAAGCCTTAACTTTAGGTTGCAGTATGTATTACTCCTGTAAAATTTCCTTTTTCTTCCAATAGGAAAACATTGTGTCATTAAATTGCTATTTCCTTATAATTCTGTAACATTCTATTACAAAAAATATCCAGCAAACTCTATCTCATAGTGGCCACAGTATAAAACTTCAAGTAACAATTTCAGTGAAACCTGCAGATTATCCATACTTTTTCCTGCAGCCATCATTTCTGCAGCAAGCACAGAATAGCAAGAATATAGTAAAAATAGAGGTAACAATACAGGTAATAACACAATATTATTCCTTATAGTTATTAGGACTCTTGAACCAGCAGAAACAGAAATACCTTGCCTGCTCCAGTAGATCCAGAAACAGCCAATAGCTGCCCCTTCTCAATCTTGAAATTTATATCCTGAAGAACAGGAGAGGCATGAAGGGGGAAATTATTGAAGAAGAGATTGCTGTCAGTGCTAGGGCCTTTGCTGTTGTTGTTTTCCTGGTTTGCTCTTACAAATAGCTCTCCAATTCCCTGCATGGGAACATACATGGATATATATTTGATGTACATAAAAAATAAATAAAACACGCATATACAGAGATGTATATCATACTGTGGATTTAGGAAAATATATCAACTTACTTTTTTCATGTTACTTTTCCAATCAATAAAATACTAATTATATTATTGAATATATATATTTTTAATGTGTGTATTGGATTTGTGCCAAAATTTGTGGACACAAACAAAATTTGCTTATTATAGAAGCATTTTACAATGTTTATACATGACATAGCCTGATCCTGTTTTCAGGCTGGCCTAAGTCAGTAATAACTACTTACTGCAGGCCTTAACACTTATTAAAATGTTTCTTCCCAAGTTTCTCAATGTGTGCAATTTAATATCATGCATTAGTTACTTGCTAAGTATTCCTTACCTGCAGAAAGCTGAAGATAGTTACAATGAAAGAGTGTAGGCTGCTCTTTTTAGAGAGCATCATAGCAAATATTAAATATATATATACACACTCTGTGTTTTAATATAGTTTGGGTAAAAGTACCAACCTCATCCCAAAAAGCTGTTACTTTGTCCAGCTCAACCCCAGTGGTTGTTAGATTATACTCCAGAGCTTTATATTCTTTTTTCAGCAAGAAATCCTAGAAACACCATGAAAGCAGATGAAACAGTAAGGGACAAGGTCATATTGCACAAAGCAGTTTATATTTGCCTACACAGAGCACTAATATTTCTGGTGGCACTTTTGTACTACAGTGCCTTCAGCAAGAGGCATAAATATAAATTATACAACATTTTTGGATGCAGAAGGAAATGTTTTCGAGACTACCAACTCTTTCATTGCTAGTGAAAGCATAGTCATAAAAGTATTTGGTTTTGATTTAGAAAGAATATCAAAACTTGGCACTTGCTTTGCTTTCAGGACTCGTATCTGGCAAGGTCATCCCTCTGAGTTTAACCCTTTTCAAATAAAGCTTTGGTTTTGGAGTAAGATGTAGAAGGTTGTACTCTGGTAAACAGTGAAACAAAGCAGCTACATGCTGGTATCTCCTTTTTCCAAAACTGCGAGTTTAAAAGAGTTGGAATGATCTCTCCACCAACAAAAATAAAAGGCAGGTAACAATCCTGGCAAGTGCAGCACTGCAGCACTGATGCAGTGTAATTTCAAATGACACAAGTCAGCAACCCAGTGCTTGTGTTGCCTTTTGGGACAGCATTAGGAAATAAGAGTGAGGCTATGATAGTGTAGGAAAGGCAGCCTCTCTATTCCACTGTTTTATCAAGGTTATATAGCCTGTAGATGTCGTCTCCTCCAAATTCTACTTTTTTTTTTTTTAATTATGTGGAAGCAAATAGGTCTACATGGGCAATACAATGGAAAACCTAAGCAGACTTCTGGGGAAATCAGTTCTCAAGAGTACACTTGCAAATTTTCCAAGCAGAACAAGAAGAAGGGCTCTGTTGGCATAACAGTTAGGCAGCTGATTGAAAGGGCAGGAACTGAAAAACTGGAAGGTATGACACACATGGTTTATGAAAAAAAAATAAATTATAGCTATGCTTTCATAACAAAGTGGAGCATCCAGTGGAGCTCCTGGAGCAGTGATAGTCAGAAAAAGCACACTGATTCTGAAATATCATGGTCTAAAAAACATGTGAAAATACAATAACCCAGGGGATATACCTGGCCCGGTCAACTCTCTAAACTGATGAGGAAATTAAATCAGAGAGATGTGTGATTATTCTTATTTGTGTTTCTCAAGACTAGTAAAGGGCTTTGGTGTTCTGGGATTCTGTCCTGTCTGTCTATGGGGACTATACCGACCCTGCCACAGAGAGATGATGATTTATGGATTCTGGAGCACCCATTTGCTAATATCTCCAAAGACAAGCATTCAGTGAAGTGAGGGCAATGTTGTGACAACTGGGCTTGCCAGTTGTGACTGTGTCCAGGGCATTGGACACACTCTTCCAGGAAACAGGAGAGACAGGATACTTGCACTAATGCCCAGGGAATTGGAGAGCACAAGGAAAGCCTATAATGGAACCTAACAAAGCAGCCTTCTGAAGGTCAAATTGAAAGGTTTATGACTAGATTTCTTGAATTTCCTGCCCAGTTGAAAATAATAAAAATCCTGCACCTACTTCTTATTCTAGACTGAGGTTCAGACATCTGATTAATATCTTTAGGTTCTGTATTTGTTATTTTTATCACACTAAAAATAATAAAATCTGTGTTCTACAAGAAACCCCACATCTATAAATATGCAATGAAAAAGGTCTAAGGTCTCACCCCAAAATAGTGTAATAGAGTTCTCTTCCTAGGGAGTAATTTCAGAACAGCATGTAAAAAATATGGAGTTAATGAGAATCCACCCTGATTTTACTCTGCAGATAAGCCTCTCATGCTGGTAATGAGCAATTGATCTCAGTAGGTAAGGTGGGTAATAATTATTTGACTGGTACCTTAATTATGTTTGTTACTCATAATCAGTGAGATGCACATTTGCATAAAATTCACAGTCTCCTGCTGTTGTTGTCACAAATATCCAGAAAAACAGAAGATCTGTGACTGCAGCTCCTGGAAACCATGCTATATAAAACATGTACTAATTTTGAACTTCCTTTCCTGAAGGAAAAACATCTCTTAAGCACCACAAGTCATGATTTTATTAAGTTTCTTGTTCTACAATGAGAATAACTAATTAAATGTCACTGTTTCAAAAAAAAAAAAAAAGGCAGCAAGCAAGTAGCATGAGACTTGTGTGGTTATGCTGCCTGGGGAACAATATCAAGATTTATGATGACACTTCATGGTGTTTAGTCAAAGCAACATATATTCCAAAAGTCTGCATAAATGCTGTGTGCTTTTGCTGATCAGCTGACAAGATAACACGATATAAAGAATTGGCTTACGTACTTGGGAAGATTTTGGTCTATGCACGTACCTGTATTTTGTTTATTGCTCCAATTGAGTCATACCAGGTCTGTACAGAGCCGGGAAACTGCCTGGTCACTGTCATTCGAAGAACAATGCAGAAGGAAATGGTGGTAAAAATCTTTCGGAGAATAATTCCTTTAGTCACAGCATACGGAAGCACAGCTAAGAACACCACAAAAAAGCCTGAGAAGAAGAAGGCTGAGCTGTTGAAGTATCTCACATAAGCAGCTTTTCTGGTAAGCTTCAGTTCAGTTCTGTTAAAAAAAAAAAAAAGTACAAAAAATTAGTGTAGGATTTCGGAGTTTACGACTTACAAACTTTTTGGATGGAACTGTTGGCATAACAACTCAGAGGCTCACTCATCCTTCCTCTTTTCTAGAATTGCAGCAAAAAAAGTAAGACTCCCAATTATTTCTAAAAATCCTTAGAGTCGATAACAACTCAGAGGCTCACTCATCCTTCCTATTTTCTAGAATTGCAGCAAAAAAGTAAGACTCCAAATTATTTCTAAAAATCCTTAGAGTCAAATTTTGACATCAATGTTCAGAGATGTCAAACAAAGTAACAATAATCTGTCATGATTTACATACTGAATAAGCTGTAAGCCTCAACAATTCCTGGCACAACCAACCTCAAGCATCTAACACTGTGGTATGTGATGTACTCCCAGAAGCATCATCCCATACTCATTTAGATGCATAACTCCTCTAGAAAAAAATACTTTGAAATGCTAGATTTGCTTCATGTGACCATAAAAAACTTTACAATAGACAATCTGATTATAAGGTCATCTTCTTTTGCATGGCAAGCTACTAATGGCTTCACCTGTGAATTAAGGTGCTACTAAATCTCAGTTTGAAGAGGTGAAAGGCAGGGAGTCTGCTCTCCACCCTCCTTTCTCCATGGAAGCTCAGTCTACAGAGAAGCTGACGGACTCCTGTGCAGTCAGGAATGCAATCAGTGATTACTCCTAGCTGTTTCCACAAGGTCCATGCATCTTATAGCAAGCTATTAAATAAAAAGATAAATAATCCAGGGGATATAAATAATTCTCTAAGTTGATAGCTCTAACTCACAGTGCTGAAGATTTCTATTGCCTGTTCTCATTTTGATTCTGTTCAGTTCACATCCCCCAGGTGCCCTGCAGCTCAGTTTTTCCTGGACAGAAGCACCTCTGCTGCAGTGACAGAGCAGTTGCTCTCCTGTAAGAGCAATTAATTTGGGCTAGAAATGGTACAAGACCCAAGATGCCCATTCACTGGGCGAGCGCTGACCACTGGAATACTGTGGAGAAGTTTTCAGTCACATTGCTGATGGCAATATCTGGTGTTGCAAGGCTGAGCACCACAACATTTATGTGTCTTCTCATACTGACCCAGTGTCTGCATTTCTTGTTAAGTCTGTATTTCACAAGAGAAAGCTGAATAAAGTAGCCAGATGTGCATGTCACTACCATGACAGAGCTACTGCCTGGGAGAAAGGGCCATGTAAGTCCCTCCAGACCTTGTATGAAGCTGCCAGTGGCAGCACCCAATAGGGCTAACAAAGATTTTCGGAATTGGTGCTCATCCATTCCCACATAAATGTCTGGCTAGAAGCTATCAAAAATCTCCCCCAGTTCTGGAGAACACAGCCCTACTCCAAAGAAGGAGAATGAAAGCACTAACACCTTTTTCAGTAGCAGCAACAGACTGATGCAGCCACAAGCAAAAGTTTCCCAGCGGTGCTTCTGTCTGTGGTACAGGCTTGAAAGCTCTGTCTTGCTCTACAGGTCTTGCTGATGCAATATGGGTTCTTGAAAAGAGAGGTAAGGGACCCTACAAGCCTTGTGCATATACAGAGTGCAGACCAGTGCATGCCTGGTTTTGGAGTGCTGCTGCAGGGACCCATACTAATGCAAAAGCCCGAGATCCTTTTATTAATATAAAGATGTGTCTCTGCTGGCAAAGCACAGACACTTCCAGCCTTCACCTTCTCCAGTGCTATGCTATGGTTCAGAGGAACACTTTGGTGGGGTGGTTTCTTTACTTCTCTGAGTACATTGCACAGCCCATAAGAGTGAAGGTATTTAACAGGTTTATTCATTTTATATTATTTATTTATATTCATAACAGGTTTATTTAGGAACCTGTTATGAGCAATTATTTTCAGTGCAGACTTAAGAGGACACAGAGTAGACAGCCTGTATTGGTGTCTCTGAAGCTGATTAAACTGGCTTGTATGAGAAAATGCCAGCATGCAAAAATGGTTTTGTGATGACTGAGGTGTAACGCACTGCCTAAAACACAGACATGGCTTCAAACACAAGGTCTTGTTTCCTAGCATCTTAACACGCCAAATGACTGGGAGGTCCTGCAGAAGTGATTCCACAAGCTAAATTCAATTTAAAATTATATTCCTGGGTTGACTTGCTCTGGTGGTGTCTTCACCGATTGACCTGCTGGATGACTTAAATATGGAAGAATCATAGAATTAATTATATGTTGGTTTGGGTTGGAAGGGACCTTAAAGATCATCCAGCTGTAAGCAGGGACACCTTCCACTAGACCAGGCTGCTCCAAGCTACAACCAGCCTGACCTTGAACACTTCCAGGGATGGGACATCCACAGCTCTACGTGGCAACCTCTGCCAGTGCCTCAACACCCTCACAGGGAAGAACTGCTTCCTAATGTCTAATCTAAATCTACCCTCCTTCAGTTCAAAGCCTTTGTCCTATCACTGTGAACCCTTGCAAAACATCCCTCTACTAATTACTTGTAGACTCCCTTCAGGTACGGAAAGGCCATAGTAAGGTTTACCCAGTGCCTTCTCTGCTCCAGGGTGAAAAATTACAATTATCTCAGCCTTTCTTCATAGAAGTACCCTGATCTTGTAATATTGTTTGCATTCTTGTCTTTTAAAAATCCATGCATCATACAGTAAAAATTAACTCCAACATGACAAAATTTTCTATAAGTTATTACAGAAAATATAGCTAATAAAATAACAGTCCAATTTCCAGGTTTCTGCAACCAGTCTGTGGACTACAATTTATTTAATTAATTTCTAGAGGATTTGCTAGCATGATGTGTTCTCAAATTTCCTAAAAGCAATACATGTGACTAGTGACCTCAGGGGAATACTAAACTAGTTCCATCCTTGAGCTAGCACTCATGACCTGGATTTAGACTGAGTTTCTCTGATTGTTTATAGTAAATAATTACAAATTTTAATGGTAAAGAACACTTCACTTTCCCTGGATTGTCTTTCAGAAAGCAGCTGAACAAGAAGGTGTTTATGAAACAATATAATTTTATGTCTGTTATTTACATGATAATATGACACTTATATTTCTTATATTTTCCCAATCACACACCTGGCACAGAATTTTATTTCTCTGTAAAAGACTAAACAAACACACAGGACACATGGGAGAGTTTTCATGCAGTGTTACCCATCAATAAATATGTCACTTGTCCTCCCTTTCCCCTGAACTCCTTGCCAGTAACAATGACTTCCTCCTCACAGGTCTCAGCTAACTTTTACCTCCTTTCTCCTTCAGGTCTGGCAGTTACAGTTCAATCCTTATACCAATTGAGAAGATAAGCATTCCACAAGGCCATCTACAGACAATAAATGTTAATGTAAATGTGCAGGATAAATACATGAATCTAATTTACTCCTTTCAGAGATTGTATTCAAATTTTATAACCAGCTTTATTGCATTTCTCAGAAAATGGCTGCACAGGATTCATATTGTTTCCTCCACCACAGAATAGGGATGTCTGTTAAGCCTCAAGTAAGCGTCACAATGGGGCTTTTTATGATGAGGACAAGGCTGGCCAGAAACAAACACAGATCCCACAATTGTTTTACCTGTGCAAACTAACCACTGAAATATCATTATAACAAATGAGGAAGTAAATAAAAAAATAAAAAAAATCTCACCTCCATAGTAAACTTTAAAAAAAAAATGGGAGAAAACCTCAATCTGCAGTGTGGGAATGCATGGTTAGTTTATTGAGGATTAATAGTTGTTGCTTTACTTCTTAGCTAACATGACCGCAGGTGATGTTCATAGCCACCTAATATATTTTTTTTCCTGAGCACATAAAAAAAATTTGTGTAATAAATGAGTACACTTACTCACGGATGTTTTCAATCATTTTTTCCATTGCATCTTCCCAACAATAGGCTTTAACTGACTGTATATTTTCAATTATTTCTGAGGTGATAACAAGTCTCTCATTGATCTTTCCTGCTCTCTTATTCCTACAAAGTAAAAAAACAATAGGTCAATCTTCATCTTTTTAATCCTGTACAGGTAGCTTGTATCCTATTATGTCGTATGAAAACAGCTTCTATGTATGCCTCTTCTTAAAATGTTTACTTTAACAGAATTATTATGGAGAATATAGAAGAAATTATTAGAAATCAAATAATTGTTTTAAAAGCAGAAAATACAAACTAAAAATAATGCATCAAGTAACTATCAAGGAGTTTTAATTCTAAAAATTCTAGACTTAATGCTAAATCTAATTTTAACACTATTTACTCCATGTTAGACTTTCAACTTTTTTTCAATTTTTTTTAAGTTTAGACACCTGCTCCTAAATATGTGAAATTTTGTCTGTAACTTTCCCTACACAGAAAACACTCTTTGAATTAATCCTATGTAATGTCCTAACCAGAGTCCTTTTATCAGGTGGTATAAACTTCTTAAAACAAATATGTTTCAGGAAAATATCTTGAAATATTTTAAAACATTCGTGTCACCTGTACTTCATCATCATTTGTCCCAGCCAGGCTTGGAATAAGACCATGACTATTAGAAAAGCAAGTCCAGAAAATGCAGAAGCTTCTAACATATCCCAGAGCAATCCCATCAGCAGTGCCACTTGTAATGGTGCAATCCATACAAAATGAGCCAGAGCAAGACCCTATGGAAGGCCACAGAAGAAAAAAAATAATGAAAGTTAGAAGTGTGCACTGAAAAGTACATGAAAAGGAAGTAGTTAAAGTGACACTTTGAAAAAGGTAGTGAAGAATGGTACAAATATTTCCAGTAGAAAAACAAGTTTATAAAGGAGGACTTGTGATCCTGAGCACATAGCATTCTGGGTGTTAATTATGTGACAGTGCAGCAGTACATATACATTCCATGCCTAAACTTTGATTTTTCTAAGGCCAAATTCAATCTGCCGCTGTCTCTTTGTTATGTATATGAGGAAAAGTCACAGCTTTGTAAAAGTAAACGGAATTTGGCATCAATGCTGGCTTTTTCAACCACTGTAAGATGAGAAAAATCTTGTAAGAATCTTCTGAGAGTGTTTTAATCTGACATAGAAGGCAAATGTTTCTTTGGTGATGAGATGACTGTTGTATGAACACAACTGGCTCAATGCAGTTCTCATTCAGGAGACTTTGGAGTGAATCCCATGATCAGGTGCACAGGGTCTGCATCGCTGCAGCTGCGCCGCTGCAATGACAGACCACTTGTCTTAGCTTGTGCAGCACCAGCTGACATTACTCTGTACAGTCATGCAGTGCTTCAAGTAAATACACCCTGCAGTTCCAGCCAAGTGTCCACAGCCTCTCTGATCTTGTCTTTCACGGGAGGCAAATCTTATAGTACCAAAGGGCCAACTAAACACACACGAGGAACAGAAGTTCATAGAGTTTCCAGTTCCTAAAGGCGTTAGCGGGGATTTGCTGCAGTCTCTAGCAAAAGAGAAGTTTTACAGAAGACTCTCTAAGATTTTCTAAGGCAGGTGTCTAAGACTTCCTACCACAGTCTTAAATGAGCAATCCCTTTTTAGTGGACTGGGTAATAATAGGAATAAGAGGTTAAACCTCATCGCTTGTTCAGTGACAGAAATGGACTGAATCACCTTAGTAAAAAGATACAGTCATGAGGAAGTGGGATGTAAGGACTGAACCAGCAAGTTCTATGAAACCAACTGTTTAACAATCTTAGTCTCACTGGACTGAAGAGCAAACATGTTTTTATGATGTCACTGCTTTTTAGGTTTCCTCTTCTAATCAGCATAGGAGACAAAGAATGTCATAATTATCAGAATGAGCATTTCTATGACTATGTGCCAACACATTTTCTTAAGGTAATGAATGAGTATTTATTCTACAATGAGCAATCAGGACAGTTCTCCATTTAAGCTCCTTCCTTCCTTAATATCTGTCATGAACAGCTTGACATTTGTATTTGATGGATCATCATGTGAATTAAACAACTGATGACGCACCTCATCAAATTTGTTCAGATTGTTGGAAAGAAGACTGACCAACTGTCCAGTACTTATTTTATCTAGAACTCTGCTTGACAGTTTGAGGATCTGTAAAAGAAAACAAAACCATAGAAAAATTGTCATGCAAGTTATCTCCATAAAACACAATAAATAAAGATAAAAATTATAAGCAATGATGCAGTAGTATAATTAATAGTGCACTTATTTGTTTATGCTATAAAGAAAGTCTCATTAAACTTGTTATTTATGTCCCTTGAATTCAATATAGCCATTAAATTGCTTTAAAAATATTGATGTATTGACTTAGTCCTTGTTTTCTGTTGAATATTTTATGGATATAGATATATATGCAAATGCAAGTTTTAATTAAGTACACATGCTGTGTGCTGCTGTGCATCCTCAAAAATCTCCTACTGTTGCCTCTCTTGACAAATATTTTTGAAAGATGCTTTCACAGTGAGCTTTATACTAGAATAACTAACATGTTTGTTTAAATTATCTTCTTTGGGTATTGGTAAAACAAAGAAACTTTTCAAATCTTTGTATTTTTAAGCCTGTGATGGGTCAGTATCTGTTGATTCTTCATACTATAGCAATTTCACACTACCATTCAAACTCAGTCCCCTTAATGCCACATTTATTGTTTAAATCTTCACCTCTAATTCTCTTTTGAAGATATTCTTTGGCCACCAGCATGTTATTCTTCCTCTGCAGTACATATTTTTAACAGGATAAAACAATTAATGCATCTCACCACATATGCAGCAAGTGTGAACTCAGAAAGGCTGATTTAGTCAAACCAGCTGCAGACAGGTATTTAATTCTTTGGACTGGAAAACTGAGAGCTGTCAGAAACTGTTAGCCACATTATTCTTCCATGTACTTAGCGTACCTTAACAAAACTATCAATCTTTCAAGCAACTAGCCTAAAAGTTACACAGACTACAGACAGAGGCTTGGCTTTGGGTGTAAATGAAACAATTACCTTCTTATAAATCAAGCTAAACATAGCTATCCTCATTTGCATTCCGATATGATGAAGACCAAATATAGCAGGGTGTATAAGCAGTGTTCTCACAAAAAAGAGGAGGCACAAGCCAATGCCCAGGTAGTAGGCTATGGATCTTTCATTAGAGTTGTCTGGATCATAAGAAGCTATTATTCTCCCCAGCAGAAGGGGTTGCACAGATTTGGTGACTTCCTGTAGAGAGAAACAAGAAAAGTAATTTTGGTCAGCAGTTGGTTCACTTTTTTCAAAATGGCTAACATTTCAATTCAAAGTCCCACCAAATGAGATTTGAAGCCTTATATCTTAAATGAGGAAGCCAGGCCTGTTTGCTCTGCAAACCACAGAAAACTGCAGTAATTGCACAGGAGAACAGACAACTCACTGCTGTCTAAGTCTGTGATGCTCCTGCAGCTGCACCAAAGCAAATCTGGCTCGTAAATTTTGTTTGATCATTTTCCACAAAACTGACAACTGAGGTTAGCTTCCACATTTACTTTACAGAGTTGTAATGGATTAGCCATATCATATGACTGAATCTAGTTTATCAGGCTCGACCTCTGTTTTGGCCCTAGGGAGCAGTTCTCACTGCACTTTACTGGACTTACAGAACAAGGGAAGCCTCAGAATTACCAAAATGAACGCTACCATTCTCACAAGACAGTGAGAATATAGCCAAAACAAAAATAAATGGAAATTGGAACAGAATAGAAGTATAAATATTTGGATCATCTACTCAACAGTTCTAGACAGTGTATCCAGTTTTGTAACAAAAGCAGGAGGAGAGGAAGTAAATGGTAGGGGAGGCAAATTTAATAAAGGTCCCAGAGAGAAAACAGTCTCTCCTACATTGGAGGCCCCAGCACTTTCCATCCAGGGATGAGCAACAGGATAGAGAACCAGGGTAGGAGAGGAGAAAGAGGTGAGATCAAACCACTAAACTACAAGGTATCCAAATGATTTGCTAAAGCCCTGACTTTACTTTAGTCTGCCATTACATTTGTCCTCAAACTCCTTTTCCATTGTAATTAAACCCCATCAGTGTTACCTCACCTTTGCCTTCCATTTCCCTCCCTGCCTCATCATTCTCATACTTTCACTCCTCTAACTTCATTCTTTTCCATCTCTGCCTCTTGCCTTTCCTTACCCAGTCTTTCCCAAAGAACTGCAAAAATCACCTGTGTGCTGTGGTTAACCTTTTGCTTCATCTATTGAAGTTTAATAAAGGTTGCCAACCACTCAGAACCATGAGCTTCAGAAGGACATGAAGAAGGATGTGCTCCTTTGCTTCACTGTTACGATCAGTTTAAAAACACATAGTGCTATGAATTTGTATGCATCTCCTTCTTTCTGTTGTGTTGCAGCAGAAAGCATGTGATACTTCCAAAGTAACAAGACATTACTGAATTCTTCTGTACAGTGATGTGTTAAATTCTGCCAAAAATTTACCAGTACTGCCTTCCAGATGAAAACCATGCAGACCACCATGGAGACTCAGAGAAGGCAACTGGTGAAGTTCAGCTATAATTAAAGTTCTTCTGTGATAAATAGCTTGGAAAAATCCCCTTTAGTTTTTTGGTTTTTTTGGTTTTTTTTTTTTTTCTCCTTTGGGTTCTCTTATACAAAAGCAATCACAGGTACTTCTATAACCTGGACTGTAATCCCTTCTGAATATTACTGTTGGTGGAGCTGATATTCATTGTTCACTTTTTCCACAGAAGAGGTAGAATTTTACATCTCAAACAGCATACCTGTACGATGTGCTACATTACCCAAGTTACTCACTCTGCTGTGAATCTGGAGCCAGCTTTGACAAAGACTTCAGTGTTATTAGTGGACAAAGGGAGGAGTGTTTATTAAAAAACACGACCCAAGACAGCTGTGCTTAGACCATATGCATCCCAAAGCATTGAACAAAGACTCTCCAAAACTCATAAAATACAAAACAGTCACCTCTCAAGGACAATACGGTCCTGGAGATTCCAAGATAAGCTTTTATATATCAGCTTAAAATAGCAACATTTTTTTTGTGTGTTTACTTTTATTCCAGTGAAAATGACATGTTCTGCTGCTGTGTTTGTTGTGACTGTAAATGTATTGCATACATCAAGCTTGCTGGAAAGAAAGAAGATTTACAGACTAGAATAGTGGCTGGCAACAAGCCAAGTCATACGCTACCTCATGGGGCATAAAAGTCCACTGGTTTACAATGGAGATTTATCTGCTTACTTATCAATTATCTAGTCTACATACAAATCAAAGCAGAACTGCCTGGTTTTCATTTCTCCTCTTGTAAATTCGAAACTACCCACTGATATAAATATGCATAAACTGATTAAAACAACCTGCCTAAAAAAAGAATGGAATTTGTACACCTAAGAGAAAACTCAGTTTTCAAGATTCATATTTTGCCTTTGCCTGTCCTTATTCTCCCCTTTGCATTCATCATAGGCCACTGAGAAACCCGTAAGTGTCCACTTCACAGTAATATTAATTAAAAGAGTAAAGATCTGAAGAGAAATGAGATTATGACACAGCATATTGTGCTAATCTGACCTGGTATGATTATTCTTATGCAACAACAACTTTTATGTTACATGTATCCCCCATATGTTCAAACACTCTGCATTTGAAGACAATAATGCACATCTCTTCTTTGGCGTATGGCCAAGAGGCACTTCCCTCCCTGCCTCCTCACTCACACGCGTGACCCATATGCAAGAACTTCAGGAAATCCTCATTAGGGTCCCCTGGGATATGATACTAAAACCCCTTCTAAGTTAATGTTAGCAGCTGTTGTGCCCGAGTGGAAATATAAATTTCATGGCAATAAATATAAGACAAAAATACAAATAGAATCCAATTGATCCTCACAGCAAAGTACCTAGTTGGCTAGGTGGTGTCAAGCTAAAAAGCAAGATTTTTGTTTCACCACCATAACAACTTTTCTTTAAATTGTAGGACTCATATTCTGACAGGGTGAAGGATGGAAACCACCTCAAACAGCAGGGGAGCAGATACATTAAATGCAGTAACCCAATGTGCCTAACATAACACTGTTTATGAGGGGGAGTTGTAGGGGGCCAGAGCACAAGTGTCCACCCTGCAATAACATCATTACCTACAGGGACAAGGCAGAGATGGAAAAAAGGCTGGACCTAATGAGAGCAAAGCTGTGATGCCAGCTGAAAGGACAACTCCACAAACAGCAGGGATGTCAGCACACTTTAAACCACCGTCCAAGAAAGATGCCATGAAAACAGCTCAGAGATTAGACAAGAAAAGAGCTGAAAGGAAAATGAAGTTCAAAAGAACGCACAACTTGGTTACACCTATGCCAGTACGGCACAACATCCTGTCCCCTTTCAAATTTATGGCAAAGCTCCCATTAATTTCCGTGAGCAAGGCCTGCAAAGAACACCAACAGCTTTAGGAGCAATTTGGTTTTTTTACAATTCCTCTTTCAATAAAACCAAGTTGCTTTAAATAAAAAGAACACTAATGATAATACAATCAAGAATTTAACTAAGATTTAATCTTTCCCTGTTCATAGTGTTAGGTGCAGATTCGTTTAAATACTACGAGTTTAATTGCACACATCTGTGATTTCTTAAAGAAATAAAAAATAAATAAAAGAACCAAAACATGCACACAACCAAAGAATATGACTCAAAAATCCTGCAGTCTTGTTTTGTTCTCACCCTGTCTAAAATTGTACTCCATTAAAAATTGCATAAGAAGAAATCAGCCCTGTGCATGCACGCCCACACACATTGCCTCAACTTTGGGAAAGAGTGTTATCCTCAAGAGTGCCTGCTAAAGACACTGCTTAACTTTTAGCAGGAATGCATCAGTGCAAAGGTTCTGGCTGGCAGACTGCAGGAACAGCCATCACAGTGCATGGTAGGCTACTTTTGAAGAACTGTTTTGTTGTCGGTGGGTTTTTTAAAAGCAAACCTATCATGAATAAGGAGTTGCTGGTTTGGTGAGTAAAAGAAAATCTAAAGGCAGTAGTGAGATCACAGGAACACATAAAAGACGTGATTGAGTAGGGGTCTGCAAATACAAGGTGTCATCCCAAAGAAGAGCTGACAAAAGTGATAAAGGAGTAGAGAGAGAACAGTTACCATGCTGCTCCTTACGTAGTAAGAGGCCCTGTCCTAGACTGCCTTACCTGGACAAAGACAATCCAGTACCTAAAGGGCATCCTCCTGGCACTACACTACCCCCTGCATCCAGCAAAGAATGGAAACTCTCCTTAGCCCTCCTTTTGCTGCCAGTGTATTTATAGAAACCTTTTTTGTTGTTTTTTTTTTTTTTTGTTTGGTTGGGTTTTTTGGGGGTTTTTTTTTTTTTTTTCTGTCTTAAACTGCAGTGCTCAAATTTAGTTACAATTTGGCTTTAGCCCTTCTAATTTTCTCCCAATATAACTTCACAACATCCTTTTAGTCCCTGGCTGCCTGTCCTTCCTTACAGAGGTGACGCGCTCTCTTTTTCACTACTAAATCACAAATTTGTAAGTAACGCAGATATTTAATGTGCATATTGGTTAACAGCAATTTTCAGATTTACAGTATGGCTACACATACCTAGTGAGACACCATTAGCATAAATTATTTTCACAGCTCTTAACCCCTGTGATAGGATTGTCAAACAAACAGGTGGCATTTGGTAAGTCAACGTAATCCTATCTAACATGTTGGAAAGGTGATAAACATAATCAGTTCAGGCTTTCACATCAAGCCCCTGATCACACACTTGGGAGCACTCACAGCACTAGAAACATTTAAAAACTATTAATATGTATGTTTTAAAGATACTAAGGTATTATCAGAAAATATTTTTTTAAATAAAAATACGTCTCTGTATTTATCACCTTTGTAAGTAATACACAGAGGAAAAATCTGTAGCTGTTCACAATACTCCGTATTAATTTAGCAGTCCCTAAAACTTGGATCTATTTAAGGAACACTAAAATCTTAATGAAGAGGAGAATAATTCTTACCCCTAAATATAAAATTATTCCATAGAACATAAATTTCCAGAAAAAACATCGTCGAAGAGCATTAATGAGTTTAGGTTTCTTCTCTGAAGTTGCCAGCTCTCTGTCCCATTCTCTGAAAAGAAACCAAAACCGGAACTATTAAGTTGTATGAGCAAATACATGAGTCTATGGCTGTGACATACTTCAATTCATTCAAATATATATGGGGAGATTTAGCTAAGGTGGCTAATGAAAGAAAGCTTTGCAGAGACCCTAAGAATCTGGCCTTCATGGACTTGATAGATCCCTAAGAATCTGGCCTTCATGGACTTGATAGATCAATTAAAGTTCAAACCCCGTTCAGCCACATATTTGGTAGTTTTAAACACTCAGTCATACATCACCCTGCAGGGAATTATTTCATGAAAAGGTCACATTGTATGTTTTAAAGAAACCTGCTGTACTTAAAACCGGAGTACAATAATAGGCAAATAAACATTTTGGAGCTCTTCCAGTTTGCAAAAAAGCACCAACAAAGCATAAAAAATGTGACTTTTCTATTACACAGCACTATTTGAAACTTTGTTGCTGGGACAATAACTTTCTTTTCAATAATAAATTGTGGACCAGAAGCAATGCTGTATACAGAGAATACATGTTTTGTCAAAATTCAATTCACAGATTAAAACGCTCCAGAAAATATCCTCAACTAACTATTTTATCAAATTTTCAACAGAATATTAGATAACCAGAATATTTCATTTATAAACTACCAAAACACATTTAGCATACCAACGTTCTCTATAAATTCCCCTGGTTTGTATTGGTGATGGAGAGACGGGGACACCTGAGCTGGATCAGAAGCCGATTTTTATTGAGAATACAAAGTGTTTACCTATGGTTTTACGGGTATGGTACTTATATAGGATTCTATTTTTGGTAACAATTTCCCATTGGTTACATATTCTTCAGGACATCAGTTAGGTAATCATGACAAAGTTTTGTAACATGTTTCTTGGTCACCCAGGGAGCAGTTATCTCTGACTGTCTCTCCCATGGTTTCTGCTCAATCAGGCCTAAGATATCAGGCTGTTTTATCTGTTCCATTTTACTCTCTGTCTTATCTCCCATAGATTGGAATACTTATTCCACACCGCAATTAAAATTGACTGGATTGGCACAACAGTGCAGATGTAAGCTGCCCTGGATCATCAGTGAAAGCCACAATGTCAGTTGGTGGAGAGGGAATGGGTTTTGGCACCTCTGATGTACGAGTTAGTCACAAGTGCAGCACAATTTCTAAATTAGGACCCACTGAAATTGGGTAGAGTGGAACCTAAATGACGAAAGTCAGAGTGTGATTTCTGCAGAAACAATTAGTCAGTCAACAGTGGTATCAAAGGAATTAAGAACGTTATTTCGTTGAAGAAAAAATAAACCAAGGTTTTACAAGGTTATTTTGGGAAGAAAGAACAGCATTCCTGCTGTCTCCTTTTTCAGGGAACCAACATTGACACTCTGAGTTTAGCCCCGCTCATCACCTTGAAATTGTGCAGGAACTGCTGCTCCAGCTGGATCCCTACAAATCTATGGTGCCTAATGGGATTCGTACAAGAATCCTCAAAGAGCTGGCTGATGTCATCGCAAAATCCCTCTCAATGATTTTTTAGCAGTCTTGGGAATCTAGAGCAATCCCAGCTGACCAGAAAACATTGTCCCAGTTTTCAAGAAGGGGAAGAAGGAGGACCCCAGAAAATACAGGCCTGTCAGTGTCACTTCAGTGCCCAGTAAAACTATGGAGATTATTCTGGGAGGTGTTGAAAAACACCTGAAAGACAACGCAGTCATTGAACCTGAGGGAATGGCCTGAAGTTCTGTCAGGGGAGATTTAGGTTGGATATTATGAAAAGTTTCTTCACCCAGAGGATGGCTGGTCACTGGAACGGGATCCCTAGGGAAGGGGTCACAGCACCAAGCTTCTAACTCAGGATATTCTGTGATTCTGTGATCAATGGCAGATATCACAGGTACCTGTATATCATTTAGACCATCTAGTAATTTAGACCATCTAGGTTGTACATCTGCACCAGGGATCACAGTCATGTCCAAAGTACAACTGTGTGCAATCAGCTTGCACCCTACACTATTTAAATATTTAATCCCAAAGCTTCATAATGAAAATTGCATTGTGATTCCTGAAACAAATTTTCATACCTTTCCAGTTTTTCAGAAAGATTATCAGCAGAGTCTGCAGAAGGGATTTGATAAATATCTGAGAGCTCCAACCGTCGTCTGTAACCCTTTTTCAAAATTGGGTTTGTCCATCTAAGCAAATATTGAAAAAAAAAAAAGTTAGAATTAAAAGTATTATAGCATTAATTCTGGAGTTGCTTTGTCTCACCCTGAATATTTTCTCCACAACATCCAAATATGTCTAAGTGCACATGCATTCACATACACACACATATATGACCCAATATAGTGCAGCCCTGCATTATATTTACAAAACTATATTGACAAATATAATATTAAAAGAATAATTGTGAAACTCCTGCATTTTTTAAGTTTTGAGGTTGGATCATGCCCCAAACTTCCTACTGAGTCAGCAGGAGACAAATGAACAGAAGATTGAAACCTTTGTACTGTATTTCCAAATATGCTATGTGCTATGTCCATAAAAATGAATAATAAATCAGAACTATAGTAAAGTGGCCATGTAAGTTTCATTCCTATCTGCTCTGCTCTGGGGAGACCCCTCCTGGAGTACTCAGCACAGGAAGGACAGGAACCTGCTGGAGCAAGTCCAGGGGGGGCCACAAGGAGGATTAGAAAGATGAAAGATGGAGCACCTCTCCTCCCTATGAAGAAAGGCTTGGAGAACTGAAAGTGTTCAGCCTGGGGGAGAGATGGCTCCAGGGAAATCTTAGAGCAGCCTTCCAGTACCTAAAGTGGGCCTCCAGGAGAGCTGGAGAGGAACTTTTAACAAGGCCATGTAATGACAGAACAAGGGGAAAGGGCTTTAAACTGAAAGAGAGCAAGCTTAGATCAGATACTAGGAAGAAATTCCTTACTGTGAGGGCAGCCAGACACTGGAACAGGTTGTCTAGAGAAGCTGGGGATGCCCCAGACCTGGCAGTGTTCAAGGTCAGGTTGGATGCAGCTTGGAGAAGCCTGGTCTATTGGAAAGTGCCCCTGCTCATGATAGGGGGGTTGGAACCTGGCAATCTTTAAAATCCCTTCCAACACAAGCCATTCCGTGATTCTATGGCATCTTACATTGCAATGTGCACTTAACACAAATATTGCACAGGACTCCTCTTAAGATCTTCATTGTGTCCATTATATACACATATTTTGCATTTGTTTTTTCAAATTTCATGTTTAAAATTTTAATACCAATTTATAGGGCATGCTGAGACAAAACAAAGTAGCAAAAGGCTACTCCAAATGGCTACACTGCAGAGAAAACCTTTATAAGCCATTACTAATTTTATCAAACAATTCAGTTCTAAAAAGGCCTATGATTCCCCAAGGATCAACTTATATAAAATTTTTCACCAGATTCTGTTCAGAAATCTTTTTGAAAGCAAAGGACTAGATCAAAACATAAAAACTGTTTTGGACTAGTGGTGTATACTAATACAGTAGTATTTTGAAACTACTTGAATTTCTGCTTTACTGTCATCAATAAAAAATATTTCCTTAAAAAAAATAAAGTGCCTGCAAAATAAGTAGCTTGTGGTTGATTGCTGTCATACTTCCATATGTAAACCAGAGTTTGTAAAAAACCCAGCATGGTTCATGATTATGATAAAATTCAGCAAATCCTCAATAATTTCAAAATTTTAGTTTTAAACTGTGTTTGTATATAACAACTAAAAAAACACAAAACATTTGCAATAACATTTTCCACAGTCACTCAGAAAATGCAAACAGTTTACTGGACATGCTTACCTGTATGCCTGTAAGAACATAAGTCATACACACAAAGTAATTCACATTCTCAATTGCAGCCTCTGAAGGTGCAAAGAAGTTGATACAAAGGTAAAAAAACATCATTGAACACTACAAAAGTGCAAAAAGACTTTAACACAACAGATGAAAACTATTTGTGTGCAACTGTGCGTACACACATGCACAATTTGACATTTATTTTAGTGAAGTTATGAATTGCATGAGACACCAGTCTATAATCCCCACAGTTCAGGAAAGCACCAAGATATTTCCCAAGTGCATGGTTATATCATACCCACTGCAAAGAGAACATGCTCTAAGAAACTGAAGGAGTATCTTTCGTTTTTGCAATAATAGTATGGTTTCAGGTGAATCATATGACTTCGAGCTCAGTCTTCCACACCACTGTAGCTGAGAAATAACAAGAGATTCATGGTACATTATAGGAAGAGAGTTAGGAGAGTCCACTTTGGAGAGTCATTGGACTCTTGTTTTACCATTTGGAGATAATAAAACACCCATAAACTTTACAACTACTGGAAACAGGAGACAATATTTTTCAGGGATAAAATGGATTAGAAGAAAACCTTTGGATTTCACATAACACTTACATGAAAGTCTTTCATGATTACTGCAAATGGTACATCAGGTACTGATTTTTATTTTACCAGCTCCTGAAGACAGAAAGGACCAGTTGCTATTGGCTTCGTGCACACCTTGTGGAGAACTGGCTAATCCTAGTCATTCAGGAACAGAAACTTTCATTAATTTCTGTTCTCAGCTTCCCCGACGTCCTGTGTACGTAGATATTTCAGTAATGACGGAATGAATACAAGTTATGGGACACTAAACCACTACTGCAGCTAATGCAAGGAAGTAACAGTACTTCCTAGGCAACTTCTTTAATTCACAACACTGTAGCTAAGTAATAACCTTCCTAAGCCCCTTAATAATGCTTTGAGACTGCAATAAAAAGTGCTTTGCAGTTTCACTTTGTGTGTTTTGAGAAAACATTTTTTATTGCACTGTTTCCCTCCACACATTTGATTTTATTTATAGTTTTGATTAGCACCTACCCTGGCATTTTGCCACAGCCTGAACTAACAAAATGTGACTGCATTTAGAAAGAGAGTGGAGTGGCTGTATTATCATTTGGGGAAGGCAGCACGCTTAGCAGATCTACTGGACTTCTAGAAATGACTCTCATTTTACTCTGTGCTTAACTCTGTGTTAACCAGCTGCATTTATCATTGCCATCAAAATTATGTGATCCCTAAACTACCCTCCTTTCCCAAGTCAGAGCTTGATACAGACTTATGCAGTCCTCATCTACATCTCACTGCTCATCACAGTAGCTGTGACTGTGCTGGATAAACTCCTCCAGCCAGCTAAAGGAGCTGTGCTGCCTCCTTCCCTGGGAACCTCCTAGTCTGCAGCCAGCTTCCTTCTGCAAGCTGCTGGCAGGGCTTGCACAGAAAGGTTCATCTCCCAGCTGCCCTGGCCTTGCTTGAAGTCCCACCCTAACTAGATCTGGCCAATTTGTGAGCTGTGCCAAGTGGCTTCAGGTTGGAGTGGTAATTGTGGGAGGAGCCGGCCTGACATGTGGTGCTTGTCTCCAGGTGGATTTTCAACAGCTGCTTGAGTTGTGCAGTCAAGAACTGCGGGAGGCAGTTTGTGTTTTGTTGAAAGGAATATACTAGACCTAAGCCACACAAATATCTCATGAAAATAAATTTTTTGCCAGATTCCCATAGCATTCCTATAGCCATTATGTTCTAGATTCTTTGCAAAGATTTGAAATGCAAAGGGACTGTGAATTTACTTTAATTGGCAATATAATCTGTAGTTATCCATGTTTCCATAACACTAGGTGACATAGCTCAGTTAGAGTTGTCAATGAATATGGCTCTTCTTTTTTTTGGCTTATTGGAAACAATTTGTCGGCGTTAATGCTGAGGTTTTTCCTGAGGTGGTTGAGAAATTTATTCTGAAAGGAAGGGAGCAAGAAAGAAGGGAAACAGATTGGCTTTACAGCATTATGTTAGCAAATGCCATCGGATTACTCGCTGGCATTTAGTGAAGCCTTTCACAGAGAAACCTGTAGTGCTGTGAGAGTTTTGCCACTAACTAGGAATGTTATTATGGTACACACGTATGAAACCCAGCAGGGAACAAGTTTCAAGGATGTACAGTAGGAAAGAAGAAAAGAAGGCAAGTCCCACATCAATTATCTACTGCCTGTAGTAAAACACACATGATGAAATTGATAGGTAAATATCATATATATAACATACTGTTTGGTAGATTTCTAATGATCATTTCTTTGTCATTTACTTAAGCAGTATGCAACAGGTTTCATGTTACAGGTATTGCTTTCTACCGCATATTCAGACTCATCCCACTCCAACTGTATCAATAGGACAGATGTCTTTGGCTTTCCAGAGAGTATTAACACAGACAATTTGTCAATAGGATTTGACTCTCCCTTAAGGCTGCTTTACATGTCACTGAAGACAGAAGCATCTGTGTTGCTAAGCCCAGATCTTCTTCCTGAGCACAGGAATACCCTAGCTCCATCGGGCTCTTCAGATCAAGAGGCAGTTTGCTGAGACAGTAACAGAACCGTGGGGCTGGGCTACCCAAGACCAGCAAAAGAGAGCAGTTCTGCTACAAGGGTCACTGATCAGACTGGTGCCATTTCAACAGGTGCTCTGTGCACAGCACGGCAACATCTACGGAGCAGCACAGAGGTGACCGTGGTTTCACTCCCCTCTACAAAGCATTAATACCTGTGTAAAATATAGTTAAGCATAGTGACTGCAACTTCCAGGGAACCAGACCTAAAATTCAATGAAGAGAGCAAGAACAGCGTCTCTGGCTTTAACTTATCCTTCCTCCTAACAATTAAGGGGGAGCTGGGGGGAGGCTAGGGAAGAAGAAACATAATCAAGCTATAATTATGATGCTTCAGAGCCTAACTTTTATGTGACGTTTGTAGAGCCATGAATTCTTACCAACTGCAAGAAAAGGCTGAGGTACCATGTAGATCTCAGACATTCCCAAAGAGTCCCTCTGACCAGATTATGTCCTAGGCTTTGCACCCCCATCCTCCCATAAAAGATACCCACCACTCCAGCAGCAGCAAAATGTAAATCGTTGCTTACTTTATACTGGAGGTGCTGTACTACACCCAATACGGCTTCTCCAGAAGAGTGTCTGCACCACCAGCTGTCCTCTCTGAGCCTCCTGTAGTGCAGCTCTAAAAGCTGACCCTAGCTTTTTGTGATCCTTGCTAACAGAAGGGACAAGTCAGCATGCCCATGGAGCACAACAGCCTTATTCCTGCCCCCTGCCCCTTGGTTGCCCTCAACAGAGTAGGGCTGCAGTTATTTTGTTTTGAATAGTAACCTACTGAAATAGCATGTTATATATTCTGAAAACTATATTAACTTTAGCATGTCCCTCTTTATAAACAACAACAAAAAAATGCAATATTGTTTAATATTTTAATATAATTACTGCAGGGTTCAACAACAAAGGTAAATGCAGACCCTACTTCTGTTTTTTTGTTGTAGTTGTTTTCCCCAAGATCACAAAAATTAAGATTTTAGTTTCTTCACTAATAAACAATTCTTCCCCATGAAGTGTTATTTGTCATGGAAAGTATTCTGCTGCAATATTATTGACTCTGCCACTAGCTGTGAGCAGCACCATTTTAAGAAAAATCAATGTTCTGCTGAAACCCCAGGATTTCAATAGCAAATCTTAATTAGGATTATGCCACAGCAATTCTTGGGGAAGTCTTGTCTTTTATGCCCAGCTTTGTGAAGTGACACTTATTCAAATTATTATGTAATTGCTTAATGCTCTTTTAACAGAAATTAATTCCTTACAATTAGTGAGGTAGTCAAAATATTTCAGTTTGCAGAAATACTGGGAGAAATTTGAGAGAAAACAAAGCACATCAGGGGATAGGTTGTGGAAGATGGAAGGACAGAATATATTAATTGTATTGCAATCTGTCGATTGTTTAGGTACCAAAGTCAAGTGTAAGATATGCTTCAAATATTTCTTTAAGAAAGCCAACAAAAAATCAGTGGTGATGATGTACTGTGAACAAGGTTTGCAAGGCGCTTTCAGCATACACCTACAGTTAGACTGACTAGGTGAGGATATTCATCCATCTTCTCTTTTTCTCAATTATATATCCCTCAGCAAGAATAAGAGAAAGATTTCTTTTCTCCTAGTCCTTTGAAAGAACAAGGAACATAACAGAAAGTTTTCATCAGCAAAACTGTTGCAGAGCAGTGCTATTCATGATTTAATTGAATTTTAAAATCTTCCAGATGTGTCACTAAGTGATAGCAACATATTTCACCCAATTTAGCACTTCACTGTGTTAGCCATGGATTTTTTTAAGATATGTTTCACAATAAAATAACATAGAGTTGCGCATCAGGTGGAATGGCCCTTTCCAAAACTATGATTTGTTCCCACCCCAATGACTGATATGTGGTCAGGTATAAACAAACAGGTGAACAGAGTCGCATTTTATTTAATTTTGATACCAAGGGTCAAAATGTAAATTGCCATTACAGCAATATGGAATCAACCCTGAATTAGGTGCTGCTTCTCTTACTACTTGCTCTTTGCCATTTTCTCTGTATCGTGGTATTTGATGATGCTACTCCTTAGCATGATCCTTGCAAATTAATGAGAAAATGCCTCATATCTTTTGATTTCCAAAACAGTTTTGGGCTTTGAGCAAAGCAACATTAAGGGACCTCTGTGGTTTTGTTTTCTTTGTATTTATTACCTGTGGATAAATAAAAGCGTTCCAGAACTTACAGATTAACTTTAAAATTAGTTAAGGTGAAAGTTAAAGTGAGATGTCAGAATGACTCCAATACAACAAAGGTTCACATCCTTTATTTTAAAAGTTTGGGTGAAAAATAAAGATAAATACCAACATTAAAATATGGGAATGTACCTAAAACCAAGTACCTTTACCAGCTGTCACTTAGGATTTTCTCCTTCAGTTTAAATTGGAAAGCTTCTGGTTTAGGCTTCTGAAAAACAATGCTGTTTCAAAATATGTCTTAAATGCCTACTTGTTCTCTTCTCATTTGGGGAGTTTCATGACAATGCAGCCTTGGATTAACTACTTGATGACTGAAAGAGCTCCTGCAGATCCTTTTGCTTCTAAGAGAGGGACTGGTACATAAACAGCCTCTGAGCTCTTGCTTGTCTTACCCAGGCGTTCCCCCACTCTCGTGGAAGGCAGTTGAACTGCATCTACAAATTCACATGGCAAAATTTGGCAGTGTTTCAATGTCTCTTCACCTTTAACTTACTTATTTCAGAGGACATAAAGTGACACATCATTACCTGGATGTCAAGTTGGCACCATCCTGCCTCCACAGCTATACCTACACATGTGTGCTGCAAAGCTGGGGTGAGTGGGTGAAGACAAAAAAACATAAACCAAGATAACAACAACCTGTGACCTCTTGCAATAAGTCAAAATATTCCCACCACTTTGAAATTTAGAATATCCAAAAATGTAGAGATTGAGAGACTCAGATTCTTCAGTATTGAAGAGGTGATAATTGCTTACTGCGGAAATATTCTGGAATAACTTTGTCACACCAGAAATACCCTTGTGCAATCAAAGTTCTGGACAGGTAATTTCAGACAGATTGCACTCACTCCATCACATGCTTCCAGGACAAACCACAATCTTGTACACCCCACTTTCTTCTCTAAAGGATTAGTAAGGAAATTTCTTTTTAACACATCCTTTGTGCTATCTGCTTAGGCTTCAAAACACACTTCCTTATCAAATATTTTGCTTAGCACAGAGGACTTCAAATTTCTATCAGTGCATTTAGAAGCCTCTATAATACAGATAATAAATCTACTAAACATGTAATTGCCTACAGTATTAAAAAAAAATCAAGGATTTGGATGGATTACTTTCTATCTCACCAAAATCAAATAAGCAGGTAGAAAATAATAAGGTACAGACAGGTCTGCAAATATTTCAAATGCTTTATAATTTATTTTGAATATCAACATAGTAACTCTTCTTCCCACAGGAAGAAAACAGATTTTAAATATATTTTTGTCAAATGCAATTTGATCTAGGCATCTGTGCTGTAGAGTTATAAAGCAGCCAACGACCCCTGTGCTACACAAGGTTTGCATTTTTGGTCATTAGACCAAGGATGCAGTAAGTACCAGAGTGAGCCAAGGACACAATTTAGCCTTATTGTTAAAGAAGGTATTCCTCTGACTGAAATTACTTGAAGTGTAGGATACTCTGCATCCTTTCTCCAGTTCACTTCAAGTTTCATCTTTTACCTTGGAAACAGCAGTAGAAGTCAAGTTTTCAGGAGGAGTCCAAAAGCTGCATGCACATCTTTGAGCCATGTGACTTTCAGAAGCTGACACCCTGCTGTTCTGGACAGCTCTGGAAGACTGGCACACCAGCAGGTCTCCAAGGACCACTTGTGGGAACAGACAAATGATCAGGCAGCCTCACAGGGCCATAGCCTGTGCTGCAGCTGCATCTGTGCTTGGTTATCACCAACAGCCAGGATTTACAATTGCCTGGGATCAGTGAGAGGCAGCTCATCAGGGCTAGATACATACAGGGCCCGAAGAACACTCTACAGAAAACTTGCCTTGTATAAGTGTCTAAGCTGACTGCCCCAGAAAGTGAGGCATGACACTGTGCCATTCACTGCTACTGCACACAGAGGCTCCTTATTCAAAGAGGAAAGATGACCAAAGTGCTACAGTTTGGTATTGGTAAGGGAGGGTCCAAATATATATTGGTTCTGACAATTTGCAGACACCTGCCCTCCAGAGTGAAATTTATAGACATGAGCTAGGCTTTGAAGCTTCCTATACAAAATCTGGAACTTTTAGGAACTCAAAACTTTTCAGGGGAAACTTTGAGTTAAAATGTACACACTAAATCCCAAACTTTGCAAGGAAAACACAAGATTTTTCCATTCAAGACTGAAAATCCTAAGTAACTTGTCATTGAATTCTAGAATACGCAGTTCAAAGATAGAGCAGGGACTGCCCAAGGAAGGTCTGGCTTTAGCTTCTTTTTCTGAAGGGAATCAATTTAATTCTCATGAAGTGTCAGAAACTATCTTGTACAAGGCACTCTTAAACTTGAAATTATGACTGAATTAAGCTGCAAAGAGTGATAGAGTAACATTACTGCAGAGTATGGGCTAAGCACTTTCGAAACTTAAGTCCTGAATTTTCTTATCCTCCTTAAAGGTTATTAGAAGACTTCATAAGAAGCTCCCACCAGGAATTGGAAATTACAAAGAAGTTTTTTATTCAGAAGAGTACAGAGTAATTCTTGATTTATGCTCTGCAAAGTAGCTGAGCCAGAGATAGATAACTAAAACATCTTAACTGCCAAACACTGCTAACACTTGGTCCTACTTCCTAAAAGAGGTGAGGTATAGAATTGAATTCCTTTTCCTAGCCCTCACAACACACACAGGGCAGAAGAATGAATCAAACATTTGTCCCATAATGGCTAATTTATTCTAGGAACCCCTGGACAGCTGTGTAAATGTACAGATTTCTTTTTCTCTGGTTTGGAAATCAAGAAGCAACAAGAGCAGATCTGATTGACTGAATCCATGAGAAGACTTGACACAAAAGCTAGTTAGTTTGTATTTCTTATTTGGATTTAATAATCAATCAGGCACTAGGTCTTGCCAAGTGTTGTCATGTTTGATAGGTACCAAAGCAAAAGTATGTGCTTAAAGAATTGGACACAGCACAAGGATTACTTTTTGAAAACTTGTATTTTTATATCTAAAGTTACTTGTAAAAGAACAGTAATAAAATCAGAATTGTCTCATAGTTGCAGCCATTTCTGAACCTCCAGCAGTAACTCTGTGTGCCAGTTCTCAGATAAAAATTGATTAATTAACAAGACTTCCTGATCTCAGTTAATTTTCAATAAAAAGTAGGTGATTGCAAAGTAGTCTGATATTGTTTGCGACAAAAGATATGGCCTTGACCCTACATAACCCCAAAACTCCAAAAGAAAATAAGTAATGGTTATGTAGACAAAAGTGAAGCTTCACAATGAATATGAAGCTAAGCATATGATGATCTGACTGCTTCTGCATAAAACTCTGTCTTCTTTAAGCAAGGCCAAAAGTTGCCAATGAACAGAAAGAATGTTTTACATGAGGCTGGGAACAAATGAGATCAACTCTGGAAATGTAATAAGGAAAGTGCAACAAAACACAAAACCATCTCTGAAACCCCAAACTCTCAATATCCAGTGTTTTCTGTTTTCTAGGTGTTCCCTTAATGTAAGATCTCAAACCACTTGTTTTCACACTTTGTTTCTTAACCGTCAAAGTTCAGTTGTTGAACCAAAACTACTTAAAATTTAGGGTGAAAGTTAGTTTCTAATTTTAAATACTTTCTGTCATGACCACTCTTAGAAATCATCTCTTTTTTTGCCTCAGTAGTATCACTATCAGTGATACAACAAAAAGGTAACACTTTCTATAAGATACTACTCTTTGTATACCAAGACATTTTCTCACTTTTTTTTTTTTTGCATAAAGAATTAAGAAAAAAGGTGCAAACAATACTGAAACATTTATGAACTATTATGAGCAGAGAGCTACATTCTGACTTTAACACATGTTAAACCTATCTCTCCCTCACAAACAGGATAGATTATGAAGCAATAAAAAAACCTTGCCAATATGTTTACACACCTTTAGCTGATAACAGCTTTTACAATATTAAATAGTAATATATTTATCAGCAGGATTTCCCAAATAATCATAACTAATATTTTAACATCACTTGTGCTAACATGATCTTCAACTTATCACATTTTATTCAGATTGGTACTTCGCACATAAATGCAGCGCAGACTCTTATAAAAGTTACTTCACTGAAACATGTACTGTGTTGTACTTGAAAACATCATTTTCATTATCATTATCATCAAAAAAAGCAATCTCTCTCCATATGTCTTTTGTCCATTTCTTTACTCTAGTTAATATTCATCATGAGCAACTCCTTAGCTTCATATATTTTATTATTATCACTTTGGTTACAGCCACCTGACCAAAAGCTGGTACAGTATAATGCATCATGCATGATAAACATGATTAAAACAACATTCAATTGACTTAAAGACTGTGATTTAAAAGATGAGCTCAGGCCTCAGGATGGTTAATTATGTCTTTAATGAGCATGAACTGCATCTGATTTCAAACATGAAAACTTTCACTACAGTAGGAATCAAAAATGTATTTGCTTTATCTTATTGGGGTGTTTCTTCATACCTTCAACACCCTAGGCTCTAGGATGATAAATTTATAGAAGTTTATAAATAAATAAAATTAAATAGAGCAAGTGGCCCCTCAAGTTATTAAATCAATACAAAGACTTATCTCCTGTAGATTTCTGTCTTATACTTGTCAGGAGCACTGACTGAAACATAATTTATGGAGAATTTATAATTGCTTACACCCCTGTCATGCATACTCTCTGGTTCTAACAGCATTTGGCAGCAAGCAAGGCTTCCTTCCCACTGCAGCACCATTGGAGAAAACATACAGAATCACTACATTTACCTGGATGTTTGTAAAACTTTAGGAACAGGTTATACTTGGGATTATTCCCTTTTATCAAATCTGGCTTAAATGAGCCAAAGGGGGAGAGAGAGACAAACAGTGACTCATACAGAGTCCTTTTAAGAAACTAAAAAACATACAGACCAACTGCTGAAAGCTGTCCCAAAAGGATTTAAAAGTGATCTAAAAGCCCTCAGTTTTTCAGGCAGAGACCTCATGACAATGTTACAGTTTTACACCATGTGCTCTCACTTCAGTCATCATGTTCACATCTTACAAGAGATTTCCTCCCGCCCTTCTTTGCCATGCAAGGGACCCTCCAGTAACAAAAGGGGGAACCAGTACTCTGGCAAAACCAGTGCTGTGTGGGCCAGTGCCAAAAAGATTATTTGCTCTTTCCAGTTCACAGTGCCGTTTCTAGCGATGTCACATAAGACGTATTCAGCTTCCATATTGTCTTACAAAGTACATTGTGCCCAGGCACTGGTATTGGCTCCTTCTCCTTTCATTTGAAGTTTTTAGAAAGAAAAGGCACTAGGGAGTTTGCTTGTAAGAGAACATTTTCAAGGTTTGCAAGGAACTGTTTCCAGTAAGATCATATATTACACTTGCACATTGGGCAAATGCTAAACACTCAAAGAGCCAAACAGAGGGAATCCTTGTTCTGAGAGCACCCCTCTGCTCCCTACCACCCCACGGTGTTCTCAAAGTTTACATGAAATAACAGATTAACTAGTTGAGCAACTACCAAAGGTTGCTCAAATTATGTCATAAATTCATCTGTTCGGGTCCAGCAAAGGTTTATGACACCTGACAGAGCCCATTCCTGGTGCTAAAACCCCAGCAACAACAACAAAAAAGAGTGATCTCATCAACAAGAGAGACTCCCACCGCTCTCCCCACAGACCATTCCAGAGCTCGTGGGCTCCCGGTGCTGGGTTCCCCTCCCGGCGGAGCGGGCTGGGCGGGGGGCGCGGAGCCCCCCTGAGCTCCCCGCCCGCCGCTGCCCGGCCCGGCCCGCCGCCCCCGCCCGCACGCGTCCCGCCGCACCGGGGCTCCCACCTGAAGAAAAGTTTGGAGAAGATGTTCGCCTTCTCCAGGGGAGACCTCTGCATGGTGAGGTGAGGCGCGGTGAGATGCGGCGAGCGGGGAACCGGAGGCTGCCGCTAATCGCTGACGCCTCGCTCGCCCGCTCCGCTCCTGCGGCTCTCCCACCTTATCCGCCCGGCCGCTCTGATGTCACCGTCCGCCTCCTGCCCCGGCCCCTCTCCCCGCCTCTGCTTTGCCCCGGTTCAAAGGCGGGCGGGCCGGGGCCCCAGCCCGTGCGCTGCCGCCGCCGCTCCTCCCCCGCCTCCCGGCCTCGCCCGGCACCGCGCACCGGGCGCGCCCCGCCGCTCCCCCCGCACCCTCTCCTCCCCGGCTCCCCGACGCCTCTCGCCCAGCCCGTTACCTCCACCTGCCGACTCAGCTTCCCGAGCCACCCCTCCCCGGCTCCCCAGCCTCTCCCCAGCACTAAACCCCTCTTCTGACCAAGTTCCGAGATGGGGAAAGCGCCCTTCCACATGGGCCTTCTGCCATGCGTCCAGGGCAGCGGGGACAGCGCAGCGAGGACAGCTCCTCACCCGTCCCGGTGCCCAGGGCTCCTGCCTGCAGCCCACGGTGACCCGCGGAGCCGAGGCCGGCTCCTGGCCCGGGTGGGCCCCGCGCCCAGAAGCCCCCGTCCGCCGCCCCTTCGCCCTGCGCCCCGAGGGCGAGCGGAGCGACACTCGGGCTGAAGGCAGGGGGACGGCGGGCAGCCCAGGGAAGGGAAGGGTGCGGGGCAAGCGCGATCATACCCACTTTAAAATACACTTGCTTCAGTTTTTCAAGTTCTTTGTCACGCCCGTACCTGAACAGAGACGAATGGGAACTGAAGTTTTATCTTTAGCAAGTTTAGCTCAAACACCCATATCTAACACCAAGGGTGTTTCTGGAGCTTTATATGTGTGACATACGAACAAAATCACTGCTTTAATGGCGCAGAGCAGAAAGCATACTTGAGAGAAACAAAGATGACAGGAAGAAAGCAAAAAGAACGTGATTTAATTCTGTACAGGATTTAATTTTATTTGATGTTTTATTTTGATATTTACACGCTCCAGTGTCCTTTCGTTTCTGTAACTTAAAAAAATACAGATGGAAAAGGCCATGCCTTCTTAATCATGCAGCCGCTGTCGTCTAAAGAGACTCTGTAAAGAAGCGAACGTACTTTTCTTCGGTCTTATACCTTGCGCTACAATTTAACCAGTTGTTACTCTTTGCAAACTTTGCAGAAACTTTTTATTTCAAAGTTTCTCGCTACACCCCGCTGCGCTTTCCTAAGGAATTTCTCTTTGCCTTGGCAATTCTTCCTCGCAGATCGCCGAGCCAACGAGTGCCCGCTTACCCTGTCACCGCACCGGGTCCCTTTGTGTCTCAGACCTCCCTCGAATCCTTCCCGATTCTGCTTTATTAATGACAAAACCAGTAAGAAACGCGGTGCAGGCAGGACTCCAGGAAACTGTCCGCATTTTATCATGTCCTCAGACAATACGTAGAGGCAGGGCTAAATCCGCCCAGGCTCCAGGACAGCAGCGCGGAGCCCTTCGGCATCCTGCCACCTAGCGGAGCCGGGCCCGGGGCGCCAGCCCGTCCCGCACCGCATCCCGCACCGCAATGCACCCTGTACTGCACTGGGCACCGCACCTCAATGCACCCCGTACTGCACTGGTCACTGCACACCCCAATTCACCCCGTATTGCACTGGGCACCGCACCTCAATGCACCCCGTACTGCACTGGAACCCGCACCGCACCGCAATACACCCTGTACTGCACTGGGCACCGCTTCCCGCAGCGCAATGCACTCTGTAAAAAGTTTGGAGAAGATGTTCGCCTTCTCCAGGGGAGACCTCTGCATGGTGAGGTGAGGCGCGGTGAGATGCGGCGAGCGGGGAACCGGAGGCTGCCGCTAATCGCTGACGCCTCGCTCGCCCGCTCCGCTCCTGCGGCTCTCCCACCTTATCCGCCCGGCCGCTCTGATGTCACCGTCCGCCTCCTGCCCCGGCCCCTCTCCCCGCCTCTGCTTTGCCCCGGTTCAAAGGCGGGCGGGCCGGGGCCCCAGCCCGTGCGCTGCCGCCGCCGCTCCTCCCCCGCCTCCCGGCCTCGCCCGGCACCGCGCACCGGGCGCGCCCCGCCGCTCCCCCCGCACCCTCTCCTCCCCGGCTCCCCGACGCCTCTCGCCCAGCCCGTTACCTCCACCTGCCGACTCAGCTTCCCGAGCCACCCCTCCCCGGCTCCCCAGCCTCTCCCCAGCACTAAACCCCTCTTCTGACCAAGTTCCGAGATGGGGAAAGCGCCCTTCCACATGGGCCTTCTGCCATGCGTCCAGGGCAGCGGGGACAGCGCAGCGAGGACAGCTCCTCACCCGTCCCGGTGCCCAGGGCTCCTGCCTGCAGCCCACGGTGACCCGCGGAGCCGAGGCCGGCTCCTGGCCCGGGTGGGCCCCGCGCCCAGAAGCCCCCGTCCGCCGCCCCTTCGCCCTGCGCCCCGAGGGCGAGCGGAGCGACACTCGGGCTGAAGGCAGGGGGACGGCGGGCAGCCCAGGGAAGGGAAGGGTGCGGGGCAAGCGCGATCATACCCACTTTAAAATACACTTGCTTCAGTTTTTCAAGTTCTTTGTCACGCCCGTACCTGAACAGAGACGAATGGGAACTGAAGTTTTATCTTTAGCAAGTTTAGCTCAAACACCCATATCTAACACCAAGGGTGTTTCTGGAGCTTTATATGTGTGACATACGAACAAAATCACTGCTTTAATGGCGCAGAGCAGAAAGCATACTTGAGAGAAACAAAGATGACAGGAAGAAAGCAAAAAGAACGTGATTTAATTCTGTACAGGATTTAATTTTATTTGATGTTTTATTTTGATATTTACACGCTCCAGTGTCCTTTCGTTTCTGTAACTTAAAAAAATACAGATGGAAAAGGCCATGCCTTCTTAATCATGCAGCCGCTGTCGTCTAAAGAGACTCTGTAAAGAAGCGAACGTACTTTTCTTCGGTCTTATACCTTGCGCTACAATTTAACCAGTTGTTACTCTTTGCAAACTTTGCAGAAACTTTTTATTTCAAAGTTTCTCGCTACACCCCGCTGCGCTTTCCTAAGGAATTTCTCTTTGCCTTGGCAATTCTTCCTCGCAGATCGCCGAGCCAACGAGTGCCCGTTTACCCTGTCACCGCACTGGGTCCCTTTGTGTCTCAGAACTCCCTCGAATCCTTCCCGATTCTGCTTTATTAATGACAAAACCAGTAAGAAACGCGGTGCAGGCAGGACTCCAGGAAACTGTCCGCATTTTATCATGTCCTCAGACAATACGTAGAGGCAGGGCTAAATCCGCCCAGGCTCCATCCAGGACAGCAGCGCGGAGCCCTTCGGCATCCTGCCACCTAGCGGAGCCGGGCCCGGGGCGCCAGCCCGTCCCGCACCGCATCCCGCACCGCAATGCACCCTGTACTGCACTGGGCACCGCACCTCAATGCACCCCGTACTGCACTGGTCACTGCACACCCCAATTCACCCCGTATTGCACTGGGCACCGCACCTCAATGCACCCCGTACTGCACTGGGCACCGCACAGCAATGCACCCTGTAGTGCACTGGGCACCGCACCTCAATGCACCCCGTACTGCACTGGAACCCGCACCGCAATGCACCGTGTACTGCACTGGGCACCGCACCTCAATGCACCCCGTACTGCAAGGGCTAAATCCGCCCAGGCTCCAGGACAGCAGCGCGGAGCCCTTCGGCATCCTGCCACCTAGCGGAGCCGGGCCCGGGGCGCCAGCCCGTCCCGCACCGCATCCCGCACCGCAATGCACCCTGTACTGCACTGGGCACCGCACCTCAATGCACCCCGTACTGCACTGGAACCCGCACCGCACCGCAATACACCCTGTACTGCACTGGGCACCGCACCTCAATGCACCCCGTACTGCACTGGAACCCGCACCGCACCGCAATACACCCTGTACTGCACTGGGCACCGCTTCCCGCAGCGCAATGCACTCTGTACTGGCACTGGGCCCCGCATCCCGCACCGCAATGCACTCTGTACTGCACTGGGCACTGCACACCCCAATCCACCCCGTACTGCACTGGGCACCGCACCGCAATGCACCCCCTGCTGCACTGGTCGTTGCACACCCCAATCCACCCCGTACTGCTACCGCAATGCATCCCGTACTGCACTGGACCCCGCACAGCAATGCACCCCATACTGCACTGGGCCCCGCACAGCAATGCACCCTGTACTGCACTGGGCACCGCACCGCACCTCAATGCACCTCCTACTGCACTGGACCCCGCACCGCACCGCACCGCAATGCACCCCGTACTGCACTGGACCCCGCACCGCACCCCGCACCCACCGCGGCAGCCAGCAGAAGGCAGATCAGCTTCTCCGGGCGTTCGGTGCTGGGCACCTGAAAGACACCTCCCGGCGCTCCCTGACGCGGCAGTGACAGCAGCCAGCCCCCAGCCCCTCCAGAGGTCAGGGAGTTGATGTAGGAACGCGCACCGGGATTCAGATCCCAGCCCCGGCAGAGCCGGGGCAAGGCTGGGATCCCACATGCTCCGTCGGCCTCTGAGAGAAGTTCTTTGGGTAGGCCCTGACATGCAGATCACCTAGATCTACTAAATGTTTTCACTTCACTAAAAAATGGTGAAATATTAATTTAAAGACAGAATAAGAGAATCAACTTTGTTGGAGAAGACCTTTGAGATCAACGAGTCAGACTGGAAACCCATTCTTGTAAACAGTACACACGAGCCTGCTACAGGCTCTTCCCCTTCCTAGCCTTTGGATCTCTGGAACAAGTGAATAAAGCAGAAACTGAGCAGAGGATTAGTTTTTTTTTTTTTTTTTTTTTTTGTAATTTACATTAGAAAGTCAGGTATGTTAGTCACTTGAAACCATTAGTGGATCAGGTCCAAACTAGTTAAAATGTCAATTGGTAATGAAGTATTCTTCATAACAGTATCTCCCTGTGGCTATTACCATAAGAGCTGATTTGCACACACGTAGCAAATTTGGGACTAACAAAGACATCCCATCAATCATTGCTGATTATGTAATTTTTCTTACATGAAAAATTCCACGAACTTTCCCTAATTTTGAACACTTCTTCTCTAAACTTAGAATATTTCTTTGCCTACTTTCTTAAGTACCAGCTATAGTTCATCAAAACCCATGGAGTGATGATTTCCATGCTCTGTGGTCCAATAGTTTTGCAAATAAATCAGATGCTTTTACATTCACACATCCCTCAGTCAAAAACTCCTAAACTCTTTGTTTTGTTTTACATATTTATTGTCATTTTTCTCTCACACATCCGCAACATTTCCACTGGTACATTTCCTTGCTTATTTCAGAGTCCTAACCTTCCCAGGGATCTTAGACATACACAGCTGACATGAACGTAGAACTTGTCATTAGCATTACTGTGAGCAGGAATAAACTGTAATATTTCTGTTCTTCTCTAGGGACTGAAATACTTCAAACTTAAGTATTATTTATGCATTTAATTTACATGAACTTATTTTACTTTTACAGAAATGCAACTTGATACACTGAGACAACAGCTACTTTATCCTTTAGATGTATCCACATCCACCATCTATCGGACTTTGAAGAAAACACAGTGAGGCTGAGTTAGACAGCCAGGCGGAGAACAGGAGGATGAGTAAAGCTGGCTCCCTGTGCCATCACAGGGATGAGTATGTGAGCAGAGCTGGTTCCCTGGCTCCCACACTCCTGCAGGGGTAACTCAGCCAGGCGAGAACCAACAGGCCGTGGGCAGTCTGAAGTCACACACGTGGGAAACAGACTGGCTGGTCAGGATGCTCCCATGGTTCTGGCAACCCTGGGGGCTGTACCACGCCTTTGGGTACCTGTTCCCGTTCTGCTCCAAAGCCAGCAGACTGCATGTCAAGCTGTGTAAGGCTTCTGATCTAGCTGAGAGCCCCACCAGAGAGGTGCATTTTCACTGGGATATGAACTTAGGAGGAAGAAAACTCACTTAGCACTTTGCCATGGTAAGGGTACAAACCCATGGCAAGGGGCAAGGCAGGGAAAGGCAAGGCATGGATTTGCTTTACATGCAAAGTCACCAAAGGAGTTTTGCATTCCCTTCCCTAGGTACAGCAATACATTGGGGGTCTGGGGCTTGTTTGTTTGTTTTTTAATCCAGCTGCTGGTTTTCAAGAGGAGGAGAAGAATATGGCTTAGTTGATTGGTGGTCATTGTTCGAAGATCGGACTTTTTAGATCTTGATGGTCTTTTGAAACCATAATGATTCTATGATCCAGAAAATTTTAATTATATTTGGATTTTTAATTAATATCACTAGACAAAGGGGTAGAAATTTTTAGTAGAAAGCATGATCATATTAAATACAATCTCATCAGCAAATGAAGCAAAAGAGCTATCAAAACTAACACTCTAAGTCGCTGTTTTTCTGTTGTTGCTTAAGATGAAAAACTTCTTTGCTCAGTCTCTCAGTTCTGATCTTCTGAAAAGAAAGTGCTGCACTGACCTATCAATCACATCTCTAAACAAACCCTCATTTTTTTCTGAATATTTTAATTAACTGGAAACTACTATTTTTGTAATTAATAATTTTGTTTTGCAACGTCTCATTCAGCCCCAAAGAAGTCTGGTTTGTTTGGGTTTTTTTTGGTTTTTTTTTTTGGTTTTTTTTTGTTTTGTTTTTTTTTTTTAATAAAAGCAGAGAACTTTATCCACAAATCTGACACTGGTCTTTCTCTCAAGCTTCCCTGTACAGTCAGTTGGACCTGGGTTCCCTTCATCATTCCAAGTAATTTCAACAATGGTGGGAAACCTTACTTCAAATCCTTTTAAAAGAATGACCTTAACATATGGGTCAGGTATAGGTCCTCATATCTCTTACAAGCTGGGAGAGTAGTCTGGCCACTTTTCCATAGGTAGGGCTTTAATCTACCCTACAGCTGTCAGTTACAAAGACTTGATTACTCTGTCTCAGAGCTGCTTACACACATTATTAAACTATTCAAAACAGTAAGGCAGCAACAATGAAAGAACTCTGTCAACTACAGTTTTAAGTAAATGTATAATTTATTATTCAGCACAAGCATTCTACCTGATGACTTATAAATATCTACCCCTAGTTGCTGAGGTCCTCACAGCATTCTCTGGGCAAATTAGCAACATCTTACTTTACATACTGCTTATCAGGTTTGGCTTATACCACTATGAATTCCAAAGAGCTTTTCTATTCCCGGGAAACATATCAAAGATTGAATCTTAACCAAGATAAAAGCTATAGCAGCATTCACTTAAAAAGTAAACTGTTCTCAGACATTTACCAGACAAATATTTTTTGAGTCCACATTCACAATACTTCTAGAATATAGATGGACATGCAGAAATTGCCAGACTGACAGCTGTTGGATCCATTTCCACAAGCAAAAACTGCATTCCAGTACCTCGTCTTAATACTGCTAAAATTGATTCAGTCAATGCTTCGAGTATTAGCAGATTAACATTCTTAATCTGGGCACACTGGATACTTTTGGCAAGCAGAGTTATGTATGCTTCACCAGTATCTATGTTAATTCAATACATGGTCTCAAAAATATGGAATATTCCAGCATATTCCAGAGAAATTAACAGATCTTGTATGAGGCATGTGCTTCTGTGACACAACATATGCAGCTGGGAGGTGAAGTACCATGAGAGTACCAGACCTTTCATTCTGGACAGGTAAAATGGGCAGATCCCATTTTGGTAAGATCTTACATGGAAATAACAAGAGGGAAAACAGTGAAGAATACATCACAGGCTTGATGAAGGAATAGCAGAAGAGCTGTGTGTTGGTGTTCACTAGGGTGCAACTCATACGGAATTTGCAGAGGTTGATTTTTCAGGCATTACACGCCAACTTCTTCAAAGCACTTCAAATTGCACACAACTTTCAACAAAAATTGTAACATCATACTACATGGAACCATCAGACAACAGTCAGATATGTTCATGTGATGTCATTTGGTCTATGGAGTTAATAACTAGTACAAGAATACCTTTTTAAACTGGAAGGTATTTTTAAGCCTTTTGAAACTGTAGACACACAACAAGGGGAATGTAAATGTATTCTTTCATTCAGAAGCACATGACGCTGTGACAACCTATTTCTATTTATCTATTTACTGATGCATCAAAACAAGTATAAACTTTTAGACCTACTGATGTGTCATTTTGATCTGCCTTTCTGCATGATCTATCAAAGTACTGACTGAAATCTTGCTGACTAAGTTTATGTCAAATAAAGTCCTTAAGGACCTAGAATCTGAACAGAAGAAGTTCAGACTTTGGCCTTGATTACATAAGAAAATGATACTACTCATTTTTCTAGGAGATTTCTTAAAGTGGTGAAAATCCTCTGTGCGTAACTCTCATAATATCAAGACTTTAACTGTCTGTTAAACAGTGGGTTTTAACAGTCTGTTCACAGCTTAATCACAAAACAATAATTGTCCTGGCAGATAGGGTATCTGCATTAAAATAAAATAAATTTTTAAAAAGAGAAAATTTTGACAAATATTGAAGCTAATGGAAAAACAACAGGTACCAAATCTAGGGTATATTTTTTCACTTTACACCTGATAAAATATATTTGATTCTTTGGATGTTGCAGTAGAAAACAGTTTTCTGAAAACTTCAGGGTTTGTTTATTTTCAGCCTAGAAGTAGTGAGGGGAGTTAAGAGCCTGAAAATCCAAGTCAGACAAGCTTGCAAGGTTTATGTTTCCAAAGATAGCTTAAACTTCTTCCTGTCACACTGTCATGTAATAATCCCAGAACAATGGTATTATTGAAGTTAAAAGGGCAAAAATCCAAGACTGATACCTTCTGTGACTCAGTAAAAGACACACGCCAGCAATCTTAAACAGTTGAGCAACAAAGATTATTGAACTACCTAGAGCATAAGAAAAAGTGTTTAATTATTTACAACTGCTTAAAAGAGAAAGGGCTTGAGTTCCTGTCCGAGCCCTGGGAATAGAATCATCTTTACTGGAATGTTACTGCAAAGATCATGCAGTATAAACTCTACCATGTGAATCCATGGAGCACGATGGATCTTTAACCCATTTCTTTTTGAAAGTATGCTTAGTTTGGTGTATGTTACTCTTGCCTAAAACAACTCTGTGTGGGTCCAAATATTCTCTGAACTTAATGGAAAAAGTTGGAAGCAAACCACCATTATTCCAGTTACGAAAGAACTGTAAGACTTGGTCTTTTTTCTAGTCTTGAAATAGTCTAAAATTGCTTCTGCAATTGCCTCTTCAATAAGGAAGCTGCCTTAATATTCAGAATAAAAAATGAAATAAAATTAAAAAAAAAAAAATAAAATAAAATGTGGGATAATTGCTCCCCTAAAGATATCCAAAAATTTTGAGGTCACTGTGTGGTTAAAGGGGCAGACAGGACTCCACATGAAGAAAAAGGGTGGGGCAGCACACAATCCACTGTTTTCCATGCACTTCTTTCAGCCTTTTCAACCCACATCCAGACCATTTCCAGAGGCCACACTGAGATCCAGGTTAGTAGGTTAAAGCCCTGTATTTAGTCAAGCTTCAGAAAACCAATAATTTTTTCAAGTACAAAAGAACAAGGATTTGGTCACTGACTGACATTTTCACAAAGGGTTTTCTCCAGCCAAAATGAAAAGTGATGTCTTTCCTTTCTCTTGGTTTTTTTTTGGTTTTTTTTTTGTTTTTTTTTTTTTTTTAATGGCAGATGTCAGCAGAATATCATGAGTTACTGAGTTTAATCAACAACTTTTCACTGTGGACACAATGAAAATCTCATATGAGGTCAAAAGTTTCTCTTAATGACATCTTGAAGCTACTTGTGCTAAACCAAACAGGTACAGCTGTATTTTGAATAGTTGAGAATTTCAAAGCTGAAAGCAAGACTTCTTGAAACTGTGTAGATTTATGTCAACCTGTGATTTACACAAGGGACAGCAGGAGAAACCCACCATTTTACAGCTACGGATAAAACACCCTTTCCCCCCCTCTCTATTTACAAAATACCCTATGACTTTTCTGCAAGAAAAAAAGTTCATATTACAGGATAAGGATCATGTTAGATAGGATAAGAATCATGTTAGACAATCACGGCACAGTGGTGTTGCTACCAAAGAAAAAGCAGGCATCCACCTTGAAGCTGTCCACAGAACAGGTTGACAAAAATGCATTCCTCCACTTCAAAGTGAATTCCTGAGATGTAAGAAATGATCTTTTAAGATGACACTTTTTAAATAAAAATTGCTAAACTGACAAAACATAAAGTCTGATCATCAAGACCAGTCTGCCACTGTTGCAAGTAAACCTGCAGAGCAACTCAATCCTACACACCCCTAGGTGATGCAGACCAAAAAATACCTCCCAGGGCTGTAGGCAAATTAAGGCTTATTGTAAAATACAGGCTATCATTGTTAACACTGCAAAAATAAGGGAGCAGGCAATATAAGGATATATAACACAACTCAGGTTCCTGACTTTTGACTTATTTACTAAAAAACCCAAAATGTTACATACTGATATAATAACATATATAAAGGAATAAAAAGATGGTCAACAAAAGGGTGAGGTGCTTTACAGAGACTTACAAACTGGTGAGGAAGTTCGTGTTCCACTGAGTTCTGCCACCATCTCCCATGTCTGGTAACATACCTGCCTGGATGATAATTCTGAGATTGCTCTGCTAAAGCTATTTGACTTGAAGACAATGAAGCACCCAATCATGAGCTGCTTTATGGAACCCAAATTGCAATATTTTATTTGAACTCTATATTTCAAATGAGGGACAGTGTGGTTTTTATTTTGTTTGGTTTTGTTTCTCTGTTGTTTTGGTGTTTTGGTTTTGGTTTTTTGTTTTGTTTTTTTTTGTTTTGTTTTTGTTTGTTTGGTTGTTTTTTTTTTCTGAAAGGAAATGTGTTACTTGATAGAAGAAAAACAAATAAACAAAACCAGCCAACAAAACCAAATACTTCACACTTCTCAGGTGTCTCAGTTTCTTCCCACAGAAGAGTGGGAGAATGGATGATCTTTTTTTTCTTTCCTATTATTTTTTTTTTCATGGTAGAGACATGGTAATAGTGAGTTCTGAGAGAAAATAAGAAAAAATGGACAAATTTAACAACACTGAGTACTGAAATGATAGACTCAAGCAGTTCTGAGGAGTTATCAGAGAAAGCATTTTCAGATTAGACTCTAGAATCAAAAAGGCTCTTTTAGAAGTTCCATTTTATTTCCCTACCCAGGGATTTCTAGAATTACCTAGCTACAATTAGGAGTATTAAGTTGGTCAATGTCAGCGCAATGCTTTTGCAGCAGAGTTTAAAAAGCCAGGTATACTCGGAAAATGTTATAACTAATAAACTGGGTTTATTACTTAAGAAAGGGAAAACATTTGCAGTTTTGCTTCTAACTGCATTTACGACAGAAATTAAAAACAGGAATTTAATACTATACCCTTACATAGACATCTCCTTTGCTGGCTAACAGAAACTTAATTTACACTTCCATGTGCCTGTGTGAAAGGAAAAATGCAATCTACTCATGCACACTAACAGATCATAAATTAGTATAACCATTGAGGGAAAGAACCTCCTGTGGGTCTAATTGTAGACAGCACAATGAAAGAAGAATGGACAACACAAGGTGTAAGTTATGAGATAGAAACTAATAATTAAAATACTGAATTATATTGTACAGAAATGAAATTATTTCTCACCAAATATCTGTTTAGTCTCATTCATCTTTTCTCAGAACAATAGCATAGAAATTAGACAACAATGAAAAAATTATGTATTTGAAATAATAATCAGGAAAGACAAACAATATCAAGACATCTGTTTATACTTTTGCATAATACATAAGTAAAGGGAAATACTTTTTTATTTGATGCATGGTTAAGCTGTGAAACTCAATGACCCACAGATTTTTAAGCTTCTAAGGAACCAGGACACAGACATGTACAGAGGAAGGGAAATATTTAATGCATTTACAGTAATTGTTTGTTAAAATCTGGGGTTTTTAAAAAAAAAATTAAAATATGAAAAGCCTTTTTATTGAGACAATCTCTATTTCTGTGAATTTAGGAGGCAACATCTGGTATATGTTGTTTATCACAAAACATCTCCTACTACAGCTTTACTTTTTTCACTGTCATATCCTGGACAGGATCCTGGCTAGGGGAGGCAACCACAGTAGATAGGTCTGTCATATACTTTTGGCAGCAGGAAATGAAATAATTTTTTATTGACACAAATAAAGGCAATTTCATTCTGACAAAAATATAAAATGGCTTTAGACGCTTCTTTTAGAGCTGGAAAACAAGGAGCAACATCTGAGTGCTAGATGTACAAGAAAAGTACAAGTACAAGAAAATGAAACAATATGAAAACTTATGCTTCTTTTTGCTGTAAAATAATTTCATTTTGGAAATCAGAAATAAGAGATATTTTCTGTTTGTTTACTTTATTACCTTGTAAGTTGTTTTCCCTATTATTGCAGTGCTACCTAAGGTCAGCTAAATCATGATTCTAGTCACTCTTCTCAAACTGCTTTCATTCTGAAGGTAAGATACAACATGTAAGCGAGACAAACTGTTAGATTGTGAGAAAACCTGTAAAAAGAAGAGCCAGAAACATGCATATTAAAGGCTTCTCTTTCACCCTTTACCCAACCTCAGCTACCTTTCTGCTTGTCTCAGTCAAGCAGACCAAGCACACTTTTGAAAGAGCAGGTTCACCCAGTTACACCTGGGTGGGAAGAAGGTAGGCAGGGGTTGATAAGTGGAGAGAAGTCAGAAAGAAAAGTAGACATTTATGATTTTTAGAAAGAAGTAGTCAAACAGAGGTGTGGAGATTTCTAACTCCCTTCCTTTAGAGATGATTAAGAATACCAATAAAAAAAAAAACTAGAAAAAAAAAAAAGTTGAAGGTTGTGTTTCCTGAATTCTAGATGCTAAGCTGAGAGTAGAAACACTGAAGAGTAGAAGCACTGAAGATGACTCAGAAATTTAATAAATTAGATTTTGTTCTTCAAAGACTAAGCTAGGAAAGAAAATAAGAAGAGAATTTTTAAATTTATACCATGCTGAAAAATGCAGATAGAACCACTGGTGTGGCTGACCTCATTTTATGTATTTATCAATTAAAAAAAAAAAAAAAAAAAAGTAAAAAAATTCCAAACACCAAAATGGCAAACAAGATATTTGTCTTGAGATATGTCACAGGAATTTTGAACAGTGAGCATATGAGGAGGCACCTTCTTAAAGCAATGGGACCATTCCAGCACCTTCTTATCTAACTATAAATATGCTTACTCTACTACAAATGCCTGGGGAAAAGTTCCCTCTCAAAACAGAGGCTAGAACACCAAGTGCCTACACCCAGTCGAGCACATTGTATCCAACGGGCTTCAGTTGGTAGCTAGTCACAAATAGTCTGCTTGGGCAGACAGGAACAGCAAACAGATTCCATTGCAAAAAGGCAGCCCTTTAAAAAGGAAACACAGAAAGAGTAACCTACCTCTTCTTCAGACACAGCTGACCCCCAGCAAACAACCCTGTTTACATCAGAATAAAAGGTGATCTATAGAACAGTGAAGAAGAAATACCCTCCATATAACAGAGCTCATGAGAAAGGGGTGCTAAAATTTTCTGTGTAGGTATACCAGTTGTACACACATAGAGACCAACTGATTCCCACTTGGGATACCCCCCCATAACATATTCATGAGAAACTAAATTAAAACTGGTGTGGACCAGTGCTGCCCCAACAGGGAGCAAATACTTGGTGATATTTCCCTGCCTAATCTATAATTTTCAGGTACTGAGTTTCTGTTTTGTGTTATTCTAGGAAGTTGGCTTTTTAAAAAAATCATTTAGCGTAACCCAAGCCAGGATCCACACCCATCAGAGGCTTGCAAAACCCAGAATGCTTCAGATATCATTTACCTAAAAAGAGCTCTCAGATCTTACTTCCTGCAATTATAATATATATATATATATAAGCGCTAAAGGAACGACGGCAGAGAAAGGTAAACAGTAGCCCAACCAAAGCAAGTGGGATGTTCCTTAAGTTTCTGCTGCAACTCAGTAACAGATGAAGCATGTGATCCATCTGTCTGATCAATCAAAAATCTCTTTTTTGCCTTTTAATAATCCCTGGATCTATTAGATGTATTACTCCCACATGCTATGCTTATGATTAAATTTATTTTCAAACAGCAGTTTCAATGCCATTAACTGAACACTACATTACCAAATGCCTTTCCTTATGCTTAATCCACTGTTCTCATTATGCTTCTGTCATTGCTGTTTTGATCATTGACTGTATCACTAGAAGTGGCTTAATAATTACTCATTGCTTCTAGAAGCCTCAGTATAAAATTCTTCCTGATTCCTCAGGTTTTTCTGGAAAAAAAAGGTCTTTTTTATGCTATTACCTGTAAAAAACTTTTAACACCATTTCAAGAATAGTTGCTGTTTTTAACTGTCTCCTAAAAGTATTGCAGCAAGTACAGCAGTGAGAGTAACAGTTCAGGAGAGCAATTGGATGTTTATAACACAATCATTACAAGAATCCATCTGTAATAAAAAGCAATTCTTCCCAGAGTTTGTTTTCTTTTACCCTAATTCAGTTCTCCCAAATAACAGTGTAATGAATCACATGCTATTACTGTTCCACAAAAAAACTCCCCAAACCAAGATCGGTATTTATCATCTTATAACAAAGATGATCAAATTTAACACTGTTCCTCAAGACCTAGGGGTAATAGATTAGACAGGTTCCCCGGTTGTGAACTTTTTCCTCCATTACTCTAAATTTCAGAGACACCTAGACAAAAGGAATTTGCATAGGAATTAAAGCTATGTGCCTCTGCGTGAAAAAGGCCACTCACTTGAGCAAGACAAGGCAGAAGAGATCCTGTTGGCAGTATTCAAATAAACTAATTTATGTCAGCAAAAACTACAATCAAGAAAATTGTCCTTAATCCAAAAAGATTGTTTATTGCTTTTTCCCAAGCAAAAATGAAAAGTCTGAATTTAGACAGTGTGGATACTAGAACCAAGCATTCACACTAGAAACCATCTAGGAACTATTACTTCAGAGGGATCCTGCGCTTCAAGCACACCATGTCAATCATAAATGCCTTGCTCTTACCATGACTCTGTATTCACTGCGCCACATTCTGTCCCACAGATCCTGAGAACAGATGAAAGCAAAATATCTTGGTACGAGTTCAGGGAAGTGCTTCTGGCAGATCAAAAGAGGCATGCAAGAAGAGGAGTTGCAATGACTCAGTGTGGGAATACACATTCTCAATACCTCCCTGTAGCACTATGGTCCCTGGATTGTCAGGGGCTCTGGCCAGTTCATTGCCAGTTAATAGCCAAAACACAACATGATGTGACTCTCTGCTGTTGACTGTGATACTCTCTTCCACACAGTGACTCACAGCTTTGTTACCTCAAAGGTGTAACATTAAAACGTTGCAAAACGATCAGTGGTGTCGTGGGCAGGTAAAACAAGACTATTTTGCTAATGCATACAAATAAAGAGGCCAGAATAACAAATAGATGTTAAACACAAGTTGTATTTACAAACCAAAAGTAGAAACAGCGCAAGCAGGAGAAAAAAAAAAATCATTCTAAATTATTTGAAAACATAGACAACCTTAACATTGCTTCCAAATGTAATGAAGAAATCAAATTCCTTTTTTCCAGACTCATGCTGCTCAAGATAAAATATGCTTTAAAAGTCACATTAATTCCTTAAAAAAGTAGTTTCTTTCAACAAACACTGCTGTCTACAGATTTATTTGTAAATACCCATGCTATGCTGTTTAGGTAATGTGGATGAGACTTAGATGAGGTTAGTCGCATTTAACACTTCTGTGAAAACCTATTTTCCAATCATGTATTCTTTATATAGAACATGAAGTATGCATATAAAAATTACAAATCCTAACTCAAACTGACCAAAAAGGGTCCTGAAAAGAGTCAAGGCTTATGGAAAAATAGAACTTTCCCATACTGGCCACCTAAACCTACACATAATGCATAATTTCAAGTGTTGCTTTCAGCACCAGCTAATTTTTGCTACAAAGAAATTATTAGCCCAAGTTCAATAATGTATTTTCTTTTTCAGTATGTCTGTCTCTAAACAGGTACACTGACGGTTTTAATAGTTTGCTGTTCAATGGAACACATACTTAAGAACATGTGACAGACTGAGGTATGTAACCATAATATTTCTATCATCACAATCTATTGAACATTTTTTAAATGTTTTTTTCAGTATTGTATTTCTTTTCATGCTCGTTCCTGCAAAAGATTCGGTGTGTAAAGGCCTTCTCAGTTCAGTATAAAGCTTAGTAAAACATTAAAATTCCATTTTTGAAGTATTAATCTCACTGTGTTTCAGCCAATGCAAAGCCTAGAGAGGACTGTTGCATTTTTAATGATATTTTGTTAGCTACTGGTGCAACAGAGGGCTCAAGGGAAAAGTGATGACTTGTTAAAAAATGAGAAAGCCTCAAAAGCTCTTCCAAAGAGCCAGCAGTACTGAGCTGCACAGTTTTCCTTGTCCACTGGCCTGCTCTTGACAAAGGGAACTTTCTCTGCCCTCAGTTTGGTAGAAATCATAGGTTTACCTACCTCCGTGATGAGTGCAAAGAGCAACTTACTTTCCTTCCCTACTTTCCCCTTTGAATAAGTTTTCATGCAAACTTAACTGATATTGTATCATTAACACAGCTTTCTTTCTTTCTTTCTCGCTGGGATACTTTCAGCTCCTGGTAAAACTAAGCAAGATCAGCTGTAGAGGCAGCAAAATCTCCAAGGCAAAGGAGAAAGTGAAATAGTATGCCTTGTTCTTCAGAGCTGGAATGGACTAAGGAAGGCTAAAAGTAGGAATAAACAGAAAAGCAGGCTAGGTAAAAGCAAGGTGAAAGGGCAGTGTATTTGTATCTCCGTGTAAGTCTACTGATTTAACTATTTGTATATACAGTGTTTGACTTGGAAAAATTCAAAGCCTAATAAGAACTAGAATATAAACACTTCTAAAACCTGTGTACTAAATACGTGAACATCACAAAGAAAAAAATTCAAAGAGCAAGCACACTGAATTAATTCCTTTTTATTTTTTTCTCCACAGAATTATGATACAGGCTTTAATTGTGTTGTCACTTCATCTAAACCTGTCCATCCCATTCCAGGTAACAGAAACCAAGTAAGTCTAATAAAGAGAAAATCAAACCAACCAAACAAACAAAATGATGCTAGCTAGAACCATTGATTTCCCAAGGACTCTCCTAAATACAGAATCAGAGGTTAGATATCCTGACACCTAGATGAAATTTTCATGTGCTGGAAAAATCTTATTTAAAGCATGCTGTCTTTTGTCTGTTCTTCTAGATCCTGACAATAATAAGAATCGCATCAGTGTCACTCCTGCAAGCCTAATTCTATTATATCATGAATTATTTAAGTAGAGATACTAGCAAATTATGAAGCATGTTGGTGGGAATATTTGCCTGTTACAAAATCCTGTCAGCTTGAAATGACCAGTCAGAGCTTGCTGCCAAAGGAGCACGTGGAGATTTTGCAGAAAGTTTGCCAAATTTTTCAGTTGGAGGTTTGTTACAATTGGCTGATCTGGACAAGGAAACCTATGATCATGGCTCTTTAGTGCAAGCCATATGGTCCATTTTTCCCCCATATACATCTGGATTTCAGATATATTCCATGATGAATTTGGATGATCTGGTTAAAGAAATGGGTATTTCAAGGAAAAGCAGAGAAAATAACTATATGGGACAGAGGCAATGTTTTGGTTTTTTTTTTTATTGCAGAGCCTCATAGGCAATTGGGTTTCCAAAACTTAAGTACAAATTAAGCTTTGTAGTAAAGCATTATGAGAAAGAAATCTATATCAAACAGTTGTTGGCAGCTTATACAGCTGCACTAACAAAGAAGGAGCTGTCTTCAATAACCTGGACAGTTCTGGTATATAGGATGATTAGGACTCAGGGGATTTTACAGTATCAAAGTAGATAGAAACTGCAGAGTATTTTACTACACCAATTAGACAGAAGGTATCTTTCTTCATATACTAGTGCCTGTTGATTTCATGCACTGAAACTAATGATGTTTTTGTAACAAGAGAACTGTTATATCTATGGCAACAGCAACTTGAATGGAGTTATGCCATTGGTTAGAGATTTAGGAAGGAAAAGCTGCAGATACATACACAGGATCCTATGTACAAACATGACTCTATATGAGCACACAGGAGGCTGGACTATGGCCATTTAAATATTAGGGATTTATTAGAGGGAAGGAACCTTTTACTATAAGCCCAATAATCATTGCTTTGGAAGCATGGAATTGTTACAGTTGGAAAAGACCACTGAGTCCAACTATTAACATAGTACCACCATGTTTACCACAAAACCATATTCCCAAATACCACATCCACATGCCTTTTGAACACTACCAAGACAGTGTTTCTACCACTTCCCTGGGCAGTCTGTTCTAAAGATTTCTCACCTTTTCAGTGAAGAAATTTTACCTAATATCTAATCTACAGCTTCCCTGGTGCAGCTTGAGGCCATTTCCTCTCATCCTATCACTTACCTGGGAGAAGAGACTGAACCCCACCTCACTACAACCTCTTGTTAAACAGTTGTAGAAAGCAATAAGGTCTCCCCTGAGCCTCCTTTTTTCCAGGCTAAGCAACCACAGTTCCCTCAACTGCTTCTCCTAAGTCTTCTGCCCAAGACCCTTCACCAGCCTTGTTACCCTCCTCTGGATATGTTCCAGCACCTCAATGTCTTTCTTGTAGTGAGGGGCCAAAATTAAACACAGGATTTGAGGCCTCACCAGTGCCAAGTACAGAGGGACAATCATTGCCCTGCTCCTGCTGGCTACATTATTTGTGATCCAAGCCAGGGAGCCACTGGCCTTATGGCCGCATGGGCACACTACCTGGTCATGCTCAGTCTCAGTCTGCAGTCAACCAAAGACAATCAAGGCATCCCCAATGCACACCTGCTCCCACATGCCCAATAAGGAAGAGTTATGGTTTCCTGTTACTTGGACCAGCTGTGACAGAACAGCTCAAATTATCATAAAAGTCTCTTCCACAGGTAGACACTTCTGCACATAAGTTTGGAGAGTAGAATAAGAATGAAAGTACAAGACAGCTAGAAAACAATACAACATCTTTGAATAGTTTTCCCACACAGTATGTTCTCATGATTCAACTGTTGGCATTTGTAGCAATTTTAGTTTATACCACTGGGGATGTCCATAGTATCACAATTACTCTTGAAGAGAAGACCTTAAAGCAGATGTAAAGGATATGATGACTTTGCTGGAAAAGATGGATGAGATTAAAGGAATCGGTAGCAACGTCCAGTTAGCACATCCCAGGAATTCAGTGAGGGGCTGAACAGTTCCTCTCAGAATAGAAATTGAAATTTTAGGAGCTCTGAATTACTAGTATGACTTTGGAGAGCCAGAATAATAGATCATAATATAAAATACCATCCTGACTTAATAAACTCAAACAAAACAAGTCTAAAAGACAATATATGTGTGGGAATTGTCACAATGCCAGAGACTACTGGTGAGCAGCCCCAGCAGCTGTAAAAGTAAGAGATAACCAAAGACTTAACATTCTGTGGTAAACCTGTGACAGCAAGGCCATTCATTTTGAAGACATGACAATTAGACTGTATGCTTTGCTAACAAAAGAAAAGAAAGACAAAAAAAACAATACAAACCACCAAACATGATAATGCAAAACCAGCTTTTCATTCAAAACTAGCCCCTTTTCCAAGAAGCCATATTCCTTTTGAAGTGGTCAAAGCAAAATAAGAATGTGGCAACCAATAACAATACTACATATATGAATATACTGAAATATGTGGCTAACCTTCAACCTTGATAAAAGCAGTAAGCCAAAGTGAGATATCAGAATAAAAGGTAAACGGTGTAGAAAACTCAAAGTAGCACTTGATCATTATAAACAGCCTTTAGAAAATTCAAACATTTGAGTTTCTAAGAGACAGGCAATACTATTACAAGTGGTTGCCTGAGTACCAGCAGAGAGTCAACAGGCTGAAACAAGAAGGTACTCACCATGATAACGAAGTGGGAGTACTGCCAGTTAAGATTAAGGGGACGAAACAGCATAGAACAGAGTAGAGATAGTGAAGGAATGAGGAATTTTTAATAGAGAGGTTGCATCTAGTAATATCAGGAATTGTTCTGACACAGACTTGCTACACAGACCAAAGCTTCTAGGTTACATGAAAAGAAGCTAAAAATCTGCCTGAGAGACACTAAAATAAAAGAAAGCACATTCAACATCCTAATTCTTGTTCTAGGTTTTTTTATACATTATTGTCATAATAAGAGATATTTTCACAACAGGATTCGATTTACATCATGTCCACGAATTCCCCACTAAGTATGGGGAATTTTGACAGTGGTTTAATGCTTCTACCAGAAAACAATTTTTACAAACAGAAAACCAATTGATATACAATTTATACTCGTGTTTGGCAGCAGATTGAAAGTTTTACATCAGGTACCATCCAGATAGATTTGGTAAAGTGTACAGGAGGAATCCAGCTGTAAAACATTAATTATAAGCAAAACAGAAAAAATTAAATGCTTTCCATCTTTTTAAGTCCATTAGAATGATGACTGAAATAATTATGAACACCTCAATTTGCTGCAGTGCAGCATCTAAACCAAATTTCATGATTCATTTATACTTGAAATACCTTAAATATAAGACATGCTACAGCTATTTACAAGTCAGCTGAAAAATCATCCAGGACAATATAAACTACTTTGTTTCTCACTTGTTTCATGAAAGTGACCTGTTAAATTGCAATCACTTGTGCTACATTACTGGACTTTTTTCAAATTATGCAGATTCCTGGATGCACTGCTCTTAACCATGGAACTGGTACAGCTGTTAGTTCACTATCTCCCATTTGAACATTTACTGGTAATTTGTCAATTCTGCAGACCCAGAGCTACTAAGCCTCTCTGAGAATGAGGATCTCTTACAATTTTCCCAGCTTGACCCATTCTATAATCACCTCCTGCATGTAAAATGAGTACTGCACAGCAACAAGAAAAGAATGTTAGGAAGTGTTCATACAGGAATAAGTAAAAACACACTGATATCTCACAAATATGGATGACAGCCAGGACTTACCATACCATCAAACAAAATAAATAAGTCTGCCTAGCTGAAAAATCAAGACAGACTTCAAGGTCACAAATAAGCTGGAGTAAGAGGAATGTGAAAAAGGAGAGTCTACATCAACAATAATGCCTGATTTACAGTACCAAGCAAACACAAAAGGAGAGATCACCTGCTACCAGCTTCTGTATGATTGTCTTGTTCACATTTGCAACAGCTGTAGGGTACACTGTCTGCAAGGTTCTTCTACACTGTGAGCCTTTGAAAGGAGCTGGGATTTTTTTCTTTTAACACTAGATACTATCAGGCCTGTTGCTGAAAATGCCCTTCCTAGAGTGGTGCCCTTCGAGAAACCAGCAGCATGCAGGTTGCATTTCAAGTGCCTTTTGTGACATTTTAATTTGGATGGGTTATAATGCAGAGAAAAGGCAAAAAAAAAAAAAAATCACAAACCAACCAACCAACCATCTCCAAATCTGAACCAGTAAAAATAAATCACAATTGTCAAATACTAAGCAATTGGTAGTGTATTAAAGATAATGAATTTATTCATAGTACCAGCACCATTTAGAAATAACTCTCCTGGAACATGTGATGTCAGTTGTAAAACATCACACTCAGTTGTCTTTAGCCACTGGGGATATAAGTTCTACTAGCAAGTCCATCTTCTGTAACACAGCTAAGCTAAATTAATAATAATATGGAAGCTTTATTCTGGTTATGGTTATTATAAAGTTAAGTACTGATGGAGTCAATACAGATACAGAGAAGCTGCACAAAAAAGGCATAAGTACTACTTTTCCTCTACAGAAAACAACAAATATTCAGACCAGTACTAGAAAATCCTGAAAACTTAGAATAAAAGTTACATTTTATAAGAACTGACATGGCTACAAAACCATTCGATTATTACACATGGTAAAAAATATATCTTCATTACCAAAATATTTTAAGCCGAGATTTAGTGTATACAGCTAAATAAAAAAATAAGCATATAAAGCTAAGCCTTCATATGGAAGCATGTATTACAGTTGAGTCAATTTTAGCAACCTTTGCTCTGAAGAGGTTGTGTAAAAAGAAGGGGGTTTGCATTTCTATCAAGTTTCCAGAATTGGAAGTTTCTCTCATGGGAGTTAATTTAAAATGTTCACCTAGTTCTTACACCAGAGTTCCTCATTGTTAAGAGTCTGACTTCCATTATACTTTAATGCAAACAGGCTGTCATATTTAACAGACAAGCAAATAAAATCCAGAAAATGCAGCTATTAAATATGTCAAGTGGGGACTATTGAAATATGCAGACCATGAGGGTTTCTTTTTTAATATGTGCAATTTTTATAGCACTTAGTATGTTCTAAGCATAACTCTAGCTAACCTGCAAATCCCAACATAGAAAATGTTGCCTTACACATTGCACTGCATTAAGAAACAAAAGTTAAGCAAAAACTAAAATAAATAAGAAAACTTTCACAGACACCTTCTGATCAAGATGAGGGTAACACATTTTAATTACATTTTTACAGTGTTACAGGCATACGGACTACACTTATCGTTTTGTACTCCTCTCCAAGACCAAACTCCTCTTCTGTCAGTGGATGCTCAATTCCATTTCAACCCGGGGCAAAGTCTGAGATGAGCTCAAGGAGCAATGATGCCTGTGGATGATGTGCAGAACATCATTCCTCGTTTATTCTTCAAAGAGTTTCACACGAGCCTGGTGATGGATGAGGCATTATTATCGGTCACTAGAAAGAGCTCTCAGCACAGCTCTGGGACTTTAAGCCCAGCCCTGTGCAGCCAGGCAGGGTCCAAAGGCTGGCTCATCACGCGCAGCGGCTGTTCCGCGCTCCCACGCGGCTGTCCCCACCGCAGGCCCGGGCTCTGTCACCCTGCGTGACACACACACGAGTGACCTCACAGGCTGCTGCGAAGTGAGGTGGCGTGGAAGGAGCCTGTTAATGACGTCAGCGATTAAAGAGCGGAACCGTGTCTTTTACCGTGAATCCACACACACAGACCAGCCACAGATCTAAAGACACAACTTCACACACGGCTCTGCAGCGTCTCCCAGCACCCACAGAGCAGCGGAGCCACGAGTGCGCCGTGTCACGGCCCCACGCGCTAACAGCACCACTGCCACTGATTCCTTGCACCCCGAGCCGCGCCGCCATGCCCGGCGCGGAGCGGCCCTGCCCGGGGCGGAGCAGCGCTGCTCTTCCCGCCCCGGGCACGGTCCCGTCCGGTCCCGTCCCTTCTCTCCCCGGGCAGCCCTCCCCTCCCCGAGCACGGCTCTGCTCGCGGCGCTCCCCTCACGCGCTGAGGGGCGGGGCCGGGGGCGGAGCGCGGGAAGCGGCCGCCTCGGCCACGTGCCCCGCCTGCGCTGAGGCGACGCGCGCGCGGGAAGGGCCGGCATGGCCGCCGTGATGCGCTCCTTCCGCGTCGTGGCGGGCGGTGACGAGGGCAGCGACAGCGATGACGGCGACTGGGACATTGGCGTCGTGCGGCAGGAGCCGCAGGTGGGGCTGAGCCTCCCTGCACCCGGGGCCCGCCAGCCGTGGCCGGGCGGTCTCGGGGTGGGGGGCGGCCCGTGGAACCGTGAGGGGAGCGGAGCGCGGTGGGTCCCAGGGGAGGGTGCGGCTGGTGCTTCCACTCAGGCTGTTTCCTACCGGGGTAATGCTAGTGTACCCTCGATCCAGTAAATGAAACCTACCAAACCCTTAATGTTTATTTGGAAGCTCTTTCTCCCCTTAAGTAGCAGACCCTAGTCCTAATTGTATTTCAGCATGAGAGTAAATTTGAAAATGACTGGGGGCCTGTAAAGCTGTTTTATATCTTAAATCTCTTGAGGCTGTTTCTGGCTGACTTGAAGATTTCAGTAGTTTTATTGCTTCTAACAGGTGTGAAGTGTCCATCAGTGTGAGGTAGAGGAGAGAAACTCTTGCTGTCTGTGAGGGTTTTTAAGCCTAGGTTTGTCTCATCACCAGACTTGAAAAATGGAAGTATAACTGAATTCTTGAGGTCTTAGGCTAAAGGTTATAGCCAGTGTTTTAAGAGGCCTTGACCTTTAGATAGATGTTCCTATCCAAAGATGTGTGTTGTTTGAAAATTGTCATCTGAGTAGGACAAAAAAAGGGCTGAATTGTTCCGTTGACTGTTTCTCACCTATGATTCTGTAGACACTTTTGTTAGTCTTTACAAAAGCTATAGGAAAGATGGGCTACAATGTGCTGTAAAATTTGTACATTTCTAAATTATAAATTGGGATTTAAAAACTTATGATAAAAGACAACTTCATTTCATACCCACTTGTGTCTCTAAGGAAACTAGTGAATAATCCGTCCTCTGCTTACCAGTATGTAAATGTTTTGTGCACTTGATATAGCTCCAGCAGAATCTTCAGCTGTGTCTGCAACTTTGGGACGTTTGCGTCAGAAATCTATGATGCTTTTGCAAACAAATTAGGTAACTGTCTGATGCATTAACTAGTCTTTTGGTCAGTGCTTTTTTCAGCCAGAACGCTTATGATGCAGCACTACAAATGCCTCTGTCACCAGAGAATTAGGATGACAGAGGAGCTGTAACCCTTCACAGCAGTGGACTTGTGCTGTTAGGCCAGCCAGTTAGTCACTGAGGTCCCCTGACTCAAGCTCAAACTTTCATATCTGGTAGTTTTATTTTTTAATGTTGTACTTCACAATATGTGAAATATAAAATTAAAAAAAAAGATAAATGCATTGCAAATTTTTTCTAGTGTCATAAGATGAAAGAGAATCTTAATTGAAATCAAACTGTGGTAAGTAAAATTGAGAGCAGCATGGGAGGATAGCAGGTCTGTTGAGAAAGAAGGTATTTCCATTTTCACAGAATGGAACCTCTCAGAGAAATTTATTTTAAAACTTATGCTTTATAATAGACGCTGAACAGATCTATGGAGATGGAAGAACAAGTTATATGATGCTTTTTCCCCTCTTCTTCTATGCTATGGCCTTTCAGAGATTATTGTTCTTTTATACTGAAACCAAGCTCTATTGTTTTTGCCTTGAAACAGTCTCCAGATTTTGACTTAATTTTTCTTTATTTATCTAGCAGTTGGATCAAATGTTGCAGGCAGACAAGAATGAGGCATTAAAGAAGGCTCTGTTTCGTGGGGATGTGTCATTAATTGAAGAACTCTTAAACTCGGGTGAGGAAAAGTCAGTTACAAAGTTGAATATTTTTTATTGAACTCAGCAAAAATTTCAATTCTCATTTAAAACAAGACTTTATATCCTTTATTGAAAACTCACATGTTCCTACATGCACTCAACACATTATTTTGGAAGATTAAATTACCTTTTTAGTGACTCAGATTTGATACTCTAGCACATTCCTTCTAATTTATGTTTCTTTTGTCAGTCAGGAGACCTGAAAATTAAGAAAACTGTGGTTGAGCTATGAAATAACGTGTTTCTTTGTTTTCAGATGAACCTTTAACATGCAAATACCAATTACAAACAATGAATTAGAGGTTGTTTAAATTGAGGGGGAGAATTCAGTGGGTGGTCATTGGTGTTGAAAGTCGTACAGCATGGGGTAAGAAGGGGAGGCTAGGCTTTTTTATTTTCATGTTTCCCCAGTTTGGAAATTCCTTTTCCTCTTTTTTTTTTTTTTTCCTCTCCTTCACAGCACTGGTAAGTGTCTGGTATGTGCCCTGTGTATAACTGCTGTCTTGGCAACATCAGCTGAACAAAGATTTTGTGATTCTGAAAGGTCTTTTTGTGGCTTTTTGTGGCATTTGTCACTAAAAAGTAGTCTGTGTTAACACTGAAAACCTTTTTCCCTGTTCTGTTACTCAGTATTTGTCTCTAATGTGTTTGTTAATCAGTGTTAGGAAGATTGGATCACTTATTCAAGCATCCAGGGCAATCAGAAACTGCATAGCTGAGTTGACCTGCCTGGTGATAATTGTCAGGAAGTTCTGCTTCAGCAAGCAAGGAGAATATAGTAACCAAGAGCTTGTTCTCTGAGGAAAATTTGTCTTGGGGAAGAAAGTAGTTTCTTGGTTAGCAATGGGCTTTTCTGAGTTTTGAAACAATGACATTATTTGCCCTTTTAGAACCCAACTGTTTCTCACCACAATGGGGGAATGGTTTTCTTTTTAAATTAAGCAAAACTACTGCATGGCTTGGAACACAAGAAATGCAGTACAAGCATGAAATACATCTGTCTTGCTTTGAGACAATATATTCTTATTTATGAGTAGAGTTTTAGTGATGTCTGTGCCTCAGATTGCTGATTTGTTTTGCTACACCATCCATTTTAAATTGTTGTGTTGCAGTGAAACAGCAATAGTTCACTTTCTGTGCTGATGCCTGCTGCACAGTGGACAGTTCTGTGCTGTTGGAGGATGATAATAGGTTTCTGTAAGAGCATAGGTTGAGGCCAAGGATTCATGTAGTCTAGTTTCTGTCTCCTGAAACAAACAAGGCAGTATTATAAAAGAATGTGTAAGTTCCTTAGAATGGGACCGGCAGTACATTCTGACCCATCCAGTACTGTTCTGCAAAGCAGCAGAACACAGTGCCTATTATGGAGGTCTTCCTGAAGAAAGCTAACATTGTCCTTCAGGAGATCTGTGCTCAGATTAAATCTTTGCCGCCAGCAATACCTTTAGTATAGAAGAGCTTGTAGGAGGCTCACTATCAGCAGTCAGCCAAACTCAAGGTTTTTGTTGGAAGTGGATTTCCTAGCAAGGGTTGGGGCTATTCCTTCAGGTAGACTGAGACTGTGTTGTCTTCTGGCTTGGTTAGGTGTTGCCTTAGTATTTTTGATGCTGAAGCAGTTTTACAGAGCTTCTTGAGGAGATGGACAAGCACAATGCTTTTCCTTACCACTTCTGTTAAATGGCAACTTAGGAAAAAGTTTCTGAAGTACATATCACAAAAAGTAATGCAAGCAAGTAGCACCTTCAAAGATGAGTTGGATATTTTGGTTTGCTTCAGAAGTAAAACCCTTCACACCATGTGTTCCATTTCCTAAAATGGAATTAGAAGTTATGACTTCATGACAGAATGAGTGCTGGAGCTCATCTCATATTTTGTGAGCCAGTTCAGGGAATTACAAGTAATAGTAAAAAACAGAAATGGGAGGGTGCCTAGTGTGTGAGAATAATTTTTCAGCTAGTTTAGGACTCTGAACCCTGAGTCAGGTGACCACCATAGCTGGCCCAGCAGAGGGAGACAACAGCAGCTCTAATATGACTCAGCTTTAAGGTCGTGTGGGAACAGACCTTAAGTGCAGACAGACTTAATACTTCTACTGGAGAAAAGTCTTAGAGAATCTAGCATTTTAGCACTTCCTCTCAGGTAAATGGTGGCTGAATGTGAATGAATTCCAACACTGAGAGCTGTTCTTCAACTGAATGGAAGTCAAGACCTCATATTTTTGGTGTCATACATAGACTTATTTAGCAGAGTTACATTTTTCTCTACAAAAACAGCCTTTATAGTATAGCTATTATTAGCCACAGTCAAGAAAGTATCTGAAAGGGATATGGGAGAAACAATAATAGTCACCAAAAAAAAGTTCTTTGCTGTTCTTTTGCTTCACTATTATTCATATTCTTCACATGGTTTCTGCTGTAGAGTTTGTCTGTGGCCAGAATGTGTTTATCCTCTTTGCTGCTTAAACAGGAGGATATTTTTCTGTAATTCAGATTGTAAAGAAGAGTGTTGCATCTAGTTTGTCTTCTAGCTGTAATTTGTGGGGCCATGTAACTGAAAAGCTCCTCTGCTCATACCTACAGAGGAACACAGATAATGGCAGGTGAGGGAATCCAAATAATGCCCTGGTCCAGCTTCTCTCATGCTCATCATGGAATACAGTTGCCTGCCTCTGCAGTCTCAGAGAAGTAGAGACCATGTGCAGGCAAATTATAGGCTCAGAGCAAGGGACTCCCAGCTGTAACAAAAGGTCCTGGTGCCTGGGGGCCCAGCAACTGTAGCGACAGGAGTGAGTGAAAGCTGTGCCAGCCACAGGGGTGGGACCAGAAGTCAGAGACCCATGTGTCTGTGGTGCCAGCAGCTGGAGGGGACGGATGGCACACGGATGCCAGTGCTCCTGTGTTCGTAAGAGCGCTCTGTGTGTCTGTGTTGGTCACTGTGACCAGTGATGTGTGTGCCTGTGCCTGCTGGGAATACAGCTCAGCATTGAGCATATGGGTTGGACCTGCAGTTCTGGAGTGCAGCAGCCTCACTTCCCTCTGGTTGTTGGATCTGGCCTGATTTTTGACTAAAAAGTTTTTTCTGTGCTTCACTGTTCTCTTGAGAAAATCTCAAGGGTCATTTAAAATGCTGAACTAACACTGCTTACTTTAATAACAGCTCATGTAGTGAGAGTAATAACCTATTTGAGTAGTCATCAAGGTGAGACACTTCTGGTTCAGTCAACAACTCCTATAACCAAGCAGCCAAGAAGCCACATAACTGTTCCTGTTTCAATTGTCCTCTGTCTTCCTCTGGGATTGCAGCTTGTTTGCATTGGGACCATCAGTGGTACTTCAAGACAGTCAGTACCAAGATGGTAGGAGACTGTGCAGGACAAGCAACATATTGCCACATAGACCATTCTACTTCTAGAACTGGAAAAAAGCACCAGCACCATCGCAGATACTGGCTGCTGTCCATGGAAAGAAAGCATTGAGGAAAATGCCTTCTCTAGTGTTTTAATAAGTCTATATATAACTGCCAAGGAGGTCGTTGCTGTTGTTCTGATACGTATTAAAGTAAGAAGTCCTAGATGGGACTGCTTTTCTTCTCACGAAGAAAAGAGACTTAAAGGCTTGCAGGGTGACAGTTTTTGGGTATTTTTTTCTTACTAGTATTGCTTCAGTGGGCTGTTGAATATCAAACTTGCTAAATTCTTGAAGTGATTTACAAGGAAGTTCTGATATGACTGCTAAAGGACATTTGCTGGCTCCCCTTGTTGAACTTTTGTGGGCTTCAATGAAAAGTTTTGTACACTGCACATAGGCCAGTGTGCTGTAACATTAACTGCAGCTAGTATGTGTACATTGCTAAGGAGATTTGATTGTAAATTCTGTGGCTTGCAGATGTTACAATGCTTCAATACGTGGCTTTCACTGAATTGCTACCTCTTTATCGATTCTGCAATTCCAGTGATCTTAAGAAATTAAAGAATCAATCCAAGAGCAGTGACCTGTTAGGCCCTCAGCTTTAATGACTTTATGTTGCTACACTGAACACATCTTTGATGTGTACCACGACAGGGAAAGTACACATTTTGCATGAAAAAGTATGCAAGTAGCTTAACTGCCACAAATTTCTTAGGATAGTTTTGGGGGGTTTTTTTCCTAAAGAAGTATTTTTGGTTATCCATGGTCACTGTAGGAATAATATGGAACCAGCTGATGGAAACTTTTCTAGAGGAGGTAATATTTGTTGAAGGATTGAAAAATGCATGCAGGTATTTAATAGAAAGTTGTCAGATGAGTCTCAGTTTGTACTTGATTCTCAGTGCATTTGGGAGGGCTGGTCTCTCTGACAGGCATGCTTCTAGCCATTTTAGCCATTCTGGCTCTTAGGAAGAGTAACAAACAATTCTGGTGATTGTGTTTGAACCTTGCAGTCTCCTATTTTCTCTTTTTATTGAGATAATATTTTATTAGTACAGAACAGAAGTCTGCTAGCTAACTGTCTTTGTCCAGGACAGAGAATAAAAGGAGCTGTGAAGCGGAAACCCTAGATGTTGTGATCTTAATTGTCTGACAAGCAGTTTGATTCCACAGCAGTCTTCCTGGCTTGGCAAGAGTCAAATTTTTTCATTTTGTTTGAAGAAAGCTGTTGCACAGAGGTAGAAAAACAGATTCCGTGTGCTTATATGAAATTACTTTTGCAGCTAAATGATTGAGGTTTTTAGTGTAGTCTTTCTGTGGTACTTAACTCCTTGGGTTGAGAACTGGGACACATTGATGTCAGTTTTAAAAGTTGTTTTCTGGTGTATTAAATAAAGATGTATTATAAAAAACAAAATGCCATAAGAGATTTCTCTCCCTTTTACTAAATGCAAACAGGGTGTAACCTTTGTAATGATGAGAGTAAGTTTTATAAAAAACATGTTTGTAGTGATGCAGTTTCATGACTGTAATTTCTTCAATTTTGACAGGTATCAGCATAGAAACTAGCTTTCAGTTTGGATGGACTCCCCTGATGTGTGCAGCCAGTGTGGCTAACTTTGCAGTAGTACGTCTTCTTCTGGACAGAGGTGCTAATGCATGCTTTGAAATAGGTAAGATGGGAATGAAAAATGCTGGCTGGTAATGCTCAGTACCAGACATTGTCCTTATCCTTGTTCTCTTGTTTACATGTGCAGGGAAAAAAATCGAAAGTTCACAGTGGATCTTAGACCTACTTGACTTCTCACAGTTCTAAAGTAAAAATTGTGTTCTTGGAATTGATCTGGAATCAGTTGCTGTGTTTTCTTGTTCTTTCTCTCTCAATTCCACTTTCTCCCACATGTCCCAAATCCCAAGTACTTTTTAAAAAGTGTTTGGAAGTACTTCCTTAAAAATTGTAGCATAAAGTTGCACAGGTAAAACTTACTGTGTTTTGGTCTGTTATGAACTATGTATGTGCAGAAACCAGTTAACATCTCAAACAACATGAATAGCTTTCCAATTCATGAGAAATTAACGTGGACCTCTCTAAAGCTAGAGTGCAATTTTTCTGTTAAGAAAACTGTTCTTCAGCATGTTGCTAGATGACCTTTTTCTGTGAGAGTTCAGTGTAGCTTCTAAGTAGTATCAGTTCCTCTGTCAATTTTATTGGCATAATAATAACTCCTTTTCTACTTAAATTGTGGTTGTTTTCAATCTCTTCCATTGCACTGGAATATTTATCCCACAGTACTGCCAGGTACATAAGAGCAGTGATCATATTTTCCAGTAACTTGACAGTAGTTGCACTAGTAGTAGAGTGAAATGCAGATGGTACAAATCTGGTTCTGAAAATTTTCTCTAACCTCTTAGCAGTTGATCAGAGGATGAGATTAGAGTAGATTGCCTACACCAAAAGCAATCATGCCTTCTTCTTATCACTGTCCTTGTAGCCAGTTTCAGAGAACTACTGTGTGTCTGCCTAGAGTTCGTACCCGTTCCTTGTTTGTGGCTGTAGAAAGCTATAAATGGGGCAGAAACTGCTATGGGCAATAGTTTAGGCTGACCAGGTAACCAGATGCATGGCATTTTTTCACTTGTGTGATCACCTATCTTTGCCCAAAGTGGCACCTTGCTGGGATGAGGTTTCTTGGTTTGTTTCCCTGTTAAGCTGTGTAGGGAAACTGTAACTAGGGCATACGAGCAGCAAAGTACTGCCAGGAGCAATCTTGTAAGTCACTGATTTGGGTCAGGTCATATATGTTCAGTAGAGCTGTGCTGTCCTAAGGGGTACTGAATTTCACCAGCCCTCCTGCTATTTTTTACATCAGCAGGCAATCATACAAGTGATCCTGTAATAATAACCCTTTAATGCCTAATAAACAGCTATACTGTTAATCACCTTGAGTCACTCTTCAGTCATTCTCTATAACTAATTACTTAATTTTACCCTCTTTGGTAGTCGACAAGAATTAATATATCATTCACTGTGTGGTGGGTTCAAAATGTTGCATCCTTGAGGAATAATTTCACCAGAATTACTGGAGTTTTCATATAGTCTGAACATAAACTTACATTTTTGCAGTCTTTTAGCAGTTATTCTCTGTAAAAGAGAAATCTAAGAATTCCAAGGTGTTTCTTTCCTTTAGTCTCTTGCTCACATGTATGAGCTACATGTAGGCTAACAGAAATTAATTTCTCACTCTATCACTGCCTGAGATAATGAATACAAATACAACTGCAGGTTCCTCCCAAATACCATTCCCAGACTGACAGTGCTTTATTTAAAGTCCTGCCATCTTTCTATTCATGTTGTAGTTGATAATCAGGTTAAACATTTTGAGTAAAAATTTGTCAGCATATCAAGTAATTTCTACATGACACAATTGAAAATTAAAAGATGGTATATTAAAAAACCAAATAAATGTAGAACTAAGCTGTAGAGGTGGAAGACAAGAAGTGATAAGTAAGAACAGTGGGGGTAACGTAAATAACAAACTTTTCATGTCTACATATAATGAAATCTGACCTCATTGAAGAATGAATATGTTAACTATACACAGTCTTAAAATTTCTGAAAGAAAATAAGAAAATATGTTGTAACACTTGATAGGATATGCAGCTAATGTAGGTGCAGCTAATATACTTCTTAAATGGATGAAGGCATGTTGGAACTTGTGAACAAGTTTGTGCAATAAACAAAATGGGCAGTTACTCAAATGGCATTCTTCTAAATGACTCTGGGACCAGCTAACTAAGGTGCTATGTTTCTCAGAGGGAAACCATGGTAATCATGGGAAAGGAGGTGTTCTGTGTGCAAACAGCAGTTGTACAATTTTGATTTGTGAGCCAAGGTGGTATGTAACACCCAGCTGATTTCAGAGCTGGAGAAGTAAATATACTGGTATTCCTATGGAGTGTGTAGATGCTCTTTAAATCCACATCTAAACCAGTACTTTTAATACTTCTCCTGACACTACTGGACTATAGTAAATTAATTAATTTAATTCTTCCTCCTTAAGACCTATCATGAAGCTCTTTTGCTTCCAGTGTCTTTTGTATGGGCCTCTGTTCTCCCCAAAACTGGTGTCACTATGTGTTCATAATACATTTTGTGTACCTTTTTCTATCCATTGCAGCTGTTACTTCCATTTACTGGAGAGGAAGAATAGGGAGTGAATCTACTGGTGTGGAATGTGTTTTGAGAAATAAGCATCTATAGTTAAGCTCCTGTTGTAGCTTTGGGGTACTTTCATGGTATTCTGAACTTCCTTAGGAGTAGATACTTTGCTACTGTGATTCACTCTCATGTTTCTGAGTATCTCCTCAGGTGCCTTTTTCTTACCTGATCATTCTAGTGATTTTCAGACAGGAAAACACAATTGTTAGCCTTTTCCAAATATAATAGAGTATCAAAGTCTCAGTAGCAACTCTAGCAAATACAAAGACTTCTAAAGGAGTTTCTGAATTAGCATGCTATTTACATTTACATATATAATTCCCTAACTGCAAATTTCCCAACAGATAAATACACCGTGTTGATGGCAGCGTGTACTGCACAGGCTTCAGAGGAGAACATCTTGAACACTGTCGAACTGCTTTTATCAAGGAATGCTGACCCTAACCTTGCTTGCAGGTATTGAAAACCCCACATCGGTGAATACGGTGCAAAATTTAATATTATTATACAGAGACATGTTTATAGACATAGCTGTCGGTGGTGGTTAAGATGAAGTCTACATACTTCTTGTAATTTCACTGCTGATTGTGTAAGAAACTATTAGTACCCAGATACTTATACTTGTTAGTACCATTTTAATATGAATAAATAAGACTGTGATCAGCTTTATCAAATTGGAAGTATATTCTTCAGCTGAACAAAATAAAAATCTTAATTCTTCATGTGAATGAGGTATAAGGGCAAGAAATATGTCCTCTGCCTTTCCTAAATCATATTGCTTCTTCTGCATAGGGATGGAAGTCAAATCAATTCATTATCTAAGTTCATATCCTACTTTTGAACTTTTTTGTGGATATCTGGCTATATTCTTTTCACTTTCCATGAGTGCTTCCCATGGAAAACAAAATTCTGTAAATAAAATAAATTTATTCCACTGCAATGTGGAATAATTTGGATTAAAGAGGTTAAGTTCCTTTTAGAAACAAGTAATAGTGTCCTTCAGTTACAACTTTGTGTCTCAGCGGTTTGAAGCAGTGCATTGTGAGATGTCTGTAGTTTTACAGTCAGATGAAATGTTTCATTTTACATAAAAAATAAATAAATTCTGGACTGACCCCAGGATAAACTGTCTAGTCTCTGCTAAAAAAAAATAGTGCTTAGGTCACCTAGTTTTTCATCTAACAACATTTTTTTGTACCACACCTCTTTCATCACATTACCTGGGATATATAGACTGAGTAGCTCTCTAAAAAGAATAGAATTGAAGGCCTTTGGTTTTCCATAGTAGAATTCAATTACTCAAGGCCCTGAACCTCACTATAAGCACAGTACCGACAGACAAGGAGGAAACAGAGTTCTGCTGAAGTGCAGCTGATATCTGGTACCAAATTAAAGTGCCATTATTTTATTCTTATCAGAGAGACTAGAAATTCTTCATGAGAGAAGAGAAAGCTACATACTCTGAAATAATTACATATTGTTGTTGTCAGATAGCTGGGTGTTAGAATAAACATCCTGTTTAAAAAATAGGGGAAGACTTTTCATTATTAACTTTGTCTTGGGTGCTGGAAATGGAAGCAAGAGTGCAGAGCTGCAGGTTTGCATTTGGACAGGCCTTTGGTTAAACTTTGGGGGAAGAGAGTGTGAAAGCTGACACAAAAAGTAGGAATTTTAATTTTTAAATTTTACTTATAAACTTAGGGTGTGTTTTACGTGGTTGATCTTTATATACAAATATTTACTTACTACCTTTTTTGTATCCTTAGACCTTGTGCTAACATGACCTATCTGTGCATCGAGCAGATATGGTTGTGGCTTTTTCAGTTTTGCAGTAGTAGTCTTTCTCAAATGAAAAGATAAATTAAGTGACAATCAGAAATGTCATTTATGCTAAATAAAAGCAGAGACTTGAAAAATCCAGACCTTATCATCTCAAACCTTTGAGCTGCCTTTCTCCCTTTCCATTATTTGACATATGTGCATGCCACTCAATCGTTGCGTCTGCTCAGACAACAGCTACTGTTTCTCATGGACTTCTTGCTCTGTGTTCAGAAATGAGAACAAAACACAATAAACTGCCTTATGTGACCATAAGGGATCAAACAGCCCCTCTCTGTGGCACTGCAGTCCCATTCTGCCTGTTTCATTAGAGCAAGCAGAATGTTCTGTGGTAGAGATCAAGAACTGTCAGTGAATTGAGATTATTGTGAAGGTATTTCCTGTGTGATCAGCTTACTGCAGCTGAAGAGCTAAGGTTCTCATTAGTCTCATGGTTTTCTTAGCATGTAAGAACCAGAATGATTCTAGGAAGCTTCTCTTCTGTCCACCAGTCACTGGAATGTGTGTGAATGCAAAGCAGAATACTTAACCTTCATGTAAGCAGGGTTAATGTTTATCCTTTCTCTATTGCTCCATCAGGGCAACCAGTAGGCTCTTATTTCATGTCATCTGGAGGTGATACACAGAAACTTGGAGAGAGTGGGTCTAATTTACTATGTGTGTGTAGAGTGGGGAAGGACTAGTGGGAAAGACGTGATTTTTGAAATGCAAAGAAAGGAGGCGAGTTTAGGAATGGGGAGGTAGATATCCTTTCTTTGCAAGGGGATATGGTTCTGAGCAGAAAGTATTCAGTAGCATAACTCAGGATATTTTTGTTAAATCAAAATTGGAAACTGAGTACTGGTGGCTGTAAAAACAGTATTGTTGATGAGAATGTAGTGTATCAAAGCATAAGTGCTAGCTAAAGGTTTTGAAAGTCAAACAAGTAGAGTAAAGGCTAGGTGAGACAAGAAGGCATTGTAAGACCTGCTCTGAATAGCCGTTGTAGAGCTACTATGGCTTGAATGCTTCATTTAAGTTAGTGCTACCTTAAGAAATTTGCTTTGCTTGTCTCATGTCATTCACCTTCCTCTGCTCCAAAATGTAAATTATGTACTCTATCCCTTTGTAAGACCTGGAAGTCTTTAAGTAAGTCTTTTTTGACCTGCAGTGCTTTACTAAAATTATACTAAAATATGTTCTTCCAATATTACTTATTATATAGGATTTTCCACTTATTCACTAAATCCCACTAAGCCAGAAAATGGGCAAATAGATTATCTTCTGTTGCTGTGAATACACTGTTGCCACTTAATTTCTCAGTTCCAGGCTTAATGTGCAGCAGTGGAATGGGGAAACTGGCTCCAAAAGCTTCTGAAGATGCTTCCTGTTTATCTGAAGAATTGTTCAGTTTACAGATCAATAGACTAAAATAGTGTGTTGCAGCATCATTTCCTTGCTTTGGGATCTCAATAAGAAAAGATGGAAACTAAACTCTAGACTAAATTGTTTTCTACCTGCTGCATTTTTTCTAGTGTTACCGATACACTGGTCTAGTTAATAAACACGTATCCACTTATGAGACTTTACTTACAACTTTCCAAGACCACCACCTTGAAATACTGAAGTTTTTATAGATGTCCTCCCAGTGGAAAGAAACCTGTGGGTAAATAGGAGACATCTCCTCTCCTTCCTCTTACGAAAATTTCCAGGAAGGTGAAGTTTGTCTTGCTTGAGATCGTGATCCCACACACAGCATGTTTATTTGTCAAGTGTGGTGAATTCTTCACCACAGATCCAGTTTAGTGACATCTGTTCAATGCATTTTTGAGTCAGATGCTTGCCATCTAGGAGATAAAACTTTATCACCAGTTCTGTAATGGCTCCTGACTGACTGGGACAGACAGCTGCAGGGTAGTAGGTGTGTTCTACTCAGCTTGTTGTCTTGTGGTGTAAATTTTGCCCCATTTTTCCACAAGGTAAAGTGAGCCTGTAAGAACTTGTGGTTTTATCTATGTGTACACGTCACATACAAAGTTTGGGATGGCCCTGAAAACTAAAAAAGCTTCCATTTTTGTCTTTTTCTCCAGTCTTAATATAAAAGCAGGGATACTTAGAGCACCAAGCTGTGTTAGAGGATGTTTACATTGGATGTTAGGAAAAGGTTCTTCTGCCAGAGGGTAGTTGGGCATGGGAACAGGCTCCTAGGAAAATGGTCATAGCACCAAGTTTGACAGAGCTCAAGAAGCATTTGGACAATGCTCTCAACTATGTGGCGTGATTTTGGGTTTGTCATGTCTGGGGCCAGGAGATGGACTCTGTAATCCTTGTGGGTCCCTTCCAGCTCAGAATTTTCTGTGACTCTAAAGATAAAAACAAATAAACAAACAAAAATATCCATTTGCATGAGGCCCTGCCTTTTATGTAGGTGCTGCAAAACTGGAAGCAAACATAGTTAGATGTTTAATTAATAAATTGCTTATATGCCTTTTAAGATTTTATTTATTTACTTACTATGACTTGAGTATCATATTCAATGTGGAAAAATGTCATTTGGCAAATTGTACCATACAAAAGGACTTAATGGGTGTTTGGACAAGAAGGTCACCTGCAAACCAGACTGCTGAAACACAGCAGTTCCTCAAAATTATGAAAGGATGCTTAAGATCTGTCTAGATGAGTATCACTACACTTGATTAACGTTTTTAGATTGCACTAAGATGTACCAATATGTTTCATTTCTCTTCACCTTAAGCAGGAAAGAGTGGATTTGCCATGTTAAAGCTGCTGTTGTGGTTGTGGGGGTTCATTGCAGGGTTAGGAAAACAAGGTTTGTTTTCCCCAGTGCTCTTGTTTTCCCCCTGTGGCCATACATTTAAATAGATGCTGCTTTCATGGGGTGGCTCAGGGCACACTCTTGCACGTAGAGGTGCAAATTTCTGCAGCAATGCATTTGTTTCTATCCTGAAACAGCTTGTAGCCTTCGAAAATAAAACTCAGGCATTAAAATTGAATGCTTACAGTACTAATTGCACGATCATGTTGATGGACCTTTTAAATGCTGTATTTATTGAGTTTTGCTTGCAAATTGAGCAGTTCTTTTAATGGCTTTAGTGTCATTGAGTTGTTGGGTTGATTTCAAGTATCATGCTTGCAGTACTATACAGCTGTAACTACATCACATTCTTTGGAGAAAAGACTATTCTGTAGCCCCTGGGCTTTTGTTTAGTTTTTTTCCTTTGAAAAAGCAGAAGATAGCTGTGATGTAGTATCAAAATTTAAAAAAAAAAGGTTGAGAGTGGGAAAAATGAAACCAGGTGTGATTGGACTGGTTTTGCAGTCAGATGTAAATGGTAAATACTTCAAAGGTGATGGCATGTGAAGTTAGTCAAAGGCTACTTACCACCGAAAAGAAAGAAGCATGGGAGTGTCCATGTTGGGCAAAAAAGTTTGCATTTTGTTGCTACAAATTATTAGGTTATCATCAACTTCTGCTCATTCTTTAAAATATACATTTCTGTATATGTCTCTGTATAGACATCTCTATAGAGACCAGTAGAGATAGTGAGATACATGGGTATCAGTTATAAGTTGAAGATGCAGATTATAATCTTTCTCTGTTTTTATAGTAATCTCTATAGGGTAATTAATGTCAGAAGGGATTTCAGGAGGTTTCTAGTTCAACTTTAAAGCTACGTCTGCTGTAAAATTGGGCTAGGTTGCCATCTGGTCTTGAAATCCACTAAAGATGGAGGCTAAAAAACTTCTCTGAGCAACCATTTCCAGTAATTGGCTGTGCTCTGTCGTGAAATGTCTCCTCACATACAGTCAGAACTTCTGCTTTTTTAGTTTTGATTAACTAAGTTCTAGACTGATGCAAGTATTTTTGCTTCATTACCAAGTTGTTTTATGTTGTTGACGGTATGTCTTGAAGGTCTGGTTCCTTTAATTTTGCTTATCTCTATGTGATTGACCTTTTTCCCCTAGCATAAGGTTGTTTCAAATTTGTAATGTTACTGGATTTCATTCAGTACAATTTTAACTGCGTTTGCATAAGACAAAACATTATCCTTGTATGAATGGTTGAAACCAAAGAAAAATGTGCGAAGCCTTAGTTCTAGCCATACTCTCTGGAAGGAGGCAGAAATTTTAAGGCAGTTGCTTTAAGACATGAATTTGGGGGTCCCTCTAGTGGTTGATGAGCTTATTATTAAGAAACCCAGTATTGGGAAGAACAGTCCTCCCATCAGGTATATCCTAGCAAAATATAATAATCTCTAGAAAGTAGATTTTTAACATGGAGCTGTACATTACAAGCAATACATAATATTTTTATTAAAAACTATTGCTTTTTAAAATACAATAGATTTTGGTTAAACAACAGTAATAAAATATTTTACCTTAAATCTTAGTAATTACTTGGTACAACCAGAAACTCTACAATCTTTTTCCTCCAATACTGCATTTTTTTTTCTTTAATTCTGCAGTCTTATTCCACCAAAGAATGTGTCAGGCATCTGGAAAGATACTTTGCAAACAGAAGCTTTCGAGCAATATTTCATAATGGCTTCATCTTGTAAGCATCTCTAGAAGCATAAGATCATGTCTTGGTTTGAGACACTTTGAAGAAGAACATTTTGGAATGAGTCATCTTGTTTAAGTATTCCAACAATCCCTTTCCACCAATAAGAAATTAATAATAGATGAAAGAGAAAAAACAGTGGTTTATTAACAAACAGAATGCCAAAAGGCATGGGGGAAAAAAGTAAATAACTGCTAGACCTCATACCCCACTGCAACAGAGACCCAAAATGGTGGAAACCATCCCTTCATGAAATGAGCCCGGCAGGAGAGTTTCAGGCTTTGTAGGACAGAGTGATAAGATGGTGTGAGAATCCTCCCTGGAAAGCAGGATCCTCACGGAGCTGTTCCAGCAGCAGGCAAAGAGCAACCCCATGGCAAGGCAGCGCTGAGTGGGCACAACAGCTGAAACATCTGGGCAGGAGCCGCTCAGTGCATCCTCTCCCCAGCTCAGTGCAGTCAACAGCTTCTTGGGCTGCAGCGGGTGGCTCTGCTCCACTTCTGCCAGCGTGGTACCCACCTGGTTTTTCATACAGGCAGCTGCAGAGCTCACCCTCAAGGTAGTTCAGATATTGCTCCTACAGCTTCTCTGCGCCAAGGGGAGAAAAAACCAAACAGAATGGCCATTACCTGAGCAAAGATCAAGCAGGCAGCGATAAACCTCCCTGGAGAGCTTTGAAAAATTCCTGCATAAAAGCAACCTACACACACAGACACACACAAAGAGGTCCCCTGCTGCAGGGTCTTAAAGATACAGATATTTTGCTTACACTAATTCTACTAGAGAGAGTTTTGCATTTATGAACATAGTTGTTATTTTTAATATTCTTTCTCTTAAGTATTCAGTTGTGATTTACATCTTGCTCTCAGATAAACCGCACATTTTTTCCAAACTTTGGATTGAAATTGTCTGCATGTAGAGCACATCACTTAGGCAGTGTATTTTAAAAATATTTTTTTAAATTAAAATAGAAGTGCCAACATTAAAAAAATATGCCATTTTTTTAAAAAAACATTTTTTTTCTTTTTGCATTTTGACATACTTGATTTCACCTGGCACCTTTTCTTTCAGGAAACAAATGACTGCACTGATGTATGCAGCTAGAAAAGGCTATTCTCGAGTTGTTGCTTTTCTTGTTGCTCATGGATCACACATAAATGCCCAAGATGAAAATGGGTATACAGTAAGTGATTATTTTGTCTGTTGTATTTAATGATAAAAAATTTTAAAAGTGAGTACCCAACTAGCTTGTTTTGAAGTACAGTTTTCTGAGAAATATTTCTCAGAATTTTCTCCTTTAGCACTACTTTGAGATCCTCTTGCATTAATTGTCTTTGTCTCCATATTGGGCCATGCTTTATTGATTGAAAGTGTTGGGTTTTGCTTCATATGTAAAATTGGTAAAACAAAGTTGTTCTTTGCAGGCATTGATATGGGCGGCACAGCATGGACATAAAAGTGTAATTTTGAAGTTGCTTGAGCTAGGAGCTGACAAAAATCTACAGACCAAGGATGAAAAAACAGCAGCAGACCTAGCAAAAATCAATAAACATTTAGAGGTATTTAATTTCTCTTAGAAATGCAAATTCTGTATTTTGTGTCAAAAGTGTTTTCATTTATCATATAATTTTCTGTAGAAATATTACTTTAATAACAACATAATGGCAGCTAGTTGAATACTAATGCTGTTACATTTATGTTTATGACAGACTATTTTCTGTTATATCACAGCTTTTCACAGTGCTGTAAAGGCTATATTGTAGTGGTTTGGAAACCTTTATTCTTTTTTCATTCAGAATCATTGACTTTAGATATAGAATACATAACAAGGGATTATTCATGTTTGCAGTGTTGATACGAGAAGTAGAAAATATGTTTTAGCCTATATGCCAAAGTATGTGAGAGAAGGCAGATATCAAACTGATTTGTAGTGTATAGCTTCTCGTTGAGTTTGGAAAAGGCTAAAGCCAAAAAAAGAGTAGTTGGTATTGGCCTTTTTCAAAATCCATTCTCTGGAGGAAGGTGTACAGTAATGTAAATTGGCCATCAGATCATGGAAAGAGCAGCTGCTAATTACCAATATAGAGGGCTACTAAAGACATGTATTCTCCTAAAATAAATGTTTACTGCTGTTATCAAATGATACATGGTGGATCAGTCAGACCATATTCCTGTGTATTTTGTTCTGAGTTGCTCTTGCCAGTGATGTGGCTTTTTACATGGGCTCTTCAAAAATGTATAATTTACTCTTACGAATTGTAATTTACAGCTTCTTACCTCTTCTTTTTTTTTTTTTTTTTTTTTTTTTTTTTTTTTTTTTTTGTCCCTGCCAGACTCAAGGGCTAGGCAGGAGCAAAAATGATAACTATGCACAGAGCTGTCAGTGGAAGCTAGCAAGATCCGTGTCTAAGGCTCAGTGATCTGCTAGCTCAGGTTACTAAGAATGGTTACAAATGCTTTCTGCCTTTGATAAACACCTTGTTCAGCAGGTTGCAGCCATATAATCTTATAATGTGACTTTCTCTGGCATGGAGGGAATACAGACTTGTCACACTTGAGAGATGGCTCTTGCCTCTTGACCTGAAGCGCTAACTTTCACACAATTGGTGCAGAGTCTTGCAGATGGTACTGAGATATTTAATGGTCATGAGCTTCTTCCAGCTTCAGGGTTTGCTTTCAGGCTGTTGACAACCCAAGGGGCTGTCACACAAACGATGTCTGCAGAAACTGTTTCTGGGAGGGAAAATATTTTTCTTTCGTATTATTCTGGATTTGACTGGGAGTTATTTTTCTTCCAAACAGCCTGTATGGTGCTGTGTTTTATGATTGTGACCAAAACATTTTTGATAACACACCAGTGTTTTAGCTGTTGCTGAGCTGTGTTTGTGCAGATTCAAGGCCATCTTTATTTCTCACTCTGCTCCCCATCTCTTGCAAGTAGGCTGAGAAGTGAGCAAGAGGTTGGGAGGGGGCACAGCCCTGGGCTGCTCACTGCAGCTTACACAAGGGGTATTCCATGTCCTATATCATGCTCAGCAATGAAATTGGAGAGTGGCTGGGCATTGTCTGCTGGTGGGAGGGGGACCTACTTTTGCATCACTTAGCTTTTGGGTTCATTTTTTTGTTCCCCTTCACATATCAAGTTATATTATCTCAGCCCATGAAAAGTTTTCTCACTTTTACCCATCTCATTCTCCCCCATCCTGCTAGTCTCAGTAGGGACTTATTGTCCAGCCAGGATCAACCCAAATGCGTGTATATGTGTATGAAACTGGCCAGTCCAGTTTTAAATTCCAGGCAAGTGGTTTCACCATTCTTTTAGCTTTATTAAGGGTCTACTTCTTTTGCTGAATTTTCTTGTAACTATCTCAAAACCCACACAGAGGCAGTACAATGTCTGTAATCCATCACCACTGCGTAGTGATGCCTACCAGAAGGCTTCTTCTTTAATCAGTTAAAAGAACCCCTGTCTGTCAGATACAGTTAACTTAGATTGTCAGCTGTAAATCAGTTAATCTTATGTTTATATATGCACTGGAAGTGGAGACATTAAAAGAGTCATATGCCTTTTGTTCTTTAGAGAACTTACTGCATTGTGTATGTAGAATTCTTGTCTGCAAGCAGCAAAAACGACTGTGTTGGTGTTTGACTTTTTCTGTAATGGCAGATAGTTTTTTTTAGATTTTGTGATAGATATAGATATGTTCATTGTTGTGCTGGAACACTCTTGGTAAACTCTTAGTTTAGTCTTAACTTCTCATTATAGATGTATGCTTTAGAGAAGTGGCAGATGTTCCATGTTCCCTGTAAGTAGTAATTGATTGTAATCTTATTCCCATGTATTTTTTATATATTTTGAGTTTTAATAATAATTAATTAATTTTGACTGTTCCAGATATTTAGTTTGCTCTCGTTGGCTGCAAATCACTTGCAAGGGAGATACCATAAAACAGTTGAGCAAGAGGCTATCTGCAAATTTCTGACAGCTGTCTCTGACCACAGTGTTGGGTAAATACAGTTGTAGTGTAATTTTAGCTTAGAAACATTCCTAAAAGATTGTATTTGTTCATATCAATGATTAAATTGTTCGTTACATAATGTGTCTTGTTTGGAGTGTTGCCAAGAGTCCACAGTAAGTATATTAATGCACTATCAATTTTTCAAGATTGCAAAGTTCCTTGGCAATGTAAACAAAAAGCATGCTCTAGATTTTTCTTTCCTCTCATTTAGTGTAAAGTGTAGGAGAGCCAGGGTCCAGTGTCACTTCAGTGCATTTTAGCACTGTTAAATTTGTATGCTCCCCTGTTGCACACTTCTTGTTCTGTGCTTATCTTCATTTGATGTTAAATTTTTGATGCTTTCACTGAATGCCTGTGTTCAGCTTCATTGCCATCAAGAGCTATGCTCTTTTCTTTTTTCTTGAATCAATTGGAGAGTCAAAATTAAGTGTGAGCACTAGTTAAGCTCTGGAAGTTTTGGCAGAGTGTGCCTCTGACCCTGAAGCTTAAAGGTACCCTATGCCTGAAATCAGCACCTGCTTCAGCAACTTCAGAGATTTCTGATATGATTTTGTACAAGAACTTGGCTAAGAAGTCCTCAGCATACCATCTGCTTGCATTCTTCAGCTTGAGCTGTGTGGTCTTAAAAAGACAGCTGGTAGTGTCCATAGGCTGTTTTCTGATTGGTCAGATTGCCCCTGCTCAGCCAGTCCTGCTGAATTTGGAATGCTCTAGTTTTGTAGCATTAGGCTGATGGGCTGATGGCAGTTCACAGGGTAGCAGTTCACAGTGAGGTAGTCTCAGACAGAGTACTTCAGACAAAGCCTCACCAGATTCTGTGTTTAGAATCCTGGAATCATTTAGGTTGGAAAACACCTCCATAGAGGCCTACCCTTGACTGAACACTACCATGTCAACTAAACCTTAATACTAAGCACCATGTCATTTCTTGAACTCTTCTGGGGATGGTGACTCAACCACCTTCCCGGGCAGCCCGTTCCAATGCTTGACCGCCCTTTCAGTGAAGAAATTCTTTCTGATATCCTGCCTGAACCTTCCTTGTGTCAGCTCTCATTTTGTTGCTAATTGCTTGGGAGAACAGGCCAAACCCCCACCTGGCTACAGCCTCCTTTCAGGTAGTTGTAGAGTGATAAGGTCTCCCCTGAGTCTCCTTTTCCCCATGCTAAAGAGCCCCAGCTCCCTCAGCCAGTTCTCATACAACTCACTCTCTAGACCCTTCACCACCTCCATTGCTCTCCTCTGGACATGCTTCAGCCCCTCAATTTCTTTCTTGTAGTGAGGGGCCCAGAACTGGACACAGAACTTGAGGTGTGGCCTCACCAGTGCTGGGTGCAGGGGGACAATCTCTTCCCTAGTCATGCTGGCCACACTATTTCTGATCCAAGCGAGGATGTTATTGGCCTTCTTGGACACCTGGACACACTCTGGCTTGTGTTCAGCTGTCAGTGAGCACCCCAAGGTCCTTTTCTGCTGGGCTGCCTGTCCAGATCCCTCTGCAGTGCCTTGTAATCCTCCAGCAGATCAACATTCTCACCCTGCTTGGTGTCATGTGTGAACTTACTCAGGGTACCCTCAATCCCTCATCCTGATCATTAAACAGGACTGGCCCCACCACGGAGCCCTGGGGAATACTGCCAGTGACTGGCCACCAATGGATGTAACTCCATTTGCCACTCTCTGGGCCTGGGCATGCAGCCAGTTTTTAACCCAGTGGGCTGCCAGCTTCTCCAGGAGAATGCTCTTGAAGACAGTATTGGAAGCTTTACTGAAGTCCAGGTAGATAACATCCACAACCTTTCCCTCATCTGCTAGGTGGGTCACCTTGTCTAAAAAGGAAGTAATGTTGGTCTTTATCTCTCCTAAACTCATGCTGGCTGAGCCTGCTTCCCTGGCTGCCCTGTATGTGCCATGTGATGGCACTCAAGATGCTCCTTCAGTGTTTGAGGGGAAGAGGCAGACCTTCATTTCAGGGCCTACAAGACAGAGCAAAGTATGTCATAACTCAGGATTTTGGCAAAAGATTTGTTGTAACAAATGCAGTAGTCCTTTCAGGATTTTGTAGGATTTGCTCTTCTGTTTAATTCTTTACATTACAATTTATCTGATTGTTGAAAGCTGTTTAGTTATTTTTCCTCTTTACTTTTATATCCCTTGGAAGAGTGGGGAATCAAAATTGATATTTTATATTTGCTTATAAATGTTAAACTCTGAACTTACAGTTCAGTGTTAACTACTTCCTCAGTCTACCTTCTGAACAATAGTCTTCTGACAAGTTTCTTGATGGAGTAATTTCCAATATTTTTAATTACAGACAGTCCTATTTTCTTGAGAACCTTCTTTGGCTTAACTGGAATGGGAAGGGTACCAGTTGTGGACTGAATCCAGTTAATATGAATGTTATGTACATAGTTTTCTTCCTTAACCTCACACATTTTTCAGGCTTTTGTGACCCAACTTTAGGGTTCATTTGGAATGTTTTGTGACTTAAAATTACCTTTATGTATGAAAGTCATCCCCTTTGGGCTCAATTCAACTTACGAGACAGAAAAGACATCTAAAAATTTTTGATAGATTAAGTTGTTTGCTTGTAAGGTACTTCTGTCATCAGCAGGTGTGTGCAACTTCAGGTTCCTCCCAAGTGCTGTCTGGGGAGCTTTTCTGTAACATTTTGTTATGGATGTTTTGGGGTTTTTTTCTTTTTATAATTTCCACTGTTTCTAACTTCAATCTCATTAATTGTCTTTACAGTTCCTATTCAACTTTTCATGACATGGAAGTGTTTTTACATGGTCTTGGTCTAGAACACATTAGAGAATTACTTCAGGTAATTTTGTGGTCTATTTACTACCTGTGAAGTAATCCATGAAAGCAAAATGCACCTACTGCATTTAAAAAAAAAAAAAAATTATATTACCATTAATATATTAAATCAATTCCTTAAACCATTTTTTTTTTTTTTTATAAAATGGGAAGTTAAACTGCAGTGGACTAAATTTGTTTTCTTGATTACATGCATTAGTCACAACATTTGATGTTTCTAAACTAGACAGATCTTTCATTGCTTCAATAATGATGTTTTGTAGCTGGTTTTGTTCCTAAAAACTGAAGTAAAACAAGGAAGAAAATCAAGTTTTAAACTGTTCTATTCTGAAATTATTTTTGATGGCAGAAACCCCTTTGTTTTATACAGGAACAAGATATAGCTTTGAGACAACTTCTGACCATGCAAAAAGATGACTTAATACAGGTCAGTTTACTGCTTTAGAATATAATTTAATTTTGTCCTCTTTGTTAAAATGTTTTTAATGTCTTATCTTCTCATTATAAATGTCTAACCTTGCAAGAGCTCTTTCAACATCTTCTGCAACTTCTTGAATTTTAATGTGACTATAGACAGGCTTTTTCTGAAGTATGTAATCTCACAGATCAATGAGTGATCAGGGATAAGCAGGAAATAGTTCTAGTTTAAGTGTTAGTTGTTATCATTTTTAGTTTTTAATTGTGATTTCTCTGAAGGGAAGTCAGTGCTAGAATAAGCAGTATATAATACTAAGCAACTACTTTAGATGTGGTCCTCCTTTGTGAGGAGGTAATTTTTGGTGGAGAAAGAAGAGCTCTCTTACATTAGGATTGCTTAAATTGTAGAATCTTGTATCCCAAACAGGTTTGTAAAACCTTAGCTGTCCCCAAAAAAGGGAGAAAAGAGAAGATTTTGTTTCTTAGAGTTTACTGCAGCTGGGAAGGTTGTATTTTGCTGTTTGCAAAGGTTGGTCTTTTGACTAAATGATGCATTATTACAAGTCTTCAGTTCTCAGCTGAGATGTGCTGGTTGCTTTTCTTTATTTTTGCTGGAGTTTTTCCTGTGGGAAGTGAAAGGACTAACTGTGCTTACTGGAAGATACTATAATAAAATCCAATTATAGGAGCCTCATTGGAACAACGTAAGTACTTCAGGCTGCAGGATTCTTCTGAGCACTCTGTACTGGGGAACTTTGCAATCTCTGGTCTGGTATTCCAAAAACACTTCATAAAAACAGCCTCTTCAAGACTGCTCCCTGTACTGGAGCAAGCCATGTCTTAGTGTCAGCTTTTTTTCTCCTAACCCTGGTGCAAAGAAGGTGTGTGTTCTGGCAGCTGGATCCAACATTGTATTCCTTTAGAGTGGATGTCAACAAGGATTGTTTTTCTTGATGTTTTGTCTTGTAACTGAGTAGCTAATTTTTCTGACAGAACTCACAAGTAATTCTGTATTCTCAGGAGATGTTCGTATAGGGAGCTTTGTCAATGAAGAGACTTCTAAGAGTTCATTTAGGGCAAAATATTGTAAGACATGTCAGTGTGTTTTGGTATTACTGCTTTTCTGAAGCCTCAGGATCACTGGACAGCATCCTGGTGTCCTGGGATTTCTAGAACTCTGAAACCCCTGTTGATAGTATTTTCGTCCTTTAAGGAGATTCTTGTGGATTTCCTCTCATTACTGTGTGAGCTGCTGTGTTGGGAATGATTGCATTAAATTGTAAATCTGTCTGAGTATATGATCATAGTGATCACTTGCTTTGGTACTGTAGTTATTGCTTGTTTTTTCCAGGGAACATTGGGGGAAGAGGAGAGAATTGTGGACTTCAGTGAACAGCTAAACTTTATGGTTCCCTCTCCAAAGAGGTGTAATTTCACTCAAAATTAGAGCTTCTGTTTCAGTGTTCTAAATTGTTCGAGGCTCGCTATTATGAAAGCAGAAAAGCTTTTAACAAACTGAAATAACTACAGGGATCAGCTGCTTCTACACAGGGAGATAGAATCTGTAAGAATTTAATTGCTTTGTCTGTTAACTTTGCAACAGCAGGAAACAGTTCCTGAAAAATAAGTCATGCTTTGTGCATGGACATAAATTAATTAGTGAGTCTTCAGTTGAGAAGTTAAAAAATGGCATAGCACTCCTGGCTTATTAGCTCTCCATAAGTTATCCAAAATTCTTTATGCAGTCTTGTTTTAGAGCTCTGCTAACGGTTTCTCCCGACGCTGCTGATAGAACAAATCTAATCTGTTTCCTTGTCACTGCAGAGTTGAAAGTTTTTGCTGTGGTGGCAGACTTTCAGCTAACAGCCAGCTGTTTTAAAGAGCCTGGATCTTATTACTACAAAGATTAATGATGACCTTTGATGGATGCCTCTGAACCAAGCTGCTTTGTATCCAGAGAACTGGGGAGAAATCCTGTCATTAACATGATAAGCTTTCCTTCATCAAACAATATAGGAAGATATTTTCTCTGTAAATACCTTTATCTGTATTCTACAACAGAGCCTAAACAATGAGCCTTTCAAGCTGAAATCCTTGCATTCCTTTAGCTTATAAACTGTTCCATTCTGGAAAAAATGTGTTCAGTGTACTGAGACATGTCTTTTCAACATTTGGAGGTTTTTGTCTGCACTACTTATGACACATTTTTTATTTTGTATTAGGCATTTTTCTGATAAGATAGCAACAGAAGTAATTTCGCTTCTGGATGCATTTAGGACTAAAACGGTTTCTTTCTTACTTTTCATTTAATTTAGAATAAGAGAAATTGGCATCTTGTTTTGGATTTGAGACTGTGTAATGAAAAGTTGACACATCAAAATTCAAAATATAATCCAGAACTTTAACTATATAATTGAATAATTATCTGGTCTATGTGCTTCTATATCACAGTTCCAGGACTCATTGCTCTGCTCCCACTCCCTGAAAAGTGTTTAATATTTGACAGAAATGTGTCAGATCATTAAAATTAGTGGTTACTTGGGCAAAGTGGCATTGATGTAAGAGTTTGTGCATAGCTTCACTGGTTTTATCTGTGCAGTGTATCATCTTTCATGTGTTGAGGCTATCTTATTCATCTCTTTTCACATTCATGCTGGAGTGAACTTGGGGCTTGGATTTTGAAGGGCTGCCTTGTATGTATTTAAGCAAAGAAAAAAAATAGATGTTCCTAGAGTTGATCTGGCTAAAATTGAGAGTGCATATAGTCTGTTTTACAGATATGAGCAAATCATTGTACAGCACTTGCACATTCTTAAACATGGCCACTTCACAATAATGCTTGCATAATTTGGATTGCAGAACACAAGTGAACCAACACCAACCTAAAAATCCACTTATCCATCAAGTAGACCTTTTTGCACTGTGGTTGTTCCATGCATTCATTATTGCATGAACAGTCAGGTTCTGGGACACTTCACGTTCTTGCAGAGATGATCTAGAAATTGGAAAGTAGTTTGGATTGATCTATCAACCTTCCGTCTCGAAGTTCTGTACCCTTTACCACTAAATGCAGAATCAGTTTGGTGATAGAAGGCTTTATCTATAGTGACATTTATCACATTTTTACTTCCTGACAAATATATTTTAAGATGTGGTGCTCAGTGACCCATTTGCAGAAGAACAAAATGATGTTTTATTTCTAGGGGAACAGAGTACATCTCCCTGATATGCTAGTCAGAAAGCTGCATCCTGATTTCCTGGTTTCAGGAATGAGAAGGTGGAGTCAAAAGCAAAGGCTGTCTTCAGAATTGTTCCTACTTTTTAAGCAAGATAGTTTTAACTCCTCAAGAATAACTGGTGTTCTAGAAATCTGCTTACTTATTCATGATAAAATGACTGCTGTAATGCTTTGTAAGCCTTAAGAAAATATTAGTTCATACCAGAGAGGGCTCCACAAGGCAAACCTGAGAACTAGTGAATTGAGCAAACTTACAGCTCAACACAAGTGGAGCAGATTATTCATATGAAACTCAGATCTTTCTGTCTTAAGGCTGCTAGTGATATTTGCTAAAAAGACTTCAGGACAATTCATTCAGGAACTCATGGAAGCCTATTAAAAAGTTCAAAAGTTCTTGACACCTGTAGTTAAATTCCCAGTTAATAGTGTTGGGGTTTTTCATTACTAAAGAGCTTGTCTATAAACTTAATATGGTTTTGATATGCTTAAAGGTATACTTGTGAGCCCATAGTTATTTTTTAGCTCTCATTGGTGGAGAACCTGGAGGACCATTTTATGCAATCACAAAGAACAGTGGGTGTCATAACATTGGGTGTCCGAAAAAAACCTTTCCCTAGGCACAGTCTCTTCCCTAGAATATAGATCTGATGTGCATTATCAGCTGTTCATTTGAAATTTTTTCTGACAGAAATCTGGGAGACTGCAAACACTAACATCTTCCAGATTTCTGAGGGTGCAGGAGGTAACTTCAAGTCCTCAGAATATCAGTGAGTGTCCCATATAGTCTAGGTTTGGAGACTGTGAGATCCTTGCAGTCTCAAATGCAGGAGTGGTCTACTCCTGTTGAGTCAGGTACTCAGCTGGTGCCTTAGGAGCAAAGTCAAGAGGTTTTTCACTTGTGTGGATGAGCATGTTAGGGCTGCTAACACCAGAAGTCCTGCGTTGCACAGCAGCCTGTCACATGAGCAAGGGAAATACTGAATGTGCCACAGAAGCTTTTCTTTTTTAACAAATTAACTATTCTTTTTCATTGTGTTCTGCAAGAAAACTCTCAGCCTAGGATTTAAATATGACTTAAAATTTAATTTGAGATACTTGATGGATAGCACAGCTGCCAGTGTTTTCTGCTCCAGGCATCACTTGGAGAATCTGTTACATAGTATGTATCTTTTTGTTTTCCTTCAGTTAAAGAATATGTCTTCCTCTCAAATTCTCCCTTTGATTTGATAATTTCCACTCTTTCTTTCTGAGTTAATGCTGTATCACCATCATGATGATTTGTATCACCATCATGACCATCATGTCAGAGATGACTCGCATCATTCTGAAATGAAAAGCCTAACATCCTAACAAGACAGGAGTGCTTAGGCGAACTGCTATTATTTTTTTTTAATAAACCCTAAACAGATTTTCTCAGTATCCTCTGCAGTTTCAGTTTGGCAGTTCCTCATCTCTTCTCATATCGTTCTGCATCATTGAATATTTTCTGTGGTTTTATTTTTTCCTTTGTCACTTACGCACATTGTAGCTGGTTGCAATAACTTAAAAAGAATTTTTTTTTAAATCTTAATATTTAGAAGCTAGTGAAATGTGTTACTGTACTGTTATGTCTAGTAAAAGTAAATCATATTTGGAATTACTCTTTAAATTTAGATTGGCATTACAAATCCTGGAGATCAACAGAAACTCCTAGATGCTATTAATGATCTGCAAGTGGAAGAAAAAAAATTTGAAGATGTCTCTGAAATTATGAAGCTGGAATTGAGGTATAAACAGTATATCTAAGAAAATAGAAGTGAAATGTTAACAATTTAAGGTGACTGTGTTATTTTCTGTGGCTCAAAGGTAAAATTGTCTCACTTTCCCCTTAATGCATAGCATTCATGAGAATATGCAAGTTAGTAGGTTATGAGAGCTGGTGGTGGGTGTGTTTTGCACAAACAAAGTTGGAAGCTTAGACAAGGTAGGCTCTGTTAGTCTTCCAGTCAAATGTGTCTGATTTTAAGATGCAATAAAAAAAATGTGGGAGGGAGAGATCCATATAACTTCTGCAGAGGCCCTTAATTTTCAACTTGTAAAGTAATATCTTGTACATGTGTATCTTAAATCATAAATGCTACTTCTGTTTAGATTCCAGATTTTTTCATTGTTTTTCTCTTCCACTGGAAGCTTAACTGGCTTCTAAAATACCTCTTTTTTTTATTCTTACCAATTAAGCAAGTTTAGAAGCTATTTTCATTATCATAGATTATATATGGATCAGTAGGTTTATAAGGAAAAATTTTTAAGAAAGTGTTACTCTTTCAGACTCCCATTCCAACTTACTATTTTTTCCCATTATAGTATTAAGGCATCAGCTCTGTAACACCTCTCATACTTTTAGTATAGTATTGTGCAGTACCATAGAAGCCAGGCCTGAGCTGAGAGGTGTGTTCCTTAGCACCTGTATTAAACTTCATAAGTTCCCTAAGCACTGCTAGAGCATTCCACATCCAGCACAAAATGAAAGATGAAGTATATAGTAAGTACAAGGGAGCCTTACAATTTCTAAAATCTCTTATCCTTTATGTGTAAGTAATTTTTTTTTTCTGGAACACACACCTAGACCTCAATTTAAATTCCATGCTCATATCTTTCCTCTTCATAGTTCTCCAACTTAGAGAAATATAGCTACTAGAAATGGATTATCTAGTAAAGGTTCAGTTCCTTGAAGTGTGTGTATTTCCCTCTTGATTAGTGATCTGATAGCTGTGCTGATATTCTCATAGCTATCCCTTCCCTCTCCAAAATACTGGGGAGAGCTGTCTGTACTACTTGAATGCTGTAAGGCTAGAGTCCCTGTTAGTTATGTTGTTCATCAGCCCAAAGAATATGCTTGGATTCAAATTCAATCTGTACATGTCTCTGTGCTTTGGAGGAAATTGAATTGCACCGGCACTGTGCATTAGCAGTCATGTCATGATGTGATCCTGCCATTGTGTTGTCTTTAGAGTCCCAGTTCCATGAGACTGTCCAGTATGTATTCCACTCCCAACCAATCATTCATACACTCGTTGCTCCCAGTGCTGGTGTTGTGCTGGTATCTTTATCCATTACTGTGTTTATGAAAAAGAGACTTTGTGGCCTGCTTGAGGAATGTTTTTGCATCACAATGCAAAAACTGAGCTGTCAGACTTGGGAGGACATGCAAGGCATTTGAGGAAGCTCTTGAACAGCTGAGGTGGGCTGGAAGAGCAGAGTGTTTGTGTCCTGATAGAGGACTTTGATGTTTCTTCTGGTCTGTGAGGAGATTTCATTCAGAGACCACTCAGAGATAAGGAATTGGCTGAATACTCACACTGGGCAAGAGTTGTGGGCAACGACTCAATGTCCTGATGAGGACTAGTAACAAGTGACACTCCTCAAGGGTTGGTATTGGGACTGGTGCTGTTTAACATCTCTGCTGGAGACATGGAGATTGGGATTGAGTACACCCTCAGTATGTGTGCCAATGCCACAGAGCTGTGTGAAGTGTTGGAGGGAAGGGATACCATCCAGGGCAGACCTTGACAGCCTTGAGTAGCGGCTGCATGAAATGCAGCAAGGCCAAGTGTATGTGTCCTGGGGCAGGGCAATCCCAAGCACAAATACAGGCTGGACAGAGTGGATTGACAGCAGCCCTGAGGAGATGGACTTGGGAGCGTTCATTGACAAGAATTATAGAAACACAGAATATCATGAGTTGGAAGGGACCCACAAGAATCATCAAATTCAAATCCTGGAAGAAGCTCTACATGACACAACAAATGTGCACTTGCACAGAAGGCCTATCATATCCTGGGCTGCATCCAAAGAGGAGTGGCCAGCAGGTTGAGAGGGGATTCTTCCTGTCTACTCTGCTCTCATGATACTCCACCTGGACTACTGCAACCAGCTCCAAGACCCCCAGCATAAGAAGGATGTCAGCCTGGAGGGAGTTCAGGAGAGGGCCACAAGGATGAACAAGAGGGCTGGAGCACCAGTCCTGTGAAGACAGGCTGAGAGACTTGGCAGTGTTCAGCCTGGAGGAGAGAGAACCTAAAAGGAGTCTACCAGAGAGCTGGAGGAAGACTTTTTACAAGGGCACGTAGCGATAGGACAAGGGGGAATGGCTTCAAACTGATGGAGGGCAGGTTTAGATGAGATGTAAGAAAGAAATTCTCTACTGGGAAGGTAGTGAGGTATTAGAATAAGTTGCCCAGAAAAGCTGTGGATGTCCCATCCCTAGAAGTGTTCAAGGCTAGTTTGGATGGGACTTTGAACAAGCTGGTCTAGTGAAAGGTTTCCCTATCCATGGCAGAGGGATTGGAACTAAATAATCTGTAAGGTCCCTTCCAACCCAGATATTCTATGGTTCTGTAATTCTCCATCAGACATTCAACATCTCCATTCTCCATCTCCATCCAACAACTGTGTACTTTCAGAAGAGAATCCTGCACATGTGCTGCAGTACTGAAGAACTAAACTTCCAGCATGTAGGAGGATATAAACCAGTGTGATACAGATACACCATAAATGCTTTAACAGCATCTGAGCCAATGGAGGCTTTGCTGCAGAGCTGAGGTGGTAGAGCAGGGATCTATTGGGTGCCTTTGGAAATGGATGTTGACTCTTCAGTAAGCAAACATTAGCTACAGCTGAAGGGGACTTTTCCCTGTTTAAGCTTTAGGCATTCTTTGTGTTAAAGTATATGCTTTTTTCAGATTGTTCCACAGTAGTGTTTAGTACATACATTCAAGCAGAGCAGCTTAAAAATCTGAATAGAGGTAGTAAGTAGAGAAACATAAAAAAATTATCCATTCACTATGTGTGGCCAAATACAATGAAATACCAACGCGGCATCTGGTGCAGTCTCACACACCAGTGACATATCTTATTCCTAGTGGGTTTAGATCATATGTAGTTCTCAAAACCAGAAAATGATTGATTAATTAAAGATTGAAATACACAAAATATGACAGCACTTCAGTTATGGCAAGTGCTGCATAGTTTTCTAGAAAATTGCCTGACATGTATTCTAGGCATCTGACCTTTAGACTAAAATCTTAGGCTATGTTTACATGCTATTATATAAAGATTTTACTTCCCACTTGTTCAAAGTCATTCTGTGAGAAGGAGAATCAGTCATTAAGTCATAGAAAAACTAACATAGTAGAAAATCTTGAACTGATTGATTATAAACTTACGGAGTGTTCAGCACTGTGTAGCCACTGATGTTTTGACAGCCATTAATTCTTTCTTAAAGTGATAATTTTTTGAAAACATTATTTCCATTTCTAAATATAAGAGCATGTCACTGCAACAAGTATAAAATTCTATGAAAATTGGGAGTTTTTTAAGAACTGTGGTGTAGTGAAGTAGTATAGATAGAATAGATAGATAGAATAAATGTTTTTTCTTTTTCCCCCTCCCTAATTCAAGCCTATGGCATATTTTTGTATTTGCCAAGAATCCTTCCAGAATTCCAAAAGATAATTTCCTTTGTAATGAAACACAAAAGGTGCCAGCTAAAAAGTTATCTAAGTAGAAGAAAGTATTTATGATTATGGCTTGACTATAGTAATGTGGGGGAAGCTTTTAGACTATCTCCAGATGTTGGGTGTTTGTGCTCTTTACCTGAAATACTCAGTTCAGTTACATTGTTCTGAAACAAGCCATAGTTTATTTTATAAAAGCAAACTAATAAGCGTTTGTACTTCTCCATCTTCATGAAAACCATGTCCAGTACTGGTTTTAAACCTCCAGCATACCTATTAATGTTTCTTTATATTTCTGTGTTAAATGTTGAAGTCTTAACAGTTCAGCGCTATTGCAAATCACAGACGTCCTGAGCAGTGGCAGAAGTTTTACTCACTAATGATCCTGTACCCAAAGTTGAAGGAAAGCACTCTGTGACACTCAATGGCCTAAATTCCATCTCCAGTTAGACACACGCAGTGCATTGGTGTGTAGCTTAGTTTAGCTGTTTGACAAATTCTGTGGATACCTTTTTGACCTCAGAAGAAGGAGGCAAGTGGTGTGAGTGTGTTGCATTTAGTTATATGTCTGCATTTACTAGCTGATTGCCTAGGGAATGGAAGAATGTTGGAGTCTCAGTTAGTTTATTCAGATACTATGGCTCTGCAGAACAAGAAGTTCTGCAGGAGGAACTTGCAATTGTCCCATGTTTTGGCCCTGCCTGTTATTGACCCAAATAGCTTAGAGTCAGCAGAAACTTTCCTAATGGAGATACAGACACTTCTCAGGAGTTTCAGGGTTTGAGAGCTCACTCAGTGAAAGCAATTGGATGATCTTCTTCCTTGTCCTCTTTCCCTCTTCCTGGTGAGTGGCAGCAAGTTTCTGGCCAGCACCTTGACTTATGACTAAAATTCTCTGACATTCCACTACAGTTGAGTCAGTGTCATGTGGAAGTTTTAGAAACTTAAAGCTGAAAATAATCTGTTAATTTTTTCTATCCTTCTCTCCACTTTTTGGAGACATGGGTCAAACCAATTTTGAGAGTTGACTTCCTGCTTGTGTTTGAGCACCAAGTAAAATTTTTCTTCAAAATAGATAACATCAGATATTTTAGGTTCAGAGGTATATGTTTCCAGATCCAAGGCCCAAGCCAGTATTACTGAATTCTTATTTTCTTCAACTCTGTTGGAGACTATGTTACCCTAAACCTAGTAATTTCAGTCCTAGCTCCAAAGTGCAAACCAGACTTTTTCCCTCACATCTACCTCTAAAATGTAAGCTGCATGTCAGAAATAGTGTCCTTCAAAAATAAGGCAGGGGAGGGAGACAATGGGACAAACAAGGGGAAAAAAACCCCAACAACTTGCTAAGTTGTTAAATATCTCACACCTACTTACTTTTAAAATGATACTGGGTTTTTTGTATGTTGTGAAACTGCATGTCTAACTCACTAGCCAATGTTGAAAATCCGTATGTGATATTCAGCTTGCAAGAAGTTACAGCATTTGACAAATAACAAAATATTTTATTTTTCTAGTGAAGATGAATTGCTCAAGTTTCTTCAGAAGTTGAATAAAGAGTGTAGTAAGCTGATCATTCCTGTGCAGACCATGAATAACCATTTCCTCAAAAATTCTCACAAGGTATTCAATCTAAGAGAAGACTGATTTAGAGTGCATTATTCCACCTTGTAAAATAAAAACTATGAATATTCATCAACCATCTTGATTATTACATAGTTACAGAAAGCTGTCCAATGCTCTTTCTCTAAAGGACACATCTTAAAAATAATATATTTCAAAGAGTTAGGCCATGCAACTAAAGGAGATAGATTTGTTTCTACTGAAAGGAGAGTTAAGGTGACAAAAGTTTCCAACAAAGGCTGCTAGGGAGTAGTAGCTTATTGTGCATAAATCATACAATTAAAACCTAGCATAAATACAGTTATAGACCTTTTCTGGCACTGTCTTTTGTGATACATGAACTGTAGAATACTAAATTAAAATCTACAATTATGTAATTATGGCAAATAACTGTAATTATTAACAGATGGTACTGCAGTGGGCACCAACTGAATGTTATATTCAAGTCTGCAAAGATGTGATTTGCAGTGTTAAAAAGTTGGGAGAAGAAGTTGACAAACTGAAGGACCTCGTGGTGGAGGTGGGTGTGTGTGAGTGAGGCTGTTAAATAGTGCATACAAGTTTCTGATGCAACCTCAAATGTGATATCTGTCAGGGAAATGTTTCATACCTTGGTCTGCCAAAGGCTGTTTAGCCTTAGCTTGGACATTGCACTGATCTCTTCCCCTTCCACCTTTTCATGGACAGAAAGAGAAATAATCTAATATTCCACAGAAGTGTAGAGAATCTCCAAAAGAAAGTGTAATCTACCTTTTTCTTTCTCCTGCACGAAGTAATTAATTGGAATGTATCCCTGCGCTCTTGGACAACCACGGTGGCATAGAGGCCATGCTGAATACTTACACTCTTACTTTTTAATTAAGGAATCTTTTGTTTGGAATTATTGACTCCAAGGAAGATACTAAGGTTTTATGGATTGAATGGGAGGCATCCCAGATAACTCTGCAGAGTGACAAAAGAAGAGGGTGGGAGAGGTCAAGGCTAGATGTTAGCACCACATCAGTCATTCTCAAGCCAACACAGTGACACTCTCTTGTCAGATGGGGTCGTTTTAAGTAATAGGCTGGTAAAATGAACGGCCGCTGGGGTAGGGTAAATGGAGCATCAGTGTCAGAAAGGAATCTGTTGCTGAACGAAGCCATGTGGAGCTCAGACCTTGAGTATAATGCTACTAATGCAATTTCCTGTAGTTTAAGTAAATTTAATGTAATATTACAGCCTTCTCCCAATAAATCGCTTAACACCAAATATATTAAGAGGCAGCAACTGTGGCAAAGAACTTATTAGCTATTTATTCTTTCTTTTGCATATGCAATCATCAGTTGTGTATATATTTGCCTTCTATATATATGCAGGCCAGTTATAAGGGCTGGGAGGGTTCCAAGTTTGGTGCCACTTGACTTTATCTGTACATAAGCTTTTATAGCTGTCAAGACAAAGCACAGTGTCTTTGTATCCTGTGTAAAACAGCCTTCTAATTACTTCAAGAAAGAAAATCCTTCTTTTTAAAATCCTGTTATGTTTTATGAATTTCACTTATGAATGCTTTAATACAAGACATTTTTGTATTACTTAATTTATGATGGAGCACTTTTGAATGTAGAGGACCCAAGTGTTTATTATGAACCTGTGAATCTAAGTGATACAGTTTAACCTCATACATAAAATGTTTCTATAAATTCCCTTGAGGTTTTCAATACTGTTTGCTGAGCTTAGTCATGACAAGACTTTGCCAGCAGTAAATGTCTTAGTGTATAATTTTTGAAAGTGTGGTAAATGAGACAGCCTTCCAAGCATTGTAAATTAAGGTAGGAAATCAGAACCTAACCCTGCTGTCCTTTATGACAAGGCTCCACTCAGGTTCAACAGGTATTTGAGAAGGCACTTATTAGGTACTTTCTACTCTCCCTTTAATTTTGAGTAAGTCTAATCTGTTACCTATTTAACTTTCTTTTTAAATAAACAGGTTTTTTAGTAATTAAATGGCAGAAGTACTAGTTAAAACTAGTTTGATAGTCAGGGTTCAATTGTTTTGTTATTAGATTTTTGTAGCATCTAATAATAGCAGTGGTTTACTCCTGAGTAATTAAGTTTGTAAACGAACAGTTTGTTTTTCTTATATATGTTACAGAATAATTGAATATCAGATAAGATGAACATTTACACACATTCATTTCAAATTAAGTAGGACAGAGACAGAAAGAAGTAATACCAATCCTAGATGCATGCAGATTCTTATGACTGGGTACTTTATAATCTATTTAAGAAGCTTTCACACTAACTTTTTTTTTTTTTCTGCACTTTTTACATGGATTTAACATCTGTCTCAGTATGAAGAAAAGAATAAACCTAATGAAGTGAAACTTCCAGAAAAAGCAGCCACCTTGGAAAAAAGATTAGTAAAAATGGGAGTGGTAACATTGCTTGGATTTGGTTTTTTCCTATGTGTAATTAAATTAGTAGCAAAGAGAACCTGAATTTAAGTTTAGTGTTGTTTCTCATCATATCTGTAGTAATTGCATCTAGTAGGTACTTTGATCTAAAAATAAAGTTATTAAAAATTAAAACAGTTACTTGAGAGTATTGTAGGTTTTTATTTTGAAATTCATGTTGGTATAGAATGTAGGTCTAAAATCTTGTCAAAGCTTCTTTTCATTTTTTGGCATAAAACTGTGATTATTGCTTACTAATTACTAGTTTGTTTTTTTTATTTTTACCTGTTCAGAGGTGAGTATAAGCAAATTCTGATTATATATCACATGTTTGTATTTAAAATTATGCAGATGTATTTTGGGGGTTGGCAGTCAGATATTTTAAGTATCACTTTCAATTTTATGTTGATAAAGGTCTTTTCTCTTGCAGAGAGATACATGTATTTTTTTCTTTTCACGATCAAGAGAATTGTGGGGATCTTGTTGCATTTTGTCTAAAAAGTGATTTCCCATTGAACTATGATACTTAAATTATGCCTGAAATCTGCTTCATTAGGGATACTCACCTCTATTCAGAGTTTCATCACATCTTTTAAAAGGATTATAGTAGTACTTTGCTGTAAGAATGCAGACAACTTAGAAGGCATAGCAGCTTGATTTTTCTTGGTCTGGTCTTTCACTACAAAATTTTTTAAAATATTTTCTCCACTTAAAAAAGTGTTTGTAATCCCACAGTGAAACATTTGTAACTGGTTTTGATCTGCTTACTAAACCAGGTATGTTGGGAAAAAAGGAAGTTGGTGTAAGTGAGTTTAAACTAGTTACGTTTTTGCAGGTTTCAGTAAACATCTGTAAAAATGCTGAATATTTTGGAAGGAACATTTTTCTTTCAAAATGAAACAAAAAGAGTGTAAAAAAACAAACCTGAATGGTTGTGTGAAACTTGGTCTATGAGTTTTCAGAATGTTGTCTAGAGTCTTAACCTTTGGTATTCCCTCTAGAGACTAGTAAGGAGAAGATAAAGACTAGAAGATAAAAACTTGGGTGTTATTCCAATCATTGTTACTGCTGTTTTCTGCTTTTCTTAGAGAATTGCATTGGGTGTTAGTGTGTTCCCTTTCGTCCTTCAATGCCAGGAACATCCTGCAGAGTGATGAGGCCAGAGGCAAAAACAACATAAGTTGGGGGTTTTTTGTCTGTTTTCTTCTGCTTCCAAACTGGTGTCAGAGAGGATAAGCTGTATTCACCACCTACCAGCAGTGGAAATGAACATTCTATCAGCATGAACAAAGTATGTAAAAAGAAATACTTAAAAAATAGTTATCTGGTTCTTCATATTACCTTAGAATTAATCCCAAACTAACAGGGCACGTATTGTGGAAGGAACTCACCTTTTATATACACACCACTCCTCCTCTAATCAGCTCCAAATACAGTTCAAAAGCAGTTGCTCAGTGATGGGTTGGCTCACAGGTAGTACTAGAACTTTGACGCCTGATGTTTTGGGAGTTTCTGTTGGGCGAAGGTGTTCGGGGTTTCTGGGGTTGGTAGTGGAGGGGGAGTGGCCAGGCATGTTGTTCAGACTGTTTCCTACATGTACTTTTGCATTATTTAAGTAGAATTATTTCAACTGCTCATAAGGTTTCTGCCCTTCAAAAAATTCTGCTTCTTAGCCCTTGCTTTCCCACTTAAGTGACAAATTGCATTAACAAAGCCACTTCAAAGGACACTGAAGCTTTCATTTCAAAAGATGCATTTCCTGCCACTAGTAGATCTTGACATTTGAGACAACAAAAATTCAAACTCTTTTTCCATCAACTTGAAGAAAAGATCTGGTCAGCTGGAGGCCTTTTAAGCTTAACTTGGAGCTCTTGCAGTTGAACCGAAAATCTGCTCCTGAAAAGTTTTATCAGTATCTAACTAAACGATTATGCCTTTGGTGTAAAATACTTAGCGGGGAAAAAACATAATGCATGATAATTGCTGGTAATTTTTTTACAAGTGTGAGAGTTATAATGAAGTGTTTTTTGCAGAAGGGAGTCAGAGGTCTGAACTTCAGGAGATGATGTCCAAAATACATTTGGAAGAACCTGGTCTTTTTGAATTATCTTACGAATCACCTTTTTCTGAGCTTATAGTCACAATTGCAAACACACATGTGAACATCATTTGGGTTAAACACAGGCTTTATGCCAGCAGCATCCTCGGCATCCTGTTCAAGTAGAGTGTTTGAAATTCCATAAGCCACTCACAAGAAATAAAGGTCTTGGAGTAACCCCTTTAAGCTGTTTTCATTAATTGCTCAATCAGAAACTGCACTGCATGAGGAGGACATTTTAAGAGACAAATGAACAAAGAATATTTTAACATACCATATAATTTTTTTTTAAAAATGAAATTGCATTTACCTTCTTGGATTCCAGACTCGGGCTTAGATGATGCATTTCAAGGTTCCTACTTGCAACTGTCATTGATGCAGTGCCTCTTTCAAATTCTCTGACAAGGTGTCACAATATGGTAGTGATAGGGCAGAAAGCAAAGAAAAAGATTCTTTCAAGGTCTGGCCCTTGAGCTACACTTTCAGAATTCTTACCCCCACCAGCAACTCCTAAGGGAGCCTTCATATGAAAACGTCCCTGCTGAGAGGCCTCCTTCTGCAAGCCATCAAATTGCAGTCATTATCCCAGAACAGTAAGAATACAATGATTTGCACATCTATGAGGGGATTGGAGGAGAATGCTAAAGAGCTTTGCATGTATTAAGCAGGTAAACTGCAGCCCTGCTGTTGTTGTTCTCCTCCTACAGTAGTGCAAATTGGGATGCTGAGGAAGGAGTGAATTGGACCTCGGGACAAATCCTGTGGATGCAGTGAGGTTCCTACTTGCAACTGTCATTGGATACCTAACTTGTCTTCATAGGGATGATTATTCATACCATGGCCTTTTCTGAATCTATAGGCTGTTGTATAAAATTAGGGCCTTGGATGATTCTGTGGAGATCTGAAGGAGATGCAAGGTTTGTTTCTTTTAATTTCCTTGCTTAAGATAGGCTGTGGGTTGTGTGTCCTGTGTCTCTCTTCTGTGCTTTGGGATTTGCCCTGCTCTTTAAATTTGACTTGTGCAGTAACTGGCCTTTTGTAAGGCAGCACCCTTAATTCTTCCTGCTTGCCAATTACAAGTAATAAAGAGGATTTTGGGGTACGTGTATTCTTAAAAGAGTGAGGGTGTATTTCTGTTCTACTCTCCACTGCCCTCAGCATGTGTTTGGTTTATCTTCTTTTGTTTCATCCAAGTGCCTTGTTGAGGACAAGACTTAAAATGTACAATTTATTCTTCTATCTTTTGTTGTCTTTGAACCCTTACAGGTGTTTCCCAAAGCTATCACTTCCTCATGAGCAGGTGATTGTTTGCATTTGCCTTCTCTGTTTCACCAGTTCTGCAAAAGCTACAGCTTGTCTTTCTCAAATAAAACTCCTGTGTTACTACAAATGTAGTAATACACACAGTACAGCACTACAAATGTTGCTTTGGATCTTTATGTACAGAGACTACAGTTTTGATACCTGTTAGTAAGTAGCGAGGCTACAAAGCCTTGAAAGCCTAACAGGTATCCGAACTGCAGATTTCTGCTTTTAAAGACCTGTGCTGTCATTTCTTTATTTTGGAGGTGGGGGGGAAGTGTGTGTTTGAAAATTTTAATTCCCCTACTCCAGAAATAGGAATTTTCAGGTAATGGGGCTGTATTGAAATCTGAGTGAGATATGACAGTGGGGTGTTACTGACATGAAATTAATTATGTGATCTCAGCAGGTTTACTAGCTGATAAATTACTTACAGTTTTTATCCTGAACCAAATGGTTAGTCTCATATAATATAGAGCCATAGTCCCTGGAAGTGGGACTTAGAGAGATACCTCTGGGGAAGGATTTTCAGTTCTTTTAAGATGTGCTACTGTCTGTAGTATATATGGGAAGATGTGTTCTACTTAAGAGTTTTGTGGGGGTTTTCTTTAAAAAATTTCATATGAGCCTTCCATGCCTTCATCTTTCCTGAAAATAGTCTTTTTTGAATGTAGAAATACAGGTTTCACTACATTATTTTCATTACTGTATTGAAAACCTCAGCTCGATTTCAAAAGGTATGCAGAAGATGGGGCTTTCTGTGCTCTGGCTACTCCACTGTCACCTGTTTTGCATATGTACATGATTTCTTAACTGTATGAGAAACTGTGCACATAATACTTGTTGAAGACACCTACAGATTTCTAGATTCAGTCTTTTCTTGCAGCAAGGGAGGCCAGCAGCCTCTCCAGGCTGCATCAGGAACCAGCACTCCCTCTCAAGAGAAACAGTCATCCATGATCTTCTTCAACGTGAGTCCTTTCCACAGGCTGCAGTTCTTCACAAACTGCTCCAGTGTGGGTTCCTCCCTCTCCCCCCATGGGGTGCAGTTCTTCAGGAATAGACTCCTCCATTGTGGGTCCCTGTAGGGTATAAGTCCTTCTTCAACCCTTCTCTAGCATGGGCTTCCAACTGGGTCACAGCCTCCTTCAACCCAGCATGGGCTTCTCTGTGAACTGCAGGTGGATCTCTGCTCCACCATGGATCTCTGTTGGCTGCAAGAGCCCAGCCTGACTCACTGTGGTCTGCTTGGGAATCTGCCCTGGCAGCTGGAGCTCCTTCTCCCCCTTGTTTCTTCACTGGCCTGGGTGTCTCCACAGCTGTTCCTCTCATGCTGTCTAACACCCTCTTCGGCACAATTGCTGTTGCCAGAGGGGTTTTTTGCATTATCAAATAGTGGTCCCACACGTGCAACTACCATCACTGGGCTTGACCTTAGCCAGTGGCAGGTTCATCTTGGAGCTGGCTGACATTGGCTCTGTCAGACATGTGGGAAGCTTCTAGCACCTTTGCACAGAAACCACCCCTATGGCCACCTGCTACCTAAATGTGGCCATGCAAAACCAGTGTGGTTCCCCAGGTTCCTTTCCAAACTTGCCTGTTTTGTCATTCTCTATAATGAGAGTGTGGTTCTTAGTAGAAATAATGGATCCAAAGTGAACTTCTGTAGGGCCGGCACAAAGTGGAGGTGTTGGAGAAAGAATCTGAATAGCAATAAAGTTGGAATGCAGATGGGGTAAATGACTAATGGAGGGGAAAAGGATATCGTTGATAAGGCCACTAATGCAGTAGCCACAGGTAAAGGAGCTCCTGTTAACACAGAAGTGTACGAGAAATTCTAAGTCAGCTTTTTACTGCAAGCCTGACAAAGCTGGTAGTAGGGAGGATTGCAGCATCTCTTTGTACGTGTCTAAAGTACTGCTGGAATTTGCTGTCCTCACTGGTGTTTCTCTGCCCTGTTAATTGATCCAAAATGTATTGTAAATGTAAGAAATAAGTTGGCCAGCAGCTAAAAAATTGGGAGTGTTTTTACACTGATTACATTTTATCAAATAGGTACTGAATGCTCATCTGTTGCTTTTAAGACCTGCTGGAGTTAGTAAGAGTAGCTGTAGTTGCCTCTGGGCAAGTACTGTTGTAGAAGCATTCATATGTCCCAAGCTTCAATTATTCTTACTCGGAAGCCTTTGCAGTCAAAAGATTTTGACATAGCAGATGTGGATGGTAGTTTGGTGTTGATTTCTGAGGATTGTTTGGGGTACTTCTTTCAGGTTAAGTTAGTAGTGGGTGAATGTTAGCACCTCAGAACTTCACATAATTCTGTGTTTTGCATTTTCTTTCTGAAATGGTGCCTACATCTAGTTCAATGTCTGGGATCTTGGGAAGTTGTACCGAGAAACACGACAATTGCTGTAACCGCAGCCTGGAGAACAGCTCTTAAAGGGTGCTTCCTTGCCTGCTCTTCCAGGATTTTCACCTGGAGTTAACAACTGCAGGCTTCTTTTAGTAACGAGAGCTATGTAGTCCCTAACTCACTTAGCAACCTTGGGCATTTATTTGTCTTTTTTGCAGCCAACGAATGCGGTCTCGGAAGCGGGGCATCTTCAGCTATTTGATAATGAGTGTTCGTTGTTTGGAATATTTGTTACCCTGTATTTGCTGTGCAGAGATGATACGAAGTGAAAAAGTTGCTAAATCCCTTATTCTTGACTTTGCTTCCAGCCCCGGCCGCATCACCCTTCTCTCGGGCGGGGACCGTCAGTCGCCTCTCGGGCCGGGCGCGGTGCGGAGGCGGCGGATTCCCCCATCCCGGGATTCGGGCGCGATGGGGCGCGCAGCCCGTCCCGCGGTGGGAGCCCACGGGCCGGGAGTCCCCGCGGTGCGGGGCTGCGCAGGGACGCCTGGGGCGGAGGCGTCCCGGCGCCGGTGTCCGCGGAGAAGCCGGCCCGGCTTTGCGGGGCCCGTGGCGAGGGGAGGCGGCCGGGCGGTGTCCACCCTATAGCGGGACTGCTCTGCCTCTCTGCTAGCACCGATCGCTGTTCCATTCCGTGCTCGGTGTTCGCGGGTGCGCGTACCGAGCCATGAATTACCGTCGTGCCAAATCCCGAGAAGGTGCCAAGTGCTGCCGGTCTGTAACAGCCTGCCGGGGCCGCCGCCGGCTCCGCAGCAGGTCTCGTAGCATCTGCTGGCGGGTTTGAACTCACTGTCTGCTTGTAGGGTTATTGGAAAGCAACTGGCTCCTCGGGATTCCTTGCCTAATCAGAGGTGTTACCTCCTCCTCTTCCCCCAGTGTCTCTTGACATCATTTCATCCATCAGAGTTTCAGAGGAAAAAAAAACACCAACCAAAGCAGAACCCACCCAGTCTGAGAGCAGCCCACACCAGCCCCTCAGTTTTGCCGTGACTGCAGGGAAGAGCTGGATCGGGGCAAAGATGAAGGATGGGAGCGGGGCTGAACTCCATGTCCTGAGGGATTTGGTGCAGGGCGAACCGAGAGGAATCCAGAGTGGTGCACCAACTGGTATCCCTCGTATCCCGGCTGGGGATCGGTAAGCCTGGCGATCGCGCGTAGGGATGCGAAGGTGCTTGACCCACGGGAAAGAAGTAGCCCTCAAGCTGCGTTTGCCCCTGCTCGTCCTTGTTGCTCCATGGGATTTCTTCTGCCCCCCGCAACTGACCTGATGTGGACCGAAGCGTTTCTAACATGAACTTTCTCCCTCGGATCTGGTGGTCTCTTCCCTTGGTCTTGGTCTGGGCGACCCCACCAGTCACCTCCTCATGGTGGTAAGCTGTGCAATTCCAGAAATTTTTATTTGCTCTTGGGGAAGGTGGGGTCGGATTAATGGTGATTTAGGGAAGGTGGGGGAAGCCTCTCCCTCTTAGTCTCGCAGAAGCGGAGCTCGCTGCTCCCACTGCTCCGGTCCAGAAAGTCCGGCCTTAAAGCGAGCGGATTAGACGGTCCCGGCACCTCCTTCCACACCCCGACTCTCCGACCTCCGCCTAAGCACAGCGCAGCTGCGAGGGCTACCCGGGGCTTGGGCAGCGGTGCGGGGGTACCCGGCCCGGCGGGGGCAGCGGGCACCGCCCGGGGCCGCGGAGGGAGCGGGAGGAGGGCAGGGAGGAGGGCAGGGAGGCGGGAGGGGAATCCGCCCCAGGGCCGCGGGTTGCCGCCCGCCGCTGCTGGCAGCCGCCCCTCCGCGCCCCGGCGGCGCTGGGAATTGGCTGCAGCGGCGCTACTTTTTTATTATTAATTTATTTTTTCCTTCTTCCTCGCCCTCCCCCGCCCCTCCCTCCTTCACAGTCCTCGCTGAACTGCAAACTGCCAGAGCAGAGGGCTGAGAGCCCGGCAGGGCCCGGCCTCAAGTGATAGCTGATGTCAGGCAGCTCGCTGCACAACGCGTTAGAATGGAAACATAAACCTGCCCCTGAAACTGGGGACCCCAACCAAGGCCAGTCGTGGTGTAGGAGAGGAGTTAAACCCCTTCTTGTAATCCTGGGGAACACATCTAACCTTGACTCTGGCTGATGCGCGATTAAAGCCCGATTTATCAGACTGGGCATGTTTCAATAAAACGACTATCTGTGTCCTTAGTCGTATAAACGTTATTTATTGTGATGGCTTTTTGTCATGGTGTCTTCTAAATGCGATATTTTTTAGAAGTTACGGCATTAACGATCGTATAAAATAATGAAAATTCAAGAAAAGGACATTTTCTTCTGTTTGATCCCTTCAAAAGACACCTATAGAAGTTTGGATTTTATGAAAGGTACCTTTCGAAACGTTTCAGGACTAATAGAGACCATCTGGATACAGATGATGTAATTTAATTTTTTCAAGGTTTTTTTTGTTTTTTTTTTTTTTGTTAAGTACTGCACGGAGCTGCAATAGCGGGGCTTGGGGTTCTCCCGAATGCTTCACGTTATTAAAAAAAACACAGGGTCGATGACTACTTGTAAAGGATTTCCATCAAAAAGGCAGAGGTAGCTGCAGCTCGGGACCCGCCGGACGAGGGCTCCGGGGCGCTGAGCACCCTGCTTCCCTCGGGGTCGGCGCGGGCCCCCGGTGCTGCCCTGCCCCTTCCCTCCCGCAGGTACATGGGCGCCGTGGGCTCCTCGCGGGTGATGTGCGACAACGTGCCGGGCCTGGTGAGCCGGCAGCGGCAGCTGTGCCGGCGGCACCCCGAGGCCATGCTCTCCATCGGCCGCGGCGTGGCCGCCTGGACGGCCGAGTGCCAGCACCAGTTCCGCCGGCACCGCTGGGACTGCAACGCCCTGGAGCGGGGACAGCGCCTGCTCGGCCGCGTCCTGCTGCGCAGTGAGTGCCGCGCCGGGCTGAGGGACGGGCTGCCGCCGGCTGGGGTGGGGCACACAGCCCACGGCCCGAGGGTAGAAGGGGCTGTGGAGAGACAGTGAGGGTACAAGTGTTCCTCACAAGGGTAACAGGGGCTGTCTTGGGGCTGGCACCCCCTGGGCAGTGTGCGGGAACGATGAGAAGCGGTGGCCATCCTCCTGTATCCTTCATCCTTAGCAAGGGTGAAGCTTGGTTTTATGTTTCAGGAGGAAAGTAAGAGGACATGCAAAGTTATTTTAGGGTCTCACGGACAGCAGAACAGCATATATGATAATGTGAATATCTGTATTGCTTAAAAACCTGTATCAAATCAAGGAGAGACAGTGTGGGGTTTTGGCATATTAAGAACTGGCTCTGCAGCTCCCAATTTCTCTTTTTTTTTGGTGTATAATGGATATCAAACCCACATATTAAGGCGTGCAGGGAAATTGAGGCATCAGAATGTGGCAGCAGGACAGAAGACTTTCCATCACAGCCCAGCCTCAGGATACCAGGACTTGGGATGGGCCCTGCTGTGAGGGGCAGCAAACGGGAGCCTCGTGCCTTGGGATGGCAGGAGACAGTTCCTCCTGCAGGCGGATTCCCGCTGATCATTTCTCCGGGAAGGCGCAGCAGCAGGGTGCAGTGCCTCCAGGGCCGTGCTGTGTGCGGGGTGAGCAGGGCAGCCCTGGCCTCCAGGCACTGCGGCATTTCGGGTCAGGCCCCGGAGAGAGAGGGGCAGGGCACACGCATCTGATAGAGGTGAGCCCGGCTTGTGCAGCCGCCGAGAAGCTGAGGGAGCAACATTGTGCTTCCCGCCCTGAGGGAGGATGGTTAAGCAGGGACGTGTCATCTAAAGGTCGGAGTAAGGCATCTAGTGAGTCTTCAGATCTCAAAAGTGGCCCTTTTGAGTCAAAGACGTGGCTGGTATTTGTTACTGTGTCAGAATGTCCTTACCCGCGGGATAAACCAGCTGAGATTCTTAGTAACTGCAGCACTTTCCACCGAGTGCCTCACCCTGTGCACATGGCCTTCCTTGGTGCCCAGCCAGTGTGGCTGACCCTGCCCTGGCACTTGTGTCCCTGGAATGTGCCCAGCGTCATTCTAAACAGTGAGCAGCGTGGCACCTGCAAGGAGGGCAGTAGGAAAGTACCCTGGGACCATTGCCCCACCGGTGGGGACGGAGAGGAGGATGGCAGACACTGGGCACACTGGCCCAAGCAGGGGGATTTTCATTCCGTGCTCGGTTCTGCTGCTGGTAAGCCATCTCTTCTTGTAACCAGCTTCATGTTCATGTTCCCTTAGCAATTATTTGTGAGTAACCAGTAACGTCACCCATAGGCTGAAGTTTTCAGTGAGGTTTGTCTGATATTCAGGAAAACATGTCTGGCAGAACATAGCCTAATAATGATGAGGCTATTTAATAAAAAAAGTAAAAATGCAGTTTTTCCAAAAGTGAAGTTTTCACTGTTGGCTCATGTGAGAGAATGACAGCATCAGGCTTCTGAGCTCTGCACTGAGGCTGATCGGGCTGTGATTGCCATGGAAATGTAGCTTGATAGTGCTCTAATAAAATTGAGTTCAATAAACTCAAATAAACCCTTTCTCTTCCAACAATATCCAGTGTTTCTTTTTAATTAACATTTTGCAAATTTTTGATATTTCTGAATAAGTTTTCTCAGAAATAAGTCTTCAAAAGAGCATGATTTCTAGCAAGCCATGGCAACTTCTGCCTGATTTTGAAGGCAGTGTAGGGAAGGCATGGTTTGCCCAGCTGCCATTTGCAAAAGGCTTGCACAGCATGTGGAAGTTGAGGGCCCATTCATAAGTTAAACATATTGGTGTACTGCAATTGAAATACTAAATAATAAGTTCCATGGTGTAATTCTGCCTCTACAAAAAAGTCACTGTTAACATTTGTCTTTGGGGTCCTCTTTTACTGTGCTAACATTGCTTAAGGCTTACAAGCCCTGCAAAGAGGTCTCTCTCACTGCTAGTTGTCTTACATATTGCACAAAAAATCTGCTTGTCGTTCTTCCTGTGTTAAAAGCTTTAAAAGTAGGAAAATATTTCCATTACCATAAATAGATTTGTGGCAGTGTAATGTAGCTCTGTATTGTAAACTACTGCATCTCAAAATAAAAGCAATTATTACATTGAAATATGTACCGAATTGCCTATGAGTAGGTATAGTGCAGAAATTCAGATAATCTTTGGTATAATAAAGTATCTTGGTTAGGAGATGGGAAAGCTGCCAGAGCAGCTGGCATGAAGAAGTCACAGCTGCCAGACCAAATCCTGCCTCAAGCATGACACAAGCGGTGCCATTGATTTAATGGAACTTATTTGTGTGAATTATGGTTACAGGCTGGATTCTCGGCAGAAAACCTAATATTAACTTATTTTTCAGAAAATAACACCCAAGTTTTCTCCCTAGCACATTTTAAGCAGGAAGGTCTATTCCAAGAGCTTCAGGAGAGAAAAATCTAGTTTCAAGAGTTACTTGCAGTATTTTGCAATGTGCATGTTGTTTTAGTGTCCCTATTTAATAATTTCTTAAACTTATCTTTCGCATAGCACTTCATATATTTTTCTAAATTCGTGAAACATGATAGGAATACCAGCTGTCCTATTCACATATCTGTACAAAACAACTGATCCATGAAAGTATATGAATCAATATCAGAAGCAAATGTTTAATGTTTTCCAACTCTAACACTATATTGATGAGCTTTTACCAGGGAGGGGTCCAAGCTTAAGCCATGACTAATTCTGGCTCCAGGGAGTGTGTATTTGTGTGATTTCAGCCTAGTTTATCTTTTGCTCTGCAAAAAAGTCCAGCCTAACTGTCTTGGATATAGGACAGCCACTCAAAGTAGCCACCCCAATGATATTTAAAGTGACTTTTTTTTGTTTCAGGTAGTCGAGAGTCTGCTTTTGTACATGCCATTTCCTCTGCTGGAGTTGTTTTTGCCATCACCAGGGCATGTAGCCAAGGGGAGCTGAAATCCTGCTCCTGTGATCCCAAGAAGAAAGGCTCTGCCAAGGACAGCAAGGGCCATTTTGACTGGGGTGGCTGCAGTGATAACATTGACTATGGCCTTAAATTTGCCAGAGCCTTTGTGGATGCCAAAGAACGGAAAGGAAAAGATGCCAGGGCACTGATGAACCTTCACAACAACAGAGCTGGAAGGAAGGTGGGTGTCCATGCAATAGATGCCTAGAGATGTTCTTGGACAACTCTGTTGTGTCTGGGGCAGTTAATGCTTGGCTCTTGCTGTCTGGTCTCAGCAGTTATGAGGAAACACAGGAAGAGCAGGAGCCTGAGCTGCTGTTTCTATCTTCCTTGGAGGTTCAGTGTGACAGAGATCTAAAAACAGACTGAATTCAACTGCCTAACAGTATTCCTGTTGTAGTCAAGCAGGAGTCTGAGCTGCAGGATCAGTTTAGATGGAGGTTTTGTTTTGAGCCTAGTTCTTATATAAGCAGGAGTTTTATTTTTTCATTAATACAGAATACAAGTTCCTAAGAGAGGCTGAAGATCACACTGAAGAACAGGCTTGACAAAGAGCAAATCCAAAATAACTCTTGAGAAAAAAAAACCAAAACAACTATTCTGTCCGTTTCTGTATGTATACGGTAAACTTAATCACAAAGTGAGCAGAGATAAAAGGTAACTACTTTTAAAGAAAAAAAATCCAAAATCCATGTCCCTCCAAAAGGCAATGGCCTCGGTGCATGACCTGCAACCCCTTTCCTAAACATTGTATGAAAATACTATTCCTGAATTTCAACTAAAAAACTCTTTACCTTCACACTGAAGGTGAGTAGAAGGAGTAGTTGCTCACCTCTGGTGCAAGGGCTGAGGAATATCTACACTAACATTCTGTGGTGGTAGCTATAAAGTGTAAGAATGGTGCATGAAACTGGAATATGCTGTTTCATTTTTTAAAACATGTTAAAAATGTGCTGCTCCCATGACATCTGAAATACAGAAAATAACATTTTATTGTGCTAGACCAAGCACATCTGGAATTATTTGTAGAGACTTTTTGTGTCTTATCTTTATATATATTTAATACATAAAATCTTCCCTAATGTCTTCTTTATTGTATATTTAATAGGAATTAAGTTTGTATTCTGATTGATTTTTGTACGGGAAGTAGATGATTTTCCTGAAAAATTTTTGTTCTTTAGCGTCTTTCCTTCACCTGCTTATTGCCAGCAGGTATAATTAATATGTAATGTAGGCAGATGAGGCTATTCAGGTCGGTGATAGGCACATGCAGTACTGTGGTCATGTTTCTGCTACTGTCCAAAAGAGGCTGAAGTCGACAACACAAAGATTTTTTAGGGGCAAATAAGTTCCATGGTGGGAAGTACTTTCTGTATTATTTGAGTACCTTATTATTTTTAAGTTTTTAAAAAACACCTCTGCCAAATACTTAGATAGTACTGGTAAGGTAGATATTTAAAAAAAGATAAAGAAATTTTACTAAATATAAAAATAGTGAATATGTTCTCATATGCTCTAGGACCTGCTTTATGGGCAGAGACACTGTTTTGTATTTACAGTGCAGTAGTGTAGGTTTAGCTTTGCAGGGATCTCACCATCTCAGCTGCCCACAAGCCTGGCATTTTGACCTGGGTAAGGCCACCTGTGCCCTTGTTTTTTTCTTTCCCCCATAAGGGGTGTGGATATATGTCTTTTAAAACTAGACTATTTCAACTGTGCTAATTAAAATAGAAATAGAACAAATATTTTTAATATTCCCATATGAGTCATAGAACATAATATGCTGTATATCAGTATAGGAACTTTACTGACAAAAAGAGACCATATTCCTATGTGCTTCTTCCCCTATTCCAAAAAGTTGTTTTAAACATACAAGAAGTTAAATTGATTTCTGCTCAGATAATTAAAACCAAGCATCTGCTTAAATCCCAGATTTGTGATATGGCAATGACATGGGACTGTGGGAATGCCAGTGACTTCTCTGAAGTAGTTGTATCATTTACAAGTTGGAAAGAAAATTGAAAGTCCTTTGGTTTTATAATACATTCTCACTTTATTACTAAGTGCTTGACTGGAAAAGGCTGCCCCACTGTGCATCAATCTCACTTATAATCATGGAGGTTTCCTCTCTCATACCTTCCTCCCACGATGACATTCCTCTTGTACAAACTCTAAAAAGTTTATATTTCATGAGCCCTTAAGGCATAATATTTGTAGATCAAATATCCATATCTACATAATTAGGAATGAATTATTTACTGCCTATGAACCCATCTGTTGTTCTCCAACATCATACAGATAGCTTAAATGTCTGAGATGAAGCTGAAATGTCATTAATACTATCCAGATGTTAAATTAATGATAAGGGTGATCTCCCCAAGGCAAACTAATGAAGATCTTATTCTAAAATGTTTGTTAAATCTGGATAAGCATTTTAAGTATACTGTATTTTAAAATTCTCCATAGGTCTGATGCCTAGCGCAGGTACAATGCTTTACACAGCCTTTTAAAAATAATTTAAATATGAAATGCCTATGAATTTCTGGGCAATATTTGAAACGCTGTTCAGGGTAAAGGGCAGCTTCATGGAGCTGGAGAGGGACAGAGGATCAGCATGGTGATCCTGCAGCTGGAACCATGGGGAAGGGGGGCACCTTCGCCTCCCAAGGGGCTGAATGATTCTGGCCGTTTCTGATCATTTCCTCCTGTCCAGTCTGTGTCCTAGCCCTGTAGACCGCCGATGCCCGGGATGGGGCAGCAGCAGGAAGGTAAGCCCACGGGGCGGGATTGTGTGTGCTGTGAGTCCAGCAGCCAGAGCAGAGCAGCCACATGGGGATGACTTGATGCTACCAGTGGGTGTCACTACAGACCGTAATTTGGAGACCCATCGCAGGCCTGGCATTACAGGATGGGTGGAAAAGGGCTGAGAAGCAATTAATTATGCTTTTTTTACCTGTGTATATTTATATTTACCTGTGCATTTCTAAACAGGCCGTGAAGCGGTTTTTGAAACAGGAATGCAAATGTCACGGTGTGAGTGGATCCTGCACTCTAAGGACCTGCTGGCTGGCCATGGCAGACTTCAGGAAAACAGGAGATTATCTGTGGAAGAAATACAATGGAGCAATTCAGGTGGTGATGAATCAAGATGGCACAGGTTTCACTGTGGCTAATAAGAAATTTAAGAAGCCAACTAAGAATGACCTGGTATACTTTGAGAGCTCTCCAGACTACTGTATCAGGGACAGGGATGTAGGTAAGCCTCTATCATTACATGTGAATGCCTTTATTTAAGACATTTGTACTTCAAAGGTCAAAAATTATAATTTTATTGAGAGTGTGTGTGTGTGTGTGTGTGTGTGTATATATATATATCCATGCATGTAACCAGCAGGAAGCAGGAAAGATGATGTTTTGGAAAGACTCAGTACAAGAACATTAGTTTCTTGATGTCTCTAGGTGTACAATAGCCAGCAGTTCTAATGTAATTTAGCAGTTTCTGCCAGATGCTATGGAGCCCTGGAGGTGCTGTAAGGCAAAGCTGCTTTCAGTACGAGTTTGAGTTGTGCTCTGGAGGCAGGTCATACTGGGCACAGCCACACTCATGCCACACAGCTCACTCCAGAGCTGCCCTGGGTCCTGCTGATGCCACCTCCTGTTGTGTTGCTTCCTTTCCTTGTTATGCTACCACTGTGGTGCCCTCCTTTATCTGCACATTCCCACAGCTCATGTGGCTGTGGAGCCCGGCCGCAGACGTGCCTGTCCCCATCTAATGTGGGAGGTACAGCCTGTGACAGTCCAGCCCTGCTTGCAGCAGTCAAGGCAGCTGTGGGTAACGGGGTGAGGCAGCTGGAGGGCGTGCAGGTGGATGGAAGAGTAGAGGTGGGTGGGACACAGCACGCTTGGCTGAGTGACACAGCTGTTTATTCCTCTTTGCGAGGCAGTGTTGGCTCTGTCCATGACAACCATCACATCTTCTGAAGAGTTCTGCCAACCCCCGTGGCAACAGATAAAGTATTGGTGCTGCTGTTAACACTGCATTTTCCTGCTTCAGAGATTTGATAGAGACACACTTAGCAGTGTTGCAGAATTCAAGGCACTGCCGAGCAGCAGGAAACCTGCTAACGGCTCTTGACCTGTGTATAGTATTTCCTGATGTGGCAATTAAAAACTAGCAACTAGAAAATCAGAAATTTGGAAAAGAGAGGCAGACTGAGTAATGTATTAGAGAAGTTGTGGGTCTAATTAACAGGTTGTAAATGGACCAGATTTCACCCTATATGACAAATCCATAAGTATCTGGATAGCAATGCAGCTCAACTCTTTTTGGCACTGCTGCATGTTTACAATCCAAGTTTGCTTGGAATAAACATTGCAAAACAGCTGTACTTAAATAAGAACAATATGTGAATTCCTGGTCATGTGCTGTTGACTTCAGTGAATGCAGAATTTCATCCAGTACAATTACATTGTACAGTGTTTCTGGTTAGTTGAGTCGTCACCATAATTTTAAATGTTATTTATTATTTTGGCAGGTGGTGTTTATTACCTGCATGAACACATACCATTCCTTGAATAGTGGCTGATACTGTAAAGTCTAATCCAAATGAATAAATGGACATATTGTGGAGTCTTGCAGAAATTAACTTTGCAGACTAGGATTTTTTCAAAACATTTATCTCTTGATGTTGCCTCATTCATTGTAAAAACCATGATTTCTTTTCCCCTGGAAGAAGAACTTGTACACTACCCAATTCTATGTCAAAAAGCCATTTAATAATTGCTTTGTACTAAGCCTAGTCTCATCTGTCAGTCTTATTATTGTGGAGGAGAGTGGGCATTTTTCACCACAGTGTATTATGTGCATTTGCCAGACACTGGCAAGCCTGCCCAGAGATGGCAAAGTCTGATTTTTTTTTTGGCTCAGCTCAATATAATTCTGAAGCCGAGGTGGTGTTTCTTTGCTGGTCAGAATTCAGAGAATGTGGCTGTTTGGAAGAGCATATTTTTAGAAAACTGCAGTAAACCTTTGGTGGGATGCTGCTTGCATGGAGCAAAGAAAGAACCACACAAAAACTCCTGATCTGACTTTAAAGGAGATGATTTTGGCAGCTGCACCACATTTTTTTCGGTTTTTTGTTTGCCCTGTTGAGCATTGCAGAGTGCCAGTCCTATTAAATGACTGCAAATGAAATGAGATTGTGGAAGTCAGAGTTTGGAAATAGATGGGGGCATCTCAGTGGTATTGGATTCAGTGTCAGCTGAATCTAATGTCACAATGTTTTAGTGTGTCATTGAATGCAGTTCTGCCTATCATTCTCCAGGGAGTTAAATTGATTTAATGCTTCAGGGAAAAAAAATTATCTGGAGGTTGGTTAGTGTTGGAGCTGAATGCAGGATTCACAGAGAAAACCTTATGAAGCATCATGACTTGACCAGGAGACAACTTCACAAACTAAAATGTGCAAGCCAGTGTCATCTGTGGCTTGATTGTGCTAACACATAGGAACCAGTGAGTTAAAAGTGCTCAAGAATTCTGCCATCAGCAGCTTACCCAGGAAAAAAGCAGATACCTTCTCTTTCCCCACTGGAGCTTTCCACCCTGGGTCTGGCATTCTGTCTGAGGGGGGAGCTGGGCATACATACCTGGAACACCCCAAAATGTAGTTTGTTTGTTTGTTTTCCCTCTAGAAAGGAAAGGAGGAGTAATTGATTTCAGGGAGGGTATAATATGGGAAATCACTAATAGTAACTCAATAGCAAGATAAAGTAATAACCTGACCACCTCTTTCCTTGCCTTAAGATTTCACAAAGGACCAAAGGAAGATTTTCCAGAAGTGTTCAGAATTCATTTAACCCTGCACACGTAACTGCTGAAATAATTTTTGCTCCAAATTTGATAGAAACAGAGATAGAACATCCCAGAGAGCTTTAAAAAGTCATCCTAGGTAAACTGTTGTTTTTATCAACACATGGCCATCTCTTCAGTGCTGGCCTGGGAAATCCCAGCCCCTCCAGAGAAATCTGCCTCCAATGTGTGCTGCCTGTTTTCTCCAGCCCTTCTCTACTGGGTGTTGTCTGTAAGATCCAGTAGCTCCAGAACTACTTTTCTGGGAATATTTCCTTCAATTGTTTTTTCCCCAAGAATACTTGAGAGGAAACTATCATTGGGGATTTCACTGGTTTTGCACTTTTTTTTTTGCTTTTCTTTGTGTATGTGTGTGTCTGTGTGTGTGTGAAATGGATGTTATTGCTTGACACCAGATTTTAATCAATAGAAGTAGAAGGAAAAAGCTCTCATTATATACTAATAAATATATTTTAGGGCTTTAGGAATGGAAAGAAAATACTTTTCAACATAACACATGTTGACTTCCAAAAATAACTGTGCAAACTGAAAAGAAAGGACTTGATGTACAGGCTGTGAAGTTGGCAGTATGAAAAGTTGTGAATGTTTTGGCAGGTAAAATGTGTGTAGGCATGGCAATTCCAACATCTGAAATAAAAACAAAGAGGCTGTACAAAAAACTTTTTACAAGTTAGAACCTACCCCTGCCTCGTAAGTGATGAGGAGGTGCATGGCAGGTAGCAGGCAGAAAACTCTGCCTTATTTTGTGCAGTGTCTTCAGCTGCCTTCATCACTTTGGCCTGCCAATGAGCATAGTAATTTGTCTGGCTCCTCACTGCTGCTTATTGTTCATTTTCCTTCTCACTAGAAAAGCTGCAGGCATTTTGAAGGTGCTGTTTGAACTTTTAAAAAAGGTTGGTTTTGCTCAAAAACTGAGCCTTTGTATGAGCTTGTTTTCACTTTTGTCACAATCTGTGGATAATTAAGTTGTAGTCGTGTAGTAAATGTTGATGTTTTGTGGTCAGCATCAGGTGACACCAGTTTCTGACTGTCTGTTAGTGGCTGAAATAACTTTGGTTTTGAAGCTGGTGGCAAAACTGGTGAAAACTGGTGGCTGGTGGTGAAAGCAGTGGGTGCATCCTGCTTAGGCTGTCCTTTAGTGCTGTGTGATTTCCCCTTACATCTGGAAATAAGAACTTTGGACTTGGAAACTAACTTGTGCCTCAGCTGAGGAATGTGGTCAAACCTTTCTGGGCAGCTCCTGATGGATGTGGGGGAACATGGGGTCTTCCTTCATCCCCAGCAGCCAAATGACACGACCCCACTCTGCTCCTGGTTGGGAGTTGTGCTGAGGTGGAGGGTGTGAATCCACTGGTGTGAATTCCTGATACAGAGTGTTAATCACGTGGGTCACAAGCTTGGCCTTTGTAATGTTTTTTTGGTCTGAACAGAGAGAGCAGGACAAGTGCCTTTCTTCACAGAATCAATGAGGCTGGGAAAGACCTCTGAGATCATCAAATCCTACCTTTGAGTGAACACCACCATGACAACTAGATCATGCACTAAGTGCCACACCAAGTCTTTCCTTAAACATCTCCAGGGCCAGTGATTCCACCCCCTCCCTGGGAAATCCATTCCAATGTCTAATAACCCTTTCTGTGAATTTGGTTGTATTTGGCACAGTCTGGGATGTGATGGATATTGCTGTGGGCTGACACAAACAGCAGAACTTACATTCAGGTATCCCAGCTGTTTGCTCAGCTTCATGGATGGAGGAGAGTGTGATGGCTGGGAAGCAGGATCTGGCTTTTCTTCTGCCACAGGTTTCCTGTGGACCATAGGTGCATCATGTGGTGCTGCATCCCCCTGACTCCTCAGCCTTGCCTGGACTGGGGGCACTGGGGGCCTCTGGAAGTCTCTCTGCCCCCATCATGGAGTGACTCCTGAAGAAAAGATCTGGGAGAGGCCTCTTGGCATCACTGCTCTGCCTGTTACGCCAGTTTCCCTGGTGCAGGGAGAGCTGCACGGCTGAGGGCTTGCTGGGAGCAGTGTGTGCCCATGTGGGTCACTGCTGGGGGCACCTCTCCCCCCTTGCTGCAGGGGATCCAGGTGAGCACTGGCTGTAGGGACAGTAGGCCAGGAGCAGGAGTTGCTGCTGGTTTCCTGGTGCAGGGTGTGCCTGATGCCCCACATGGCTGGTTGTTACCAGGAGCGGAGCTGCTCCCCCAGATATCAGAGGTTTACTCTGAAGTGCTGTTCAGCCTTTCCCCAAGGACGTTGTGCAGAGCATTGGTCCACAGGCAGCAGCATGAACGTGCCCAGACCCCAAGGAGATTTGGGATGTATCAGGCTGCAGGTGCAGGAGCCTGTTTCTGGCTCCGTTCCGTGGGTTTTCTCTTCCCTCTGCCGGTTCCCTCAGTGGGGCTGGCTGGTGCAGCAGAGCTGTGCTGAGCCAGGAGCCCTTTGCAGCTCAGGGCCAGGGGCTCAGCAGCTGGAGAGCAGCTCCGGGACGGGCCATGGGGCCTGTGCTGGGGCCACAAACACCCTTCTGCTCTGCCTGCAGCAGACATGAACCAGCCATTCCACAGGGAAGCTCTCCGGGTGTATACCTCTACCCAATGAATATTTAAATATTTAAATAAGTACAGGAATCTAGGCCATGGGAGGGAAGCTGTGTTCTAGGGTCTGAAGCACTTCTCCAGGACAGCAGTTAAAGGCTGTCCTAAGTTTGATACAAAAAGAGGAAAATTTGCACCCCCATGGCTGAGAGGCTGGATTATGTGTAGGTCTGATGAAAAAACACAGTTTGTGAGGGTGACTTTGGTCCAGTTCATGAGACTCCTCATTGCATTAGTGGTTTGGGGTCAGCCCCCATATAATATGAAGTCTTCCTGATGCTGGGGGACAGCAAGGGATGGAGAGACAATGAATACTTGTATGTTATAAACTGCTTTGAGACAGCAGCATCACTGCATACAACCATAAATTCACCCTAGGGGGGAAAAAACTAAAATTGGAATTTATTCAACCTAAATTATTAATAATTATGATTTAACTGCAGTTTACATTTTATTAATTAAGATTGGTTTGCTATCCTAGCTTATGCAAATTTAAATTAATGTTTGCATGTATTAGTTTTCCTTAAGAAGGTAAATTGTTCATGTTCAGTGTGCACCTGCAAATATGCTTTGTAAAATAATTCCGGTTAATTTACTGACCACAGCCATTACTTAGGGAATATCACCTTGCCCAAGAAGAGAATGGAGTTGTAATCAGGTCTATGGAAAATGTCAGAAGAATGTTAATTTTTGGATATATCCACATTTGATTCATAATAGCACTACATAGGAAATTAGGTGAGGCAATTAATTTTTATGAAGTTTTCAGTTTGGTGGTAATAACCTGTCAGCAGCTGTGGTATTGATCCTGAAACGTACCCTAAAATCAGTTTGTGTTGGATGAACAGTGGCTCCTATGTGGCACAGTTGCTGTTCATGCTAAGACGTGCCTTACAGAGCCATTTTGTGCCACGTGGATATAGGCACAGGCATTTCAGCCACTCCTCCTGGGTGTTTGAAGAACATGACAAGGCGTGAATTGGTTCCTCTCCCTCTTTCTGTCCAGGCAGGCTATAATTTAGTTTCTTCTAATGTTATCATGAAAGGGGAGAAGAACCCTTGGTGTTACCCCACAGAGATGAGAGGCACACAGAGCAGCAGCTCTTCAGCTGCCACCTGAACTGGTGGAATGGGGCCTGTGGGTGGACACCACAGCGATGCCAAAGGCCCGGGGTGCTGGTGCACTCACTTCTGCAAGACTTTAATCACTGGCAGCACAGTCACTTTACCCACTGAGTCCCTCACAGCCACCAAATTCTGTGGTCTTCTCTCTCCTAGCCCTCTCCGGCACACCCAGAGCTCCTCAGCAAAGACCAAGACCATGAAGATGCTCCACCTGGGCATCCCATTTCAGACAGTCCTGGGGGACTGGGTGCAAGACTGCCTTGGGAAGGGTGTCTGCTCCCTGGAGGGGAAGAAAGTTCCAGGGAAAGATGAAGAAAAACATGCTGATATTAACAGAATCAGGCAGACCCTTAAAGTATTTAATCCATTTTCTTCCTCCTCATCTCCAGGCCTGATTCCTAGGGGAAATATGGGAGTAATTTTATCTTTATAGGCATTTTCCTGGGTGATGTGATGTTAAAGGATCAAATACATTGCAAATGATGTCTCCTATACCTGTCTTTCCTTAAAGTCTGCCTCCTGACTTCTGCTGCGTTCCCTTCGCAGGGTCCCTCGGGACAGCCGGCCGGGTGTGCAACCAGAGCTCCCGCGGCATGGACAGCTGTGAGGTGATGTGCTGCGGGAGGGGCTACGACACCTCCCGCGTCAGCAGGATGACAAAATGCGAGTGCAAATTCCACTGGTGCTGTGCTGTGCGCTGCCAGGACTGCCTGGAAGTGGTGGACATCCACACCTGCAAGGCGCCCAAGAGCGCTGCCTGGATTTCCCGGACATGACACACAGGCTGAGGAGCACAGCCTTTGCCCTTCCTGGTCCATGCAGGGAACACATCAGAGATATTTTTACTTCTATGCCTGTTTTGCCTTTGTTGTTCATTGCAGAGATGCTGCTGAAAAATTGATATAAACCCTGCAGCATTTACTTGGCATTTCTGCATGACAGTGTTGCTGCAGAGTTGTCTCTGCATAAACTGATGCAGCTCTGGAAGGATGTATTCATGCCAAGACTCTTCCAACCACCGTGTAACTCTCCCCCAGAACCCTTGTGGCAATTCATTCCTGCCATCAGGAACACAAGAAGATACAAAATGTGGCACTTTCACAAGATCACCACCACCAACCGCGTGGGCTGGGCTTGCTCAGGCGTCTTCTGAAGGATCTTGGGCAGGTCACAGTTGAGCCCTGGCTACTGAATGGCTCAGGAGTTTGAGCACTGGTTGGTGATTTCCCCATGAAAGAAAATTTGTGGCCAGATTGGTGAAAAACTTTACTGGAAGGGTGTTTGATCATCCCTGGTGGACTGGAGTTTCCAGTAAGCTGGCCACCCGAGGCCACCCTGGCCACCATTAGCACACTGTGGCTTCCTGTGGGGCAGGAACTGGCCCATGGCCTAAAACAAAGGAAATTGCAGGAGATATATTCAGCCATAAGACTTTGATGAACTATTAGAGTCTAAGCAAATGTCTTAGTTATATATTTGTGAAAACTTGCCTTAAAAGCTTCTAAAAAATAATAATATTAACTGCTGAGAATTTTTTTTTCTGACCTGAAGGATTGAAGAGAATGGTTTTTCCCCTAGGGAAAGCTGGGTACAGGACACTCAACTACCTAAGGATCTAAGGATAAGGTTTCCTCTTTTTCACATACACAATAGTGGAAAAATGTTTGTGAACAACGGTGGAGAAGGAAATGCCTTGCCTCAGTAATGACTTGGATTCTAAAGAAGTTATCAGCATCTATGTTCTTTTAAAGTTAATAAATCTATTAAATGTGCTCAAAATGATACTTTCCACTCAGATGGGGACATCCAAATTAGATTTTTTCTGCATATTTTCTGCAAAACTGCACATCTATGATTTGGAGTGTATTGGCTTGTAATGGAGGCAGTTATAGGTTGTGCCAGTCCATATGCTGGGCTGGGATCAGCACAAAACAAGTTGCTGTAAAAATGTACAAGCATCTGAGGCCCAGAAATTGCAGCCTTGGTGGAGAGGGTCTGGGTCAGAGAGAGACCAGCTGCCTCACCTCAGGGCAGAGATCAGCAACATGAACCAAGAGAAAAATGGGTTCTGTGCCAATAGGTATAATAAGACTCTGAAAAAGCACCCATGAAGAGTGGGGACAGGCAAAGTAATGAAAAAATAACATAGGAAAAGGAGGCTGAATGAGTGATAGAACACATTTTAGATGAAGGTACTATTTCCATATGAAAATGAATAAACTGAAGAACCCTAGCAGGTACAAACAGTGCAGGAAAAAGTAATATCCAAGTAGCTAACCAAGGCAATAAAGTGAATATTCTGGGTATGTTTTGGTTTTGGAACTTTCTTGAAAGACTATTTAAAAAGAAGGGGGTTTGGCATTAAGTGGTCTTGAGGGAGCAGTCATTTACATCTGCAAGGCTTTCAAAAACGTTTGTATCATTAAAATGGGTAATTCATCTCCAGAAGGCACAGCTGGTGTTAAAAGATGAGGAGGCTCCAGAAAGTTCTTTATTTGGACAATAAGATAATGTTTCAGTAACTCTATATGGAAATGATCATGGCTAGAGGTGAGGTAATCACACTCCTGTCTATAAACCAGCTGCTGGTGGGAGCAGCCCTGCCCAGTGTCCGTGCACATGCAGTGTGTGTGAGATGTGTATGTGTGCCCACGGGCAGCTCAGGGCTGTACTGCTGGCCTCTTCATTGCTGCCAGTTCTGGCTCTGGGCTGGATAAGGAAAATTTCATACATAATTGTATTTAAAGGTGAGCTCCAACGAGAATTTTTATTGGGATTTCACTGTGAAATTAAATCCACATGTAGTTCGTAGTCTCAGCAATATCATACTTTAAGCCTTAAAGAATTTAAAAGCAGTGTAATAATTTTTAACCTTTTAGAGCAGGTTTGGTGTGGTTTTTTTTTTTTTTTTTTAAGATTTAAAGAGCCTGAGTAGTCTAAAAGATTACCTATTTAATAGAGATGAAAATTTCTGGAAATGTTCTGGAAAAAAGAAAAAAGGCTCATTCTTACAAGAGATCTTGTTCTAGGCAGCTGAATGAAGGGTAATGAAATCAGATCTCTTCTTAAATCTGTTATTTGTTTAATATTCCAGAAAATCAACTCACCTGAATTCCGCAGTCCCAGATAAAGTGTTTTGGAGTCACTGTGTTAAAGTGTATTAGCTTTTATTCCCCAGCCTGGTCTCCTCTGCTAAGGCACATCTTCCTGTTCCAAACCTTCTTCTGGGTCAGAGGCCTGTGGTTCCTGAAGGCTGTCTTATCAGCAAGAGCAGGAAGATGGGGGCATTGAGTGCCTTGGCCTTTTTAGTGTCCTTGTCACCCTGTCCAGCAGGAAGCCCACCCAGGTGTGCACAGCAGGCTGATGTTCCCATTTTGGGCATGTGCCATAGTGATAAACTGTGATGCAACGCCTGCATCAAAACCACTGCACCAGAGGAAACCCAGAATATTTCACTGAATGACAAATGGGTAAGTGCTGAGCTGGCCACTTACTTGATGACAGTTTTTTCTGTATTTATAAGATTTTCTTGTTTGTTTTTTTTTGTTTTTTTTTTTTTAAGAACTCAAGGTAGAGTTCTCACAGTTGTAGGCATTTCTGCTGCCTCTTCCACAAAGAAATGCACTCCCAGAAACTTTTGCTATTTCTTAGTGGCAAAATACTCAGAGATGTAAATATTGCTAGGAAAGACATCTCCATAATATTCAGTAAATCCTAAAAAGAATATAAGAGGGGGAAAAAAAGAGAAAACCAGAAAAGAAGAAACAGAAATAGGCATGGCAAATGAAATAATACTGCAGTTTTGTTCTATGGAATAAATTTACTCATGTACTTAGTCATGAAGAGGAAACAGCTGTCTCTAGGTAGACATTTTAATGTCAGAATAATGTTAGCTGAGGCTAAAGGTTGTAGGATTATTTTTTTAAATACGCAGTCCAATTTTCTTGAGGGAGTTCCCTTTAATTTGCTGCATGAACTCAGGATCTAGCAGCGCCCTGAAACAACGTTAGCCTGCCAAGCTTTTTGGGATTGCTTCCTCCCCACTCTTTTCAACAAACTTTACCCTAAAAAGTGTGTTGCGCTGTTATAGGTGAAATCTCATAAAAAAAGTTTAATTTTCTTTCACCACATGGAAAATGAGGAATGACTTAGGAATGGTGGTGTATACTAGGGCATGTGGGCATTGAAGCCTGAGAGATGGCTGCTTTTCCTGGAAAAATATCTAAAACAAATTTGTGCATCTCATCCTGGCCTCTCATCCCTGTGTGCACTTCCTTGCAGATGTGCATTATAAATAAAATGCTGCATTTGTGGTACTGCACTGCACAGGGGTGTCCAGCCTGCATGCCCAAAGCACAGCTCTCGGTCACTGCCGGCAGGCCTCGTGCCCAGCTTCTTGTGGGGCTCAATGGATGGGGCAAGGGGGAAAGGAATGTTCGGGGATAGGGAAGAGCTGGATCTGGGGAAGGTGCTTTTGCTGAGAAAAAGCAGCTCTCACTCCAGTGTGGCAGCACAAACTGTACCAAGGCTCGCTCTGTAGCATTTGTCCCACACTCCTCGGAAGGGCTGCATGCGGGTCGTGGCTGCCTCCAAGGGCAGAAGCGGTTTTGGGGTCACATGTCACAGCCTGCCGGTTTTACCTGCCGCTTCAAATGACAGAAATGAACTATGAAATGAAATAGTATTATCAGAAAGACAGAGACAGCGCATGGGCTGTAACCAGAAACGTGACTTTGGGTTGTTACTTTTGTGTGACAGCTCACTTGCCTGGGGAAATGGATGCAACTTGATAAAGTTTAGATCTCTTGTGAGAAAGAAGCAAATGCATATGAGTCAATACATTGACAGCTCCCTCTGTGGTGGGAGCTGGGCAGGAGCCCTGCTGAAAGCCGGGTGGAGCCCGGGGCTATCTTTTGCAATCATCTGTTGTAACTAGAGCCACTGAGGTTTTCAGGGCCACCACAGGGTGACAGCCACACTGGGTGTGAAGGGATGTGTGTGGCGTGTGCAAGGGGTGCAGCTTCCTTTGGATGCTCAGCTTCTGCAGGTTCCTTCAACATGGCAAAACTCCTGATAATTTTCCTCCTTTCTGCTAGGGTAAGGACTTCCATGCTCTGAAGAAACAGTCTGTATGTTCAGCATACACACCAAATGATGAAAAAGAGAAAGCAGCAGCCCTCCCTCCCCTTGGTGAGCAGTCACCTCTCTGAGTGCAGATCCTGCCAGGGAGCTGCTGTTAATCTACCCAGAGGGAGGGAGGGACAGAAGGGGCCAGCTTGGCTTGACACCCCTGGGGGGGTCCTCTCCTTTTTTGTTCTATGCAGGTTATAGTGTAAAGAGATAATGTGTGTACAAATTCTATTAAGTTGGTTTTAAAGAGAAAAAAAGAAAAAAAAACAAAAAACAAAAAACCAAAAAAAAAACAAAACACCACAACCAAAAAAAAACACCAAAAAACAAAAAACCAGGAACTGCTAACATTTGGAGTTAAAAAGCTTCCTCCACCCCTAAATCTGAAGATGAGTTATTATCTGAACCAGATTTCCACAAGGCTCATCTCTGCACAACGCCAGAGGCCTTCCATCATTATAATCATGGGCTGTGTTTGCTCTTTGATCTAAGCTATACTGAACTTCACAGGAAACATGTCAGAGGCAGCAAAGCCTAAGGCAATAACCTCTGCCCAATGAAAAAGAAAATTCTTTTGTCTGATTTGCCTAGTCTTCCAGATGCCTAGAATTATAATTAAAGAGAGATTTTCCAGATAAAAAAATCCATGGCCCATCACTGCTTATTAGGGTGATAGATACTAGAAATAGCAGAAATAAAATTGCATAAAGTTATTTTTGAATTCCTAAATATTCCCCATAGTTCAAGAAAAGGATGTGATTCTTCAAGGAGTTAAGCATTCCTTTTTATCAGAGTAATACAGACAGCAATTCCCACACAGATCATAGTATCTTCGAATAGAAGGCCAAACTACTACCTCAGCTGCTGACAAACATGGAGATTTGTATATAGTTAGTAAACACTGATGTGCAAATGCAAGCACATTTACGTTTAGGACTGTGAATCGCAGCAATTTATTCTTTTGAAATGTAGGGTACAGGTGGCTGGGAGTAAGTGATACAAAGCAGCACAGGACAAGAGCTGACTGTGCCTGATACTTCTAATTTTCAGCAGCCTTAAATAATTCTGACAGTGCTGTTTTGGGGCAAACAAATCAGTATGGTTATCCCTAGTTTTTCAGCTGGAGATACACCGCAGCACCTGCTGTGAGGGTGTTTTCTGTGGCTGCTCTAGCAATTCAGATGAAAATAGGAGAACTCAGCTATTGCTCCATTTCATACTTCCACATGCTTATCAACTAGCAGTCCATTACCTCTAATCTTATGTCACATCCTACATTAACTGCAACCCAGACTAATTTCAACATTACAGTGAATTGTTTTGCAGGAGTAACAGCCAGAGATGATAAACCTGTATGGAAACCCCCAACAGCCTCACCAGGTCTAACATTTGTCTGTGGTGCTCTCTGGTCCTCTAGACCTTGGGTCTCACTCTTACAGCTGATTTCTCCTGGCGTGGGGCTGCCTTTTTTTAATCTTGTAGCACAGCAGTGTTTGCATTGTACTTCTGCTCACTTGAACAAACATCTGTCTTCTACTAGACTAATGTGTCTGTGATCAAGTGAAATAATGTAATGCATCTTCTATTGCTAAGAAACACTTTCCTTTTATACCAGTTCTAGTACTGGGAGTTTTGTCTGCTCACTCATTTCCTCACTGATAAACAAACTTATCTGCTGGTGATCACAGTCCCTTAAACTGCTCAGCATTTTAAGAGCAACAGTGAAGTTGAAATGGTGAAGTGGCATTTTTGATCCACTGCTTCAGGGTTATGCTTCCTTATCTGGAAGGTGAGCTGGAAAAAAAAATCCTTGAGGCATCTGTAAGGATGCACTTCAAATTCTTGACAGAAAGGACTGCTTCCTTCAACTTCCAGATCAAAATCTTCATTTTAGAGCTGGACTCAGAAGTTCCCATCAACAGTGGCTAAGTCATTAATGAATACTTAGTCTAAACAGTCACAGCACAAGGATAAGATTTCCTGAGGTAAGCACTAATAGTGAAACACCAGCCTCTCTATTAATTGTGCATGAACTAGCACCAATTTTCCTAATGAGCCTTCAGAAGGTACCTGAAACACCAGGGGTGTGAAGAAAATCTGTCAAGTACGTGGGCTTCTTGAAGCTTCTTGAAAATTCAAATGAGGACATGGTGGCCTCTGTGCAGAGAAGGGAATCAGAAGCCCAGTGTGCCCTCCAAACTGCCTGGAGAGCCTAAAGCTGCTTAAAGCAGGAGCTTTAACTAGAAGCCTCATCTAGACTGCAGAAGTGAGGGCCCCACCCTAACTGAATTCTATAAGAAAAGGCAGCGACCAAGTTGTTTAATTGTAACATTATCAGAATGTTTCATTATCTGAATGTGTAGCTATACCCTGACTATGGTCAAACAGATACCACAGGTTTAAAAACCAAAACCTAGGATCTGTGTTCTGAAAAAGTTGAAAGACAGCAATGCTACAATACACAAAAGTTTATTTTTTTTCTTTTCTGAAGGCAAAATATAATAGAACCTAACATCAATGTATTTTGTACAACAAAACAGTTTTTATATGAGAACAGACAATCCATGAAGAGTTTTTAAGTCTTATAACTGCTTCCCTTTTTTATCATGCTTTCTTGTGGTCAACAAAAGGTTGGCACAGAAGATGTCATAGCAGTCAGTCAGCGGGCATGCTCCCTCAGATCCTTGTCAGCTGGTGCCACAGGCTGGAGGGCAGGATACTTTCTACTTTTTCCATCACAAAATTTAAAGGGGCGAAGAGGGTGCTGAGAAACTGCAAAGAAATCAGATACACATTCAGATCAAAATCCAGGACACAATACACCTCAAGAGAAAGCTGTCCAATAAGATAAGATATTCTTGCTGTGTTCCTCTGTAAAATCCTCCAGCATGATAAAAATGGCATAATTCACACATAAAGACTTTTAAATTCTTGAACTTTGCACATACAGAGATTTATGGATTTTGCAGTAAAGAAAGCAAGAGCCCCATCTTTACAAAGATCAAAGTGATGAGTAACAAAAGTTTCCACACATCTCACATCCTGGACTGAAGCTCACACTGAAGCCACTAAAAGCTCAACCCAAAACCCAGTGAAGAGAAAGAGAGGCTGTTTCATAACAGGGGTTTGCCACACCACCTCACAGAGACAAACAGCGTGTCTTGACATTCAGGTTTAAAATGGTTCAGGGTTATCTACAGATCTGCTCTATCCACTGAGGCAGCACTAACTGTAATTTATCCTAACATACTCTGCATCACTGACTAAAATTTATCTTAACATCTTCTCTCTAGTACAGAACACAACATTCAAAGAGTCTTCAATATATTAGTGTTCAGACAGGCATATGGAAAAAATCAAGATGGAGGACATTTTATTACAGGAAAAAAACCACTGGCAGCTACATGTCACAGAACTCAGGTATTCAAAGCACTGCTGAAATACACATTGAAATACATATTAATTTTAATTAATTATTAATACATTTGAGAAATACATGTTAACTTCTTCTGTGGCAGAAGAACTGAGTACAAAATCTCATTATGCTGCCAGCATATAGTCTTTGTTCAGGATACAAGGCTGATAAACACAGGAACAAGGCTAACAGGGACAGATTTGGGATTTACAGCTGTGACAGTATACTAAAGATTTGATTGAAAGAGCCAAACAAGGGTCATACATTTCAGTAACTTCACTAACTAAGGAACAGAAAAAACCCAACCACTGAATCCAAGAAAAGCCTTACAGAGAAATTTAACACGTATTGTCTACCTAACACCTACGTACACACTCAAGAAACAAGAAAAAGTAATAATATTTCAGGTATGTTTCAGCACTTTTTGCTGAAAGAAGAGCTATCTTCTGCTACAACTGATCTTACTTTGTGTCTTCTAGAGCTAATGAACAGAAGTCTTGTTGCATGAACCATTGCTGTACCAGACCCCACTCACAGGCCTGGGACAACACAAGACTAGCTCACCTGCAAAGGGAGTCTCTTGCCCTTTGCAAAAGGGTTTGAAAGAGTACTGACAATCTGGAATTTGCCAAAACCTTTCAGCCTGGCCTCCTCCAGCCCACTCCTTATACCCCAAATCAAAAGTACCAAAGACATTAAAAACAAAGCCAGGAGGCCAGTTTGGAAACATGAGACTTAAAATAGAGACAAATATATTTGAGAAAATATTTTACAATGGAAGATATACAGTATTTACTGAAGAAGGAATTTTTTACTGTCCTAGAGCTTTTATGTTAGTGGAATTTTCATCTCCTAGCATGCTGGAGCAGTGATGTTCTTGGTTTTGCAAAGAAAAAAGTTTGGTTTAGAATAATTCATGGCTCTTCCCCCTCCCATTCTCCAAAATTTATTAATCCTTGGTGGATTGAAAAAGCAGAATTAGGAGACTCTTCTCTGGATGTAGTTCAGGAAAGTTATGAGGGAAATACTGAGACTACTTCCTCCTTGTCAGTTCAGGGAAAAAACGCAGAAATTTGTCCTGGTTAACAGTACACTCTATTTCTGCTCATACTGAGAGTTTCTATTGCATTGGAAATCACATCAGCCATTATGACTCTACGCAAATAGAGGGGTTCCAATAACTAATAACTAACTGTAATTAGTTTATTTTAGTGGATGATATATGAAAATACAGATGTCCACTTCTCCCACCAGCCCTTGTTTTTTTTTCAGGAAAATCACAAGACATCAAACCTAACAAGAGAGCCACATAAACCAGAGAAGACAAACAGGCAGGTCTTACTGATTAGCAGCCCTGACAGCTGTGCACATATCCCCTGCTCAGATATGGACTGATGCTTCTGAGTAGGCAGATATTTAACACCTGGCGGGATGGAGCTCAGCTTTTCCTGCACTGGTGTCTTTATTTACCAGAAGGGAGCAGCAGCAGAGAATACTCACAGCTTTTGCAAAGACCCCCATGAGCTCTGGGAACTGATGTGTCAGGAGGGCGAGCATGGCTGTGAAAGAGCAGAGTCCAGCAGTGAAGAGGATGAAGAAGGGAAGCTCTTTCTTGGGATAAACTGAAACCTCATGAAATGCTGTAGAAAAACATATGAGAAACATTCATTATATATTGAAAAAAAATCAAAACACAACACTAAGCAAAAACAAACCAATGTTCTTACATAGTTTGAACAACCAGAGATACAGAAAGATGCTTTTGAAGAAGAAGAAGATGGAAGGTCTGATACATCTAAGGACATAACTGTTGTGTCAGTTGTTTCTGCTAAGTAATTCTCTCTAAAGATCATGTTTCTGGTTTACGCTGGTGCTATGTACACATCACTTTTGTCTCCCTTGTGTCACCAGTAATATAAAGCCCCTCTGCAACAGCTAATCCCAGAAAACAGACTTAGAAATAAAACCTCCTTTTCTTTTTTAATGTACTAACCCCATGGCTGCATGTTTGCTAATGCTGATACACAGAGTGCAGAAACGTGCCTGGGAGCAGCAGTGAGCCCAACCATATGGAAGCATTGCTGCAGACCAGTTAAAGCAGGCTGTAAAACCAAAGCCTCTGTAACTGTAAATTCTGAGGGTTTTATATGCAGAGCAAGAAAAATTATCCTAAGAGCAGGACATATAAGCATGTATTTTAAATGAATTAAATACAATAGAAATTAAATGAACAGTGAATTTTTAATGTGTTTGTTAATATACACTGATAGGAATACAGACATTTCCTTGACTCTGGTATAAAAAAATCCTTCATTGGACTTTGGAAAAAATAGCACTGAGATGACTAAAAGGTTTAGAAAACGATAATGAATATTTTACCAGAGGGATATAACCCTTAAACTTTTATGGCAGCTCAGATTCAAGGTGAAAATTCCTCTAGGCTGGCAAAAGGAGGGGTGGACTCTTACCTGTCTGTTTCACTCCTTCAGTCTGTAGTTTAGAGCTACAGACAAGATAAATACAAACTTTGAAACATTTTTTTCTCATATAGGACCAACCTCAAGGCTTCCCATATACTCAAAGCCTATGGCTATTCATATATATGAAATATTACTCTTCCATTTTGCCTAATTTTTTTGCTTCAATGATCAGCTCTCATCTCTTTGTACTTGCAGATGACATACATAAACACAGGGTAATCCAGCAACATTCATGACTGCATTCATCCAAAGTGGAGTGTTTCTCAAAACCAAAAGCAGGAATTTGTAAGAGTTTAAATTAGAATATTAAAACCTAAAAATATGTATGACTCTTGAGTCTACTAGTTTGATCAGGTAAAAAAAACCCCAAAGTAGGGATAGATTACAACTTCTCTTTGATTTAAAATAGATGTAGAGATCAGAAGTACCAGAAGATGGACTTTGTAAGTCTAGGATCTCTTGCACTTTTCTTGCATTGCTTTTTCACACTGTCTCAACTCTGCAGTCCCAGTCTGTTATCAAGTCAGGGCAAAAGTTTTGTAATTGATATTTTTAATTTGGAGAGCCTATCAGATTGTTGTGTTCTGATATAATTCCAGCTGGCTTTCCCATAAAACATGCACAATTAAAGAGTGTGGACAGGTATGCAAAACCCCTCTAACCCACCTGTGTCTGTCACGGCATTCTAAACCCTTCCCTCCTCTAACCCAGGGGATTTTGCAGTGGAAGGCATTTCCCATAACTGCCAGAGCAGAACACACTGCCTGCATACGCTGTTAAAGAGCCCCGCTGTTAGCTGTAACATTTGACAAGAACAATTAGTTTTGCATGTAAAAAGAGAATGCTGAGCTATTCTGCATGACTTTGTCATTCCTGAATCTCCTGACGCTCCACCCTCCCCAGCTCAGCATCCCTCTGAGTAAAGCAAGCAGAGCACTCTGAGAGGTGTTGTTATAATTAGGATGATTATAATGGGGTGGGGAGATACTGTCAGTTGCCAAGGATTTCTGCGTAATATCAGCAAGAATGTGCTGTGAAGGAGAGACTTGCAGTGAGTGGATTTTCGCTGTATTATTCTCACCTAATGTTTACTCATGCAGGCTTCTAAAACGAGGCAACACCTTTTTCAGCCCAAACCAGAAAGGTTCTGAATGAAAGACTATAAATGATGCACATGCCCTCAAAAGCAGCCTTCCCAGCAGAAGCAGCCTTCATTTTACCTGTTCCAGAAAAATTTTTCTTTATTCTTCCTTTGGGAGAAGGAAGGTGAGAGAAGAATCTTCTCCCTTTGATCAACTTTTATTTCCCTCCCCTGCCCCGACCCTGCAAACTTGTGTGTGTTCCACTCGTGCTCACATAAAGTCCCACAGAGAGAACACATGGGAATGAAGTGTAACTGCAAGATTGGCTGCTTTGGCTCTTCCTCTGCATTCTTGTGCTTCACTGCATGCACTGCAATGAGTCTCATTAGCCTGGACTGTAATGCTTCCTGAGGGCTGGATCTCTCTTTATATCCGTATCTGGGAACACTGCTGGCACTTTCCTAATACAAGCTATAAACGCACATAAAAGTGACTGAGATGACTTCACATCAATCTCTTCATAATAGTGCACACGCCATGACATGAAGAAAACCCTTTCTTGCTATTTAAACTGCTTTTTGGAAAATGTAGGCACAGCCTGTCATGAGTACTAGCTGCAGGAATGATCCAGCTGTCCTCAAGCTAGTTGGATCCTGCCTCGGAATTCAAGTAGCTTGTGTGTCTACAAGGCTGTGACAATGTGCTTTTGGTTTGAGGCGATGTTAACCCAGATGAAAGATCAGTGTCTTGGCAAGAGAGAATAGCAAGATCTAACTGATTTGGATCTCTTTGGTAATCTCTCTCCCTGTCTGTAAGCTGTCAAGAAGAATAAATACAGCTAATTGTTATGAACTGTGCTGAACCATCACAGGAGCTCCAGAGGCTCACTGTCAATCTGGTTATTCTAATCCGGTGTACTCAATTTCAAAGGCATCAAAGGAGACCGGTGCTGCAAGACTCAGGTAAACAATTCTTAGGTGTCAATCATAAGAACAGAAACATTGAACATACATGGTAGCAGTTCTCTATCTGCAGTTTCTGTACAAATAGGGTAAGGGTAGAAAAGATGTCCTTTTTCCAGTGGATAGGGGATCATTCTGAAAGCTGAAAAGAAAACATGGTGCAAAAGTTACTATGAGTGTGACAGTCATACTTACGAATACCTGCAATTCTGAAAAACAAACACAGACAAAACTCTTATATTTGGTTGCAAACAGCATATAAATTGCTTAATGAAATGCCAAACTAGAAATCTACATTAAGCTTTTAATCACAAAAATTCGTATGTTTATTTTTATTCTTGAGACTGTCAGGTGAGACCACATTACAAGGACATACAAAAATAGTTGCACAATCAAAGCCCATTATGCTTCCAATTCCATAGCCAATTATACATTTTGTCTTAGACTTTTAGGCTGCAGTATTTTTAAATTTCAGGGGAAAGAAATGTATCTGATATACAGGTATAGCCTACAAAAATGAACAGCCAATCCTGTAAATGCAGACCAATACTCAGTCTCTGTGCATCAAGAATAATAGAAGTTTTTAATTGAAAAAATACACTACTCTTTTTCCATCACACTCCAGCAAGCCAGGTAACACTGATGACATGAGCTCTGAGGACCAGTTTTCCAACACAGTCATGTTTTCATTTTCTATTTGGCACTCAAAGATTAATACTAAATTATTAAACCCAGTTTCCTCTCATGCATTCTTTCTAAATGCAGCATATCTAGTCAGGTTTCCAATATAAATCTTCAGGTCATGGATTAAATAATACTTAATCTTATGAATTTTTAAAATTTAAAATAACAACAGAGAGGGAGGGAAATTAATTACTAAATCTTGACAGTGCTGATGGCATAGGCCATCTGAGTGTGGTTTATGGAAACATCAGAATACTTGACTGAAATACAGCTTTGCATCAAGGCATCCTTTTCCATTATCCTTTATATTATTTTCACTGTTGAAATGTCATCAACATGTTATTCTCACTACTCCTGTGAACATCAGTCACTGAAGCAGTATTTTCCCCCACAGATGTCCCAGAAGCACTGTACACTGAAGTTGTTAGGTACAGCCCACTGCCACACAATGACACTCCATTATCTCTCACTCACAAGGTCACTTAAGAATTTGTTTCTTCAATATTTCCCCCCAATATTTTCAGCTGTGTACACTGCATTTGAAATTATGTTAGCTGTATTTTTTTGTGCAATTATGTTATGGTATTTTTTCTTGATTGCTGCATTTAAAGCAATAGTAAAGAAGGCAGAGATCCTGAAAGATTGTAAACCATCCTGGGCTGTAATGCTCTTCCAGCATTCCACCCTTCTCCATAGCAACCAAAAAAGCCAAGTACAAATACAATAATCCAAGCTGTGTATGATCTTAACACACAACAAACTTGAGTGTCTGTACAAAAACATATGTGGAAACGTGTTCAATTCTCATTTCTTCAAAATCCCTAACACAAGTTTTTCCTTCCAATTTGGCCTAATATTGAAACAGACAAGCCTCTTCTACCTTACCCTAAGCCACAATAATATTAAGATTTTAATAAAAATAAAATGTGATGTGAATAGCTTGCTTTTACAAAACAAGTGAAAAATGCCTGGGTAGATGTTACTTTAAGCAATCATGCTTGACATGAGATCAACTACGGGATATTTACAGCAAGACAGCTTTATTTAGCAATGTTATCAGCCATGGAAGAAAGTGCCCTGGTTCATCTGGATCAGTTTGTGCCTGTGTAGGTACTTCTCTGCCTCACTCCTATGGTATTATCTGATCCTATTTTACAATAATTGACTCAGGCAGCTCAGAGGCAGTTTGCCACTCACCCATGTACTTGCTGCAAGAGCTGCTGGAACATTTGGGAACCCCTAGGTTTCTTTTCCTCATGCAAACAGTAGGAATTTTGACACAAGTTTAGAAAACAATAGTGAAAAACCATCACCCCAGACACTTCTGAAACTTGGTTACACTTGAAACTATAGACCTCCTGTACAGAGAACCTGGCCCAAACACAGTGGTGGCACTTGGGCTTTTACAGCTGTACTACAAATAAAATACCTACAAACACATAGAAAGAAAGCAAGGGCAACTGACCATGCATTATATGTAGACTGTTGGTTAAAACTAGTATTTAATTACATTTAATTTCTCTGTCATGTCTTCACTGGTTTTCACTTAGTTATACAAAGATGTCAAGATATGGACCAAACATTATGATTATTGGACTGCACACTGTGAAAACATTAAAACCCTTGGTCCTCTTCATATGTGAGCAAAATCTGAACAAAAATTTTGAGGACTCGTGCACTGTTGGTATTTTTCTGAAGTCACTGTACAAAATGAACTATGGATTTTTCTGCAGAAGTTATGCAACGATATTCATTTACATCTTTGCAGGCTATTATACAGCTATTAGCTAATAAATTATGTGTTCAAATTGCTGAATGTGGAGAGAATAAGAAGGGGAATGTAGTTAGATGAGAATTCCCTATATTGCCTTCAGGCATGGATGACTCGTGTCCCACGTGGCAGGAGGACTGCAGGGCAGCCACTCCTGTGCCAAACCTGGTCCTGGTACAAAGCCCTTTAGGGGCTCTCCAGCCTGACAAAGCAAAAGAAGATCTGCTTTTACTGATGGAATAATAAGCCCTGAGCTAAAGGACTTCTGCAACAATCCAGAAGAGAAGGAACACTGTGTAAAAGCAAATCACTGGAAAGAAGCCATTGGGAATGAACCTATGACTGAGAAAATAACAGACTGGGAGAATAATGGGAGAAGAGCTAGCAGATATGACAGAGAACAATGCAGCACTGGTATAGATTACTGAGCAAGGTGTTCTATACACCAAGAAATAAAACCAGAGCACCCTCAGGGAGCCTACACTGCAAAGTAGGCAAGTTCAGGTCATTTCATACTGTAACTGAGATAGTAAGTCACTTTTACACTGAAGGTATTATGTGCATTTCTATAGGAAATGGTAACAAAAAATATTTTCTATCAAAGCTAAATGAGGACAAAAAATGGCAAAACACACACACAATCAAGTTGGTGTCATAACATACACAAGAGGGTGAAAAAGAATAGAACAAAGCAGAGCAGAAATGGGGACCTAGATTACACTAAATCAGAAAAAAGGCTAACAAAGGCTGATTATAATTTGTACTTTTAAATACTCAGAAACCTGGTAAAAAACATGTCTCAAAGACAGGATAAGATACATTAGAAGGTTAGTATATGACTTGGTAAGTCATATACTCCAACCTCCCACTCAAAGCAGGGTCATTTCTGAGTTACGTTGGATTGCTCAGAACTATGTCAAGCTGAGCTCTGAGTATCTCTGGGGCAGGAGATCCCACAGATCCCTCTCACTGTGAAAATATGATTCTTAGGTCTGGATTAAATTTATCTGGTTTGAACATGTGTGTATTGCTTCTTGTCTTTATGCTGGGCCATTCTGTGAAGACTGTGACTCTCTCTTCCACATCATCTCTCTCTTGGGTGGTGGAAGACAGCAAATGGATCATCTCTTCACCCACCATAAGACTTCTCCAAGCTGAACAAAACCAGCTTCCTCAGCATTTTGCCCTATACGACATATTCCAGTCCCCTATGCATCCCAACAATCCTTCAGTGAATTCACTGCAGTTTGTCAGTTTAAAAAAAGTCATAAAAATACAGCATTGCTTTATATTACACATTAATATATACCTGTCTATAAGGCACACTCATAATTCCCAAATATCAAAGCATTCACAGAATCACAAAATGGTGTGGGTTGGAAGAGACCTTTAAAGATAATCTAGTTCCAACTCTACTGCCATGAACAGGGACACCTTTCACTAGACCAAGCTGCTTGAAGCCCCATCCAACCTGGTCTTGAACACTTGGGAGGGATGGCACATCCACAGCTTCTCTGGGCAACCTGTTCCAATGCCTCACCACCCTCACTGCAAAATATTTTTTGTTTATGTCCAATCTGAATATACTCTCAGTTTGAAACTATTCGTTCAAATAATGACAAACAAATCTCTGGAATGAAATAACTTAAATTATTATCTCCTTATCCATGAGCAAGAAAACGCGTCTCAAAGAAGCTGGGAAATTTTTTTCAGTATTAAACAGCAAACACAAGACTTCAAACCCCTTTTACTCATTAAATAAAGTCTGTGTTTTCAGTTCAAATTTCAAATATTTCGATGATGGTGAGGTTGTAACAGCTGTCCAAAATTCTCACATACTATACTCGACAAAAACTATTACTTTTTAAATTAAATTAAATAAAAATATTTCAGTAGCTCCTTTGTAAGAAAGAGGATTACTTACTGCCTTCCCATGTACAGTGTAAGAGGTTCAATGCCCCCTCTACTCTTTTCCAGTGTTGAAGATGAAAGAAAGCATACGCTATTGCTTCACTGTCCCCTCTCTTCAGAATATGTTCAGGGGGCAGAATTAGGCTTTTCATTTCTAGTAGATACTGAAATAAAAAAAGCAGAGCACAATTACTGCAGAGGTAATACAAAGCACAGAAAGCTGACTGCAATTCTGTAATGCACACTGAAAGGTCTATTTCCCTAAAGTACTTTTTCTCATAAGATTTCATCAAATGTGTAACATCACCAACTGCACTTGAAGACAACTATTGAATTATTCCCAAAGACTAAGATATGCTGTCAGATACTACTCTACAGCAGTAGTATTGGGACTACAAAGAAATTCAAAATTAAACATCTGTCTTATTGAAGGAGATGAAAAAAAGGGGCTCAAAGCAGAAAGTGGAGTTTAATTACAAGAGCTTTTTAATTTAAAGTGTTTATAATAAAATGAAGAAGACTTTAAGCATTTTAATACACAAAGTCTTTCTATAAGGAAACACATAGCACTCCTAGTTTGCGCACAGGTTGTTGCATTTACTGCATGCTATTAACAGGTTGTGAGGTCCATGAATATGCAAGCTTGGCAGCCACCTAAGTAGCTAAGAACAAGTTACAAGGTAAAAATGTTACAAAATGTAACAAGTGCCTGATTACCAGGGGTGAGGTGAGGGTAAAAGTATAGGACCTTTAAGCTTGCTTCTTGCAACAGTTGTTGGATGTGTCATTGAAATGAAAAGTACCACTGACTAAACCCACAAGCAATTTTCATAGAAAACTGCCCATTACTGGCTCACCCCACCCAGCAGAAACAGATGAAACACACAGAGGGTTCATGACACAGGAAAAGATAGAGGTCTCAAGCAGGTGATTTTTCCTCCCTCCTCAATCCATGAACTAGATGGACAACTAACACCAGTTCAGCAGACATCACTGGTGGCACAATGTTCCAGCTACTGGAGGGGGAAGAAACAGCAGAGGATGAAGATGAATCCTTTCCTGTAAAGGATGCCCTTGCTGGCATCCTTTACAGAAAAACAGAAAACAAGCTGCTGAATCAGCTCCTGTTTGTCAGCTCTCCTGAGGAGTGGAACATTTCCCAGCTGTATGCTGACTGCCCTTCCACAGCACAGTGAAACTGTTGCTCTCTTCCAGGATGCCCAAGATCAAACCTTCTCCCCACCAGACCGTTCAAGTTAACACAACAGGCAGCAGGTGAGTCAGGCCCTAGCACGAGGCTGGGAAAGGAAAGGTTTGGCTGATCACTGGCAGTGAAGGAGGGAGTGTGCAGCCCCTCCATTTCACCCTGTGCTACAGCCTGGTCTGAAGGAGGAGGACTGCAGCACCCAGGGACTGACAACTTCCTACTGCAGGCACCCATGAGGAGGCAACCTGGCACCGGAGGCAAAAGGGGACCATGGCTGGTGTCAGCCTTGCCCAACCCCTGATAAATGCTGGCTTTTGTGAACAGGATGTGCTGGTGCAGAAAAGAGGGCAAAAGAACAGAATGAGGATTGGAAGTCAGCCTTGTGGAAAGAGAACAAAAAGGGCAGAGGGAAATGAGCACCAACAGCATGATTTAGTGGAGGATGCCCTAGAGAGTGTCACCCCTTTGTCTGATGGAGCTGTCATGCAGGTAAAGGATGAGAAGAGCTCATGATCAAAACAGAGAACTGTCAATCCTGGGGAATAAATAAATACCTCAAAGAGAAATCGCATGTTTCTGATGTGGGTAACTATTAAAAGAGGAGAAACTGAATCAGCAGTGTGAGTAGCTGGATGTGATACTGGATTTTGCCTAAAGCATTTCAGAAAAATCTGAGAGCTGCAGAGCAGTTGGATTAATGGAGGAAGTTGCCATTTAGTAGGCAGTCCAGAGGATTAAGGGTCATAGAGAGAACAGAATAAAGAGCTGACAAGAGGGAGGGAGCTGCCAGGCTGACACGGATACAGCAAACATTCACTGCCCTAATGAATGCCTCACCCATTTAAAAGCACACATTATACCTGTTGAGCAGAACGCAATACAGCTGCAAGAGCTGCAGGTTTCTACCTGTTTTATTAATTTAGAACATTGACCCTTTATTTCCATATTTCTGCAAAATTAAATGAGAAAATAAGTTCTCAACATTCAAATGTTTCAACCAAAGGAAAAAACATAAACAAACCCAATGACATGTCACCATTAGTAGGGAAAGAAAAACCAGGAAGGAATGTTGTATTTCTAGGAGCATTAAAAGAAAATGCGTGTTTTGATTCTTATGTATTGCTTGCTATCAGCAATTAAAAAGAAATCAAGTGGAAATACCAGATGGAAGGATATATCTTGACACTTGCAATCAAGCTTAGTCCTCACTCGTTGACTTTTCAGTCTGCATTTTTCTCAGTTTCAGAAAGAAATTATTTTTAGAAGTGCTTCAGATCAAAAATGTGAAACCCTCCTCCCTCATTACCATATCACAGCTACCTTCCCGAACAAGAAGTCCATAACCTGGTTTGGTGATATTCAATTAGACCCCCATACAAAGTTGATAGGTGACTCAAGACTCATTTGTGACTCATAAATGTTTCTATTTTATGCATAAATGTCAGCCACACCTTCTGGGCACACAAACTGTCAATTAATTTATTCTGGAGGCATTTCCAGCAGGAACACTGACTGTACACAGCCCCAGAGAGACCCTGTCTGGAACACTTCGTACAGTTCTCATCAGGCACTTTACAAAACAAAAAAGATCAAATTTCTCAAGCAAAGAAATTCAAAGAAATGGTTTTGGGAGACGGCACTTGAAGGCCTCCATCTACTTAAGTTCTCTGAACATTAGTAAAGGGTACCAAAAAGCTGCCTAGCTGTAAGTAGGGCTTGACTATCATTGAAGGAGGGATATGACTGCCCATGAAAATTAGGATGGTCTTGATGTCCACAAATATCATATCCATTGGTGCACTGTTGTATTTTCAAGGAAAGCTCAAGAGCCCAGAGGGTGTTCAGGTTCCTGGAGGTTTTGTTGGCAGGGCTAAGGGTCTACCTGGAGACAACCAAGGGCAGTCCCTTTTTTGGTAACTACAGGCTGCTGGTCCTGTGTCTTCAGAGGCAGGACGGAGCCCCAGCAATGTGCTGAGTTTCTAGCAGGTTGTCTGTGAAACCAGCACAGTCCTCCTGAAACGTTTTGTATTGGACAAGGAGACAAATTCCAGTCAAATGAACTAAATAATAATAATTTCAAAAGGTCTTTCCTTAAAAATCATCCAATGACCTGCAGTCCTCATGCTGCCCATATAATGTGTGAACTGCAGTCCTGATGGACTACTGCATGCAACAAACATCTCCAGCTCTTGAGAAAAATCAACCAAAGACATCTGACTGCAGTTTCCAAGAGGCTGCTATTGCACTTCATCAAAGCCTAGACAAGTGCAGTCTTCTCTTGACTACCAAAGACTTCAGGGTGGGAATCTGACTATTCGTATCTCAAAATTTCCAAAGCCCTTATTCCAGAACACAGCCCTTGTTGTCACAGGACTAACAGGGGCACAAAATCCAATCATAGCACTAAAATTCATACTAGTAACCTACATCTCTTGCCAGACTCCCTGTTAACTAACTCCTGATACACTGACATCCACCCAGATTGAACCACAACCTTCAAAATTTAAGCAACAAAACTTCAATACCTTATCAATCCTTTGAAAACACAGGGAAGAGGGGAGCCCTCTCTCATCCTGACAGAACTCTGAACCCAAGCATGGTTCCACTTCAGAGGGAGAATCAAACTACAGGCTAAATAAGAAACCTAGTCAAGAACTAGGCATTCATGGAGGAAATCTAGATGGTAAGAACAACACCTCTCCAACTGCATTTGTTTTTCAGGAACAAATGAAGAAGTTTAACTAGAACAAGAAAAAAAATGCCATCACCATCTGGGCTTATAATGTTCCTTTAAAAAATGAACCAGCTCAGAAACAAACAGCCTGTAAAATTTCAGCCAGAATGATCTCTTCACTCTTGTGACCAGTGGCAGGACTTGTTGAGCCCTGGAACAGGCTCCTCAGAAAAGTGGTCACAGCACCAAGCCTGACAGAATAAGCTTTTGGACAATGCTCTTGGGTACACAGTGTGACTCTTGGGGATGGTGCTGTGCAGGGCCAGGAGACGGACTTGATTATCCTCGTGGGTCCTTTCCAACCCTGGCATTTTCTTTGATTTGATGATTCTATGACCCAGCCTCAATGACATCAGAAGCAAATACTGGAGTTGCACAATGATTTCTGCCATCATGAGATAGCTCAATTAGCCCTTTGCCACTGCATTGTTTTGGCTTGGATTATTTTTTTGGATTGTCTTTTTTTTTTTTTTTCCAGGTCCCTCTCTTCTCTCCCTCTAACCTAACCTCTTTTTGTCAAAGACCTATATTTAGGAGTTAGGAAGTGTAACAGTAGGTTTCATGTACTTCTACAAGACTTCTGGGCCAGTTACATGACATTGCGATGGATACAGCTCAGCTACAGCCATTCTGGGAACTTACAGGAATGTGTTTTAATGAGCATTTGGAGAATGACAATGGACCTGGTATACATGAAGTGCAAAAGGGTGGAATTTATACTTCTCTTGCTTAAATCGATCGAGTATATATTATCTATTTCAAAATATTGACAGTTCTCTGGCTTCTAATTCTCTCCTGCTGGGAGTGCATTTAGCATCCCATATTACTCCAGTGACTTTTTATAAAATAAATTAACCTAACTCAGGCAGGTTTCCTTCTTTTCCTCAGTTGTGCAATTTGGCTCTGAAATTACAGCTCAGGTGGCAAACAGGCAACAGTCACTCCTGCACCTGTGACAGCATCCTTCCAGGCCAGAACATGAGAATTTAACATTGTTTGAACAGGAACTCTCATTTTCCCAGTAGGATGAACAGCATAACCGTAAAGAAGTTCCAAAATACTGGTTTCTACATGCCTGTGAAGCCACTTTCAGGTCACCTTTCAAACTCTCATTGAATTGGTGGTAATTAAGAGGTTTGACCTTTCTGCTGGAAATACAACAAATCAGCGTCTCACTGAAGAGTTAAAAACTCTCTCAAACATATCTCAAATAGTTTCTCTGTAATATCATGGGGTGTGTGGAACAGATTAATTTCCCATCTGGTCTATGAATTTGTTTGCATTATTTGTTTCTATTAGCAACTACAACTTACTAGAAACCACACAGGCGTACGGACAGACACAGTTCTTACTAAGAAAATCAAAATAAATAAGAAAAAATTTGAGAAGGATGCAACAGAGAACAGATGAATCCTCGGAAGTGTTTAAGTCAATGATTTGTTACATCCTTTTAAGAGGTTGTTTATAGACAAAATTGGCATTTCTTGAAGTAATATCAATATTTAAGTTGTCTGATTGAAATGCAGCATACTTCAGCAGAGACTCTCTTCAAATCCGCTCAGCTCTTGGCTTACATACAAACCCATACAACTGTGTGCAGGACATACTTTTGGCTCACTTTTAACAATCAGATACATGGACCATCATCTGTTTTCTCTTTAATGAATACCTCTAGTCTCATACATCACAGAAAGCAAGGGAGTGCTTTTTAGGAGGAGTTTGAATGAAGGGAGAGAGCTCTGCAAATCAGTTCAGGAAGAGTGTTCCACAACTGATAGATGTCCATGAGACAGCTGTGGTAGCTTATCAGCATTAGCTTTTTATAGTCCTGTTACATTCAAGCAGGGAAGCCCCAAACACATATAAATAATATTGATGAAATCGTGTGTGTGTGTATACACACACCTTTTCCCCCATTCACTCCACAAATTATGCACTCTTCATGATATAGTATGTTCATAAAAACCCCTCTGGAATAACAGCTTCAGTGGCAGTACAACCCTCTCTGTTTAACTCCTAAGTTTTTGTGTAGTATGTTAAATAATTTTTCACATTTTGTCGTTTATTTCTTCCTCACTGAACAAAAGACTCACTAACATTTAGATCCTAAAGAAGCACTGAACACACATTTGTTTTGTGGCCCTGTTAGATTTCTTGTGATGCTGCTTGCTGAAACTTACCCCATTTCATTAAAAACAAATGGGATATGACTTAATTACAACTGAGTGGAAGTTGAGGTGTAATATCCACACACTGCATAAAATTATAACCAAAAATGAACTTTCACACCTTAATACCCTTTAGGTAATAGCAGCAGGAATAAGTGTGAAATCAGCTGTATATTAATCTGTATATTAATCTGTATCAGGCTATTCTGTTTTAATGTTACAATCTGAACTAAAAGAACCTCCTGAGTCTGCTCCTAGCTCCTATTACTACCTTGTCATCCTGGTAATTTATGTTTCAGAAAGGTTTTCAATTTCAGAGTGTCAGACTTTGAAAAATAGAGGGAATCAATTAACAACATGAATTTAAAAGAGAATGTGATGGAAACACTTATCAATAGCATGGAGGTAAGTGAGGAAAATGGAACAGGCTCCAAAGGACTGCTCATGACAGGCTAAACTGGTATTTGGCCTTGGCAAGATCTCCAACTGGCCTCAGTAAAACATTTAGAAAGGTTCACCCAGAGCAGGACTGTGCTAGAGAGCTCAACTGGCAACTGGGCAGAAGAGAAATACCAATGGTTGTGTTGTTGCAAGAACCATTGGGATGGAAGAAAGTAAACCCGGGATCAAGCTTCATTTAAGATATTCCTGTTACAGTATGGCACAAAAATAGAAGCTCAGCTAATATTACAAAAGGACTCATCCTCACCTAAACTTTGCTGTCTAAAAATCAGGTTTTTACTAAAAAAGGACTGCTCCGTTCATAGTCACTGTAGAAACATTGAGGAGGAAAAGAATGACCTGAACTAAGGCAGTTCATTCTTTCCACTGCCTGTAGAGGGAATCTAGATGATTTTATTAAGCCAACAGCCTAATTTTCAGACAGCTGTTTAGTGGTTGGCATAACAGAAAAAGCTCAGAGAGAAAACATTTAATTCCTGCAGTGCATGAGAATTAACTTTCTGCAATCCATGGGTACATATGGAAGAGGGTTTGGGTTTATCTTGACCAGAATTGGTGTTCAACTGTACCTAATGACAAGGCTCCCTACATTAACACATCCCAGTTTTCTACTGCTTACTTTCAAAGGGCAATACTAGCCCAAAGGTTTGTGGGGTGAAGTTCAGAGGCCAAAAAGGTCCAACTGCCAAAAAACATCTGCCTTTAGCCTTCAGCAACCTCTTGGCAACATTCTTACTGCCGAGATACAAACCCTGGAGAGCAGGTATGGGAATTACAACACAAATCTGGTTTTTTTTTTTTGACTTTGCAGTTCTCAGCAATTCTTCCTCTCTGAGCTTTGCATTCTCAGAATTTAATGACAGGTTGCTGCATAAGGAATTACTAATGCAACTTATATGGAGTACACCATGAACTCCAAAGATAGGTTCTTTTGTACAGTATGCCAAAAATATTTTCTTACATGTAATCATCAAAACAAATAAAATATGCTACTTTGAACTAGAAGATCTTTAATGACTATTTTGCAAATAATAATCTATCTTTATGCATGATCTGCCTGCAGCACAGCACTTGGTGAAATTCACATCAGCTAAAATTTCAAGTTGCACACTCCTGAATATGAGATTGCAAAGCAAAAAACTGTGCATACTATCAGCTTTTTTCCCTTTCCATTGTTTGATCTCTTTTCCACAACATCACTCATTACTCTAACACAAAAATCAGGAGTTCTATCCTCAGCTGTGTTAGAGCTACAACGATGTTTTCTCAATACTCACTTTTGGCACATGTGGATTAAATTCTACTGCTCTGTGAATAGCTTCTACTGCATTCATCTCTGCGGTACTCAGCCCTCGCCTTGAGGCAGCCTCTGGAGAAAATCTACAAATGCAAAGAAACAAACACATTAGGTCAGAAATGCTAGTAAGAAAAAGTCAGAAAAAGAATCTAGAACATGGGCCCATGTAACCAAACTGAGTAGTTTTCCTATGCTCTCCAAACTTCCATAGCAAGTGGAAACTCTGAGTGATCTGTTACATCAAGGCCAATAAAAATCCCAGCAGAAGCGGAAAGCATGTTTTTATCTAATCATGGCAGAAAGTCAGTTCAAACACTCCCTTCTCTGTCACTAACCTAAATTTGCTCTAGGTACCTTGCTAGGGGCATATTCAAGGCTGAAACTGCAGGAAAAAAAAAAAAAAGGAAAGAAAAGAAAAAATAACAAGACCAAAAACCCCCAAAAAACCATTGCCAAATTATTGTTGGAGGGTTTATATTAAAAACAGATTTGGGGAGGTTTTAGGAAGGTTCCCAACCCAATGCCCCTGGGTCAGGTTGAGATGGAAGCACGATGCAGCAGCAGTAGCAGGTGGTCTACTGGCTGCAGCACCATTGAGGGTAGCATGCCCAAACTGTGGGCAAATCATCTGCCCCAGTGAATAAAAAACCAGACCATGCAATCTCTTTCTCACCTCACACCCCACGGCTAACTCCAGAGCTGTACTTGGCAGGCAGACACCACAGGGAAAGCTGTGACAACCTTAGCCCTGCCCTCCCAAGCTGGAGTCGCTGTGTAGGGAGGAAAGATGTTGCAGTAGGTACTGGCGATCTACAGGATAAAAAGAATGAAAGAAAATTACTTAGATCTTGATGTGTACATACACTTTAAAAGCAAAAACTGTCAGGATGTCAGTCAAGAAAATGGCTTTCCACTCCACTTGCTTTTCAACTTTAGGGGACATTCGACCCTCAGGTGCACAGACACAACTCTGCCTGAGATTTGTGTGAAGGCATCTGAGAGCAGAATGGGGGTTTTGGAGCTCCATCTCACGAGGAGCTGAGCACCCTTTCAGAGTGGGCTGGTGCTCTCAAGTCCACAGGCATCAAATAAATGTGCTCAGCACCTTGGAAGGTTGAGACCCAAGAGAAAAACATAAAAGGAATGAACAGATATTTGTGTCTCTAAAAATATGAATGTCATCTGCCTCTCAGAATCCCTGACATAATAATGCTAAATCCACCTGCCGCTATTTAATTAGATGAGCACTCTGCTGACAGCACTTTTAAGATGACATCGTTACCAGTGCATCCACATTTAGTTTTTACCTTTTTGTGGTCAGGTTTACACAAAGTTGAAGAGGTTCAGCCACACAACCCTTTTCAGTTGCATCATCACTATACTATCTAGGAAGCCAAAGCTCACCCAGAGAGTATATATAAAACTGAAACAAGAACTGAATTCATGCTATTTCTCTTCTTTTCTTCTTCCTTAGTATCTCAAGTGCAATGTTTGATCAGTACAAATTTTTTATATATAAAGTAATTTTATCAATTTACTGCAGGTCTTAATTTTCCTGCTAAATCAGCAGATTGTTAGGGTGTGGGCTCAGCTAAGAAAAATCTTACATTAAATCAGGAATTTTGCTGGAATGTGGTTCTTAAACACTTACTTGTCAGAGACAGCTCTGGCTTTGAGCAATGCAGCTGTGTAGCATATTGTTGCTGATTTTGGTAAACTTATATCTGTTGAAAAGAAAGAAAAAAATTAAACATTTGAATATTAAAATTGTACGGAAGAAAAGTGTTTGATTGATGCTTTAGAGTAAGCATGACATACACAAAATTAGTATGTGAACTCAGAATACTTTCTCATCTTGGGACTTATGCTGCCACGTCACGCGGATTTTTAAATTTCCACCTGATATACAGGCTTTAAAATGTGTGTTAATGACCTCTGGAACTGCTATTTAAACAGCAACTGGTATCATTAGAGAACTAATTTAAAGAGTGACATGACAGAGACATAATGAAAGAATTCATTGCTCTGTAGATAAATATATAGATGATTTGGAATACCTGGATTTTTCCATAGTTCACAAAGTATCTAAGTAATACCTGAGGGCTATCTACTTCACTCTTCATGTTTTCACTGAGAAGCATCTGTCTAATATGAGCATGTGGCAGCTGTACAAGACAGCTATTCAAGTAATAATGGATTTGACTTGCAAGATCAATTGAAGTTAAAGATCTACAGTAAAATAAGGTGTTTTGCCTCTTAAGAAAATATTGGACCAAAACATACATTCACCAGACACTCTCTAGCCATTCTATCCTGTTCCAGAGACACACAGGACCATAAATCTGACTTAACCCATTCGTTAATTTATACATGTTTTCTACCAGCAATCCATTCAAAAGGTAGAGAGAAATGCTGCTTAACAGACTTGAGTGATATATTTGTTCTCACTGTTACAGAGAACTGACTTCCACATTTTTAATCTCATGGTGTGATCCTTGGAGATGTCCTGTGCAGGGCTAAGAGCTGGACTTGACGATCCTTGTGGGTCCCCTCCAACTCAGCTTATTCTGTGACTCTGTAATCTACCCAGCAGTCACATACTGAGACTGAAATATTCCAGCATTAAAAATTTAAAGATAACAGCCACATGAAGAAAACCCCAAGGCACAATAAACCAAACCCACTAAAGGTTGGATTCTGCAAACCCTTGCATACACGCTGATAACTTCCTATGGCAAACAGAAAGCACAGCAAACACAAGGCACTGAGGTAGGTCCACTGTAGAAGTGAGGAGCAGCTAATCTATCTGACTGTTGCTCTAAGAAACTATCTGTCCCTTGGTTTGTCATTAAATTTGATTAGAAAGATGAAATTACCAAGATAACTTGGCTACTTCAGGATTAACAGACACTTGTTACTCACTGAACTCATGTGCCTTGCAAGAGTTAGGCTCCAGAAGGGAGTTAAACAGAACAAGTAAGAACTATCTCAGCAGTCACCATCCTTCACTTATTAATAACCAAGCAACCAGGCACAATGTTATTCTGTGAGACCGAAAACATTGCCAGAATGACTGCAGCACTTTGAAAAGGCTGCCTGTTAAATGCTATTACTTTTTTATGCACTTGCACTTCAAGTATGAGATGTACAGATCCTGCTGGAGGCTTCCCTATTATATATTGCAACTATAATTTCACTGGAGTATGTAATTGTAGTGACTGAAGTAATTAAAATCAACAGCATGCAGAGCAGTTTGGATGACAGATATGTTCATTACTCCACTAATAGAAGACAGCTACAGACACAGGCATGAGCACATCTTCAGTGATAGGAAGAGAAAATATTTCTGAACATATCCAATAGCCCTCTTTATATTAAGTTTTCCTTAACATCAGGAGTTAAAAGTTATTTCCAGTAAACAGAAATGTCTTTTAAATATATTAAAACAGTATCACAAAAAAAATGTGTCCTAGTAGACAGTAAGTGTTCCTGAGCTGGAAACATCTGTGCATATAGAGTGCACAATGATTCACAATGAACAGCTGGCATCTGCAAGGAAGAGAAATGAGGTGAGTTGAGCTAAGGCTCAGACACACCATGTGAGTCCTTTCTGCAGAAGAAATGGGATTTCTCAAAGAATATTGTGTTCAAATCTGATCACCTATGGTCAAGAACAACAAAAGCAAACAGAAGGATTGGACTGTTTTTGTATCAAACCAAATAAAATAAAAACTTAGAGAAGATCCAACTGTTTCCTACGCAGACCCACATGGAACACCAGGAGAGAAGAAGGGTTGCTCAGGTAAAGGACAGCATTGGCACAAGAATAAAGAGTTCAAAATTAAATTCAGGCTGCAGATCAAAAGAAAGTCTCTGTGAAATGAACATTTGAGGGAGACCTCCATGGAGAACAGCGGGGCAAAAAACCAACTAATTCTAGGATGGAGCTTGCTCAGCTCATGGAAGGAGCAGCATCATGCAGGGAATGCAACAGCAGGGGCCCTGACTCACCCAGGAGGTCTCTTCCAGTACTATGCTCCTAGAAAGCAAGCAGCCCTTGTTTGAGGATAATAATTATAAACCCCTAGCAATGGAAGAAACAGATACAAATGTTCATGTTTATCACAGAATCACAGAGTGGTTGGAGTGGGAAGCAAGTGCTGGACAACCTCTAGTCCAACTGAGTCCAACTAACAGATCCATGCCTGCTTGCTTTCAAAAGTGTTTTTCTTTTTGTTTGCTACATATTAGACCAAAAGTATTTGGTCCTACCATATGCCAGTCTATGACTACAATACTTTAAAATAATTTTGGCTTCATCTCCAAAACTTCACCCTCATATTTTAGAGAGCCATAAACCATTATGTCTGGTAACAACTTGAATTTAGCAAGGGAATTGTGTCCAAACTGGCCCTAGGAGATATGTATTCTGTCAGAACCAAAGCGAAGTTTTAATAAATGACTGTGTCCAGCTCTCTGAGCCATCTGGCAAAATATCTTCACATACACTGTTTCCCACCCTCCTGTGATTACTTGTGGAGCTCCCACAATGTGCTGAAAGATGTGACTGCTATTCTGTTGTCAAATCCATCAGGACATTTTTGCCTAATAGAAACTGATGTGTCAATCTAGAAAATACTCTCCTTCTTTCTTATTGCTTGTATCATCAAACAGGATACAAAAATCTAGAATTAATTTATAAGAATTTCCTTTCAATATGCTCCATTCATGTATGAGGAGGGCTGGGAAAGTGAATTCTTACAATTCATTTGCTTCTTAAGCAGTTGCTTATGAGACTGAACTGATGGAAAGATGCTATGGATATGCAGAGTACGCTATATATCTAAAATGGTCATGGCATCTACTGCTCTTATCAACAGCAATTAAAACAAAAAAAATTATGAATCTGGATATGGAATGATGCAACATTCCTTACCAAGTTAGCAGAAGGTTCTAAACATCTTCATGTTTAGACAGGCATGTTGCAATTGCTTTAGTCATTAATAAATGCAAAAATGTAAGTCACTAATCACAAATTATTCCAAATTTTGCACAGGTGATAGGAAGACTTGCTTACAGATTGTAAGCACTCTAGCAAATAAATATGTGCAGGTTGGATCAGTGATGACAGAAGAGAGATGCAGTCATCTATAAAGACACAAACATTAAGAAAGAAAGTGAATGAAGCTGATACAAATGGTTAAAAACAAGAGTAATGTGATGGAAATCATTAAAGAAAAGTATGAGATGAATATCAGGGGAAAACTGCTATCAAAAATATCTAATATCCCATTAGAACACTGATCACATTTTCCCACAAAATGTAGTACAAAACATGCTGGAGGGAGCACAGCTATGAATATGCTGCTTATGAAACTCAGTTCTGATTCTCTGTACTTTTGGCATTCTTTCTCAGTAGTGGGAAACACCCCAGTCAAACACAGCCCCTGTGTTACAATGGGAAAACCACAAGTAGCCTTTATTTTGCCATAACCACAACTAAAACTTACACTATTCAGATACGGGAAGATTTACTGTTGATTTTAAACACTTCGCATGCCACTTTTGCTGACAAGCATATCAGTGACCACAAGCAAGTGTCAGCCACTTTAACTTGACCACGTTAAATTCTAAATGCCTGTAGAGGGGAAGGAATAATTTCTGCTTAAGAAAGTTAAAGAGAGCAAGACTAGTATAATTACTTTACACTTCTTGTGCTTTTGCACAAATAGGCAAAACAAAAAATGCCACAGATGCATTTGGCAAAAAAAAAGAAACCAGATGGTATGAACAGACACAAACTGTTGCTGAAACCTAGCCGAAGTGACAAGTGATTTTGATACGGAGGAAAGAAATCAGGTCTTGCAAGCATAAGCTGGAAAAGATGTGACAGGAACATAGACAAACTATTCTCTTGATATTACTGTTACACAAACTCAAGGTCTTGATTTGTGTCTCTTGGAGAAGGTAGATTAGGTTTTGGTGTAACCATAACTAAAAGGAACTTATCTTAAGATATCTCTTTCAAAGAAACAAAAGGGTTGTAAAATACTGTGTATGAGGGAATGGCTGCTTCCATACTGCCACTTTCTGAAGAAAACTCTTCATTGCACTTACAACACCTACCCAGTTAGCTCCACCAGGTAGCATACCTCCAAAAAGTAAAATATAAACATGGCAAGTAATGAAACTATCTACAAAACCCCTGGAGACCATAGCTAATGTAACTGGAGGCTGCATGCAATTGCTTCATCAATCTGCAACTCTCTACAAAAGGATTGTCTTCAACATAAACAGAATTTACATGCATAATCTGTAAGAACAATAAGAAATTGGACAGAAGCGGGTAGAGAAAAGACAGTAGTCCTGAACTGACTACATTTTAGAAAAGTCACTTCTCTGTGTTAACTGTTCGGATTTCACTTAGTTATAAGTATTCCAAGTATTCCACTTTCTCAAGTGTTTCTTCAAAGGCCTGCATTTTGATTTAAAACTAATTTAAAGTAGGATTCTGCTTGAGCAAGCTGTTATCAAATTAAAAGTGTCAAAGCACAGAGCAGAATGAGATATTTTGTATTTAAACCCCATTTCCCTTCTGTGTGTCCTTTGCTCTAAAATATTGTCTCAAGTGAACTCTGCATTTGGAACTCTGGCATGAGGGTCTTTCTCCTTCTCTGCAAAGGAGAGAAGAATGTGAGAGAAGAATCTGTGTAAGGTGTTCATCCTGCAAACAAGAAGGCTTTTAGTCTCACTGGAAAACACTGTGCTTCTAAAAAATGAAAGCAAGGACAGGTTTAGAGAGGAACCATTGCATCACTAAGATTAAACACAGAGGCATCCATTCTTTCTAAACCTGACTTTAAATTGCCAGAAAAGTCTGAGTTTTCACACAGTGCCCAGGTGATCACTTAATATCTATCAAAGCAACTGGCTGCCCAGGGAAATTAATAAATCAGTTCCTCCAAGCATCATTACAAGCAGACCAACACCCCCAGCCATAGCTATTTCTGCTGTAAATAACACGGATATGTGTTAAATCAGAGCCAAAAATATTTTCAGAATTCAACAGTATTTAGGTCATCCTCACTCTATTGACAGACACTGAACTCTGAAACCATAATGATGTAGCTCAGCAACAGTGCATGCTGTTCCACTAATGAGACCCTTTTTCCATGAATAATGAGTATGGACATCAGCTCTGTTGCCAGGTACATAATATAAACACAATTTAACACATGGCTTTTGCTAAAGCAGTGCATCTGCTTGCAGAGGCTGAGGTTTCACATGATGTGGTCCAACATTTTAGCCCAGGGTGGGAGCAGACTGCTCAAGGAAATAATTTGTTCATGTGTTATCAAAATACAATAAATCAGGTTTGGTCTTAGTCAAAAAAAAAGCAGCGGAGTGGGACCAACAGAAACTGCAGATAGGAAAGTATAAATGAGTTCAGTGTTTTATATTCCAATAAATCTTACAACACATGAAGCTGATGAGTTCTAAAATGAGCTGAGACTCCCTGAGACAGGCCTTCTGAGACTCATGAACTGTAAGGGTTATGTTGGTTAAGCCTTTGTTTGCTGAGTCCTTTTGCAAACCTAGTGCATACACACACCATAGCAAAGTGTGAGTTGAAACTGCCTGTGCTCAAACAGCCAAAGTAAGAGCTTTATTTTTAAAAGTCTCATTTGTTCTGACTCTAGCGTATGCTTTTGAGAAAATGAAACACACTTTCAATTTTTATCAACTTCCATGACATAAAGTGCTACCATGGCATTGTTTAAAATCAGGGATCAGTGCCTTCATTATGCCAAAGTAGAGCTCGCACTGGAGTTCAGTCTTGAGATTTGAGAATACAGGCTTAATACCCTGTTCTGTCACAGTTCTGCTACTTCCCAGGACTATTACCTCATAACTGCATTGAAAACTAGAAGGTGCCAACCTACAGTGATGCCTGGGGAATAAAAACCACCATTTCTCCTTACTTGCTTTTTAACATGGCAAAATGAAGAACATAGGCATTGCTCCCAGTGTCACAGGAATTACTGAAATACAAGGAGCTACTAGAAAGACTCTGATGTTACCACTTTAACTGCCAATTTCTTCAGTCAGACTAAGTACAACCAAGATCTCTTCCAGAGTCATTACTGCTACTGAATGGCAGTATTCAAGGGCCTGGGTGACATTTTGATCTCTGCTTAGAATGATTTGACCTCAAAAAAGAGTTGAAAACATTCCAGACTGGACTGGTAGGAGTGATTATCACTAATGTTGCCTGTAATCAGCCGTTTATTTATATTTCTTTTAAATAGCCTCATCTCTGAGACAGTCTACTGCAGGAGTCTGAAATCTGGCAGGATGATCATGTTAGTACCAAGCCAATGGTCTGTTCTGAGCCTCATTTAAATTTATCTTAACTTCCTAAGTTATAAGATGTTAGAAGAAAGCAGTTAGCACATATTTAATGGGAGCTTCTGCATTTTTTTTTTTTGGCTATACCATCCAAAGATTCATTGCTCAACAAGTACAGGTCTCAGTGCTCCAGTGAACATGCACCAGCCCTTTGCCATGGTTGATCATGGTGTGATGATACGGGCCCAAGTACTGGGGCTGACAGGAGAGAATTCTCTGTCTGCGTGAGCTCTTACTGTTCTTTTTGGCACCCAGGAAATGCAACAGAGAATGACAAATGAAGAGGAGGCAGAAGCCACTGAGAAAAGGGTAGATGGAAAAGATGTTACAAGGGAAGTTGTAAAGTGGATGGCAATGTATCTTGACCATCAGTGCTCTGAAGAGAAGACTTGGATAGGTAGTTAGGAAAAGCAGAAGAATGGAACTGAGAATGAGTGGTACTGGCTGAACAAGGAGCCTCTGGTAGGAAGTGGGAGCAATTAAAAGCTATAATTGAGCATGCAGAAGAGAAGACACTTCAGTAAGCAAATGGGACAGAAGACCAGCCAATTCCTTAAAAGAAACCATGAGAAAGAAAAATGAGCACTGTGGATATAGGCTCCAGTGGAGGAGCCTATATTGGTAGGCATTCATACAAGAGTAGCTCAAATAATGTCCCTCTGTCTTTTCCAAAACTGTGAATGTTTCAAGCCTTAAAATCTTTGTTCAAAGAGCATCAGAGACACTAAGAGCTAGCAACTGACAACATTTTAAAGGCTACAAGATCAACCTGGCAAAAGAGTTAAGAAACATCAAAATTAAGGCTACATAGGTTTCACTTAAGCCAGCTATTTGATCCATGCAGGTTATGATCTCATTTCTAGTTATATCATTATGTAATATTCCTTTCAAAAACTCCCATAACCCAGTGCATAGAATGACATTTTTCTGAGGATGAATGAGGACTGTGTAGCAACACAGTAGGAAACTGACAGCTGTAGGTTCCCTGATTCACCTGCTGCAGAACTTGGAAAGTGGCTACTGAGTAAGCCAGGGACTGCAGTAAGAAGAGGAAGAGTGGCACTGTGCAGGCTGATGAATGCTGCTCTAGAGAACTGGATTATATTCCTGGTTTTGTCACCAAGTTTCTACACAATATGAGGAAAACCCAGTTTTTTTTTTTAACTAAACAAAGTATGCCAGTTTCTGCGTCTCTGAAAATCTGGTGTCTTCAAATTTAAAGAGCTAGAGCTCCAGCAGCTGTGATTTGAATATGAAAAGAGTTGCAGTGCTGTATAAACCAATATTTACTGAAAACCAAAACAAAATAATACAAAATATTCACCTAGTCTTCTGGGTTTTCCAAGGTTTACCTATAAGAAATGAAGTCTGCTACTCACCAGACTGCTATGAAGTTAAATCAACGTTTTCTTCTATGCTACTAAGTCAACAATCACAGGTAAGTCCATGGGGCAACTGATAATATCTTATTCAGAAAAGGTTTGAATAGCATGCAATAAAAATTATGCAGAACCTAAACAGTCATTCTTTAACATCAAGAGAAAACAAAGAAAGGACAGGGGAGCTGCCAGTGAGTGCCATCACCCTGTACAATGATTTCAGCATGGCTGGCAGAAAAAATGCACAGTATTTAATCTTTGGATAAAGGATTGTGTAAGGGCATGTATGAAGCTCATGTCTATCAATTTAATTACAGTGTTTTCTAAATAATAGGAGTTTGACTTAAATATATTTCTTCTGTGTGTATCACCTAGAGAAAATACAAATACATATTTGAACTTACCATCATACTTTGCTAAGACTGCCTGGACGTCTGCATATGCTTGCAGTTCCAGCAAAGCCTCTAGCAGGTTTTCATGGATGTTGAACATGCTGAGCAGGGGAAACTCCTTCATCAGCTACAATCAATAACATATGAAAGGGTTAGATAATTAAAATGGAGAAGGGTTTCTTGTTCAAAATGCATTGAAATAGACAACACCAAGGTAAAACTCCTCAGTTCCCCTTGCTCTTAGTTCTTTCCCAAAGCTCACTATTATCTCAGAAACTTCTGAGCTCATAATGGATACAAGGTCAGGTTCTTGTCAAGACATGCTTGTATAGGATGTAATTAGTCCAATCCAACAACCCAGCTATCTGAACACACAACTCTCCTTCAATGAACAGGCTTCTTCAAAGTGAAAAAGAGTTATTGTTCTGGGGAAGAATTTCACCAGTGTACCGCCAGTGTATCAGTAGTACGTAGTCCAGCACCTCTCTGGTGAAACCATAAAATACATTGAAAAACCACAATGACATCAAATTAGAGATGTTACATATCTACTTACACAGAGAAGCTTACATATATGCAACCATATATCAAGTATGTGATACCAGGATTTGTAATTGTTAATACTTAAGAACACAACTGCAACTGTGGCCATAAATTAAAAAAAAAGAGAAAAAAGGAAAGGAAAGGAAAGGAAAGGAAAGGAAAGGAAAGGAAAGGAAAGGAAAGGAAAGGAAAGGAAAGGAAAGGAAAGGAACAATAGGAAAGGTAAAGCTTATGCAAATTAAACACTGTAACTAAGGAATACATCTTGTATGACAAACTGAATGAAATATGGTGTTAAAATAATCTAATCTTTTCACATAAGAAAGTAAGTGCCTTTACTTTATGAACTAAGCCATTGAGAGATACCAGGAATTTGTTTTTAGATACCCTCAGTTTCAGTATCTGCATAGATTCAAATGGCTGAAGCTGATACTCAATTGCACCTCTTTTTTAAGCCACACCTATAAGAACCATCCATGTTTTTTACTGCAGAATTGATTAAACAATATTTTTTATTGTCAGTGTGATTCTCTAAAGAACTGAAGTGATAAAAGATCCTTGCTTCCTTGTGTCCCCTTTATGGTTGTTTAACTGCTTTCATGATGTAGATTCAGCACAAAAGGTCCCTGACAGTGAAGAACTGGGGTAGCTGATATTACCACTGCTTCTCAGGAACTTGCAGGGAAACACTAAAATTTACAGTCTCTCTGATAGGGTTTATGAGACAGAAATACTGTAACATGCCAAGTAAAGAATATGCTTCAAGGTCAGCTTTGCTCTATTTGAAAATAATAAGCCAGATCTGAAAACTCTGACACTTAATAAACCTACCTTTCAATACGCAAACAGCAAAACTGATGAGAACCAGCAGATCTTAATCTCACAAATAGATAAGATAAAAGTAAACAGATTGAAACAAGGGATGGATATTCACCAAGAACTTGAAAAAATGAGAGAAAGGTAATGCACTGGAGCTTCTTCACTCTGTTATGAAAAGGGACCTTAACAAGTAAAGACAGAAGCAAAGCACAGAGAATTTCTTTCTTGTGAAATGGTCTGGTACAAGCTAATGGAGGAACTATTCTGACCTTAAGATTCTAAATTTGTCTGTCTGGAATAGCATTGACTTTGCTGCAGTTTGAGGATTATTAGAATGAAAGGCAAGAATGGCAGTGTTTTGTTTAAGTGATTATATAAATTTCTGGTGAGAATCAGATCACTGAGAGAGCATCTGAAAGAGGTCACTGAACTTTTCATGTTAATGGCATGGGGATGGCCATAAACTCCTGGTTTCACTGACTGGAGCTGAGAAAAACAGCACAAACAAAACTGCATAGTTTGCAAGCTTTTCTCCTCCATTTAAGAAAAAAAAAAAAAAGACCACAGATCTTGAGATCTTGATGCTCATGTAGGTTAAGTGGAAGAGTTTGAGAATAAAATAAAAAGTTTAAGTTGTTGTTTGCGAAGAAAAGTAAGTGCAGGTGAAAATTCACATAGTTGTATTCATTAGTTAAAGATCCATCATTAATTCTACTTCTCTTCATTTTTGTCCTTACTCACTATTGGATTTTTAAGAGAGGAAGCTACTATTTGGCAGGAAAGAGCATGACAGAATCTGGCTCTACATAAATGTGATTTAAAGTTTGAAATGAACATCTTGCAAAGAAACCTCTCTAAGGGATTAAGAAAGATTATCCCTGCTCATTGAGAATGAATAACGGCTGGCAAAATAACATTCCCTCCATCAGTGAAGAGAAGGGAAGAGCTGCTAGTTATAGATGTACTCTGGCCAGTAAAAGCTCTTACTCTGGTTCTGTCTCTCTCACTGACATCACTCACTGATTATTTTTTTTTTGCTATTTTAATTAGGTTCTGTCAGAGTGATAAAGCCTGTCTCAGACAGCAGAGGAATAAAGGTCACTGTCTGGACTGCCAGGCCACCAAACTGAAGTGTTAATAAAGGTTTCATCTGGGAAAGGTCGAGCATTAAGAAGTCTAAACCAGTAATACTGAACTCAGTTAATACTGTAGCCTCAAAAATAAAACATCTCTAAGTGACCACTCAGCTATTTGAACACTGACTGTGCATAAATGACAGCATGTTTGCTATTAAAAAAAAGAAAGAGAAGACATGAACTCATTTTTCTCTCATATCTGGATGTAGAGTTTCTAGTTCTCACTGCAAGTAATTTCTAGTCCCAGTAAAAATTTGTTTACTGAGAAACTTGCCAGAAAGTAAAGCCACTTGGATGGAAGAATATTATGACAGGTCATCTTTCAGGTCTCATAGTGAAAGCAAACACTGGGAAAGAAAAAACTGCCACCAGGTCTGATGACTGGTCAGGGAAGGCCACATACTGGGTCACGCTGAGGAGCAGTGGGAGCAGACTGAGCTTGCTCCCCCCCAGCAGATGGAGGGGGAGCTGGCTCATACTCCACACAGAGATGTAAAGATGGGCACATTTTCCCAAACACAGGATAAAAAACACACCCTTGAGTTCGCCAGACGTGTACATCACTGAGCTCTAATTGGGCCTCCAGTTTAAGAGGCACAGACATCCCTTTGCACCCAATGATTTATTTTCTGCGAAGTTACAGACCAGTATTTGCCAAATCATTTGGCTTATAAATTTAATTTATTTTTACTTCTTTACTGTAATCTGAGAAATAAATTTATCTGAGTGGCAAGCACTGCACTTGGAGACAAGATGAAGGCTCTGCTATCATCTTTCTCCACACCTTCAGACCTCAAGAGACAGCCACCAAATTCAGCACTCAAGATTTCCTGAGCCACAGAGCCACTACAGCATTTCACATGTACACTACTTAGGTCTAAAAATGCCATTGTAAAATTCAAGTTAGTTGGTTTCTTGGCTGGCACTAAAGAGAAGTGTTCCACTGATCTAAACTGATTTTCACACCATGTGAAAACAGACACCACATGGCTATAAATGTATTCCCTCCTTACAACATGAGAATATTCAAATAGCTGTTGAACATATCATGCCAAATCTATGTTCACAAGGATTTTACCTGGAACTTCTATTGGTCAAAATACTTTCTGGCAATCAAAGTCAGACCTGGAGCTGGGTTAGTACATATTCTGTTCCAATTAATCTGCGTGTTTGGGGGAAAATAGGTACAGGTGTAGAAAGCGGAGCTGCTTTTCTTTGAAAGAGTCATTAGGTATACTGCAAATATACAGAAAAGGTAGCTTTTGCAGGTAATTCAGTTTTAATGTTTTAGATAAATAGTATTTTGGGAATATAAGTTTGCAGAAAAATTCTGGAAGTAAGTCTGACACAATCTGAACATATTTGAACACTAGTCCCAGAAGCACCCTATTCCCAGGCTCACTTCAATTCACATTACAGGGTGCAGATTCAATGATTTTGTGATAGATATGAAAAAATGATGATTGGAAAAAATACCTTATGGTACAAAGAAATCCACACCTGATTTGTTGGATGAAGAACAAGTTTCATCTCCCAAACGACATTTATTGAAGAAGATTCCCTAACTGAGAGTATTTCAGTTAATGGCATTTTCATTTAGATCTAATTTTTAAAACATTTTCAAGGAATGCAGCTTTAATGTCTGCATCCTTTATTCTCGCTGTGACAACATTAACATCATTAATCAAATAACCAGAAAACATTATTTGTATAGAAACCCACTACAACCTCCAGCTTATGCTGACAACTAGACCTCAGGACTCAAGGGAATACAAAGGTGGAAAAATGAATAATGTTATATATAGCCTGCTGTTGACACATTTATTCTCCATTTGCATTATGACTGTATGCATGGTCACAAATTTTGTGGGCAGGGCACGCAATCATTCATTGCTGCTTGTACTCCTGTCTTCTCAACAAACAAACAGTAATATTCATCACATCAATGTACTCAACTGAATGCATTCAAAAAATGAATTGTGAATTCATCTCAAAATAAAGAAACAACAAGAAAACAAGGGAAATTCAGTGCAAACAGTGAAACTGCTACAACCTTAATTACTAGTGCATGTGTTTCTGTGGATATCTGAAATGGAAATGGAAAACTGTCTCCTAAAAGGAGAATGGCTGAGGCTGCCATCTTTTATTTGCAGCTGTCCACCAAAACTGAAGGACCAAGCACACAGTATGGATAGCACTGGCATCTTCACAAGTGCTTTGCATAAACTGCTTTCTGGTATATGACCCCTAATCTGCCAGCTGAACAAGGTGGGAAAGGTAAAACTCCAACCCATTTCTGAGTAGGAAAACAGAAGTTTCCATTTCTGTGAGCTTCATTGTCTGCAGATAACCCTTCAGGATGTCTAAGCTCTGACTGAAGCTCTCCCTGGGCATGAGACATTGGCAACATGTCACTCCATGTTGACCTTCTGATGTCTAATTAGATACACTAATTCTTAAGTTGTTCTCCTGGCCAGCTCAACTGGCAAGGACAGAAGGGCAGAAACACTGTCAGCAGACTAAAGTTAGCACACAAAAAACCTCAGATGCTTAAAAATGAGTCTAACTCCTGGTCCTAAAAGTGCAACTCATTCCACCACTGTCTCTTTGTGAGCGGGATTCATGTGATAAAAACACGTCATAACTCTTGGGAGTTGAAAAAGTATCTAAAATACACTGGACCTACCTGAATGAAAGTTAATTACAGCAGTTAATTACCTGAATTACTTAATTACAGCAAAAGTAGGATTCTGTCAATTCATTAATAGGAAGTACTGCATTCCTTTTGGTAAATGATGACTGGTTTGTTTGGAAGCAGCTCTACAGTTACCCTCTTACAGCTCAGAGAGGATACCAGCTAAGAAACCAAATCTGTCAGATCCTCTTGTTGAAGCTTGGAAATTATTAGCAGTAGAAGCCTTGTATTTTCCTCATATATGGAGTTCAGGAAATTTGACAACTTCAGAATGTCAGAAAAGAGACCCAGATCCAGCTCACACTAACTCTGGGATGGCATGGGTTTATAATTTGCCAACTTTCAATTTTAAACTTGAATTTAGACATAGTGCTGCACAATATTCAAAGATAATACGACTTCTCTACAATGTAGGATTAACAATGAGTAAATGAAATGAAAAATAATCTTACTAAATATGCAAACTCTAAAGAAATATGTTAGAGCATGCAGCCTTTTAGTTTTCTCTCAACTGGAGGATTAAAGTGTTTAGAGTATGACAAGTTCTTTAAGGAATACAATTATGAAAATGCTGTTATTTGGACTATGCTGTAAAAAATGAATGTATTTCAGGAATAAAGGGAATTTTAAAGACAGATGTGGCATGAACCCAGAAGAGCACAAGTTGTTCCAGATTTTATACTTACTACTAAACAATCATGTTATATAAAACATGTAACAGTTCTAAATTATAATAATGTTTGTTACATCAAATATTATAAAGCATGAAAATAAAGTCTTTACTCACAGTCCTGCTGAAAAATATATCCTTTATTTGCATCACAGATTCACAGAATGTTTTGGCTTAGAAAGGACCTTACAGATCATCTAGTTCCAACCCCCCTGCTGAGGGCAGGGATACCTTCTACTAGAAACAACCGGGCCATGAAAATTCATATTAAATACATAATTCTCCCTGAAAGTAAAAGTGGCTACTAAGAGGTGGCAAAAGCAGTAGACAGAAGCAGAATTAATCCTTGAAAGAACATCCCAAAGTACTTTTTTTCAGAAACTCACATATTTTTAGAAGTGGATTTTTAAGTGAAATAAAGTGAGGAAATTATCTAGGAGCTCAAAAAATGAGCTAGGATATTCCAAAGAGATGGAAGACCATTATACAAGTCTCTGAATATTGACTGATGCAAGATGGACAAGATGAAGTCCAGTTACCAGGGCCCCCACCAAGACTATGTGACTATATTCTATCTTAATAGAACAACAGTGCTGGAAACCTGTAATTTATATGAAAAACATTACTGTCAGTTTAGGTGGTAATCACCATTTTTAGCTTTTGAGAGTTCTGGGCAGAATCACAATCATGACTAAAAGTGAGGGGTCTGAGTCATGTGAAGATAAAGGAAGGAATAAACATCATTAGGGGAATCACAGAAGTCTCCATTTTAAGAGCCCACTGAAATGAGGGATATTCCAACTTGCTCTAGCCACTTACCATACCATGTGAATCTGTGCACAAACTGTATTTGAATATAGAGACATATGAAAATGTTAAAATCAGCATTTATCACTTGTCACTATTGCAGTGCTTGTGGAACAGAAAAAGAATTAACTGAAGATACCAATCTGTGGTGGAGACTGGCAAATGTCACCATTCACAGGAGCAGCAAAAGTATGTAAAAGTACAGTAGCAGTAAAGAACAGTAAAATCTATGAGATAACACTGGTCTTATTGAACCAAGTACCTTCCCTTCAAATTTTAATACATGGTGCTTGAAACAACTGCTACAGATGTTAATAAAACTAGAATCCCACTCACAGCAGAGCAGCCTGCCTAACCTGACCTGTATAACACAAGCCAAAGAGTCTGACTCACTAATCCTTGCCTCAAGCACAGAAGCATTTGGGAGAGACAGAAGTAGCTGTCATGCAGAAATTGTGTTATTAAGTTGCTAGGGATCGTAACATCTTTATTAGGAGTAGGTACTCACTTTGTTTCACACAACTTGATAATTCAAGGTGCAGAACACTGTTCTGGCTACATATATTTTTTACTCAAGAAGTAATCAGCAATGCACACAAGAACACAGAATTCAACAGAACCTTGAATAGAAATCCTTATTCAAAGCTCAGCTAAAGAAGTTGCCAAGAAAGTATGCTAGATTTCAGAACTATCATACCAGCAAAAATCACTAATACAACTGATCAGAAGAAGATAAAAACCCAACCTACTCATACCATTAAAATTGATTTAGTGTGGCTGAGAACCCTGTCAAACCCTCCAAGTGACATAACCTCCTAAACTATTTCAGATGCTTAGGGCAGCCCAACTGTTTACAGAACTTTTCATGCAGCCAATGGATAAGCATGCATCACTCTTGACAATACAAGCTGCTTAGGTGTCCCCTGTGGCACAAAATACACATTTAGTGACTGGCTGCAGGTGAGCACCAAGATGAACACAAAAACACATTCAGCTGAAATATCCTCAGCATGGTTGTCAGAGCTAAATATGTAAAAGCAGATTTCTAGGTCCTTTATCATGGTCTGAAGAGTAATTTCTCAGCAGATACGACTGACACTAGAAATAAAATACACTTTTCTGACCCTGAAAAAGTGTTTTTTTCTTTCCTTCTCCAGACTTAAGGAAGACCTGGAGACCCTCTTCTCTCCTTAAACCTCACTCAATTCTGAACGAGGTTGCAATAGAACAAGTTTCAATTCCACTGTGTCTCAGAAATACATACTTAATAAGAACACAAAGCAATCTGCGAGGGAGTGCATGCCCATGGGGCAGGAGATAAATACACTCTAGAATGAGTTTACTTCAACTTCTCTCAGAAGGAGGAAGCAATTAAGAACTTCCACTTGCTTTGTCCACTAGCATACCTTTTGCCTTCCACTGTTCTCTTTCATAAACATACATCTCCCTTCAATAAAAGCTTGTTTCACCAAATGTTCTCCAGAACAATCCCATGAAGCTCCAATGAATTTGACAAGTCATTTTCTTGCATGGTACATTTTCATCTGGATACTCCAGTGACCCAGCTGGGCTGCTCCTGCACTCAGTGGTGCAGCCATGGATTCAGTTGCCCACAAAGCAGAGAGGGAAGTGCCTTTGCATACCTTCCACATCCTCTGTTTTCAATCAATGAAAAACACAAGATGCAAACTTAGCACATTCCTGTTTTCCTCCATTGTAATGGTGAGGGACTCTGAAAAGAGCAGATGGAAAGCAGGTGGCACAAAAAGCTGCCCTTGCTCATCACCACTACTGGCTTGCAACATTGCCCACAAGGAAGATTCAACACGAAGGGACACTAAAGATTACTCACAGCCACCAGGATGGCCTTTTGCCTCTGCACATACTAAATTCTCCACCATCATTTAGAACAACCTACTTAAAATCCTCCTAACATAATCAGCACAACAAATAAAACAACAAGCACTGTAGACCTTCTCCTCAGGGACAGTAAAAGCAATCTAGTTCCCTCACAGACCATATCATGCTCTGTATAAACAATAATAAAACTGGAATAATTCTGTTGACTACATTGGAGTTATTCCAACAATACACTAATCAAAATGAGATCACAAGTTAACTCAATATATACAAATAGTGACAGCTGCTGGTTTCTATAGCAAAATATAGTAAATAATTATCATCAGAAATACAAGCAAAAGCAACACCTATGTATGATTTCATTACATGCTTCCATGGAAACTACAGGTTTGTAGTTCTCATTAATTCAACTGAATGAATTACATCTAAGCAGCAAAGCCAGCAAAAAAACACTGTCTCAAAATTAATCATAGATGCAACAGAAATTCCTACCCAGTTTTTTAAAACTAAAGAACCCTTGATTTTAAACAGTTTTTAAAAACAATTTTAGAAAATGCCCCTGGTTTTAAATACCTTCAATATAATATTAAAAAATATTATTTTCCTATCAGCAGTGTATATAACCATAAAATAAAACTCTTATTTAAGTCACCAACAGCTCATTTTCCTTCCATTAAGGTGCTTTAAGTAGGATCTCAGTATTTTCTTACAAAAAATTTAAGCAACACAATCTAATCCATCAGTAATGTCCTCAAGATGGCCTCATATATGCAATAAATTAAACACTCTCAAATATTTTATTTTTTCGAAGTGGCAAAGACTCACTACATCCCAATCATATTTCCCAGATGGTGTCATGAACCTCTTAACACTTCATTTCCATCATGTTCCATGTCTTGAGAAACCTGTTTTCAATCTTTCAAACACAAACAGGGCCTCCACCCTCTGTTCCCTGATGTTAGATTCAGCAGTCCCCAGCCAACATATTATTTGTATTCTTTTTAGGATGAATAAATTCATCTCCTTCCTCATCAATCACAAAGAAACCTTCAGTGACAGATTCATGTTCTTCAAAATTCTCCGTAAGTGTACTATTTATGTCTTCTATGAAGAAATGGAGAATATGCATTCATCAGAAATAAGTAGCTCCAAGGCAGTCTAGGAGAAGCATCTGCAAAGCTGACTTGACCCTAATCTTGCTCCCAGGGTACTGGAGCTGTGACCTAGAGTTACTGCTGCTTTAATATTTCATCTAGAGACTTGCTAATTCTCAGCTCTGCTTGCTTAAAATGAAGAACTGTAAAGGTATCTAATTCAGTTCTGAGAACTTGTCTCTAAGTAGAAAAATACAGAATGCATTGATCTGAGTTGAAACTCTCTAAGATGAAATTCCATCTTTATACCTCCTTTGTCTAGCATCCAGTCCTTTCATTTTAACAAAACATTGCTGTTGAAGAGTGTTTTTTGTTCTTCAAAAAATTGATGACTTTGTCTCCCTGTTAGTGCTGCCTCTCAAGATGCACATTGTAACTAACTTCAACAATTTTCTGTTTTGCTTATAAATTTCAGGCAATTTTATCTCTAGTGAAAAAATAAGTCATTCACTAATCAAAGCTCTGTTTCACTTTGCATAAGAAATCTAGGACTAGACAGACCACCCAAGTCCCCAGACCAAGTGCTCTGCATACACAACTATCCAAACATATTGACATCAGCAGAAATATGCTTCAGAGTATCTGTTCCCCATAGCCCTATCTACAAATCTCAAAACACATTTAGCAGCCCATAGTAAGCTCCAGAATTTCACATAATTATGATGTGTGATATTTGAAGGGGAAATTCAAAATTTTATCTTTCTTGTGTATTAATGCCAGAACTTAGAATTCCAATGTCTGTCCCAAAAACATTTCAGTATTTGTCCCACAGTGCTTGTGTAACAAAATTCATGAAGAATCAGTGGAGCTGGCTGGACTGAACACAATGTTTTTGAAATCAACATTCTCCCAGTTGACCAGAAGACTGCTAAACCAGGTCTTTCTTCCTCATCCCTCTTTCTCACACTCCTAGCTGTACAATGGCTGTTTTTTTTGACAAGCTCTATTTCAACAACTCTGTCTGGGATTCTAGTGGTTCTGGAGATTGAGAGTTGTGTGCCTGAAGAGCCCCAGCAAGAGTCAGAAAACAAAGTTACTCACCCCTTGGCATCTGTAGATACTTAGGATAAGAATCTGCATTATTACTGTGAATTCTGCTCAGTGTTTTAAAAAAACGCTCATGAGTGCTCCAGTTCCAGGAGAAGATGTCAAGTCCCGGACTCCAAGCTGGCAAACACACTTGCCCTACTGCCCCTGATGCAAGCGTCTCAGCTCCAGAGAAAGTCACTTTCCTTTTCACATTAAAATTCCCAGTGACACGTAACAAGAATTTCCCTTTTCACTAGACAGATTCCTGGACCATTCATCTGAGCTGCCCAAAGCACACTTTACATGTGCTTCATTCCAGTCTGGGATTTAATTTTGTGCATTTAAAATTTAACACCTGCATCCCAATTTTCAGAACTATGTATCTTGCTGGATTCACCTCTTTCATTTTTTTTTGTGGGAGCTGGAATATGAAATCTGAGACAAAGGAAACTGGGAGGTAGTTTTACGATCATTTGCCCAGAGGTGTAGGGCTCCATTCCCCCTTTTGTCACAGACTTGCTACCTCAGGTGATGTAAGTCACATCCTCAAAGAACTGTCTTCCTAATCTGCATCCTGGGAATATCACTGAAAGAAATTCTGGGCATTCACTGCTACATCTAAACTTGAGCATTTTACATATTTGAAACATGTACACTGCCTAATGTGAACAGCTGCCCCTTCTGCCATCTCCAAAATAGCTACTGTTCAGTGTTTCAAGTCTGCAGCTTTGTAGCTTATATCTATCATTGGTAGCTCCCTCCCCTGCCTACAAAGACAGAACACTGTCTCCATCTCAGAGGGTGTTCAGTTAATTACACATTCACAACTTGGGGTTTGACTTTTCAGTGATAGGTTTTGCATGAATAAATAACACCCTCAGAGCTGAATAGTATGACACAAACAATGCACAGAGCTAAACTTTGAAGGAGAAAACAGAATACTTAAGACCTGCTTATGAAGTTAGCAGCATTCAACACATGGCTCAGAAAAACAGTATTACTAACTTCATGATCAAATAATTAAAGACTGCACTTCATTGCACATGTACCAGGATGGGAAATTCAGTCTGCATGAGTAACCATTCATCTGGTACTTGATGTTGCTTTCATAACCTTATAAATAAATGATCACTTAAGTTAGTCTTTATGTACATTACACATACAAAAGAAATATCAGCAGTGCTGACTGAAGCAGGAATGGCTGCTAACTTGCAAGAAAATGTATAATTTCTATACTACAATTATGTAAATATCACATGCGAAAGAAATGCAAACTCACATCTCTCATCATTTTCACTGCTTCTCTGGTTCTTCCCAGCTTCCTTGCACACATTGCCAGCCTTCTTTTAATATATACTAACACATTGGTGTCCCTTCCTGTGTAAGAGGAAAAAGAAACAGCATTAAAATGAAAGGTTAATTCAGTATTCCAACACAAAAGGAAGCACAGTTTTTTTTCTTTTTTTTTCTTACACATTACCATCAAAGCTTTCACGAGAATTTTAATAAAACGTTATCAAAATCTGAAGATTAGATGTGGCATAACAGAACTGAAATTGGTGGAAATAATCAAGACATACAGTGGTATAAATAAGTACTCTTGGGTTGGCCTTGCACTGTGAAATATAAGCAGATCTGAAGGTACAGTTGCGTACATGCTTGTCAAAAAGAAGTATTAAAGGAAATCCTCATCCTCCTAACAATCTTTTTCTTAATGATTAGAAGAAAAGTATACTCTGAAGTTTTGGTTTACAGCTTTTATTCATTACCCAATTACCATCTTCAAATTCCTCACACCACTAATTATGGGTTGCAAATTAACATATTTCAGATATGATAGTCCTGTGTGCCAGAAGATTCCCTAGCAGCAAAGATGACAGAAACTAAACAGCAGTTATAACTATTCTCCTGGAGAATTCTTACTCCTTTCACTTCTCATTCGCTTCGAATATGAACTCTTAAAATGCTTCTGGACCAACAGGAAATGAGTGGACAGATAATAATCTATAAAATTACTGAATCATGAAAATGTAATACACCTGCTACAAATTATCTTTGTGTATAGTATGTGCTCTGTTAAGATTTTAGCCTATTCCTAACATTTTCAAGCCTTTCATAATAAGAACAACATGTGTGTTGAAAACATTCCAAGTACCTACAAATGGTTTTAAAGCTGTGATTAAAATGTTCAAGTAGATTAAGCAGCAGGTTGAAAGGACTTACTTTAGAGGAAAAAATAAAAGAAGAGAGAATAATTTCTCTAGCTGTATTCTGTATTACCTAATTCTTAATCTCTTTATTGATTCCTATGTATTTAATACACAATTTATTAGTTACATCTGTTTCAATATGTTTATGTAATGTGCTATGAGGTATACATTTCAGGTTAAGCTTCTTTTCACGATTGTGAGCAGGAATGGTCAAAAGCCATCCACTTACTATGAAATCAAGATATTTTTTCAGGCCAAAATTCTCTGAGGTTACAGATTGGGATGACTTGGGATGCCTAACATGAGCAACCTTAAAAATAAAATTGCCCTTGCTTTTAATAAACTATCACATTTTGAAAGAGGCAAGGTAGGTACTCCAAGTCATTATTTACTCTTTATGGTTTAAGAAAATATTTTATGAAGGAGGTGGAACACATGAATAAACAAACACAGAACAATATGCTGTGGTTCAAGAGATTACAGTGTATTTCACCTTTAAAAGATGAAATGCCTACTCTTCATCCCAGAATTAACTCTGAAGACCAGAAATGGAATGCAGGACTTTTCAGAACCATGGAACTGCACACCACATGTCCCTCCTCCACAGTCCCTCCTCTCCACCTTTGTAAATCATGCAGAAGTCTAGCATATAATCAAAAGAATTCCACGTGAAGCCCCTGTGTCCAAGGCAACATCTGAGGCTGGAGATTCTCTAATGTCTGTGGGTGCACACTGACATTTTCAAGGGGAGACCGAGTGCCACAGAACAGTGGGATGATCTAGCCCCTCCTGAAGGCACGGTCAGAGCTGGCAGTTACTTTTCAGCCTCTCTGCTCTGTGACAGTGCACTTAGTTTTGTGATTCAACGGTTATTTCCTCTGCTGCACTACTGAAGGATGTGAAATCTGATGGTGACAGAGGCCACCTAGCACACACAGGTTACAGAAATACCATACTTGTATCTGCCTGCACAAACTTTCCCAAGTTACCTTGGACAAAAACATCATGACAGCGCTTACTAACCACTTACTGTGTACTTTTCACAGAATTGTTGCACTCAGGATGGATTGAGTGCACAAACTAAGGTTTCACAGACAACCATAAACCTGCTAGAGCCCAAAAACTGCTTCAAGGGCTCAGCTGCTTTCTATTTTAACTTTCACCAAAAATCATCCTAAATATGATTTTACAATCAACAAATGTTTAAAATACTACCCCCAAGCTTTATGAAACCTTGGGTTTTCAGGTATAGACTTGCATACACATTTGAAACCAGGGATCACAGACAATTTTACTATGTACAATTTTTATCAGTAATCTTCAAATTATGGAGGATAGCCAGAGGCTGTGAAATCGGGTCCTGAGAGACCTGAAGATGCCTGAAAGTATGTTAGTGCTTGTATTCATACAATTAATTTGTGTTATTTTTGCCTAAGGTATCCACTGTAGTCTAGAAATAACCTTGACTTTTTGCTTTATTATCTTTTTGGTATTTTTGGTATTTATTGTCAGTGAATGTATTTTCTTAGATTTAAGGAATAGCTAATAAATAGGACAGCAGACAAACCTGATTATTCAAAGTATTTTAAAAAGTAATAAAAATCTAGACTTTCAAGTAAAGCACTTTATTATCTCAATTTCAAAATTTTTTGTTTCCGTGACCTTTCTTAATGAATGCAACTAACTTCCAGTGTCCTACTGGCTAACGGGTCTCACTAACTTTTACACAGAACAGTGTAAGCATTTGCCCCCAGAGCTGATGGAAAAAAGCAGGCAAAGCATCACTTCACTCACATTTCCACCATTCTGTACTGCCTTTTCACAACATGAGCCTGAGTTTGCAAAATGGCTAAAGGCAACATCTTAAAGGGTGTTCAGCCTTTTCTGAATGTCATCTCTCTTTGGCTCTGATTTTTTTTTTCTGTTAAGTACATGCTTAAGCATTTTCTGCCTTGACAAAATAAAGGCACATCTGTAATCTGAGCATTGACATCTCAGCAACAGAATCAAGAAAAAACACTAAAACAGAATATTGTTTGGCTCGAGGACCACATTCCAGCCAATGTCAAACACTGAGTGCATAGTTCTTAGGGGGAAAACAAAAAACCCCAAAACCCCAAATCCAAAGAACTCTTTGGAAGTTCTCTCCCTCCTATAAAACTTACTGTGTTGAGCTTCATATTGAGCACCATGGTGCTGTAGCTGCTGGCTGCGCCTGTAACAGCCCTCTCCAGCTTTCAGAGCCTGCTTGAAGAGCTTCTCTGCTTCTACAATTGTTGTTGCTTCCTCTTCAGCTAAGAGAATATAAGCAGTAGCACACCTGCAAGAATATCAGAGGAAAAACCATGAGAAAGGTACCAGGCACCTGATGTAAAAACTGTTTGAAGACATGCAGACTGGAAAGGATGTACTAAATACAGAGGCAAGGAAATTTTGTCATGTACCTTTCTGATGAACTCTTCTGATGAATAAATATTCAGTCAACAACACCACAACTCTCATTTTTAGGTACTGTATCACTCAGCCCTTGAGTACACCTACTGACAACTGCCCCAGAAAGTAAAGCAGCTGTCTCACTAAGTCTACATCCCTAAAACTCCTTCTGGAAATCAAGACTAGTTTTATGCACTATTGTTTTAATATAAACCATATCCCTTATTGTAATGATATGAAAAGAATCAACAGAACTGTAACATTTTTCATGTAAAAAGAACAGATTATAAATGTAGTTGTAAAGATAAAACAACAACAACAAAGAAAACCCAGCCCAGATCAAGCAAAAACCAAAACAGCAACGTGACTGTGCAGCAGAGCTGCACTAGAAGTGTGTCCAGCAGGCTGAGGGAGGTGATCCTTACCCTCTAGTCAGCCCTGATGAGGCCACATGTGGGTGTGTTGTGTCCAGTTCTGGGCTCCCCAGTACAAGGGGGACATGGATGCACTGCAGAGAGTCCAGTGAAGGTGTGTAGGGCCTGGGGTATCTCACATATGAGAAAAGGCTCAGAGAGCTAGGACTGTTCAGTCTGGAGCAGATAAGGCTTTGGGGGGAATTTGTGAAAGTTTGCGAATACCTGCAGTGAGGGGGCAAAGAGGAAAGTGCCAGGGTTCCCACCTTTTAGTGGTTCCCAGTGACAGGACCAGCGGCAATAGGCACAAAATGAGACACAGGAGGTTCCCCCTGAATCTCAGAAACACTTTTTTTACTCTAAAGGTGACTGAGCACTGGTACAAGCTGTCAAGTCTCTCTCCTTGGAGACATTCAAAAGCCTGCTGGACACGTTTCTGTGCAATGCATTGTAGGTGACTCTGAAGGGAGAGGTTGCATACTGATTTCCAGAGATCCCTGCTAACCTCAACCATTCTGTAATTCTGTGAAATGTGAGTAGGACAGGCTTATAGCTCGCTCTTCCCTTTTATGCTGCATGTTAAATCACTATACAGGAAGAAAAAATTCTTTTATTCTGATGAAACACATGAAGGACTATCTGTAAAGCACCAGTTTATGGAACTCTGGAAGGCAGCAATCTCAGTTCAGCAACCTAAAGGATTCCTTTTATGCATGTTAGCAACATTTATACAGTTTGCCATACCAGTAAAACATCACAGCACCGAGTTTATTGTGGGATCTCAAAATACTACACTTCTCATTGAAAAAATAAATAACAGATTCAAGGACCAAAAGTCACAGCAAATTACATCATGTTCTCTCATAGTATGAAATGAGTATTTCAGAATGTGTTTATGAGTCTCTTCTTTCTTGCTTCTGTTCTTGATGACTGAGAAATCCAAAAGGGAACTCTCCATCCTGCAAATGCATATTTCACATGCTCATCAGGAGGTAACTTGATTAACATTTTTCTATGCTGTTCCAAAGCCTGCTGACATCAATGGGAAGACTCTCATTGTCATCACTACCCTAAGGATCTGCTGGGTAGCTAGCAAGACATGCAGCTGTGCTGTTTTCCTTCTGTGGTAGGCCTTCCTTTGACAGGCCTGCAATCGTGGTTAAAAATTACTACAGCAAACCCCTGGCCTTAAAATATCATCAAATGGATTTTTAAAAGACAGGAAATAAATGTTAATGTTGTTGTCACTCACTCATTCAATTCCAAAGCTTCATGTGCTGCAGAAATTCGTGCTTGAGGGTTTCTCTCTCTCCAGGCTTTTTGCATTACTATGCAATAAACAAAGGACAAGAAAGAAATATCAGTTACTGCAGGATTAACAAGAAGAATCTACTGCACTATAACAAAAGAATTTACTGATCTCAGCCTAACTCACTACAGAGCACTTCATATAGCTCAGTGATCATTCAAAAAGACACATAACAAACAGGAGCCTTTGTCCCAAACACTCAGTGTTTTTTCTTCTTTCATCTAATTAAACTTTTTTCCAGGAGAAAAGTCTGACAGAGATATCAGGCTGTCTGCATTGCCAAGTACAGAGGTGACAAGCAGCTACTTCCTGTTGGTGCAGTAGATTCCATGGAGAACAAAACAATAAAGGGATAGTTGGGGTTCTTATTCTAGCTCCTTACTGAGCTGTTGCTTTATGTGAATGCTAAATAGAAACAACTTCCCGGCTAATATTACTACCTCATAATTACACCACTGGGTTCAGAAAACAGGATTCATGTTTATCATGTGCCAAAAAACCACAATATGCTCTCCTATGTAACTATGCCTTCAGAATGGAGCACCCAACTGTTAGTATCTCTCCCTTCCTAAGAGACAAAGATTTATCTCTTCAGAGGCAAATTCTAATGACTGAAATCACTGTATATTTTTATTAGAATAAAAGTCTGCGTATGGACTTCACAGTACAGGCTTAACACAACTAAAGCTGCTTGTACAAATTCAGTTGTAAATGTGCTGTTCCCATTTTTTACAGACCTAACTACATCAGGGAATGAAACACAGGTCCCAAATTTTACATCAGCTCTCTCTCTTCTGTCAGTGTAGACTAAACAGAACCTGGATAATGTAACTCAACCTACTGCACTGCAGCTGGAGGCAAATTAAGCTATGTACATTTGAAGGCACTGCAAGAAAGAGGAAGAAAGGAACAAGCCTTTACACTTTTAAATGGTACCTTGAATGACTCCAGCAACACTAATTAGATCATTTACATATATAGATACTTGTTCAGATCTAGAATTCTATAAATTCAACAACAGTGGTTTCTCAGCATGATCAAACTTTTGCCTTTCCTCATCTACATGAAAGAGCTGATGTCTCACCGCATTTTTCTTGCACCAGTTTAAATCAGCCATTAATCAATTTTTAATCTATTATTAATCCAATTGCTGACAAGGTCTCTTACTAGCATCTGCAGGCCGTAAATGATCTGTGTCACAGGTAAAGAATGTCTGATGGTCCTGTGCTGAAAGATTCATATCGTAGTAAGTCAAAGGTTCTCTTCCTGTTACCCATGTATACCTGCAAACATGCCAACAAGGAGACATTTTGGTTAATGAGGTCACACTTGGCAAAACGAATCCAGAAAAGAATCCCAGACCTCTGGGACAGGAATAGCCAAGTAAGTTTACCTGGCCCATCTTCTAACCAATATATATTGCATTTCACCGTACTGGGATGGAGCAATGGTAGCTGAGCCTAAGCTAATGAGGATGTTGAAAAGTACACACTGGAATTTGGGAACACATATTCAAACATTAGGACTCAATGAAACCTATAAGGAATTCATTAGGTTTTTTGCTATAATGGATTTGAACAGAAATGCTGCATTAACACCAGGTACAGCACACTTAGGTTACTCCATCTTTTTTATAAGGTTGCCAAAAATTGGAGAAATAGCAAATATTAGAGAAATAAGGAAGTGCATCAGCATGAATTTAAATTCCTTTTAATTCAGGAACATTTTATGAATTACAGAAAAACCTGACATGAGTGCATTTATCCACAGTTGATTTTGTTTTTCATCTTCAGTTAGATTAATGGAAAAGAACAGTTAAGCTCCTTAAGCCAGTACTATGCACAAAAACTGTAATTTTGTAGCACCTACCGATTATATTCAGCTCCTCTGAACAGATTTAAAGGATTTCGCCAGACTTTGCACTCTGTAAGAAGCAGACACACACATAATGAATCTCTCCCAAATTACAATGGCACTTGAGGTGTATAAAAAACATCAGTTACCATACAACGAGCCTTATCAAATGGCTTATTTTTCATAGGTGCAAATGCAAAAACCCATCAAGAGCATCAAGATGAAGGTAATCAGACTGTTCTTTCTTTCTTAAATAATAATTTAATTATAAATTAGTGTCAACAAATGCAATCATTCCAGACAAATAACCACTAACAAAGCCCCAAATGCCACATGAAAAGATAATACTGATTAGTTCCAGGACTCACATTTACCATAATGCAGAACTGAAGAGGGATCACACTGGGTTATTGCACTGAAAAAACAGCAATTAACCCAGTCCCTATGGACTCATTATTTCTCCAGAAAAACATCACTGTCCAGTTAATGCTGTAAATCACTGTGAATCTCAGCTACAGCTGCCAAATTTAATTTCTCCTTAGTTTGTGAAGTAAAAATCCATGGAAACATCTGCTGATCTTAAGACGGAAGCAGATGCTGAAATTGACTGGCAGAGAAAAGTTGATTGCATTCCAGAGGTTTCAGAATATTAGAAACATTTCATAAATTTCCCTTGGGGGGAAAAACTGTGAATTTTTCACACTACATGAAGTAAGAGATATGGAAATCAACAACACAATTTAAAGCAAAAATTTAAAAAATATAATCAAATTGTACAGCCTTTGAAACAGTGAGGTCTTGATTCTGGCTTTTCTTTACTTTTATACCAGATTTATTCTCTTAATTTCAACAAAGACAATTCACTCCAGTGAAGGTGAGACCAGAATAAACCCCACTACTTGCACAAAGACTCACTGAGAGGCAGGATGTCATTCCACCTCAGGTCTGCTACCGGATGACCCTTCACATGGGGCTCTGCAAAAACTCATCAGTAGCACTGGCCCTCCAGCATTTCACTAAGTGCTTTAGTGAAACGTTAAAAACGTTAAAAACAGCAGATTTTACATGGGGCTCTGCAAAAACTCATCAGTAGCACTGGCCCTCCAGCATTTCACTAAGTGCTTTCTACTAAAAACGTTAACCAGCAGATTTCTCCCTATGAATTTTTCTAACATAATTTCTGAAGAGATCAAACCAGCAGTTTTCTGGTACAATATTGAATCAGAAGGGTATCTTTATGGTAACAAATATGCCTGTTCCCTTTATGCCTGTTCTGTTAGGAAAGGAAGTACTGAACAGCAAGTCAAGTCCTCCTCTTTTCTCATGGATACAGCTCCTACATCTGAGTATGGGGCTACAGTGGCATGGACAGAAAGCATTTTGCATAAATTATCCACAATAACAGAAGGACACCCTCAGCAACACAGAAAGTAGTCAAGTGGAACAGGAGGTGGGCCCTCAGTTTGCTGCCTACCCAGTAAGTGCATGGAACAGACACAGGAACAGGCAGACTTTAGGGAAGAGCTTATTTTTGAAGAACTCATTTCAGCAGGCAGCTAATATTAGAAAGTTCCACTGGTTTACGCAGCAGAAGTGCTTGATTGACATTCTGCTGTGCTCTGCTGTGCAGCCACAGAGTGTGGCTGTTTGACAAGCTTCAATCCCACAGTTTTTATATAAAATTACTTTCAAACCACTATAAACATGAAATCAACATCAGACTTCTCAGTTCCAGGTGTCTTGACCTGCTCTGTTTGCAACCAATGACAGTGGGTAACAACTATCTGACTGCAATGACACTTTTTGTTCACCTTATTTGAATTCAAGTGGTTCCGCTTCATCCAAAGTATGAAGTATTTTGGTGCTGTAGCAGGGAAAGCTTAAACTGAGCAACAAGAAGGGGACGTAAAGACGGCCTTTTATTGCCACCTGAAGGCACAAGTAACAGGCTATCCATACAGACACGCTGTCCAGAGGCACTGAGAGTCCCAGCTCAGTGTCCATGCACTGAAAGCAAACACACTCCTTAACTATTTTTTTCTATCAGAAAATTCAAGATGCTTGTGTGAACATCATTCATAAAAATACTGTGCCTTTGCTTTAAAATGACAGGAGTTATTTTGGGCTGCTGAAGTGTGACTGAGCCCACTGATGAGTGCACACAGGTGGTTCCAAGACATCCCATGCTTTCTGCCAGTTCACCCAAATCTAATATCCTGGACCATGCAGTGCTGCTATTCACAGCCTCTCTTCAGATGACAATGACAACAGCTGAATTTGCTGTGCTATATGGAGGCTTCCTTAAGTAGACTTACTCAGTAAATAACAAGGTTTTGTGAAGCCACCTACATTATTTAACATGTAAAATCAGAGCTAATTTTTGTCTGACTGTTTTCATGCACGCTGAGAAGCAGAGATAAAATTTGCTAGGTACAGACATAGTGAGCTCAACTGCAGAACAATGTTTTCTCCATAAGCGAGTTTTTTCTTTTCATTCACTTTTCTTCACTTGTAAATTCTGATATATTCTAAAAGCCTGCACATAAAATAAATTTAATAAAATTCTGGTTGATTCTAGGGCCACATGCCTAAGATTATGACCTGTAAGCCAAGCTAGGACAGAGACAGATAAGCTTTGTTTTACAGATGAGGAAGACAAACCCAGATACTCCTGCCCTGACTTTAACAGTGAGTATATCCCACTCAAGCCAGACGCAATAGCATACCAGCATTTTCATCACTCATGGGCTAATTTTTCAATCCCCAGGCAGCTAAATCACTGAATTAGGGAGACAAGTTCCTCTGTGGCTCCTTTAGTCCACAAATTTCAGTGCTTGAGGGCTGATTCATTTTAGGCAGGCTGGAACCATTGCCCAGGCACCTGACTCAAAGTGCCTCGGGCTTGAATGACTTAGGGTCAGAGCCTTCACTCCTTGCACTGAAACTTTTAGGGGATGTGAATGCCTGGAAGTTTCTAGAACTCAGGCCAAAAATGCCTGAAATCATGCCTCTTAAACTGGAGGCCTTTTAAAAAAGCCTGACTACGTTAGGACTTGTCCAAAGCCACAAAGCAAACCAGCAGTGGAATCAGAACATACAAGCCCTTAAGCTGTTAAAAACCACCATGCTTCTACTTACTAAGGTGAAATCCAAACGTTGTGTACATACTACTTACAAAAAGTAAGTTTTTATTTTTTATTTATTGTTTTTATTATCTAAAAAACCAAAGTGGTGCAAAACCAGATGAACATTTCTAACTTCTTTGCCTGATTATTTTTTAAAACAACTTTATTATTACTAAAAATGATTTCACTAGAAATACTGCCTGCCTTTAGAATCACAGAATCAGATAACTGGTTGAGTTGGAAGGGACCACAGCGGCTCACCTCACCCAACCTCCCTGCTCAAACAGGGTCATCCCAGAGCACACGGCACAGGACTGCGTTCACATGGTGCTAGAATATCTCCAGGGAAGGAGACTCCACAGCCTTTCTGGGCAACCTGTTCCACTGCAGCAGTTCTTCCTCACATTCAGGTGGAACTTACTGTGCATCAGCTTCTGCCCACTGCCCTTTGTCCTACTGCTCGGCACCACCGAGCTCCGTCCCTCTGACACTCTTCACACAGACATTGATGAGGTCCCCTCACACTTGTCTCTTTTCGAGGCTGAACAGGCCCACCTCCCCCAACCTTTGCTCATAAGAGATGCTCCAGCCCCTTAACCATCTTTGCAGTCCCTCCGCTGGACAAAGGGCAGAAAGGGCACGTGCAATTTCGCAGGGTCCTCACAACAAGCAGAAAGCAAATGCATGAACCACGCAGCCTGAACAAAACACACCGCGTGAATTTGGAAGGATGCAATTAGCAATTAACGAGGCAGCTGTGCCTTCTGCCGGGAGGAGCAGGAGCCCGGGGGCAGGCCCGGGGGGCAGGCCCGGGGGCAGGTCGGGGGGCAGGCCCGGGGGCAGGCCCGGGGCAGCGCGGGGGCCGCGGCGCCGCTCACCTGAGACGCTCTGGCGGTTCGAGTCCGCGTCCCCGCCGGCGGCGCTGGCGGCGCTGGGCGCGCTGTTGTCCACCCCGCCCAGCAGGGGGCGCAGGTGGCTCACCGAGACCTGCTCGATGAAGGAGGTGCCGTACTTGCGGAAGTACCACCACTCGAAGATCTGCAAGGGACACACGCCGTCAGGGCCGCCGGCCTCCGCCCCGATTCCAGCCCTCTCCTTCGCCCGCCCCTCCGCCCCGGCTCCAGCCCTCTCCTCCCTCTCAGCGCTGCTCCGCAGCCCGAGAAGCGAGGAGGCAGCCCCGGCCGCCCCGCGGCCTCCTCCCGCGTCCTCCCTGCCCGAGCACACGGAGAAGTAAAATGTGACCCAGGCTTAGGTGGAAAATGTCAAATCTTGTCAACGCAATGTTTTAATTTTTTTTTTTTAACTCAAATAACCTCCATAACATATTATATTTCAGCTGTTAGGCCTCTTTCTTTAAATTTACGTCTAGAATAACCTCCCCCCCACTCGGCCCGATGGAGAGGATGCTGCAGCCAGGGGTGAGGCCGCCTCGCCTTGCCTCAACTCCCTCTGCAGTCCAGGGAATGTGAGGAAGAGCAGGCTGGCTTGTTTCCCCAGTACATGCTTCCAAAGAGTTTAATTTAAAATAAGCTTAATTTCCAATGAGTTTAATTTTAAAAAGAAATAAAAAAATGCCAAACAAACTCCAGGAAGCTGAATCCTGTTCCTTTTAATAAAATAAGCTTAATTTCCAATGAGTTTAATTTTAAAAAGAAATATAAAAATGCCAAACAAACTCCAGGAAGCTGAATCCTGTTCCTTTTAAGATCTCCCCCCCCCCCCCCCCCCCCCCCCCCCCCCCAGCCCCCAGCTGAACTGTGTTTTATTTTGTTGGGCTGACTCCGAATTAATTTTATTTTCAGGCATTTGGTTGAGCTAGCAAATCAGAAAAAAAAAAATTATTTACAGAAATCTATTTGGAAAATCATTTCACAGCCAAAGAGAACACCTTGTAATTGAAATTATACACATAAACATATATCTGTGGTATTTTCACCAAAAAAAATATTAGTAGGAATACACATATTTCAGGAAACCACATAAACCTGGAAATGAAGACTATTTCATATAAATATGGAAAAGGTTTAGACTGCAAAAATTGTAAAGAAACACATGCTTATAATGAATAGATAAATTGCACTTGAATCATCACCCAAACATCTACATACCACAGGAAACAAAAGCAAATCTAAGGAGTTTTGAGAAATTTGGCAGGACTTCGTAATTCTGATTGCATTAAAAATGGGGAATGAAAAGTCTCTGCCCTTCCCATTTTCCTTGGTATCTCCATGTGTTACCCCAGTACCAAAAGCTTTGATAAAATCTCTTCCTACTAGGCACAATCAACCATAAGGGAAAGGATTGTGTTCACATCTTTGTCACCATCAGTGTGCTGTTGGGTAGGTTTTTGTGGGTCAGTCAATAGACAGCAGGTTCTGGAAGGCCTCTTCAGGGTCTGCCTGCTCCAGAAAAGATCAGGCCAGGCTTCACACACTTCCTCCTTCACTACCTTTTGATTTTTAAGTTCTCTTGACCTCTTTATATAGTTGAAATTACTTCTGTCTCCATGAGACTGGATTGTCTGTAGACTTTTATACCCCATCCCCTTTTTTAAAGGAGGGGGAAATAAATTTTCTGACATAGAAGGAAAATATGGTCCTCTCCAAAAGATGCTCCCAATGCATTCTGCACTGGGGCTTCCCCTAAATTCAAATGTGTTGTTAAAGCACCTAGAGGATTCATATGGAAGCACTCTATCTGCACAGGAGTGAGAGGGAATGAAGCTGGTGGCTACTTGAGAGGAGTTCACACAAGATTGTGTGGCAGCTCTGGAGATCACTTTCCAAAACAATCTAATAGCATTTCTGGGAGACATTGACAAGGAAGAATGGAGCAGTCTGATGGGAAGAAGACAGAAGGACTATGTGAACACATAGCATTTGGAAAGATAAACAGATGGTCACAGAGAAACCAGAGCATTAACATATTCAGATCTTTGTGAACTCTTTCCCCCTCAAGTCACCCACACAACCTGGACAGTTCCTCCTTACACAGAGTCTGAGGAAGAGTCTGTCACTGTTCTGGTTCCACTGGCATGTGCCTGCAGCACTAGCCAGGTGGGAATGCCAAGTGCCAAGGACAGAATGCTGATGCAGTGTCACTGAACACTTGTTCCACACTGCTTATAGGCCTCCCCTGGCATGCATCACTGCCTCTGAATGCTGGAGATGGTGGACAGGGAACTGGCACAGGTGTCAGCTTTGGTTTTAGCTGTTCTCATGCTCTTAGGCACACCACACTTTTTTAAGGGGTTAAAGTTTACATCTTATGATTTAAGAGTGCATCATAAGCATGTGGCTGACTGTAAGAGAAAGGCTATGCCATAAGATACAGTCAGAGATCTGCTTGAACATGTTTCTGTTCTGTCTTTGAAAGCCTTGGAACAAATCAAGGCACAAAAGCCACAGCTGTACCTGTCCAAAGCCTCAGAGGGAGAGTGTGTTAGGAATGAAGGATTATAGTCTTGCACTGAGGCAACGGACACTTGGTAACAATCTCACTATAGCCTAAGTCAGGGACTCGGGTACAGCTGCCAGACTGGCTATGCAAAACTCAGACCGTATCTAAAAAGCTTTCTGTAAGAGAGGAAATAAAAAAGGTTTTGCAAAATGTGCTAATAAATTCCTGCTCATTATTTCAGTCATGATCAGCTTTTAGATGAGGTCAGTAAAACCCAGAGAGGGAGTGAGCAGCACAAAAGCACACTTGAGCCCACTTGTCCTGCACAAATGTATACCAGCTGGGAAGCTGTCACACTGAATTTCAATGAAACTGAGGGGACAATCACAAAGAATGTACATATATATAAATGTAGTCTCTGCTACAGTTCAGCTGAGTGACAGAAACTTGCTCAAACATGTGACACAGCTGTAAGTCTGCCTCCTTAGACTTACAAATACATTAATTATTTTTAAAAATGGCATTGAAGCTCATAAATTGTTTAAGGCAGCTTTGAAAAGTATTTGCTGTGTTGAGTGAATCCAATGCCAGGAAACATCAGCCAGATCTCAATCCATACCATCTCTTAGAAATTAAAGCCATAAATCATCATCATCATCATCACAAGCCTTTGCTAGGAGTGATTTGTTCAGCATGTAGAAGAGGTAAAATCTGTAATTTGGTATTTAAGTCAAAACAATAAATTCTTTTTAGAGAATTTTTGCATCTTAGCACCACCTGGTTTGAAACCTGATTTCTATAAATCAAATTTGACTTCTAACTGCATCATCCAGTTTGAAAGCCATGTGAAGTCAAGAATCTTTTGACAGTTCAGCAGATGAGAGATCATCTGACAGAATAAATTACTATAAAGATTAATTGTAATAAGACTTTTAGGTCTCAGACGGGTAGATTTGGAGTACTGTTTAACCAATCTAATGGATTTAAAGGACACTTACTCTCTGGAAGAACAGCACAGTGCTGGCAAAACTCGATTCCATGGTTAAGCCTATTTTATAAATAAAAGGGACCACAGCACAGGTTTGGCTCAAATAATCCATGCTGTTTGTTTGCTAGCACACTACCTGGCCTGTGGCCTGTGTCAACTCTCCCAGGCAATGACTGCAAATGTTCCAGGTGTATTACAGCTCAGGGGCTGCTTCCAGTAGACATTATAGAAAAGGTCATCCATAGTTTGGGAAGCAAGAGTGTTTATTCATATGAGTGTGACTATACAATGCTACTTGCCTTCCAACAAAGTAAGCTGCTGGTCTGTTTTATTTAGCTGTTAGGGGTAGCCTCCTGATCCTCCAGTCCTGCCCATCTTGGATCTAGGAAACAGCATGCCTCTGACCATGCTGAATGTCCTTGATGACAGCCTTGAAGGATAAGCACCCCCACTCCTTCTAGATTAAATACACCCACTCAGCATCCTCTTAGACTCTGCTCCTGGTTACTGAACCCCCATTTGTCTTATCTCAAAGAGCTAGCAGGAGAACATACAAGCAATGCCAGTGGGCAGCGTATTCAAAATTAATTACTTCATCCACCTCTGGAAATACAAAAACACAAAAGAAAATAACATATTGCCTGGATTATGTGTATTACTTCTCTCAACACTGTGTAGACCTCACCTAGTTATGACAGAATTTTCTTGTCTGTGGACTGGGTTACAGCCTGCCTTCCAATAGACCCTTCCTCTCTCATCTGCTCCTTGGCAAGGGTTTCCAGTTTCTTAGGAACTCCCTACAATGGTTCTGCCCTTCCTGACCTTGAGCCTTCTCTGAGCAGTGCGGAAACTTTGAATGGTTACCATGTATTGCTTTTCAGCCCTCAAAGACTGTCCCTGCACAACTGTCAGACTTCCACAGAGTCTGTGGCAGCACCCAGAACTCAGCCACCTTTCTGGCCCTCTGCAGCACACTACACAAAGGCAGTGAAACAATTAGTATCTGCAGAAAATAAGACAAGTCCTTCTGTGTTACTCAGGCTCTCTCTCAGACTTCCTGTACTGGTACCATTGGCTACAAAAGGCTGTGACTCCGACGGTATGCTACGTACTTGGGCAGTAGCAAACAGCCTAGCTGCTCAGTGCTAGGCAGTGTCTAGACTCATGCTCTGCCTCTGTAGGCTGCCTTTCTAATTCTTGCATCTGGAAGACCTGGTATTTGTTCATTGCAGAATGCTTTTCATTGTGTAGCAGAAGACACTAGTACTCTCCCAAGCTCAGAAGTAGAATAACAAGGAATTCTTATGGATATTTAAGTCTGAGGTTCACTTCTACCTGTGCTTTGTTGGAACTGAGACTCTATCAGTTTGCAGTGCAAGTGCCTCATATGCTTGCTGAACAACTTTGGTGATAACTGTATTTTAAATATGTGGCTTTATTTAGAAATCTCAGTGGCATTTGCATAGTTCTAGTTCACAGCATTTACTGGATGTCAGGTGTGTTTTGTGACAGTTTTATTACCCTACCTGTGGAAAACCCCAGCCTCCCAGACATCGAATACAATGCAGCTCATTGTATTCTGTGAGACAGCACACTGTGTTTTACTGCATTAAAAGTTACTGTGGTGGAACCAAGTTTCCAATACAGTATTTCTAATGCAACTGTGGACTAAATCTTCTTATTTTTGATGCTTACAATAGTGTGTGGATGAAGTGAATATATGCCAAATTGTTAATTTTTAACTGTGTGCTGTAGTCAAGTAATTAAGGAAAATGCCTGAGATAGAAAAGTATTTTCTGCACAGTTCTGACCTGTAAGAAAAGAGATCTGAAATCCTTGCTTCAATTAAGTCACATTGCCTGCAGTGAGGCCAGAATTTTACCTAAAGAATTAAAACAAAGTATGAGCCAAAATAAGAGAGGAGTGTAGTGTTTTGCAAAGGAGCAATGTAGTATTCAATTGCCCAAAGCTGAACTTTGCAGTCATTGTTTCATGAACCAAACAAGAGTTAGGAAAAGCAATCACTTTCCCATCAGTAACCACACTTCTGAAATGATGGAATTTTCCATTATTTCATAACCTGCAGTGCTGTGATTTCTCCTTCTGATTAGGAACTGGAGCCAACTGATAATGGAAAGAAATCTGCCAGCCCATATGGTGGAAAATTCCAAGTAATAATAGTACATCTAGCCTAAAAAGTACCCTGGTGATGTAGATTTGACAAGAGAATGTTTATTTTATATAAGAACTTCACTTAATATCATTAACAGGACTAAGAATTGTTTAGAACTGATGATGCTGTGTAGTCTGATGTAAGTGTGTGCCAATGGAGGCAATTCACCATGTTACTGGTCATGGTAAACAGCATGTAAAACTGGGCTACTGATAAACAGCAAGAGTAAGAAATATTTAATCTGAAGCACACTTGGCTAATGAAAAGCTAGCACTACCTCGCTAGAACTTAATCAGCTGTCTTTTCTGATGCATGATCTGGTCAACTTTTTTCTTTTCATGACCACATCTGCTTCGTTCTTTTGCCATTATCAAACTTACAGAAAACATGTTCCTCTCAGCACAGACAGTGGTCCCTACAATCTAGGGTTCCTGGCTGTTACCTGTCTGGCCTATATACGTTTTTCACATTTAGGAAGGTGCCATATGAACAGCAAACAACAACTGATAGCAGTGGTGAAGATAGAAAAAACAAACAAAAAAGGCTTTCAGTCTGGTTTCTGTGTCTACACCTCCATCACCTCACTGTTTCTTCAACTTGTTCGTAATGGACTCTCATGCAATAGTAAGTGACTTCCTATCTGATTTCTTTGTGAAAGGTTTCTATTGGTGTCCTTTTGCCCCTTCTCCACTCCATATCATAGTCTTGAGTACTTCTTGCCACTTCCTTCTTGTACTTCCCATCAAAGTACAGTACTTAGAAATTCCTTGCTCACAAGTCGCCTGCTGAGCTCACTCCTCAGAAATTACCTTCCTGAGTACAGTATAAAATGTACCTACATTCGCAATGATGAATTTAGTTTCACATAAATTAGTCACTCTTCAAAGTTTTTATTCCTGTTTGATTCTGTAATGTAATTCAGTAAGGCAAAAAATAAACTGTCTTTGTCTTGCCACCTCCTCCTGCTGTCTTTGCCCTGTATAAACAAATACGGAATCGTGTCTGTGAAAGCCATGTTATTTCTCTCAATCCTTCTCATCTTGGTGGTGGCACCCAGCATTTTCTTCTTTCTGAGTGACAGTGCTGCATCTAACATTATTTTTCTTCTGTATGTTTGAGTGAGCTCTGCTGAACTGAATCCAAGTCTTACAGGTCTGGCTCTTGCTCAATTCTGAAAGATCTGTTGATCTCTCTGGAGCTCCATCGAGTGCTTTGGGGCTCAATCCATGCAAGACTGATGAATGCCCAAGGTGCAAACATTAGGTAATTGCCTTCTGCTATGAGGAAACTCAGAGCAAGGCACAGCAGCAGTGCACCTGCTGCTTTATACCTGCGATCATCTAAGTGATGAGAGTCTCACAGGCATTAAGTAGTCAAGGATGCCATTTGTTTATCTACATTGGCTGCAGGCAATGTGGAAGTGAGAGATGTGGGTTTCCCAAACCAAACTGATAGTGTTCAGTTAGGATTGGAGCTGCTTTCGGGTTTCTCTGAGATTAGCAGATCTGAGATGATGTGAACCAGTCTCTAGCCATGTTTCTCTTTCACTCCTCTTTCCACTTATTACTACAATAGCTTACACTTGGTCTCACTGGTCCCTCAGTTACATGCCTGGTTTGGTGTGGTGAGGGAGGGTCTACAGCTTGTATCCAGCAGATTTTAAAAGCGTACAACTTGAACAAACAAGACTAAAACAAAGGCAACCATTCCCTGAGGAGGGGAAGTGGAGAGAAGGAGGGGCTGATCATTTCTTCTGGCTATCTAGAGACAGGTCACATGGGAATGGTTCAAAGCTGTGATGGGAGGTAAGACTGAACATTAGGAAGAATATCTTCACTGGGAAAGTGGTCAAACGTGGGAACAGGATTCCTTGAGAGGTGGTGGATGCCCCAAGCCTGTCAGTGCTTAAAATGCAATTGCAGAATGCCCTCAATAACATGTTTTAACTTTTTGTCAGCCCTGAAATCACCAGGCAGCTGGACTAGAGGATCATTCTGATCTGTTCTGTGTTATGCTATACTACTCATTTGTGTAGGCAGTAAGCCAAATCTCAGCAGTGAGGAAACAAGAACAGACCACATACAATGATATGTATGTACACCCTGTTAATTCCTGTATTTTTAATCACCATTTGTTTCTATGAAGATATTTAACAAAATTCAGAGAAAATGCTGTGCTTTGGACTCCTGCATTGTGATAGTATTATGATTCACTCCACTGCATCAATTTGCATAAAGAAGCCCTCAAGAATTACATATGGGAGGAGGGTTTTTTAAATGGTTAAAAAATACAGACATTTAAGCAAATAGGCAGCTATGTACTGGGAAATATTCTAGAAGTGAAGATCTGAAATAATTACCCTGGCACCAGAACTGGTGTTCCTCTAGTAAGTCCTGCTGTATCTTTCTGAAAGGACCATGCTAAGCTGAGATAGTTGGTACCTTTCCTCCTCTCCCTTTTATTGTCCATTTTAATTTCAGTAGTACTTGTCAAGGAAAGCACTTAATGTGCAAATACTTGTTAAGAATTACTGTAGGGTTGTTAGTGAGTCACATTGTTCTTCAAGACTTTTTTTGTCTTCAAATATACAGCACTGAAACCCTTTTTTTTTTTTTTCATTCACACAGAAAGAGACATAAAAATATAGACAAATTTTATGTGCTGCAGAACTGTAAATTTACAGAAGAAAAAAAGATTCCTATTAATCTGCAGGAAGCCTGAAATACAATTCCGGATATCAAAATTAAATTCTAAAGTGATATCAATAGATGTAGTACTTACCAAAATAAGTCCTGAGATTAATGAGGATGTGCCTGTCAGGGCAACATAGAACTTGGGGGTTAATGTGTTCAAAAACATACTCACTGAAAAAGAAAAGAGAGGAAACCATGAGTACAAGAGCAGGACATGTTCTCCACGTGTCTCTTCCTCCTCTCATCTGCAGGTAAGTTATTGCCTAAGCTTTGATAAAAAGACAGTTAAAATAATATAAATAACATCGTGTTCCATCTGCCTAATATGTGATAAAGCAGAGCATTAGGCTGCCACATGCAGAATTTTGTTTTCACAACTAAGTCAATCACAAGACATTGGAAAACAGTTGCACACATGTCTGGAACTTTCCTATTTCAGTCAGTGCTCCACTGACAGAGTTTAGGATTCCCCATGATATATGGGAAACATTTTATTGTATGCCTTTGCTATTAGAAATCTATGCTATTGCAGTTAGCAGCCTTGGAAGTCTGTCTCAATGTCCTGCATTCAAAATTGTCTCAACATCCTGTAGATCTTGATGAAGTTTTTTAAAGCTTTTTACTTCTCACTACCTTGGTTCCTCACTTACAAAGTAGAAGATAATGGCATTTTCCTAATTCAGTCCACTGGTGAACCACTCAGTATGACAACAGTGAGTAAGTAATTAGAAAAAGATCTAACTAGCTTTCATATTCAGGGGTGAAAATCATGATAGTTGTCCAGACTATCTGAAATCTAGGGCAGAAGTGAAGTCAGATGAGCAATTCCATCTGTATGGGTTTTTGGAAATCCAAAGGGCTTTTCTACTCGTATCCCATCCTGAAAGCTCCTGAGAAAATCACCAGGTAGTCATTCTCATCCCTCACAGCCCTCACAGAAAATCCCTATGGCTGGCCTTAAGAGTACCTAGAAAATATTCTAGGTTTTTGATGATTCTACAGAAGCTATTAGAGAGAACTGGAGTTATACTAAATTCCAGATATTTAAAGAAAACGCAACATTCCATCACTTCCATCTTCTACAAATGAAGTAATTTCTTATTAAACCACATAAAGAGTCAGAATACCTTCTGTAAACAACCCTACTGCTCTCATCCTTAACCAGTGCCAAAGAATTTCTCATACATATATACATTTATATATATACACACACATGTATATATTTGTGTATGTACATGTATCCAGGACTGGGGAGGGAACTGACAATAGTTTATCAGGTAAATTTAGAAGGCTTGTAGCAGAGTACTAGTCATTAAAAAACATTGATAAAAGACCTGGATATGTGTGAGACCTGAGGGTGTGAGGCCCTCAGTTCGTTCTGTTCTCTTTAGAAATAACACCTAGCAGAAATTAAATAATATGAAGCCTAAAAATGAAGAGGAGACAACAATAGCAGAATACAAACCATCAAACCACCATATGATTCACTTTCCATGACCAGTAAAAAAAAAATGAATTGTTTTCCGGAAATGCATTACTGAAAGATTAAAGCCCGAATTCCGCTGCTTTGTTTGGGTTTTGGCTGAGTATTTTCTGTGTTGTTTATTTTTCTTGAAGACATAAAGTGTTAAAATGGAACTGTCCTTTCCTAGTCCACTGGAGTGGCATTAAGCACCAAGCTGATATAGCAAAGAATAAATCTGGTGGGTTTTAATGCCATTGTACATTTTCTTTCCCAAATGCACTGGATGCCAGATTCTCAGCTAGTGTAAATTAGCATCACATCCTCCAAACTGCTGTGTGAAACACATCTACAGTTTTAATCCTCCTCTCCTCTCCTCTCCTCTCCTCTCCAATAAAAGTAGACTGTATGTCTAATAAAAGCAGACTTTATGTCTAATAAAAGCAGACGTTGAAATAGTAGTCCCTGCTTTCTTCAGCCACAGCACCTACTAAGTAGGAAGAGGAATGGAGAGACTGAAATAATTTTGGCTTCACCAACTACCTTGAGTCTTTTAGAAGAAACATTCCTCATTTTGGAATGCGTATGTAAGCCAGAGACATACTCAAACTATATCACTGGGGAAATTTCAGACCGCCACTGAAACGACTTCCTTTGTTTAGGTCAGGATATGCCTGAGAGAGATGGGATGCTATGATGGGATATAGATGCCTGTGTTCTACCTTGTAACACAGTACTACTGCAGTGCCAACATAACATGAAAAGCCAGGCAGCAAGAGACTTTACAGGGGATCTTTCTCTTCCACTCTCCAACCACACCTTCACAGCTTATGGAATGCTGGAATTTTTTCTATTACAATTTCCCATTACCCTGGAAGTAATTTGATTTCTGAAGCTGTGAGCCATCTAAATCTACTGTGAAAATTCCACATGAGCATTGAGACTATATCCATTGAATAAGGATATAGTCTATTTGCTTTAAACATTATTACTGACTTCCAGCCATAAAAATTGTTTTGGGAAACAGATCCCCACTTGGAAGAGCCCTCTCAACAAATTAGCCATATGGAGCTCATGAGTGGTGTAGACTGAATAAGGCTGATTGGAAATGCTATTAGCTTTCCTCTGTCACCACTCTTTTACAAGCAATGTATACTGGTTTATGAGAAACTCTCACATGTGAATGGAGATTGGATTTTATTTATCTGTAATTTCCACAAGTGTTACTGCTTTCTTCTTTGTCTGCACATATACTGGTGCTCCTTTATCCTCCTTACTATAAGCTGCTGCAATTCTTCACTTTTACAGCTTAGTCACAGGAACTGGCAAGGTGAACAGATATGATGCTGGATGCTTTTAGATTTCATGGACCAGACTCCCAGATAACTGAAATAACTCAGTAGATTTGACACGTGCACTCAATGACCAGAGCTGTTTATCTGGACTGTATCTCTCTAATCCTTTGGCCATTCTTTTTCCCACTCATTAAATATAAGAATCTTCTACTTCATTATGAAAAGTATCACATTTAGCCAATTACTAGCTACGCTCCCAGTTCCTTTGTCTCCAGAAATATTATTAACAAAAGGAAGTACTTTCTAGTAAGAAACGTATCTCCAAAACAGTAAAACTAAGCATGTGTGGTCCGACTATTTTTTTTCTGAAGTCAATGAGAATTCAATCATTGTTTCAGTGAAAACTACATCAAGGCCTAGTTCTCATAATAATTAATCTCAAGAGTAAAAATCAATCCACTTTTGCATTGTGATATATATCATTATACAAAAGGGAGCATTTCTTTACAGTCAGCATTCTGACACTGAAGAAATCACTATCATGTCCAACATCTCCATCCCCCAGTGGAATCAGGGCTCCTGAGTGTGTTGCAGTAAAGTAGAGCTATTAGATAATGCTACCTGTCCATCTGCCTAAATTTGGATAGGAGCGTTTTACTTCTGTATTTCCATTTGATGATGTAGCAGGATTGAGGAGCAGAGAGATTTCTGAGAAATGTGAGCTGAAGTCAATAGCAGATGACTGCAGAATAAAGAAGCCAGGTACAATCATCAGCAAAAGCTAGTACTGTATGCCATTTCTTCTGAATTCCAGAATTATGTATGCCTAATTATTTCTGTTCACAAAGGGAAGATGTGGCAGCTGTTCAGTTCACAATATCATCTCTTGTCTGTAATCTGGTAGGACTTAAAAAGGACAAGTAATGAGTATCTAGACAAAGAAACTTGCCTGATGTTCCTACAGTGGTAACTTGTTTGAAATTACTGTCAAATCCCAATTACTTGCACAGGTTTTTGACAGTGAATGATCTATTTTAGGTGTGTTAGTACAGCTTGTTTTGTATTTTTTTAAAGAAAATCAGCATGACCTATAAATTTTGTCTAAAAAAAGCCAAACATACTTATGAGAGACTCCTGGCCCTCCATCCCCTGACTCCATCCCCTCTTTCCTCCCTTCTCTTTATTGCTTTCATTTTAGTAATACCTGAGACATTCAGAATAAGGCATATTTACATTTTCAGAAGTGCCTAAGTTACACTGGTAAGTTATTTCATCCTTCTGTATACTACCTAGGGAAGTACTGTTATTTCATCATTAACTGTGCATGCTCAGAGATGAATTTACATCCTATTCAATTCACAGCAAACAAGTTACAAAATCTAACATTTATATCTAACATTCCCAGTTGAGACTAATCAAAAGAGGTGACTGAAATGTTTTTGAAAGCAGATGCCATTTTATTCCTGTTATATATATTACTCATTTCCGATACTTGTGATTCTGAACCTGGGACTAAACACAAGAGGAAAATCCAGGTATTCTTCAAGTAACAAAATCCGTGAAACATGTAAAATGTATCACTCAAGATGATAAAAACCACTATTGCTTTATAAAACCACTATTGCTATATATTTCTTCAAGGTCTTGAGGCATTCAGAATTCAAGCATGTGAAGAAACACAGTAGAAAATACTGGGATTGTACTGCTAAAAGTATCGTATTAACTGCTGCATCAGTTAATTACATTAGAAAGTCACTAGGGGAGGGAGCACTGCAAACTACCAACTATTCCCACATGCAGAGCTGCTAAAATGACAGCCCCATTACCTACTTCTGAATGTGAGGTGATATAAGTGTACAGTAATGTCCAAATAAAAATTTAATAGCAATGTAACATAAATCACATACACCAACAGATCAAGCAAAGACAGGATGCTATCATTTATGGCACTTCTTTGTTATCTCAAAATGCAGGTAAAATGATATATATCTCAATAACCTTGTTAAATAAAAAAAAAAAAGTGTAAATAAATAATATATAAATTGACTTAATAAAAAAAAAACCCAAAAAATTTGGTACAGTAGTTAATTTTGTAAGAGCAAATTGCCAGAAAATATATAAAAGTTTATAGTCACAGAACCCAGCTAGCGCACTGCCAGTCCTTAAGTCATCACAGCTATAATATCTGTGTCACTAAGAAATTCTGCTGCACTTTCTCCTCTGTGTATTTGCTTGGTATGCAAACTGATGCAAACTCTTTTAACACCAGTGCCAAGAGCCCCAAATCACTTAGACAGACAACAAGCTAAGAGACCTATCACTGGAGACCTTTGACACAGCAATTTAATTTCTTTTCACTGCAACCATCCATTCAGGCTGCTGTTCCAACACAGTACAGAAGATAGGGCAGTGACTGGCTTGTTTCACAGGGGCCTCTGCTTGGATTAATGAAGCTCCCCAGTTCAAAATTGTAGCAGCAACGAAGAACTCTTCTACCAAAGCGTCAGCAAAGAGGGCAAAATTAAGTTCAATAAACTTCTTTTACTAATTGTACAAACTTTCCCTCTCTGAGTATGAAACACTACATACTCTTGACTTTAATTACACTGTTTGTACTTAAACTTTCTGAACTCTCAATCCCTCCCTCATAAGAATGTTGCCTATAATGTACTTTTGGGAAAACACACTAGGGTCAGGCTGAATTATGCATTATATACTGTGATAGTCTCCAGCTAAATGTAAATACAAACCCCATCCGATTTAAAGCTAGCACAGAGTATTGTCTCAGAAAAACAAAAGCACTTTCACCAATTACCAGGATTTTCCCTGGGAAGCTGCCAAGATTTTTTTAACTTCTTCAGACTTCTTAAAGGAATTACCAAAGAAGAAGTAAGCATTCAAAAGTTTCAGAATGCTACAGAGAGATTTTCCATTTAATTGTTGCAGATGCTATGCAGCTTCCTTCTGTAAGGCCTTTGGTCTAGATCTGTTTTCAAAAAACTTCCGAAAATTTGAAAAAAGGAAATCCAGATGCCCACTCACTTTCTTCAACCACCCCGTCCCATCCTAAAGGCTGAACGAGAGTCACGTTCAGACACCTGGAGCCTGTGCTAATGGCCAGGAGTCTGTAGCTCTCAGTTACCACTGGATCAGAGCCCATGTGGGAGAAGATGATGATGCACCAGAAGCCTCTGGTTACTTCAGCTCTGATTAACTACATAGCTGTGCATAATGAAAGTTCTGCCCATACAGGTATTTCAAATTAGTGAAATAAAAGTTTCTGGATGGAAGACCACCAGACTGTCTCTTCCATGTTTCCACATCTTAAATGCAGGTTTTCCCTTTCAATAGAGTGACACAATAAAAAGGGAAAGTGAGCGAGGACAGGCTTCTGGAGTAAAATTTGGTATGACTGGAGAGGCCATCAGCCACAAAGCTGAAGAAAGAGCAGATGGTAGTAAACACAGGACCAGTTATGTGTCAAAAACTTTCAGGTTGATTTACTTATAACTGAAAAATAAAGAGTTTTGAAAATTGTAACTAACATTCTTTCCACTTTGCGACCCAATTTCCCACTGAGCAAATTATATCCAGCACAGAAAACTAGTAAAATACAGAGATAAGCTAAAAGAAAATTAGAAAATGGAATGGCAGTAAAAATTATCATGCATAGAAAGAAGATGATAGAGGCAAGAATGGCAAAAGTAAAAAAAGACACAAGAAATTACACAGGCAACATGAATGCAAACAAAGGCTATTTTTACTTCAGCAAGAGATGCTTTGCATGTCAGAAGTACCTTTTCACTGGGAGAAATAAGACTGCCAACAATAACAGCTTTGGTCATTTGGGAAGAGATGGTATCCAGAAGTTGTTCCTTGCTAACAAATACACCCCAAAGCTTTTTCTCACAAGCTATGAAACCCTTAACAAAAGGTGCTACTAAAGGTTCCCATTCCCAGCTAAATTTTCCCAGAATGTCCTGCTGTGGTCAACAGCTACACTGTACCTCAGGAATGGAGAGGTTACACATAGAGGCAGAAAATGCACTCCAACTATACCCACTCCAAGGAAAACATTCTGTCTTGGAGTTTAAATACTAAAGCCAACTTATTGTAACTTTGTCCAAGCACAGTATTTTGCTACTCAATTTGTCTGAGGTCATGAACTCCCTACCTTGCAGATTTGGGGAAAGTAAAAATATGAAGAAAAGAAGATCAACTTTCCCCAATGCAAGTCACAATTATAATGCAAATTTTCTGACACACAGTTACCCCTACCAAGGGATAGGGACATTTGCTCTTGTTTTCACAATGCAGTGGCGACATGAGTTAATTACACAGCTTCTGTTAATTGCAGAGCATGCTGCATGAACACCAAGATTTGCTAATAGTTGGCAGCAGAAACCCTTATAAAAAAAACACCCGTCCCCTCCCCCCAGACCAACAAAATCCCGACAGCATTTCCATTTAAAGAAAACAAGGGAGAAACCACTTCCCTTGCAGCCCTCAGCTATCAGAGATTGAACTGTGCATTTCTTGATGACCATCACGGTGTCCTAATGCTAAAAGCAGACTAATGATATTAATAATGTGCAAGTGGAAAGCAAAGACTGGGTCAAGTAAGAATGAGGCATCAAGGATGAGCAATGACATGTTGAGTAGAGATATTAATACCTGCATTTTTAGAAATGTGGATGTATAAAGTCATGCTGTTGCTTGGTTGTCAGTCACATTCTCTTGCAACACTTTCAGCTTTAATTCTTCTAAAATCAGGTTGCTTGCAAATTGATTTGAAACACTGTAATTATACACATCTGCCCTGCTGATTTAGTTTCAAGAATCATGAATCCTTATCAAATTTTTAGTTCAGCATTGCACTGCATGAGGAAGTGCTCTCTCAGATTTGTGACGGATGTCTTTGTAGGCAGAACCAGTCCAGACACTGCAGAGAGCACCTTCACAGTTAGGTTGTGGCTTCCTTTTCTAATCACACACATACCAGCATGTGTACCACCGAATTCCCCGAGGTGACGCAACAGCCAAATGAGGATGGATTCCCAAGAGGTCCCTCAGGTGACTGCAGAGTATCATCATGCAGAACATCTACCTTCTCTTGGATACACATTTGTAAGAGAAAACAAGAGTAGGGCAAGAGTATGGCTGTTGCACAGTTTATCAGGTAGATGTCTGAAAGTCTTCTAGGTCTTCAGTTTAGGGTGCACAGCAATTGGACTCCACCAAAAATCATTAGTAATGTATTTCATTGCAAAAATGTACTTAAACACTGCAACAAAATACCTTATTTTCCACTCTGCACCCCAAAGTGTTCAAAGAAATCCCTATTTCAAGATTCCTCTTAACATCACGTAACTGAATTGACAGATATTTATCCAGTTTGGACTGGCACTCTGCAAAGTTAAACACACCTGTTACCTTAACTGGTGATTATTCTTAGGCATTACACAGATTTATGTGGTTTAGCCTTTCAAAGCTGTATTAAACCAAAAGCCAATTACTAAACCTAATTATCTAGAGTCATTTAAGAAAATTATGGGCTTTTGTTCCACATACCAGATCAGTACAGCTCTCTCAATGGAATGGGTATGTTTTACCCTCTTCTTTCATGCAGCACTCAGGGAGGTAACTGCACCATTAAATCTTTTTGATGTTGGTTCATTAGCTGTGTAAAGAATACCCTAAACTAAAAGTTTGTCACAGTGATTAATTCCAATGCCAGAGATAACAAAGGCTAATCTGCTCTAGAGAGACAAATCATGCAAAACGCTTTCACCAGCATTCCACAAAAGAGAAAATATCCCATGGGTTCCCATTATCCAGGAACCTCTCTCAGAAGAGGTACTGCCATGCTAAGACAAAAGAGACACATGAACAAAGCACCCTCAGCTGCCCTGCAGCCTCCTTTTGTGCCTCCTTTTGTTCCAGGCAGGATTTGATAGGAGCACTAAACCAACAGATATGAGCAGTGCTACACTTTCCATCTTTGCTTGTGCGTTGCATTCCTCAGCACACAAAAAGACAGGAGCACCATGACTTGTGCAACAAACGAAATTGTCTCAGCAATGAAAAAAAAAAAATCAGAAAACTGGACTGAAATTTGTACATTGACTAAACGTTTTTTAAATAAAAACATTTTTTAAAAAATTCTGGAGAAATACTCCATTTCAGACATTTCTGTTCTAACCTTGGCAGCCTGACTCTATATAGTAAATCTATTTTGAGAGTCTCTAAGATGCTGATCTCTTTACATACAAGAAATTGCAAGGTGCTTCTTGGAATAGAGGTGACTAGAAAACATTCATAATTAGAGCCAGCAGTGTAATGAAAATTCCCTGGAGATCTGTAATAGCTGATATCATTATCCTGTCATTGAAAACTCACCTACTTATAAAATCAATAAGGTGTTCGTGCCTTATTTTTCTCCCATAAGAAATTTCAACCTATGATAAATTTCTATATGAAGCAGGGATTTGTATTTTTCCAGTAATCGATGGCCTGTGTAATGTGGCACAGAAATAAGGGGAAAATGATTTTTCCAGCAAGTGTGATTCATTATTGCTGTGTACCTAATAATCAGCTTTCCCCTTCAAAATATTCTTAACACTGTGTGACTCACACAGTAATTATACCAAAAGAAAAAGAAGACAAGGCAAGTAGAAAACTTTTACCTCTTTGCCTCCATTCTGGGGTATTTCAAAGAAAGCACAGCAGCAGGTTTGACAAGTACTGTATAATCTCCATTGTCTACCAGTCTCTTGGGATATCCAACATTTATTAAAATGGAAAAGGCTCTAGAGTAACTCTGCAGACAGAACTGCAATCTGCATTCAGGACCTGACTGATGAGGAGACAAAAGTCAGGGGGGAATTTTGCATAATAAAGATTTTCAGTAGAATGAGCTCCAGATTAAGAATTTCCAACCAAAAGCGAAGCAAATGACGAAGCGGAATTTGAGGGAGCACACCTCTCACACAGACTTATGGAGAAGAAGCATGAAGTTAGACTTCTTCAAAATTACCATCTTGTGGCTGGGGCGGTCGTTCTGTTGCCCACAGACAGTGAGTCTCTCTCCAGTGCTATTTCCTTCAAAGGTCCTGGGTGCCCACTAGACAAAACCAGACTGTCCACAGTTTTAAAGTTTGCTTTGTTTCATGAGAAGACAAATTAAATGCCACTTAATCTACCTCATTAACATTAACAATAATGATATATGGTTTAGCTTTGATGAAATCCCATGAGAAAAGGCAGTGCAAGACACCCATTATTTTTCTTATTGAATATTTGATGGCTTTAATTCCAAACATCAGTCCGTGGCTGACTTGGCTGAAAATAACTGAAATAGCACTCTGTCCAAAAGTGTCTTCTTTAATTTCCCTTTCTTCTGCTTAAAATTACTGAATCTTTTCAGAGGTGATTCTCCTCATGCAGGTAGGAGGAACCGGAGGGGTGGAGCAGGACTTGCAGGTAGGACTCAAACTGGTACTCTACCTTGGGCAGCAGTCAGGCTGTTCAGAAACACCACCCCCAGCCCCTCCACACATTAACCCCAGCACTGCGAGTTACCTGGCAGCTACTGTCAGGTTTCTTTTCCTCTAAAGCCAACCACCATGGAGGGACAAGTGAAAAATGCAGGACTAAATTAGTCAAATATGGCACCCTTGGTAGATGTGAGATTCGTATGAGAAGCAACACCTGCACATAACTTAGTGTAACCTGTGTTCTCATCCCTGTTCTTGCCCCACTCACATACTGCACCACCTCTAATTTGAAAATTCAAGGCTGTATTTGGAAGCTCCCACATTTAGATCCAGCTGGGAATGTGTGAAAGTAAACACTCATTTACCTGCCTGAATTCTCCAGGTAGACATCAAGGAGCTGAAGAGCACACCCCCACATTTTAGTAAATAACTCTTGGGAAATACTCTGCATGTCATACCGTATCAAACTGTAGCTGGACTCTAGAAATGATGATACAGAAAGCAACTTAAGAAAACCCCTTTGTGATTATGTCTATGCCTTGGGTTTTGCACAGTTTCTTGCACACTGGCTTGTGAGAAAGTTGCTGAGCTAAAGGGAGGGTGTGCCAGAAGCACGGCTCGTCAGCAACTCTGCCCTTCCATCCCACTGCATCATGCAGATCTGGGTCTCAAAACAGGCAAGCAGTGGCTGAAGATCCTCTTTGCAAGTTCCCCCCTTGACACTGACTAGAGTGAGTTCCTCAAAAATCAGGCCATGATGGCTCAAACTGAACATCTACAATCAGGAAGTGACTTTCAAAGTCTGGTCAGGCAGGCAATGTCACTGAGGTGAGACAAATCTCAGGAGCCCAGCTTTCCATTCTCTAGGGCTGATAAGACCTGAGCACATGACCTGGCAGTCATTGCTTCTACTGATTTCCAAACATGACTGAGTGCTACTTCATCACTGCACTTGGTGACCTGAGGAGGCCATGCTGCAAAAACAGCTCATCAAAATGCTGTGGTTTTCTTGCATCTGCTTGTTCCTCTTCTGGTCACGTTAGTGTACCTAGGACTAGTGACCATGGCTATGCTAATCTTCCGATGCCGGTGGTTAATTACAATAATCACTGCACTGGAATTTTTGCTGCTGTCCATTAATTTGACCTATTTAGAATGCCCTGGAAAAGCTGTCTCTAAAGCTAAAACTTGCCATGTTTTCTCTAAATGAAGTACCAAAAGTTTCTAGGGTTTTTTGGGTAGGGGAATGCCAATGCAAAAGGATTCAACAGCTGGGGGACCTCCCATCCAGTTCCAGTTGTCCCTACACCTGTGGTCAGGAACTGGCTTTCTGCCTGGCCTTTGAGGGAGAGTGAGGAACTGGCTTTCTGCCTGGCCTTTGAGGGAGAGTGAAAGTGACCTCCAAGTGTGTGGCACGTGGAGCCAATTCCCCTCTGAACACACATTTGAACGAGCAACTGCTTCAACAGAAAAATCCAGAACAAAACTTTGAGAGTGGCAGAATACCAAAATCAATACAGCAATACATTTGAAGTGGGCTCTGGTACAGAAAGCTCAAAGAGGGAATGCAAAATTATTGTAGGAGGCTGCTTAACTTAATGCTTTTCAAAATGCCACTTGGCTGAGAAACAGAGAGATTCAGAACCTGCTACGTGTGTTTAAGGACTTGGAACTGTAGCATTTAAATGACCACCAAAACCCCTATTGCTTGTTATTCAAAGCACAAAACACCACCGAGAGGGCAGCTGACTTTCTGGCTGGAAGTTCCCATGAGAGAGATGTGCTTAGGGATATGTAATACTGGAGCAACATGGAACTTGCAACGGATCTCGACTTCTACTCCCAGCTTCATGGCTGGCTTGCCTGCAGTCTTTCCATGCAGTGCTTTGGATCCCTGACCATGCTTTGGGAAGAGACCTAAGTAACCTTTTGTGTGCAAAAGCAGCAGAGATCTTTGTACTAATTTCTGCCTCCCACCCCCTTCTGGACCCTTCACTTGCATGTAGCACTCAAAGTGAACTGCTCTGGCCTCTTCCAAGGATTGATTCTGGTGGTGAAACAGCTGACTGTATCAAAAGGAAGGCATTACATCCTGTACTTTCCAGCAGACCTGTCCAGGTCCAGTCTGTGCCTGGACAGCACAGCAGTTTACATCCAAGGTGAGGTGAAACAGCTGACTGTATCAAAAGGAAGGCATTACATCCTGTACTTTCCAGCAGTCTGTGCCTGGACAGCACAGCAATCTACACCCAAGGTGGTCTGTGAAGCAAACTTGCTTGCTTTTCACTATATACAAAGGGGTTGGGAGGTAAAAAAGAGCATGAGAGCATATGTAAAGGTGATTAGAACAAAAAACTAATACAGCCTTGCAGACTAAAATACTCATTCTTAGCAGAAAAAGTGAAGACTACATATAACATACAGTGCTGGGTTTGGGTCACCCTGTATTTGGCTATGATCTCCCTCTTGCCTTTGTTACTTTATAAAAAAAAAAACAGCTCCCCAAAGGAGGTTTCTTTGAGCTCCAGCAACATTGGCACTATTAAAGAATTGGTCCCTTGAAAGAGCTCTTTTTTGTATTATGCAATTAATCCTTCCCACGGTGAAGAGCTGCCACTGAGCAAGTAGATCCCGAACTTTGAAAATAGGAAACATCATCATTTAGGGGAATTAAGAAAATCCATCTGGGCTTGTTAAGGCTTTGCTGCCCGAAGGAAACGGCACACCAAAGCTTGCCAGCAAAGCCAAGCTCAGTTAACACTGGTAGGAGAAGCCAAAGGCAGGACACACCACAGGTCTGTGAGCTTGAAATGGTATCAAGAGATGTTACCATCTTGTAGCTGTATTAAAAAATGTACTTGTCTGACATGCAGTGGGGAAAGATTTGTTTATTGTTGCATGAATACTTCAAGAAAGAAATTAACCCTTTCCCAAAAACATTCACAATTTTCTCAGGAAAGTATAACACTAAAAAACAAATCTGTTTTTCAAAATCCATGGGGTTTTTTTTCTTCCATTAACAAGTTCTTTGCCCTGAGGACACTAAATTTTTAGATTAAATAAATAAATCCAGTATTTTTTACCTTATGAGTTATGAACATGGCTTTGTGGGAAAAATGCAGCTCTTGAAATGGAAATATTATAGGCTTCTAGACTTCTCCAAAATGGTGATTATCTTTTTCTGGAAAGAAAAACTGCTGAGGAAACTACTCCAGGTTTGTTGCTCATGAAATACAGTCATTTTAAAAAATAATTAATTAAATAGCATAGAATCATTATTTTCTCCCTAAAGCATTTTTTTTTTCATCCTGTAGGAGTTTTCACAATTTAATTTAATATTGCCAGTTTTACTAAGATAAATTAATACCACCAACAGGTAAATCCTTCAGAGATTAGTTAGTCTCAAACCAGAGCTGGGCAGACAACTTGCAGTTGTTTTTGCTGCAATTTTAAGTATACTGCTTTTACAGGTTTTCAGAAACCAGGAAACATGTTTAATCCTATGCTTGATTGCTCCTCTGAGGTAAAGCAAGAAAAAAATGGCAAGAGAACACTGTTAGAAAACTAAAGCTGCCTCAGCCCCACGTGCCAGCTGCACTGCCATCAATGCTGCTTGGCTGTGAGAAAATGCTGACTACGTGGGTATCTATGAGGAGAACTGAGGTGCCTCAGAAGGCCATGACATTTCTCCCATACTCAAGTTCTGGAAAATTCTGGCAAATTAGGCAAGCTGAGCATCACTGAGGCGAAGTTACAAGTAAATACGTAGCACAGATATTCAAATGAGTAATTAAAGGAAATCCTCCAGGGTTACACAGCCTGCTGCCTGGGTGTTTGAAAACAAGCTCCTGAGGAGTGGTTATAAAATGCCTCTTCACTGAAGTGGACAAGGACTCAGGGGCTGGAGAAGCTCCTTCCATGCAGACTACACTGGTACCAAGCAGCACAGCTTACCTTGAGCTCAGCTGCAAAGTGAAAACAGAGTATTTATCCTGCAGTTTCACACTTACTTCGTATGGAGCCAAGCAATTTCTGCCAAATCCTCACTGATAAGACTGAATAAGCAGAAGAAAAGGAAAGCAAAACTGACAAATAAAATTAAACATCTGGATTCTCTATTGACAGTCTTGTAAAGTATAATCTTATTTCTGAGTAGACTACTACTGATTTTTCTGTTTTGCTCTGAGCAGACAAAGTTTTTCACTAGCTATACTCCCTTTCTTTAGAATTGTTTATCACCAGGAGCCCTGCACAGAGCTGCCAGGGAAAGCAGAGCCTCTGCCAGCAGATGGGACCATTAAGATCTTTTGCTTGAGGCCAGCATGAGTGGGACCAAAGTGCTGTCTGTAGGTCAGATTACCTAAAGTGGTCAGATGGGTTAAAAGGAATGACTTATTTGCCCCTCCATCTCTTCAGAGCACACCTGCAATTTGTAAGTTAATTTCCCCAGGACACCAGCATCCAGTTCACAAGGCCATTTTTACTTTCTTCCATGCTGCAGTAGTTTAAAAGCCTCTTCTTGCCTCCACTTCTGTTATGTGCATCCATTTCCTTACTTCCACTGCAGTTCCTTCCTCTTGGACTTGTAAATTATTCATTCTGTCATTTAGCTCAATTTAGTTTCAATTTGCAACGTCATTCAAACATAGCACAGTAGATTTATCCTCTCCTGTTTCCCCTCCCCTCCCATCCCAATGCATTGGAGATGGTCTCTAAAGGAGAAGGAGCCGGAGCGCAAAACTCCTATTTGTCTCTTTTCTAACAGCACCCATTTCTGAAGACTTAAGTAGCAGTTGCCACTTCTAAAATCTAATTGTACAGTAAACAATGATGGGCCAAATGTATAATGAATGCTGATGGGCAAAACTCTAGTCTAAGTTCTCACTGACACAGAACAATTTCCCAGTAAATTATTTCATAAAGCTTTCCCTGAAATCACAATATCCCTGTAGTTCAGCTAAAAAGGCTGGGAAGAAACTACAAAGAAGTGGTTGATGAACAGAACTGAAGGACAAAGGGATATAATCAGAAAATACAGGTATTTATTTTATTTAAAGGAAGAATAAAAAGTTACTTTAACCTTGAAGGAAAATAACCCTGTTGAAGAAATGGAAACTATCACTGCCAAAGCTCTATTGCAAGAATAAAGTCTGTAATAGATTTTTGTATTGCCTGGTGGGGTGAAGGCAGTGGGATGCCTGGAGGGCTGCTAATTCATGGGGATAACCTGGGGATGCAGCAGCAGAAGCTTCCTCTTTTGATTTGAGGCAGGGCAGCCTCTGTACTACTGAACCTTGCTTTGAAAGGGACCGCCAAGAAGCTGAAATCAGTAACTGAAGGAGTTGCCACACACTACGAGCCAAGCCCAGAAGAGGGGCAATGCAGGCCCTTCCTGGACAAGGTCCTTTAGCAAGAGTGATGCTGTCTGGGCAGCAGAGCAGCAGGAGGAGTGCTACAGAGGGATCCAACTCTGTCTCATAGCAATGGGTCTGGCCCACAAACCCGATGGATGCTGAAATCAGAGTTTGCCTTCTGTATGCCCTCACTTCTGTTACAAAGTCCACATGCCTTATTTTTGCCTTCTCTCCCTAGATTTTGTGTTAAAATCCTCCAGGTACTGCCATTTCCTACACCATCCCAAAAGACTCAGCTACTCGGCTGCACTATCAGGGGATCAGAGAGCCACATCACTCCTTCCTTTAGAAAGAATGTAGAAAGAGGTTAAAACCAGTTCAGTGCCAAAGGGCTTGAGGTCTGACCCTGCTCCTCTGTCACAGACTGCAGACTATCTTGCCTGGGCACAGCACCTTTCCTGGGAGGGCTGCCTGGACCAGAGACGTAGCTGCAGGTGTCAGTGTCCAGCACTGAGGCAAACACAACTGCACGGCGAGAGCTCATCTCATCAATCACACGTGCTGCACCACACGTAGCTTCATTTCTGACTCACAATTCAAAGAGTGACACAGTAGGGTTTATTACAACCCACATTCTAATGCCGAAAGAGTACTTGCAAAAAATATATCCTAGAAAAGCCAAAATTCACTTCTTGTACTTTTTCTTCTTTCTTCAGCTTCTTTCTTCAGCTTTCCTTCCTCCTCCTCCACTTTCACGTGATGCTAAGCCACAGATTCTCCAGGCAGTTTCCCAAATAATCTACGCTTAAAATGGACTCCAAGGAGCAGACTTCCAGCCCAGGGTTTTAGCTTTCCATCTCTAACTAAGAGTACCAGCAGCTCAGCAGCTAAACCTTTGTGTGTAGCACCAAGCATTTGCCTGTACTATTATTTAAACTGAGGGGTTCAGTGAGATTTTGATTTAATTCAAGAACTTCTCCAAAGCTGTTTGCTCCAATAACAAAAGCTTCAGGCCAGCTCCCAGTATATATATATATATATACCCAGTCATACATGACACTCAGTCACTGAGTGCAGTCACAGTGGATTTTTAGGTTCATGGCCTTGAGCAGTATTTTCACACCTCTTTTTCTGAACCACAAAGAATGGGATAATTTACTGTCTTGTTTCACAGTAAAAGGATATTGTCAGCCTAAAGTAAGACCTTAACAGGAGTTTAAATAGGCATGTGTTTCTTCCCAGTGAAGAAAAAATACTATGTTGAGAACTCCTCATATTAAATGGAAAAAATAACCTATCTTACTGATGGGATTTTTTCCCCAATCTGTTTGTCTGTTATCTCCTCTGGAGGAAAGTTTCCAGTAATGTACTTGCTATATTCTGCCCTTTCACACAACAATAAATGAAAAAAAATTTCCACTACAGATATTGATATAGATATTACTTTCAACTACAGATATTACTTTCAATTTGTAAGTTAAAGCATTGTAAAAGCCTGTAACAAATGAAGATAGTCATAATTTTGACAAGGATTTTAAAGTCAATAAACACCGTCTTCTGCACTTGCATCTGTTGTCTCAGTGCTCAGAGCACTTGAACAGAAACTAAAACTCTTTCTAATCCTGCAAAAATAGCCTAATATTATGTCAGTTTTCACACTGACACAATCAGAGTTAAAGGGACAGAAGTGCACCCTAAAACCCTGGTTCTCCTTTTCTTTATGCTCATGCTGATGCTCTACTTTTAGATTTCTAGTCTGGTCTGAAGCCACTTTCTAAAGTGGGATTAAATGCAGCTGCTAGACTGCAGAATAATAATGGTGTTTTCTAATATAAAACTAACAGAAGAGTAACTTTTGGATCTCTAATAAAGGACACTTTATTAATGAAGTCACATATGCACACTGCAAGAAGAGCTGGGACTCCAGGGAATGGCCAGAACATCCCAGCTGCTGACTTGTTGGTTTTGGGTTTTTTTAGTCACACTACCATAGAACATGAAATATTGATGAAAAGACAGCATGCAGAGCATGGTGCCTGTATCTGCAGTACATGGACTGGTGCTTGCCTATCATGAGACAGGACTAAAAGCAGGTATTCAAAGAAATTAATAGAACTCAGCAGCTCTTGCCAACCAAAATCATCCAGGCTTTGCCTAAATACTCATTTTGCTCGTTCTAAGAATGTTTACGTTTGCAATTTGCCTTTGTATTTCAATGTTTGAGATGTTATTTTGCCCAAATAAAAAGGGCAGATCCAGGAACATCTAAACAAATCCCAGTCTCTGAATGGATGAAATGACATCTGGTAAAGAATTAGTGAAGTGACTGTAATCTCTTTTTCAATCTAATTTCTGTTTTCAAGCCATCACAATCATAAAATCTCTGCAGCCACAACATGAAACATACCAAAACTCGATGTCCAAAAGCAAGGCTCCGTGACTCAGGGGAAACAGGAGCCAGCGACATGACTTTTGTTTCAGAAAGGCTGGCAGGTTGGAAACATACTTGTGTTTTTTCAAGTGCAACAAGTGATCTAAGAAGATTATCTCTTCTAATAAATTTTGCTTAACACTTTAGCATCCTTCCCATTGTAGATCTCAAAATGTACTGCTAAACAGTGGGCAATAAATTCACATTTTTGAAGGGAAAACTTATATAGAGAGAATCACTGATGAACACTGAGTCTGTGTTTGATCTCAGACAGGAATCACAGGGGAAACCCACCTGCTCATCTTAATGCCAGGGAAGTTTTGCAACTGATGCTAACAGGACTAGGGTTTCACCCTAGCAATCTGCCGCCTCTGCCATTTCCCTGGTAACAATTCCAAAATTTCCCTGGGTTAACAATTCCAGAAACCTCACATCCCAGAAAAGCTATGTTGCTAATTTTGCCTCCAGAAGGTGGTCACCGTAACAGTGGTAAGCTATGCAGGGGGATCATTAAGTCTTTGCAGTGGAATGAACAGTTCTTGGATATCTTTTCCCTCGCACTTTGGCTGTGGTTAACAGTCATATACAGTGAAGAGAAGAAAGCATCATCTAGGCCCTGCTTCCAGGCAAAGAGAGGCCTGATAGACAAAACCCATCTGTTTCAGAGCCAATTTCTTTATCTTTTCTTCATTTTGCACATCTGCTCAGTGTGCTCATTTGCTGTTAATATACTTCACAAGAATCTTTACTAATGGAATAGCTGTTAAAGAATAATAATTTGCTTGATTGATTACTGTTCTCTGTATTTCTTCCTTTTCTGGATCTCTCTCACAGATGCTGCGAATAAGCCAGTCACCCTGGTGCCTAAAGATTTTCAGCTTTTTATATATATTGTAGATTTTTAATTCATAGTTTCTAACATTTTCTTACACTTCAGAATAACATATTACCCTTTCTCACACATCATGCCACCTTCTTGAAATTCTGTTTAGCATTATTTTCAAGAAAAGAATTTCTAACAAGAACACCCTGTTTTGCACCAGCACCCTGGAAACACAACAAAATTAAAGGCTAAGAACCTTTGGAGAGAAATAAATTTAAATTCATGCTATAAAAATATTATCTGATATGGAAATGGATGCATTTTCTGACAGCAGCTAGTTCAATTTTTCCCCACCAAGGAAGGACTTAGAATTACTAATTAGTCAATACAGAGCTGAGAAAGAATAATTTTTTTTCTGGTCCAAAGGAAATAAATGATGAAGGTATCTAGATGTATCTTTATATTAATACATGGCAATCATTAATACATGAAAATCTACAGGGAAGGCACAGGCACTTGCTTCACTCAGTGTCTCCCCTTCTCCCAGTGCCAAGTGTAATTACAGATAGTAGCAACATGTTGACAATAAGCTTAGAAGAAAGGGAAGTGGTGGGAATAGAAATGCAGTGTCATCTAGAGAAAAAACCAACAGGAGAAACACCTGAAAATGCAGTGAGCTGCTGTTCTCAAAGGCAGACCCATGGCAGCAGCACGTTATCCCCACTGCAGCTGAACAGATGGCTGCAAAGGCTGCAACGGCACCAAGATCACAGAACATCCTGCAGAGCCATAGAAGGAAGGAAACCAGTAGCATTGCTTAACAGTCTGCTTTTTTTACACTCAAGTGGATTGCCAAGCAACTAAACTGTAACAAGCTCCATATTTAGGGGAAGAAATGTTTGTCTTCTGTCCGTCCCTGCTTGCAAATGGCAAGTGGAGGGCATTTCTAAGCCAGATTATTTGAGTACAGCATGTTCCACAAGCCCTGAGCCTGGGCTGCTGAGCAGCCGGTGTTAATCACGGCAACAGTTGACATGCACGCCTTGCCAGAGTCCAAGTTTGTCACCATCACTGTGACTTTCACTTTCTGCTGTTCAAAACAAAATGCCAACAAATGACCCCCAAAAACCTGCAGTTACTCAGGAATCTGAGATTCCCACATTACTTAACACGAATTAATCTCTTTAGAATACAAAAATGACAACTCTTGATGACAAAAAGAGCTCGATTTGGCTGTCTAAGCAGGTGTATCCAAAGCTGTTTGAGCTGCACAGGGCAGCTGACACGCTGACACAAAGCACACACGAATGCCCCGGGACTAACAGCTGGTGGCCAGGTGAAATATGTTCCAGGGAATCTGAAATGGCTCTACTTCCCTCATTTAGCAAGTGATCTGAGCCCCAAATGACCCTTTTCTTTCCTGCATTCTTCAGCTGTGTCACCCCCCACAAATAAAAATGAGTTAGCATTGCTATTTAAAAGCACCTGTACAGAAGTACAAATACACAAAGTATGTACATTTGGGAGCACATCTGAAACCATTTGCAAAGACTAGAAGTGTACTATTCCTTCTGACATGCACATACTGGAGACACTCACCCAAAGGAATCATCTTGTAAACACAATGCTCAAGTCTGAAGAAAATTGTGATTAGGACAAATGACAGAAGACTCAAAAGGATAACACTTCAAGATCCAGGCAGTCCAGTCCCTGTCCCAGGGCACCCTTCTGGAGAAGGACAGTGCAGGAACACAGCAAGCCTAGGTCATTCATACAGAATGATCCCAGCCTGGGTGACTAACACCCAAAACATTATTTCAAGGATAAATGTAGTTGGTTAAACTCAGCACTCCCAGCCCACAGGAGAAGGCAACTATCTGAATGATTATCGATTGGTGGCTTTTCAGGAAGCACTACCTTTACTCAGAAGACACATCTTTTTCCCTGACTGAGCTCTCTGCCATCCAGGACCCTGCCTAATGGTGACAGAGCAACATTTAAGGTATGATGAAAAACTATAAACTAAGTCTACAAATAGCACCGCAACCAAGGTATCTTACATAGTATTTTACCAAGGTATTATGTTAATGTCCAGCTAAAATATTGATGAATGAAAAAGAATTGCTAAAAAGTAGTAATTGAAAACAATCAGCCAATTTTGAAACTGATTATTTGTGTTTTACTTCAAATACTAGGATCAAAAATAATGACAAAATCACTGTTTTCCTTCAATCTGAAATTATACTAACAATCAAAGTAGCATTCAGCAATGAAAATATCCACAAATCAGAACTAAATTTGATTGAAATATGACTAAAATGTCTTTGCTTGGGAAATTACTGCATTCAAAGTCACTGTTTTCAGTTCCAAATTCATGTTTCACAGCCTTGACTCAGTTCCTCTCTTTATATACCAACAGCGGAAACTGACAATAGAAACCCACAAACCCACAACTGAGAACAAGCCTTTTCCCTGAAAGAGGATGCAATGTAAAAGCTTCTTTATTACATACTACCTATAAAAAATCCCCATTGTATGCATGTGTAAACTGTTTACAACATACAGTATTAGCACATACTCCTATTCTTTCAACCAGTAACTACCACAATAACAACTAGAGAACACAAAACTAGAGTATAAATAACCACAACATTAAATTCTGCCATGCTTTAAGCAAGTGCTGCTTTGCAGGCATGGCAGGTACCTTCCACTCACCACAGGCACTTGCTGCTAAGCAACTTTCAAATCTTGTTTGAAGCAGATGAAATTAGTGAGTGGAATTGGAAGCAACTTTGTGTTGTGCAGAGATTTACTGGGGTGAAAGTGCTTCCAGCTGTGAAGCTGTAGCTGAAGAACCAAATTCTCTTCCTTAGCCGTTAAAGATGGCTGTTGTCAGTCCACTCAGAGATCAGAAAATCCCACCTAGCAGAAAACTTAACTACCTAACAGGACTTGATGAAAAGTCAAAATGAGGTGCTTTACAAAATAACTCATGAATTTCCTAGAAAATGTCATGAACTCTAAGTGCAGAAACCAGAGTGGCCATAGCATGGAGCTTGAAGACCAGTCAGATGTGTTTGCAGTAGACAAAATGAGTAACTCTGGTGTCTAAGATGCAGTGTGCATCAGCTTGAGCCTCATCAGCCAAATCACATGCAGTGCTGGGAGTCTGTCATGAGCAACAAATAAATAAGTGACGGGTAGGGGACAAAAATATGATAGACTGCTCCATGCCAAATAACTGAAAGCCATGTCATAGATAACAGTAACTATTTTCTGTACCTGTCGGTCTGCTTCCCATATTAGAGGATAGGTTTGTTTAGGTCTTATCTTTCTTACCATTTCAGGGATTGTACCAAAAAAGATTTAAGCCTTTTAGCTTCAGAGGAGATTTGTATACACCTTCAAAATACTCAGTGCCCATCTGTTAATTGAAAATACATACTATCTTCTGGCTACCTATGCTCTGACTCATTCAAGCCAGACACCTAGCTAAGCCCTCTTTGTAGCAAATTGTGCTCTTTAAATCAGATCTGTCCACCAGAAACTGATAAATATGTTTTTATAGATTGACTGAATTAATTTAGTGCACCCTTTTATGCTCAGGCAATCTCTCTGGCGTGCTATATGGGCTGTAATAGAAAGGAGAGCATTGTGTTTTGTACAGCTGATCTGAGGACTGTAAAGACTAAATGCCCAGGAAGAACCTGAAACACCCAATGTTTTAAGTGATCATAAAGCACATGAAACATGACATGCTTGGTCACTTTCTCCACTGTCGTCTTTAGAGTTAAGAAAAAGAGGGAGGAAAATTGAGGTAGCTCTTCAGCAAGTTTGTAATACACATTCAGAAAATAAAGAGATTTTGCAGAGTAAATTTTTTCTATGCAGTAGGAAAATCTCTGGGGGCCATAGTGGTGATGCTGAATGAGGGAATAAACCTATGCTCAGAAATCCAAGCTGGAAGCTGCAGGAGATCTTGTCAATAGCAGATACTTTCAGTTATTTTCCCTGAACTACAAGGTGCTAGACGTAAAGGAAGAAATGGACTGAAAGGGATCTTACCATAGATGGAGCTAAAATGAGGGGAGGCATCACTACGTAGCGCATAAATGCAGCTCATCTGTTCATTAGAGAAAGGAAAAAATGGAAATTCCTCATTTTCACAGCAGCTGAAAGTAGCATGGCAGCCCATGGGAAGGCACAGCTGGTACCCAGGCTTACAGCTACCATCAAGGCTGAACAGCCAGCGGGATTAGGGACAAGCAAGGCTCACACCGAACAGCATCAGGTGGTTTCTCTTGTCCCCAGCTCCCACCTGGCCCCAGTTGTGCTCGCTCCTGCTCACCACGCCGTTAATGCACATCCCACTGCTAACGCAGCTTCAAAGGCAGCCTGAGCGACACGGGAGCAAGATCACAGCTGGGGCTCCTGCCTGCTCTCCCAGCACAGACGGCTTCCCAACTGAAGAGGGAACCGTCTGGGAAGCAGAGCAAATGCTCGGCCACTTAATTGGTACTTTCAGTAAAACAGACCACAGTCAAGATTGACAGACCTAGAGAAAATCACAGAGGAAACCATCAGCCATTATCAGGGAAGGAAAACAGAGCCTGCTTCCACTCCAAACTCTGAAAGATTTGAAAATAAAGTAGGAGCTGTGTCCATCCCTACAACCCTGGATCATCTCAGTCACCACAGCTTCTAGCACCACTCCAGTCCTAGAGACCCTGCCCCATCTTCCCACCCCAGACAGAAGCAGGGCTCTATGGACACGATGAATTCTTGTTCCTATGGCAGTTAATAACATTGTGATATCATTTAGTAAGGCAAATTATCTGCCACCCACTTTCTCATCTAGATACTGGAATAAAGGGAGACTGATGGCTTGTTTTTAATTTCTAAAATGGCCTCATTTACTAAAATCACTTAAATAGCATTTCCAGCATTTTCAACCATTTCTATTTTACATTTTAAAGATGTCTCTTGGTTTCTTCATGGGAATGGCAGCACTCTTTAAAGAAGGATGGGAAGGATTAAGAAAGCCACCATCAAAACTGTTTGTATCTTTCCCCCTCACTTTTCCTCGCTTTCCCCGCCCCCTCTCTTACAAATATACAGCACACATATCTATCTGGCATATGTGATTTTAGCTCTTACACTTGCCAAACCATCCACAATTTGAGAATTTACTATTCCAGGATCTTCTGTGCAGACCTCCTTCTCTCTTCTAGCTCATCATGCCTCAATTTTCTTGTTATTTAAGAAAATTGATGATCTGACCTCTTCCTTCAGCTTTCCAACCACTCTCTTCAGTTTATTTCAGTCTCCCAAGAACAGCCACCTGTGATTCATTTTGCAACAGCTTGCAAAATATATTTTGTGCTCAGTTCCTGTTTTTGTCAGAATCTCGTAAGTTTTAAAGCTAGCTCAAGTTTAGTATTTAGCTTCTGAAGAGTACATAAACAGTAGGCTGTTTTGTATAAAGAGTAGCTTTTATACTACCTTAGACAATGGCTTAAGTGCTGACTACTACAGACGACATCCTCAAAAAGGTGGCCCTTCTCATCTCATGTTCTCAGAATTATTGATGCTCTACCTCTGTGGATCAAGAGAGATGTCTCTAGGCCTTCCCACCAGCAAGTACCTAAGGGAAGGATGGCCCTATCCATGGGATGGGTAATTAAGTTCCTGGTACCCGTTTTCTTGGCATCCTCCAAATATATGTATGATCAGCTTTGCAGAAATAGCACCAAAGTGCTACTGACTGCACAGTAACAAGATGAAAGAAAACAAAGCTATTCATTTGTTAAGCTTAGAAACCGCAGTTCATCTTTGGCAGATGTGAACTTCAAACCCTTCATCAGAGGTCATTCCTGCTTGTCAAGGAACCTGAGAGCACAGGAAACAAGGTGATATTTCATCTTGAATTTCTGAAAATTACAGGGAGTCTCATGAAAGGCATTATAAACAAAAACAATAAAACACATTGTCATTTTTACTCTAATATTACTACAAGTAAATTGACCTGCCTGAATGCATGTTTGGATGTAGTATGTTTATTCTTGTACAGTAGTTCATGTGCATTCTTATTTTAGCTAAGGAAGTTTACTTCAATTAACCTTAAACCCACACCCTTTTAATTCAGTCTAGTCCTAATTAAGAATCTGTAGGGTTTTTATACTATCTTAATTAAACTTCTTTTAAAAAGACACACTTTTATTTAAACCTAAGTAAGAATACATCCAGACAAACCTTTTAAGAGATAATGTACTATTTTTGAGAATAGCAATCACTGAAAAGATTGATCTCATGAATCAGCCAAAACTCTTAAGAACCCAGCACAAAGATTTTTCAATACCCATTTAGTACAATCTGCTTATTGCTCAAACCCACCTTGATATGCTGTCCCCAAAGAAAAGGTGACCAGCTGCAAATGACCAACACACAAAACTCAACTGCAGTGCAACAACTGCTGTTCTTGATGGTTTTTGCACATTAGCATCCTACTAGCTAGTGTAAAATATTTTTCAAAGATAAAATTTGAGCCCATGAAGGCTGTTTTTTACCTTGGACTCATTTATAAGGCCCTGGAAAAAGCAACTTTATGAAGAACAAAGGAAGTTACCTCTACTTTTGCTTATAGCCAGCTCTCTAGTCTTCTTGCAAAGAATGAAAGCAAATGAAATAAGGTCATTTTTATAATGTTTAAAATATTTCTTCACAGAATCACAGAATCATTTAGGTTGGAAAAGACCTCCAATATCATCAAGTCCAACCTTTGTCCACTGATCTCCACCTTATCAACTTAACCATGGCACTAAGTGCCACGTCCATCCATTTCCTGAAGCCCTTCAGGCATGGTGACTCCACCATCTCCATGCACAGCCCATTCCAGTGCTTTCCATTAAGAAATTCTCCCTGATGTCCAATTTGAACCTCTCCTGGCCCAGGCTCGAGACCATTTTCTCTTGTCCTGTCACTGGTTGACTGGGTGAAGAAACCAACCTCCACCTACCGAAGCCTCCTTTCAGGCAGTTGTAGAGTGATAAGGTCCCCCCTGAGCCTCCTTTGCTCCAGGCTACACAACCCCAGCTCCCTCAGCTGTTCCTTACATGACTTTTGCTCTCAACTTTCCACCAGTTTCACTGCCTTTCTCTGGACAAGCTCCAGCACCTCAAAATCTTTTTTTGAGTGGACCAGAACTGAACAGAGGACACCAGGTGTGGCTTCACCAGTGCTGAGTACAAAGGGACAAAGAATGCACCTGTCATGTTCTTGTCCTATCATGATTATCTCATTCATCAATCGTTTATAGATTAGTACTAGTCTTAGATTACGGTTTAGAAGTTTATTTTGATTAGATTTCATTCTGGCTATAACCACTGATAACTTTAGCTATTATTTGACTGGCTGTTCTCATTTTCTTCTTCAAAATTATTCAATCAGACCAATTCTGTGAGTTTGGATGTTAGAAAGCAAAAGGACAGCCAGACAAGTGTGATTCAGTTTTAGAATTTAATTGTTGAAATAGCTGTGCATCTTTTTCTTTGAAAGGTATTTTCAGACTGAACTTCAGAAATAAAGATGGGACTAATGGCCAGATTTTAGCCAATTAAAAAAAACAAACCAGCCAACCAACCAAAAATCCCTAGAAAGCAACTTGCTACATCCAGCAGATGACTGTCAGAGATGACATTCCAGTTTCTGAAAGCCAGTTTGGCAGTATGATCTTCCCTCACTCATACATAAGGCAGCAAGCACCTAAGTCAGCTGCAATGCAGGCTTCCCCATGGCGTCTCTGAGACACCTCCACCCCTGCTGTGTCAGTATGTCTGAAATGTTTCTGGAGATGAAAGGATAGTCCACTTCTGTAATCATGTAAACTTCTGGCATACCAATACACAAGAACAGCAAGACTTACTGCTTGCCAGGGTACTGAACTCCCTGGCAAGAAGCAGGAAGGCTACAGCTTCTTATCAGCAATGATGTGCTATATAGCAAGACAGCTTCAGGCTTTCCTTCACTTGGAAAAAAATTCTTTAATTTTGCTAAACTAGTCTGTTAAAAACAAGGCTTTAAATAACAACAGCTGTCAAAGTAAAATAAATAAATAAATAGATAAACAAATGTACCCACATATTACATACATAAACAAAAACTGGCAGATTTCTTTTAACTCCTTTGTCCATAGTTACATTGATCAATGACATAAAACCACTTCTTTTTTCCTTTGTAAACCAAACGAAATCAGGAGTACATACAAAGCCATGGCCCAGGGGAGAATAGCTGAAAATGCAGACACCCATATTTGCTGCCAGCCTGCCGACAGCAGCTGCTGCCTGCAGCGCCTCATCCGACAGTGACGGCGGCCGCACTGCCGTTCCACATTAGAGAGACATACTGCTTTGTTCCCTCAGGGGAGCCTCTCTGTTTAAGGGGATACTATTAAGGATGGCAAGTCCAAACATGAGCCCCTTTTTCCGTCTTTTTGTGTAATTCTGTGTGAATATTTATCTGTATTTTATGGAAGAATTAATTGAATGTCACTACAGACGCACAAACAAGACATAACCTAACTAAATGCCAGGCACGTAGCTCACCGAACTGCTGCAGTACAGAGCACTGGTTTCAAATCTACAGCTTCATTCCTCTCTGACAGGCAGCCAAACCCCACAGAGACTCTAAGTCATTAGCATACATGCAATGCCCCAGAGCAACCAAATGAATGTCTCTCTGCATCCAGACGGTCACCGTGATGCGCAGTGCCCACAGCATGCCACCTCCCTGCTGTGGACATGTAACCTAACACAGCAAGAACCCCAGCTGTGAAAGTATTCATACCTATAAAGGTAAGCTTAGGAAAGTCCCTGTGCAGAGGCCTTTGAATGCCCATTCTCTGTGGGATATCCGCTGTGACAGACCACTAGTGCTTTATCCTGAGCAGGCCACCTAATCTCTTAGTTGTCCTAGCTGCTGTATCCCTATGGGCTGGGGCAACACCCCCGAGTCCCACTAGGATGTGGTAACTGCAAATGATACTAAAGATGATGTAGTATGTCTTATTTAACACACTTGAGAAATCCTTCATCCCACTGCTATCTCCCTGTGCTATCAGAACATTCCAAAATCTCAGAGACACATTTCTAGCAGGTCAGCAGTTGCAGAAGAATCTGCTCCTGTTTGTACTGGCACAAAACTGCTCTTCTGTCCTGTGACCAAGGACACCGTATCCTCCTGTGTGAGGTTGGTGCGCCAGCCTCTCACGTTTGGGTGGATTCCTGGAGGAACTTCCACTCTTGATTGTGATGCTTGCAGTTCAGACCTTGCTGCTTTTTATCTGTCTGCTCACTTCCCTCATTTGGAGCTTTTCTCCATCCAATCACACAGGCAGCCTGATTATCAGCCTCTTTGCTCTGTACAGCTTATCTGGAGTTATCACTGCAGACCATGCAAGCAGCAGAGGATGCAGAGAATAGCCAGGCTGATACATGTTCCAGAGTCAGAGGAATGCTTTCTCCAGCTCATTTAACTCTTAGCAGACCTCTGCCTCCACCCACAGCCTATAAAACAGACAGACTGCCTGGCATCATGTCCACGTGGATGACAAAGCACATGGGATCTTCACACGAAATTTGCCATGCTTCTTTGCCAGCTAAAATGACACTTCTCAGCTACTGTATTCTCTTTGATAACCTAAACAGTCTGAGAGTATTTTATTAGCAGATGGTTTGAAAAACTCATGATTACCTACACCAATGAAAATCCAGCAACACAATTTACTGTTGCCACTGCAACAGTCCTAGATACCTTACTAATGACAGTAATGAATGCAGCTGACAGGAAAAAAGGTTAGTGGTGCCAATATTTGCCACATTCAGCTCTTTTAGTGTATGTTAAATGTATCTTTTTAGCATCTTTCTGTATTTCTTACCAGGATGCTTTTCTTTTCTTTTGTGACTGGCACTATTTTCATTGTGCTAAGTCAGTTATTATCAGAATCAGTGTGACTCTTGTTAGATATCTGCAAACCAGTGATTTATATAATTGAGGTTCTGTCTGGGATGGTATCTTACAGCAGTTTTTCCTTCTCTTGTAGCAGAGGTCTTACAAGTGGAGTATGCTGCCATTTTCTGACCTCCCTGGAGTTGTAATAGATGCCCTTCCTCTCAGAACTTGCTTTCTAGTGGTGTCCTCATCATAGAATCCCTTACTTCATTGTAAAAAAAAATGCAGCTAGCACATGAAGTAAAAAAAATATCTGGTCTCCTTTTTCTACTCCCATATGCAGAATATGTAATTGAGTACATTTTTCTTTTGCTGCACTTACACAACCACAACTCATCAACATCAAGACTATATCCTCTTAAAATTTCTTCATGCACTATTATATGGGTACTTCCACACTCAAGGGAGTGCAGCAGGAAATCCAAATTCTGCATGACAGCTTTCCAAGACTAGTTGCTACTGGTAACATGAAAGCTGGCATTTGCTAGAGTGATGACATATATGAAATCACATCATCACTGCAAACTGCAAAATCACTGGGCTAATAATGAGTGGCATGGTAAACAAGAAAGGTAAAGGGAGATGGACAATCTTTCCACTGACCATCTTCAAAACCTCCTTGTGGCTTTTTAGGCTACACACATTTTGAGGACAAGGCATTTCTTCTACAGCTCATTCTTACCCTCTCTCTTTCTTACCTTCTTCCCTGCTCAGTCAAACCTTTAAAAGAGCTACCTAAGGACTATACAAATGTATATTTTCTCTATTTTCTCTGACAAGCTCACTGACTTTGTGTCATTTTCACCTTACGCTCCTGCTCTAGGTTGAAACATGACCTAGCACATTTTAAGGGTCTGTTCAGCATCTCTCTCAAAGCATGCACGGAGGAAGACCTTCCCAGCCACTCTATTTCTCAAAGGAGGTCAGAAATATCATACTTTAATTTTGTATCATTGCTATGTAGTTTCACAAGAATTTCCCTTCTCCTGTACTGATCAGAACAGCTCAAGATACCATTTCCAAATGAAATTTTTGAGAGCCCTAAGAAGTTCTAAAATACTTTCCACCTAATTCTGGGAAGCAACAGCACATTTCTTGGTCTAGGCAGAATATGGGTTCTATTCTATTCCCAGTGTCTAGGCATCTTAAATTCATCTCTTAGTGTAAATTTCACCTTGACCACACCAAAGTCAGCCAATTTTTCACTGAGCTCCACCAGATTGTGGGTAGCAAGTGTTTCTCTCTGTAGTTGTCCAGCTTATTTGGTCAATATAGCATCTTATCCTCTTCAATAGGGAACATATTATCATTTTAAGATCCTTTAATTTCATATTATACACAGTGACCTTCATATGAAAGGGTCTAAATGGTGATTTTACATAAAAGTGATTTTCACCAAAAGGGAAACAAATCCATTAATGTAGAAAATCTGGAATACTCTGTCTCTCTGTATTCCACATGCTTTTCTCACAGCACTTCACAGACCTTCTCCTGCTTCCCTGAAGCAGACAGGTGCTTTAGGGATCAAGCAGGGCATTTTAACTCAGATGAAAAGAGATGGCTTAGATTCTTCTGTGAATGATTTTTTTTTTGCTAGGCATACCCATTAATTATCCCCAAATTACATGAAACACTACTGCTTCTACCCCAGCTCAAATAATATGACAGTCTTCACTGCATGTACTGCTCTTCCTATCTGGGTCAGACAGCCCAAAGGGACTCTAATAATCTTTCAGGCATCCTTGGTCATAAAGATCTTTCCCTATTTCTGGTTCTGTAAATTACACTGGTCAAAGCTGAAGCTTGTTTTGATCTCATTCCATTTTGCAAATATGCAGATTGATTGAGCTCGTATCTATCACTGGCTCTAACTAGGAGATTGGTCCTGCTCTGAGGAAGGCCTGATACTTTCAAATCTAAACTACTCCATGATTTTTTTTTAAATCTCAAAGACCTTTTGTCATCTTTGATCATTCACAGACTCCTCCACTAATTATAGCTCATGCTTTTAGCTAATGGCAAGGACCAAAAAATGTGACAAGCTGAAGAAAAGCCTGTCAAATTCCCTTCATGTACCTTCAGATTTCTTCCCCATCCCAGAAGCTGTGTGGACACAGCTACCTGGGAGACCATCACTGTATTCAGTAACTTTACATCAGATCCTTGCAACTTCTAAACCAACGAGACAGGAAAAGGTGATCCAGGGCTGCATGAGACAAACCACCAAAGACTATCAAATTCATGAGTCATATCCAGCCTGTGAGATGCCTCAGCCCACTTTTTGCTTTTGGAGAAAGAAAGGGCAAGGTGCACTTAAACTCTCATGACAGCTGCCTGCTTGTGAGCAGCTCAGCACAGTGAGTTCAAATTGCCATTGGTGCTGCCTGAGTAGGAGGGCTGAGCTTCAAGCCCCTGTCCTCCTGAGCATGCAGTCAAGCCTTTTGGAGACCACATCTCAGGCACCTAACAAGGTGTTATACCTAAAGGAGTTTAGAGAACCCTCTCTTATCTCAGGTTTGTATTTTTTAAAAAAACATTCATTTAGAAAGTAAGAATACTAGCATGCAGTCAATCCTCAAAATCTACTGTAAGTGAGATGTGAGAATACATTTTCTCTCCAAGTATCCTGAAATTTCACTGATCAATTTGTCAAGTTGTTAAGGCTCCTGTAACCTCAACTCCTTTCATAACCCAGGTTTATTCTGGCATTTGACAGTGGTCTAGCTAGGTCTCTCTTTGCAATATTTTCACCAGCTCTGACCCTACAGGGAAAGACAGGAACCTCAGCAGCTACCTATATTGGTTTGAAGTTACAACTTTTGGTACTTTCTGTAACCTCTCTTCGGCACACTGTTGCCTGAGAAGCCAGTGTAACATCATTTGTGGCTGTACTTACTGCTCTCAGCCTTTTATGACAGCACTGGGCTATTCATACTCAAAAAAGGAGCATTTTGTCATCTGCTGGTTCAGTGAAGCCCAGTCTCACCAAGGCTGCTATCTCCCACCAGAATTTCAACAGTCATGTCCCACCCTTCCTTGTGCTGCTGCTCATCTAACCACCCCAGGAACAAACTGGCAGAGTCAACATGCTCAAAACCTGCAGGAGTGGTCAGGTTTTGGTTGGTTGTCCAACAACTGGGATGAGTACCAGTGCTGGGAACAGAGGAGGCAGGCACATCACCCAGGATGGCAATCAGATGCCAGTCAGATTGTCCTTCACCTCCATGTTTGATGCCAAGATCTCCCATTTCTCTGCTGCTGGCTGCTGCTGTTTTGCACAAGTTTACGTGACTACTTCTCTGATGCCATAAAATCACTTATCTTGTATAACCTTTCCCATTTGTTGCATTTTGGCTGGAAGAAAGTTTGGGGAAAGAAGTGCCTAGGAACAAAAACAGTTCCTGAACAGACAGAGCAGAAGACAGTACAGCAAGCCTAGCACAAGCACAGAAGCTTTTCCTGGCATATTTAAGTGAGCAAGGTTTCTCATTCCCCACAGCAGTCCTCAGCCTCCCCACAGAGAGCAGCCTTCTAGCATTAACCCTGCAGCAGAGGAAAGCTCCACTTTCTGTTTGGGTTTGTGTTTCTCTGGCCCTTTGGTCAGCTCTCCTTTGTTTCCAGAGTGCAGTTGCTGATCCCCAGACAGGGACGACCATGAGTGTCTCCCAAGCAGCCCAGGCTGGAAGAGCATTTCCCAGCCATCCCCCCACAACCCTGACAGTGTAGTACTGCTGCTAGGTTACAAGGGCCCGGCATGAAGAAATGCAGCAGCACTGAGAACATCACCTGGGGCTTTCACAGCACACATCTGGGTCCCTGTAACAGCCCTGGGGCAAGCACCGTGGGCATATGTGTGTGAATCCTTTCCTTGTAGCTTCCTACTGAGTTTCTCTGGGTAGCTGAAGCACACAGGGTGCATATTCTCAGACATGCATGAAATGGCTCTCTGAACCTCTTCAGTTGTTTCACAACTGCATCCTAAACTGCATCCTATCCCATTCCTCACCAATACACAGCCAGATGTGATGGAGCTGCAATCCCCTGACCTCTCCCAGAACTGGTAAGCCTCACCGACTCTGGCTGCTCTCACAGTTCAGTTTAATTTGTGCCTCTGTTATCTCTCCTGGAGGCCTGCAACTGCCAGTATTCCTAGTTAGACAAGGGATGCTTGCTGGTTACTTCTGCTAGGCTCTTCTCCTTCAGATGAGGGTGCTCTTCTTGTAGGGACCACCTCGTCACTCGTTCAGAGGTCCACCACTTCTCTGCTTTGGTGCAGCCCTACAACACCATTCCACCTTAAAAAAAAAGACTTAATTCTAAATTTTTATCAAACCAGACTACCTCCTACAGAATGTGAAACAATTTTGGTGAGCAGACAAATCTTTCAGGTCAGCAGGAGTGGTGGCATGGGATGAAAAGCTGCACCCCATGCACAGAGCCCCCCACACCTCCCTGGCAGTGCACCTGAAGATGAAGTCTCCCTGGCACACATGTTTCCTGTGGGGATTACAGAAATAACGTATGACCAATGGAAAATACTGACCACAACCCCATGGCAACTACTTTACTCTCCCACAGTGCCCTTGCACAAATACTTCTTGGGTTTTTGCTCTGCACACTCTATCCCTGCTCATCATGCACTGGGAGTGTCAGCAGCTGTTTGTGCATCGTCTGCTGCCTTATCCCCCTTTATGGGCTGGTGTCACTGGCTGTTTGTCTTTCCCTGCATCCAGGAGGTGATAAGCAGATGCCTGTTCCTACAAAGACTGCCAGACTATCTTTAACTGCCCTAACTGCTGCTAAAAGCAAAAAGAAAAAAACAGGATTGCCAAAGGAGAGTTGTTTCAACATGTAAAATACTTTGATACTGAGTGAGACTAAAGGCTCTGAACCAGTATTTGCTACTGACCATTTTCCTTGTGTTTTTAATCAAAGCAGAGAGAAATAAAATCCTAAATAGTAAGGGTAAACAGCAGGATTAAAAAAAACTATAATCTGCTCATTTCATGCTTTTCAGACAGCAGCAGCAATGGCTTCCGTCATATTTCCAATGTCCAAATAATGCTGACTCTTTTTTATCTGATGCTCTAGCCAGACAGAAACATTAACAATTAGTAGCACTGTTATCATTTGACAACCTGGAAATATGAAGAAGACAGGAGGAGAGGGAAGATGAAAACCTCTTAGCATTTTGACTGAAGTAATTTTGATACAACCTTCTTTTATTGAAAGCAAAGCCACTGTTCCTCCAGCAGTGGCGAGGGCAGGGCTGGTTACAGGAGCACTGACCCACACAGGCAGGTGAGCAGGGCAGCACTGTGACCCTGCTCTCCTCTCCCCTGTCAGCACCTGGCAGCAGCAGGCAAAGGGACAGCCCTGTCCAGCCTGAACAGGAACTCCTGGGCTCTGCTTCAGGCCTGAGCAGAGGGACAGGGGAGTTGGCCAGCACACTGCCTTCCTCTTCATCTGGTCAGAGACGGACCATAGCCTCTGCTCAAATCAATGGCAACGAGCCATGTTCTGTTTAATCCCATTTTTAAAAGCAAGCTATGTTTCTAGACCCTTCTGGGAAACAGGTAGTGGCTATGGATATGGAAGCTCCCATTGCCCTTTTCGAAATTGTGGAAACCATGGAAACAAAAGCAGCCACAGCTGCTGGTGCACAACCCCTGTGACTTTTGCTAATGCATCTTGTAAACCAAGAAAGGACCACGAAAATGAACAAGTGCATACTATGGATTTCTGCTAGAGGGCAGGTAGGGCACAGATTTTATCTCAAAGTCTGTTCATGTGCATTTTGCAGAAGTAGAGCCTACGGACACAGATGCTGGGGCTCACTGATCTGTCAGGGTGAAACAAATGCAGCTACAACACTTGGCATCTCTGTTCATGCTCTGATGACCCAGAGCTGCAGACATGTTTACAACTGTGCATGAAAAATGCGTCCCTAAACAAAAGAAATCTAAAGGCAAATTTTGTTTTTATGCTGCTTGACCTTGACTGGGTGTTGTGGCACAGGAGGGGAGAGCTGCCAAAGCCTGGTCACAGGAACAATTAACCCTTTGTGAGCAAGGGGTTCGACAGCCAGGAAGGCATAATTATGAGGCACCCCAATGCTCTTATCACTTCCTAGGAAGAGATGAGCCACAGAACAGGTCCCAGCCCAGAAGCGCGGAGACATTACACCATGATGGATGCGACAATGCTCTACAAAAGCCATCACTTCATATCCAAATGAGACGTTTTCAACACCCAGTACTGTTTTGTGCACAAAATACAGCATGAACCAACTGTTTTCTGTTTTTCGGTCATCCGATAATCACTGGATCAGACTGGTCCCCACACAGCCACATTGTCACCAGCAACATTATTTATACATAAACCCCCAGCCTTCCTCTGCAGCCAGATTTGCCAGGTAGGTAATTGTTGTTCCCATTGAAGCAAAATTGGCTTGCTTTCAATGACATGCATCTGCATGGGTATTATACAGCAGACTGCCTCGGTTAAGATTTTCCAGCACAAAGATGAGGAAGAAAAAAATAAAGGATCCTTTTCTTTAGCATTTTTCACCTTGTATTTAGAATTCCACCTAATTTAATTGCAGATTCTGTAGTGATGGGGGGGGGGGGGGGGTGTGGTTATAAAACGTTTTTTTCACAG